>NC_069499.1:1222852407-1223577407 GCF_027579735.1 Bombina bombina
ATTGCAATTTCTAATGCATTTCACCTCACTGCTGTACTTAGACGTGTCTCAAAAACACACAAACCCTTTTTAAGGTACCTCCTACTAATCTGTTGGTTAAAACAATTTAATAAATGCCATGATTATTAAACCCTATTAGAATAAAAAGAACCGCACAAGCATAAAATTGTTTGCACAATTAACTAAAAAGATTAAGAAATAGATACGTACAAATAATGGTATCAACAAAACTACACAATAATACATAATGGGCTAGATTACAAATGGAGATCTATTTATTGCACCCATTCGCTCGTTAACTCCGCTAGGTTTAAAGTAAAAAGTGTGGAAAAAGCCAAGCTAACAATATCTCAACCGCATTAACGCATTCCACCATAGACTTCAATGGTGCACGAAAAGTGGAAAAAAAACTAACAACCTTACTTGCACACAAACCCAATCGCATTTTATCAACTGTGCTAACCAGACATGAAATATTAATATTTCACATTCCATTGTTCTTTACAAAGAAGAATATGTTCTATGTATTAATAAATACATATATCTAAATATATATGATGGTATGTTGGTACAATATCTCTCTCTCTATATATATATATATATATATATATCTATATCTATATCTATATGTCAAATCTAAAAATATAAGGACACAGAGAATCACCTCATGGTGTAATATGTTTTTAATAAATATAAAATTAGATAAAAGCAATATTAATACGATCCCCCTGCGAAATGCCTACTCAAAGACTTCAACCTCAATCAAAATAAGGTAAGGATGTCACACAATACATCAAAGGGATCTTGAAAAGGTGCTATGTGCAAAATCACTTCACCAAATCCAACAGTATTATCGTGCAGGTAAAGTCCACATCACATCAGGATGAGTAGAACAAGCTGGTGTATCCAGATATAGTATGTTGCAAACAATACAAAAGTAGCAATATCCGTTACAAACACCACTAGTACAGCGTGGTAAAATATGCAGTGTCTTTCACACTATGACGTAAGGTGAGTGTGACCTTACGCGTTTCACGGATTGTATCTGCACCGTCATATATATATATATATATATATATATATATATATATATATATATATAGGTATAGATATATACAAATATATATATATATATATATATATAAATATATATTACATACATAGGAATATATATTTATAAATACATAGAACATATTTCCCTAATGTGAAGAACATTGGATTATGAAATATTTACTGTAAATACACAGTTAAACACTTTATTAAATATGAATTTTGCCTAAATATGTTTTTTCATGTTTTCAGCTACTTGACTGCAAATATACATATATATATATATATATATATATATATATATATACTGTATATATATATATATATATATATATACTGTATATATATATATATATGTGTGTGTGTTTGTGTGTGTGTATGTTAAACTCATTTGCCTGCCTTTTTTTCTAACACCTGAGACCTCATATCTTTGAACCCTTATAATTTTTGAATGCAATATATTTTTTTAATGTTTTCTCAGACTGTAATTATTAGTATAACTGTACTTTTAAATGTATTTTTGATGTTTTTTGTGCAACTTTTTAGTTGAGCACAACAGTTAACCAGAGCTTTGAAGTTAAGCTATCCCAATGTGCATTAAATTAAATTGCGCCGAAGCAAACACGTCTACTTATTTGCACTACTTCCGATTTATGCAAAGAGCCCAATATGTTAAATACTGATATCGGAAAAAAAACAACAACAAAAATGTAAGCTTAAATAATTTGAAATAATAAAAAAACAGAATTTATGCTTACCTGATAAATTACTTTCTCCAACGGTGTGTCCGGTCCACGGCATCATCCTTCCCCAACAGGAAATGGCAAAGAGTCCCAGCAAAGCTGGCCATATAGTCCCTCCTAGGCTCCGCCCACCCCAGTCATTCGACCGACGGACAGGAGGAAAAATATAGGAGAAACCATATGGTACCGTGGTGACTGTAGTTAGAGAAAATAATTCATCAGACCTGATTAAAAAACCAGGGCGGGCCGTGGACCGGACACACCGTTGGAGAAAGTAATTTATCAGGTAAGCATAAATTCTGTTTTCTCCAACATTGGTGTGTCCGGTCCATGGCATCATCCTTACTTGTGGGAACCAATACCAAAGCTTTAGGACACGGATGAAGGGAGGGAGCAAATCAGGTTACCTAAACGGAAGGCACCACGGCTTGCAAAACCTTTCTCCCAAAAATAGCCTCCGAAGAAGCAAAAGTATCAAATTTGTAAAATTTGGCAAAAGTGTGCAGTGAAGACCAAGTCGCTGCCTTACATATCTGATCAACAGAAGCCTCGTTCTTGAAGGCCCATGTGGAAGCCACAGCCCTAGTGGAGTGAGCTGTGATTCTTTCAGGAGGCTGCCGTCCGGCAGTCTCGTAAGCCAATCGGATGATGCTTTTAAGCCAAAAGGAAAGAGAGGTAGAAGTCGCTTTTTGACCTCTCCTTTTACCAGAATAGACGACAAACAGAGAAGATGTTTGTCTGAAATCTTTTGTAGCTTCTAAATAGAATTTTAGAGCACGGACTACGTCCAAATTGTGTAACAAACGTTCCTTCTTTGAAACTGGATTCAGACACAAAGAAGGTAGAACTATCTCCTGGTTAATATTTTTTTTTTTGTTGAAATCTTTTTATTGATTTTTCACATATTATGTAAAATGTACATGTAACATCATCAATATCAATAAATAAACAATCAAACAGTAACAATACAGTCTTCAAATTATTTCTCTCATTATACATTCAATTAGTACAATTTAAATCTTTTACTTTTTTCTCTCTAGATTCCTTACCCCAAACTGTAACCTTCAAATCTCAGGGGTTGTCGGATAGCATTCTGGACTAGCCTCCCATCTTACAATCTAATTTTTTCCCCTTCCTCCATATATTTATATCTGTTTAATTTTAATAATCTTAGTGATCTGGAACTCCCCTGTTATATTCCCTTACAGACCTTAGGTTCTGATGTTATCTAAGTGGCTAAGGTTCTAGCTCTATTTACCTTTTCTATATGCATAATATATGGTTCCCATTGTTGGATAAATTTGTTTCTAGTGTTCAGTATGGCTGCTGAGGCACTCGCCATATTGTAGTGATAGTTGATTCTCTTCTCGATATAATCAAATGTGGGGGGGTCTCCCCTCCAAAATCTAGCTATAGAGATCCTTACTATGGTACAAATCATTGCTACTAATTTATGGTGTCTTTTACTAATGTCTTCTGTAGGGAAGTGTAGTAAGGCTTGTTCTGGGGTTAGATCAATCTCAGTCTCAAGGATATTTCCTAAATAAGCTGATGTCATGTCCCATATTCTTTTAACTTTCTCGCACTGCCACCACATATGTAAATATGTACCAGTCTCTCCACATCCCCTATAGCACATATGGGGATTATCTATCTGAGCATTGGTAAGTCTTGTGGGGTACATATACCATTTATATACAACCTTGATATAGTTTTCTTTTAGCAATGCATTTGGGGAGAATGAAAGGCCTCTATCAATGTTTGAAAGCCACGTCTCTAATGTCCAGGTCCTGTTTAAGTCCTGTTCCCATTTGGTCATAAAATGACTCTTCTCTTTGCTGATTCCCTCACTAAATAATGGGTATAATAGTGCAATTAATCCCTTCCCACGAGTATTGGACAGGCATATTGTCTCTAATGTGGTGTTAGATGGGGGTTTATTTGATCCCATTATTTCTCGTACCCTAGATGTGAGCTGTAGGTAATGATACCATTCATTTTGTTCTGGGGTGCCTAATTCCTTGTATTGGGAAAAGGTCAGTATTTTATTGCTTATGAGTGTGTCCGCTATTCGATAAAGGCTCTTGTTTTCCCATTTCTTTTGGATATGTGTGCTAATGAGTGAAGTGATTGGAGCTAATGGTGTCAGTCTTGATCTAACATTAATTATGGGGTATGTCTTGGTTAGTTTATCCCAGATAAAGGTGGTATGTCTAATCGAGACATATTCCTCAATATGCCAAGGTCGATGTTGTTTCGTCGCCCAGAGAATTGTGTCTAATCTTCCTACCTCTAAGATGTCTTTCTCTAACTGTACCCACTGGGGTGTTTGATCTATCCTATACCAATGTGTGGTCTGTGCCATTCTGGCTGCATTGTAGTATGCAATTAGATTTGGTAATCCAATCCCTCCTTTTCTCCTATGCCTCATCAGATTTTGTTTGCTTATTCTTGCTCTCCTGCCCTGCCAGATGTACTTTAAAATTTCCTTTTGCAAGTTATGTAACTCAGCAGTTGGGATAGTTATCGGGAGGGTTCTGAATAAGTATAAGAGTTTAGGGAGTATTGTCATTTTGACTGATATGATCCTCCCGTAGAGTGATATATTATATTTGGCCCATTTAAGTAGAAGTTCTCTAATCTGTAAAAACATGGGGGTATAGTTTTCTTTGTATAGTTTATTGATATCATTTGTGAGATTAACACCTAGATATTTAAGGGATGATCTAACCCAATTAAACGTAAAGTTTATTTCTAATAACTTCTTTGTCGTATTTGGGAGGTGAGTACTAAGGGCTTCACATTTACTTTCATTAATTTTATAACCCGATAATAGACTAAATTTATTTATAATAGAATATATTACTGGCAAGGAAAGAAGCGGCTTCGTTACTGCAAGGATGACATCATCCGCAAAAAGGGATATTTTATATTCTCTATCTCCTACCCTAAGTCCTGCAATATCTGGGTTATCTCTTATTAGCACTGCTAATGGCTCAATGCATATTGCGAAAAGCAAGGGAGACAGAGGGCACCCTTGTCTTGTGCCATTTCGAATTTGAATTCGTGTTGATTGATATCCTGAAAGCCTAATGAATGCATCAGGAGTGGAATATATTCTTTGTAGAGCATTAATGAAGGGCCCCCTGACTCCCATTTTATGAATGACTGCAAACATATAGTCCCAATTGACTCTGTCAAATGCCTTCTCTGCGTCCAAAGCTAGAAACAGAGAAGGCACTTTCTTCACTGTCGCGAAATTAATTAGGTCAATCACTTTTCGTGTGTTATCTGGAGCTTCTCTCTGTGAGATGAAGCCTACTTGATCTGTATCAATCAATTTTCTAATGGGCAGGGCTAATCTATTTGCAAGAATTTTAGTGAACAATTTCAAATCCTGATTAATTAATGAGATTGGCCGGTAATTCTGACAATATTGTGTGTTCTTTCCAGGCTTCGGAATGACTGTCACCCTTGCAGTTAACAGATCTGGGGGGATATCTACGCCTTGTAAAATATTATTATATAAAGTCACCAGTAAGGGAGCCACCGATAGTTGCAAATCTTTATAGAACGAGCCTGGAAACCCATCCGGGCCCGGTGCCTTATTTCTTTTTAATTCCTTAATGGCCAGTAGAACTTCTTGTTTCGTGACAGGGGCATTTAGGGAATCTAATTCTTCTTCTGTTACTGTGTGTAATTTACTATTTCCTAGGAAGTTGTCTAATTCTTTCCTTATGCTAATTCCTGATTTGGTAATGGGTAAATTGTAAAGTTTATTATAGAATTCAGCGAATGTATTTGCTATTTGGAGTGGGTCATTAGTGACTTGGCCGTTAGCCTTTTGAATTTGTGGAATAGTGGAGGCCCTAGTCATTTCCTTTAGTTTGTTCGCTAGCATCCTATCTGGCTTGTTTCCATATATATAATATCTAGTGTCTACCACTTTGATCGATTGGACCGCCTCCCTGTCTAGAAGTTGATTTAGTTCCTCGTTTTTGCTGTTGAGTAGTTTTACTAGTTTATTTTGCTTCTTTTTTACTACCTGGTCCCTTATGGTATCAATTTCATTTCTAAGCTCATCTATTCTGGAGTTGTGTGCTTTCCTAAGTCTACCTGACTCTTCTATCAGTAACCCTCTCAAAGAGGCTTTAAGTGCACTCCAAACAAAGTTTGGATTTGTTGTGGTCCCTTCATTTATAGTTACAAAGTCTTTAATATGCTTTTGTATCTTCTGCAGTAGTATGTCATTTTGAAGTAGGCTAGGGTGCAGAGACCAGGACCTAGCTCTGTGTGGATTAATCATCCCTTCAAACTCCACTATCACCATGTCATGATCTGACCATGCACAATTGCGTATGGTAGCAGATGTTATTAGTGGTAAGAGCAACTGGCTAACCAATATTAGGTCTATTCTAGAATATGTGCCATAAACCGTAGAATAAAAGGTATAATCTCTAACTCCTTTGTTAAATGCTCTCCAGCTGTCTATGAGGTTAAAATCTAAGAGTAGGTCTTTTAGGAGTTGCTGTGCCGGGGTTGATCGCCTTTTTTTGCCAGCTATTTGTGTGGTTCTGTCTAAATCATCATTTAATGTCAAATTAAAGTCCCCCCCTATGATGATCTTACTTTTTTTCCAGCTTGATAATAGTCTGCTTATTCTAGATATAAAGGGCCCTTGATTGTCGTTAGGTGCATATACATTCATTAAAATTACCGGGGTATTGTGGATTGAGCCTTTTACAACTAAAAATCTCCCTTCCTTGTCTTTGAGAATTTCCTCTTTCTTAAAATTTAGGGAGGCATGAAGGAGAATGGACACCCCACACCTTTTCTTGTTATTAAGTGCATGGAATTGCAATGGGTAGTTCTTATCCCAATATTTGGGTGTAGATTCTGAAGTAAAGTGTGTCTCCTGTATCATAATTATGTGGGCATTTTGGGATTTATATTCTGCAATCGCTTTTTTCCTTTTTATGTTGGTGTTTAACCCCCTTACATTATGAGATATAAGTTTAATGTGCATAGTTTCTATCTGGGTATATGCTTATGTTGGTCAAATTGTTTCTAGAGATGTTTCTTTGTGGATCTGTCTTATACATCATCAACATTTGAACATTTGAGACTGTACATAACTTTAAACAATAACAAAATAAATACTTACAACCTGCTGCGTGCTTGCGCATCAGTAAAAATACAAGTACTATTAACTTAGGTCAACTCTGGAACTCTCGACAACATTTCTTTGATCTCATCTCATGAAGATAGATAATGAGCAAATGATATCAACAATACTTAAACAAAAAGCTGAGATATGAAAGACAAATAAAAAGCAATATTAGGTAATAAAGTGTGATAGGAAGTGAGAAATGCTAATATATAGCAACTAGGAAAGGGTATAAATGAACCCTGGACTCTCATGATATAACGTTGGATTTAGTCCTCCTCATATCAGCAACATGAAAGTCTAGGTGATAACGAGTTTAAATCTTCTTATATTTATCTTCTTGTGATCCTTAGGACAGTTCTCCTAATAGTCCACCTCTTCCTGCAGTAGTATGGGTCTCAACATCCAACAAGGAGAATGTCATGTTACTGTAGATGGTTCCTCTGGAGAGCTGTCGTCATCCTCTTCTCTGGTCGAATTTGGCTTCATTTTTTGGGGTTTTCCCCTTTTGTTTACTACAGACCAGTCCTTCTGTATAGGCTTTCTCAAAGGCTTTGGTGTGGCTTGGGACTCTCCTTCTTCAACTTGGATTTCCAGTTTAGATAGAATCATTAGTCCCTCTTCCAACGTTGAGCAAGAGTGTGTGATGTTTTTATGGGTAAAAATCAGTTTGAATGGAAAGTTCCATCTATACCTTAGATTTTCTCTTAAGAGAGCTGTCACCACTGGTCTCATCTCCCTTCGTCTTCTCAGTGTTATTGGCGATAGATCAGTAAAGATCTGGATATTGTGCCCCTCATATGTAATAGTGCGAGCTTGTCTGGCTGCTTGTAGGATCATTTCTTTAATATTAAAGTAGTGTAATTTAACAATAATATCCCTTGTCTTGGATTGGGAGGGTTTGGTCAAAGCTCTATGCACTCTGTCCATTAGCAGCATGTTGGGTTCCGTATCTGGGATTAATTGGTGAAAAATTTCAGTTATATCAGCTTGTAAGTTTTTATAGTCCTCCGGGAGGTTTCTGATTCGAAGGTTAGAGCGTCTGGATCTGTTCTCCAGATCTTCTACTTGATCTTCAAGCTTTTTAATGTAAATGGAGTGGTCTAAAAGTGTATGCTGAATTTGGGGAATTTCTTCTGAAATATCTTCTAGCTTGTTTTCAATTTCTGTTGTTCTACCTCCAATATCCCTAATGTCCTGCTTGAGATCATATAGGGCAGTTTTTAGCTCTTCGTGAAAAAAAGATTTTATTTGATTCAGAAGTTCATTATTTGGAATATCTCCCTGATGTCCATTTTCCTCCTCTGAGGTTTCTATCAGGGTGTGTTGTTTTGGCGAACAAGTAGTTTTATCCAATGTTTTTAACTTTGTTTGTGATTTTGAGAGACATTCTTTCATGGATTGGTTTCTGCTTTTCATTTTGTTTTATGGTTATTCCCTCCTTACAGAGTATTTATAACAGTTTTCTGTCTTTCTCTTATGAGGTGTTCTCAGCCAGTCAGCTATATAAGAATAAAGAAGGGTCACAATTCCAATATCTCAGCTCTATTACAGCATTTCTGAGGGTATTATCTCATTACCGCAGTTCTCAGTTGTTCCAGGCCGACCTTTATTACTACCGCATTTAAAACATTTCCAGATTTGCAAAAATAATGAACATCATCTTGATTTTTTTAGATAGGGAATTCAGGTTCTAATGTCATATGACCTTTGAGAGCTGCTTATTTAGTCTACTAATCGTGTCCTGATAGCGCCCCTGTAGTTGCACAGTCAAGTTAGGCAGACTTTTAGATGTTATAAATGTCAACTCTTATTGAAAAGAACCTAAAACTTATGAATCCCCTATTTGATGAATACTACATTTACATAGATATAAGTTATGTAGCCTGAATTGTGTTATTTAGACATACAAGCCTGTTGTAGTTCCCACGTGGGGCTCTGTGATCTCCAGGCCACACTCTTGCTGTTTTATGTTCACTGGACCTTATATAAATTAATAAATCTCGCGCAGATAGATTACCATCAATCCCTTATGCTCCAAGTTTAGTGGGAAAGTATATTATAAATATAGAGGAAAGCTGTAGCATATTACCTTCTGCCTCTGCACCTTTCTTTTCAGGCTGTGGCCTTCCAAAAATGTGTCCCTTTTTATTTAGATGATAAGCTGTAATCAGCCCTCCTGGACTCTTCCTAGATGCTCCCCAGCTGGCTAGTGCAAAGCTGCTCTATTGTGGCCTTGTTGTTGCTGTTGCCGAGTTCCGATGTAGGCCGAAGCCTCAGACTTTCCTGAGAATCGCTCTGGTTCTCCCAACCAGCCTGCTTCCGATTCTGCTTTTTCCTCAGAAAATCTGCCCAGAAAAGCTTCTAAAGGTCTCCCAAACACTTGCCTGATGTAGCTGTAGTATTTGCTAGCCCTAATATTCACTTTTGTTCACTTTGATAACTTTTATTTGCAGGAGCTTCAGCAAGACACTTCTGCTCTGCAGCTCTCCAAGCTCCGCCCCCCCTCCTGGTTAATATTTTTGTTAGAAACAACATTTGGAAGAAAACAAGGCTTAGTACGCAAAACCACCTTATCTGCATGGAACACCAGATAGGGCGGAGAACACTGCAGAGCTGATAACTCTGAAACTCTTCTAGCAGAAGAAATAGCAACCAAAAACAAAACTTTCCAAGATAACAACTTAATATCTATGGAATGTAGAGGTTCAAACGGAACCCCTTGAAGAACTGAACGAACTAGATTTAAACTCCAGGGAGGAGTCAAAAGGTCTGTAAACAGGCTTGATCCTAACCAGAGCCTGAACAAATGCTTGAACATCTGGCATAGCTGCCAGTCGTTTGTGTAGTAAGACAGATAAAGCAGAAATCTGTCCCTTTAGAGAACTCGCAGATAATCCTTTATCCAAACCTTCTTGCAGAAAGGAAAAAATCTTAGGAATTTTTACCTTATTCCAAGGGAATCCCTTGGATTCACACCAGCAGATATATCTTTTCCATGTTTTATGGTAAATCTTTCTAGTTATCGGTTTTCTGGCCTGAACCAGAGTATCAATCACCGAATCTGAAAACCCACGCTTTGATAGAATCAAGCGTTCAATCTCCAAGCCGTCAGCTGGAGGGAGACCAGATTTGGATGTTCGAATGGACCCTGAACAAGAAGGTCCTGTCTCAAAGGTAGCTTCCATGGTGGAACCGATGACATATTCACCAGGTCTTCATACCAAGTCCTGCGTGGCCACGCAGGAGCTATCAAGATCACCGAGACCCTCTCCTGTTTGATCCTGGCTACCAGCCTGGGAATGAGAGGAAACGGTGGGAACACATAAGCTAGGTTGAAGGTCCAAGGCGCTACTAGTGCATCCACTAGAGTCGCCTTGGGGTCCCTGGATCTGGACCCGTAGCAAGGAACCTTGAAGTTCTGACGAGACGCCATCAGATCCATGTCTGGAATGCCCCATAATTGAGTCAACTGGGCAAAAATCTCCGGGTGGAGTTCCCACTCCCCCAGATGGAATGTCTGACGACTCAGATAATCCACTTCCCAGTTTTCCACACCTGGGATGTGGATCGCAGATAGATGGCAGGAGTGATCCTCCGCCCATTGTATTATTTTGGTCACTTCTTTCATCGCTAGGGAACTCCTTGTTCCCCCCTGATGATTGATATACGCAACTGTCGTCATGTTGTCTGATTGGAATCTTATGAATCTGGCCTTTGCAAGCTGAGGCCAAGCCCTGAGAGCATTGAATATCGCTCTTAGTTCCAGAATGTTTATCGGGAGAAGAGACTCTTCTCGAGACCATAGTCCCTGAGCTTTCAGGGATTCCCAGACCGCGCCCCAGCCCACTAGACTGGCGTCGGTCGTGACAATGACCCACTCTGGTCTGCGGAAGCTCATTCCCTGGGATAGATGGTCCAGGTTCAGCCACCAACGGAGTGAATCTCTGGTCTTCTGATCTACTTGGATCACTGGAGACAAGTTTGTATAGTCCCCATTCCACTGTTTGAGCATGCACAGTTGTAATGGTCTTAGATGAATTCGTGCAAAAGGAACTATGTCCATTGCTGCAACAATCAACCCTACTACTTCCATGCACTGAGCTATGGAAGGACGTGGAACAGAGTGAAGAACTTGACAAGCGCTTAGAAGTGTTGACTTTCTGACATCTGTCAGAAAAATTCCTCATTTCTAAGGAATCTATTAATGTTCCCAAGAAGGGAACTCTTGTTGACGGAGACAGAGAACTTTTTTCTATGTTCACCTTCCATCCGTGAGATCTGAGAAAGGCCAGAACGATATCTGTATGAGCCTTTGCTTTTGAAAGGGACGACGCTTGTATTAGAATGTCGTCCAAGTACGGTACTACTGCAATGCCCCTCGATCTTAGAACCGCTAGAAGGGACCCGAGTACCTTTGTGAAAATCCTTGGAGCAGTGGCTAATCCGAATGGGAGGGCCACAAACTGGTAATGTCTGTCCAGAAAGGTGAACCTTAGGAACTGATGATGTTCTTTGTGGATAGGAATATGTAGGTACGCATCCTTTAGATCCACGGTAGTCATAAATTGACCTTCCTGGATAGTGGGCAGAATCGTTCGAATAGTTTCCATTTTGAACGATGGTACCCTGAGAAATTTGTTTAGGATCTTTAAATCCAGAATTGGTCTGAAGGTTCCCTCTTTTTTGGGAACTACGAACAGATTTGAGTAAAAACCCATTCCTTGTTCCGTCATTGGAACAGGGTGTATCTCTTTATTTGGTTTAAGGATAAGTGAGACATGTGGAACCTTCCCCTTGGGGGTAGTTCCCTAAATTCCAGAAGATAACCCTGAGAAACTATTTCTAGTGCCCAGGGATCCTGAACATCTCTTGCCCATGCCTGAGCAAAGAGAGAGAGTCTGCCCCTTACTAGATCCGGTCCCGGATCGGGGGCTACTCCTTCATGCTGTTTTGTTAGCAGCAGCAGGCTTCTTGGCCTGCTTACCCTTGTTCCAGCCTTGCATAGGTTTCCAGGCTGGTTTGGGCTGTGAGGCATTACCCTCTTGCTTAGAGGATGCAGAACTAGAGGCCGGTCCGTTCCTGAAATTGCGAAAGGAACGAAAATTAGACTTATTCTTGGCCTTGAAAGGCCTATCTTGTGGCCCTTTCCCCCAGTGATGTCTGAGATAATCTCTTTCAATTCTGGCCCAAAGAGAGTTTTACCTTTGAAAGGGATGTTAAGCAATTTTGTCTTAGATGATACATCCGCTGACCAAGACTTCAGCCAAAGCGCTCTGCGCGCCACAATTGCAAACCCTGAATTTTTCGCCGCTAATCTAGCTAATTGCAAAGCGGCATCTAGAATAAAAGAGTTAGCCAACTTAAGTGCGTGAACTCTGTCCATAACCTCCTCATATGGAGTTTCTCTACTGAGCGACTTTTCTAGTTCCTCGAACCAGAACCACGCTGCTGTAGTGACAGGAACAATGCACGAAATGGGTTGTAGAAGGTAACCTTGCTGTACAAAAATCTTTTTAAGCAAACCTTCCAATTTTTTATCCATAGGATCTTTGAAAGCACAACTATCCTCGATAGGAATAGTAGTTCGCTTGTTTAGAGTAGAAACTGCCCCCTCGACCTTAGGAACTGTCCGCCATAAGTCCTTTCTGGGGTCGACCATAGGAAATAATTTCTTAAATATAGGGGGGGAACAAAAGGTATGCCGGGCTTCTCCCACTCCTTATTCACTATGTCCGCCACCCGCTTGGGTATAGGAAAAGCGTCGGGGTGCACCGGAACCTCTAGAAACTTGTCCATTTTGCATAATTTCTCTGGAATGACCAAGTTGTCACAATCATCCAGAGTAGATAACACCTCCTTAAGCAGTGCTCGGATATGTTCTAATTTAAATTTAAATGTCACAACATCAGGTTCAGCTTGTTGAGAAATTTTTCCTGAATCTGAAATTTCCCCATCTGACAAAACCTCCCTCATGGCCACTTCAGATTGGTGTGAGGGTATGACAGAACAATTATCATCAGCGCCCTCCTGCTCTTCAGTGTTTAAAACAGAGCAATCGCGCTTTCTCTGATATGCAGGCATTTTGGATAAAAACAGAATTTATGCTTACCTGATAAATTACTTTCTCCAACGGTGTGTCCGGTCCACGGCGTCATCCTTACTTGTGGGATATCTCTTCCCCAACAGGAAATGGCAAAGAGTCCCAGCAAAGCTGGCCATATAGTCCCTCCTAGGCTCCGCCCACCCCAGTCATTCGACCGACGGACAGGAGGAAATATATAGGAGAAACCATATGGTACCGTGGTGACTGTAGTTAGAGAAAATAATTCATCAGACCTGATTAAAAAACCAGGGCGGGCCGTGGACCGGACACACCGTTGGAGAAAGTAATTTATCAGGTAAGCATAAATTCTGTTTTCTCCAACATTGGTGTGTCCGGTCCATGGCGTCATCCTTACTTGTGGGAACCAATACCAAAGCTTTAGGACACGGATGAAGGGAGGGAGCAAATCAGGTTACCTAAACGGAAGGCACCATGGCTTGCAAAACCTTTCTCCCAAAAAAAGCCTCCGAAGAAGCAAAAGTATCAAATTTGTAAAATTTGGCAAAAGTGTGCAGTGAAGACCAAGTCGCTGCCTTACATATCTGGTCAACAGAAGCCTCGTTCTTGAAGGCCCATGTGGAAGCCACAGCCCTAGTGGAGTGAGCTGTGATTCTTTCAGGAGGCTGCCGTCCGGCAGTCTCATAAGCCAATTGGATGATGCTTTTAAGCCAAAAGGAAAGAGAGGTAGAAGTCGCTTTTTGATCTCTCCTTTTACCAGAATAAACAACAAACAAAGAAGATGTTTGTCTGAAATCTTTTGTAGCCTCTAAATAGAATTTTAGAGCACGGACTACGTCCAAATTGTGTAACAAACGTTCCTTCTTTGAAACTGGATTCGGACATAAAGAAGGTACAACTATCTCCTGGTTAATATTTTTGTTAGAAACAACCTTTGGAAGAAAACCAGGCTTAGTACGCAAAACCACCTTATCTGCATGGAACACCAGATAGGGCGGAGAACACTGCAGAGCAGATAACTCTGAAACTCTTCTAGCAGAAGAAATTGCAACCAAAAACAAAACTTTCCAAGATAGTAACTTAATATCTATGGAATGTAAAGGTTCAAACGGAACCCCTTGAAGAACTGAAAGAACTAGATTTAGACTCCAGGGAGGAGTCAAAGGTCTGTAAACAGGCTTGATCCTAACCAGAGCCTGAACAAATGCTTGAACATCTGGCACAGCTGCCAGTCTTTTGTGTAGTAAGACAGATAAAGCAGAGATCTGTCCCTTTAGAGAACTTGCAGATAATCCTTTCTCCAAACCTTCTTGTAGAAAGGAGAGAATCTTAGGAATTTTTATCTTATTCCATGGGAATCCTTTGGATTCACACCAACAGATATATATTTTCCATATTTTATGGTAAATCTTTCTAGTTACCGGTTTTCTGGCCTGAACCAGAGTATCTATCACAGAATCTGAAAAACCACCCTTCGATAGAATCAAGCGTTCAATCTCCAAGCCGTCAGCTGGAGGGAGACCAGATTTGGATGTTCGAATGGACCCTGAACAAGAAGGTCCTGTCTCAAAGGTAGCTTCCATGGTGGAACCGATGACATATTCACCAGGTCTGCATACCAAGTCCTGCGTGGCCACGCAGGAGCTATCAAGATCACCGAGGCCCTCTCCTGATTGATCCTGGCTACCAGCCTGGGAATGAGAGGAAACGGTGGAAATACATAAGCTAGGTTGAAGGTCCAAGGTGCTACTAGTGCATCTACTAGAGTCGCCTTGGGATCCCTGGATCTGGACCCGTAGCAAGGAACCTTGAAGTTCTGACGAGACGCCATCAGATCCATGTCTGGAATGCCCCATAATTGAGTTATTTGGGCAAAGATCTCCGGATGGAGTTCCCACTCCCCCGGATGGAATGTCTGACGACTCAGAAAATCCGCCTCCCAGTTTTCCACACCTGGGATGTGGATCGCAGACAGGTGGCAGGAGTGATCCTCCGCCCATTGAATTATTTTGGTCACTTCTTTCATCGCCAGGGAACTCCTTGTTCCCCCCTGATGATTGATATACGCAACGGTCGTCATGTTGTCTGATTGGAACCTTATGAATCTGGCCTTTGCTAGCTGAGGCCAAGCCCTGAGAGCATTGAATATCGCTCTCAGTTCCAGAATGTTTATCGGGAGAAGAGACTCTTCCCGAGACCATAGACCCTGAGCTTTCAGGGATTCCCAGACCGCGCCCCAGCCCACTAGACTGGCGTCGGTCGTGACAATGACCCACTCTGGTCTGCGGAAGCTCATTCCCTGGGACAGATGGTCCAGGGTCAGCCACCAATGGAGTGAATCTCTGGTCTTCTGATCTACTTGAATCATTGGAGACAAGTCTGTATAGTCCCCATTCCACTGTTTGAGCATGCAAAGTTGTAATGGTCTTAGATGAATTCGTGCAAAAGGAACTATGTCCATTGCTGCAACCATCAACCCTACTACTTCCATGCACTGCGCTATGGAAGGACGTGGAACAGAATGAAGAACTTGACAAGTACTTAGAAGTTTTGACTTTCTGACATCTGTCAGAAAAATCCTCATTTCTAAGGAATCTATTATTGTTCCCAAGAAGGGAACTCTTGTTGACAGAGACAGAAAACTCTTTTCTATGTTCACCTTCCATCCGTGTGATCTGAGAAAGGCCAGAACGATGTCTGTATGAGCCTTTGCCTTTGATAGGGATGACGCTTGTATTAGAATGTCGTCCAAGTAAGGTACTACTGCAATTCCCCTCGGTCTTAGAACCGCTAGAAGGGAACCTAGTACCTTTGTGAAAATCCTTGGAGCAGTGGCTAACCCGAATGGGAGGGCCACAAACTGGTAATGTTTGTCCAGAAAGGCGAACCTTAGGAACTGATGATGTTCTTTGTGGATAGGAATATGTAGGTACGCATCCTTTAGATCCACGGTAGTCATAAATTGACCTTCCTGGATAGTGGGTAGAATCGTTCGAATGGTTTCCATCTTGAACGATGGTACCCTGAGAAATTTGTTTAGGATCTTCAAATCCAAAATTGGTCTGAAAGTTCCCTCTTTTTTGGGAACTACGAACAGATTGGAATAAAATCCCATTCCCTGTTCCTTTATTGGAACTGGGTGTATCACTCCCATCTTTAACAGGTCTTCTACACAATGTAAGAACGCCTGTCTCTTTATTTGGTTTGAGGATAAGTGAGACATGTGGAACCTTCCCCTTGGGGGGAGTTCCCTGAATTCCAGGAGATAACCCTGAGAAACTATTTCTAGCGCCCAGGGATCCTGAACATCTCTTGCCCAAGCCTGAGCAAAGAGAGAGAGTCTGCCCCCTACTAGATCCGCTCCCGGATCGGGGGCTACTCCTTCATGCTGTTTTGTTAGCAGCAGCAGGCTTCTTGGCCTGCTTACCCTTGTTCCAGCCTTGCATCAGTTTCCAGGCTGGTTTGGGTTGTGAGGCATTACCCTCTTGCTTAGAGGATGCAGAATTAGAGGCCGGTCCGTTCCTGAAATTGCGAAAGGATGAAAATTAGACTTATTCTTGGCTTTGAAAGGCCTATCTTGTGGAAGGGCGTGGCCCTTTCCCCCAGTGATGTCTGAAATAATCTCTTTCAATTCTGGTCCAAATAGAGTTTTACCTTTGAAAGGGATGTTAAGCAATTTTGTCTTGGATGACACATCCGCTGACCAAGACTTTAGCCAAAGCGCTCTGCGCGCCACGATTGCAAACCCTGAATTTTTCGCCGCTAATCTAGCTAATTGCAAAGCGGCATCTAAAATAAAAGAGTTAGCCAACTTAAGTGCGTGAACTCTGTCCATAACCTCCTCATATGGAGTCTCTCTACTAAGCAAGTTTTCTAGTTCCTCGAACCAGAACCACGCTGCTGTAGTGACAGGAACAATGCACGAAATGGGTTGTAGAAGGTAACCTTGCTGTACAAAAATCTTTTTAAGCAAACCCTCCAATTTTTTATCCATAGGATCTTTGAAAGCACAACTATCCTCGATAGGAATAGTAGTACGTTTGTTTAGAGTAGAAACTGCCCCCTCGACCTTAAGGACTGTCTGCCATAAGTCCTTTCTGGGGTCGACCATAGGAAATAATTTCTTAAATATAGGGGGGGGAACAAAAAGGTATGCCGGGCTTATCCCACTCCTTATTCACTATGTCCGCCACCTGCTTGGGTATAGGAAAAGTGTCGGGGTGCACCGGAACCTCTAGGAACTTGTCCATCTTGCATAATTTCTCTGGAATGACCAAGTTGTCACAATCATCCAGAGTAGATAACACCTCCTTAAGCAGTGCGCGGAGATGTTCTAATTTAAATTTAAATGTCACAACATCAGGTTCAGCTTGTTGAGAAATTTTTCCTGAATCTGAAATTTCCCCATCTGACAAAACCTCCCTCATGGCCACTTCAGATTGGTGTGAGGGTATGACAGAACAATTATCATCAGCGCCCTCCTGCTCTTCAGTGTTTAAAACAGAGCAATCGCGCTTTTTCTGATATGTAGGCATTTTGGATAAAATATTTGCTATGGAGTTATCCATTACAGCCGTTAATTGTTGCATGGTAATAAGCATTGGCGAGCTAGATGTACTAGGGGCCTCCTGTGTGGGCAAAACTGGTGTAGACACAGTAGGGGATGATGTAGTATCATGTTTACTCCCCTCATCTGAGGAATCATCTTGGGCAATTTCATTATCTGTGGCAGTACTGTCCTTACTTTGTTTGGACGCTATGGCACAATTATCACACAAATTTAAATGGGGAGACACATTGTTGCTTTCATACATATAGAACATAGCTTATCCAAAGGCACAGACATGTTAAACAGGCTTAAACTTGTCAATAAAGCACAAAAAACGTTTTAAAACAAAACCGTTACTGTCTCTTTAAATTTTAAACAGAAAACACTTTATTACTGAATGTGTGAAAAAGTATGAAGGAATTGTTCAAAAATTACCACAGTGTCTTAAAGCATTAAGAGTATTGCACACCAATTTTCAGAGCTTTAACCCTTAAAATAACGGAACCGGAGCCGTTTACAAATTTAACCCCTATACAGTCCCAGCTATAGCCTTTGCTGAGACCTAACCAAGCCCAGAGGGGAATACGATACCAAGTGACGCCTTCTAGAAACTTTTCCAGCAACTTTCAGATCCTCACACATGCATCTGCATGTCCTGCTCTCAAAAAACAACTGCGCAGTAATGGCGCGAAAATGAGGCTCTGCCTACAACTAGGAAGGCCCCCTGACTGGAAAAGGTGTCTAACATAGTGCCTGCCGTTTAATAAACGTTCCCCAAGTTTATAAATGTGAAATATCAGCATAAACATGAATAAAATGCCCAAATAAAGCAATCGATTTAGCCCATAAAAGTGTCTACCAGTTTTATAGCCCATATTAAGCCCTTTATTCTGTTTGTTTGACTAAGAAAATGGCTTACCGGTCCCCATTAGGGGAAATGACAGCCTTCCAGCATTACATGGTCTTGTTAGAAATATGGCTAGTCATACCTTAAGCAGAAAAGTCTGCTAACTGTTTCCCCCAACTGAAGTTACTTCATCTCAACAGTCCTATGTGGAAACAGCAATCAATTTTAGTTACTGTCTGCTAAAATCATCTTCCTCTCACAAACAGAAATCTTCATCCTTTTCTGTTTCAGAGTAAATAGTACATACCAGCACTATTTTAAAATAACAAACACTTGATAGAAGAATAAAAAACTACATTTAAACACCAAAAAACTCTTAACCATCTCCGTGGAGATGTTGCCTGTGCAACGGCAAAGAGAATGACTGGGGTGGGCGGAGCCTAGGAGGGACTATATGGCCAGCTTTGCTGGGACTCTTTGCCATTTCCTGTTGGGGAAGAGATATCCCACAAGTAAGGATGACGCTGTGGACCGGACACACCAATGTTGGAGAAATATTTGCTATGGAGTTATCCATTACAGCCGTCAATTGTTGCATGGTAATAAGCATTGGCGCGCTAGATGTACTAGGGGCCTCCTGCGTGGGCAAAACTGATGTAGACACAGTAGGAGATGATGTAGTATCATGTCTACTCCCCTCATCTGAGGAATCATCTTGGGCAATTTCATTATCTGTGGCAGTACGGTCCTTACTTTGTTTGGACGCTATGGCACAATTATCACACAATTTTGAATGGGGAGACACATTGGCTTTCATACATATAGAACATAGCTTATCCGAAGGCACAGGCATGTTAAACAGGCTTGAACTTGTCAATAAAGCACAAAAACCATTTTAAAACAAAACCGTTACTGTCTCTTTAAATTTTAAACAGAGCACACTTTATTACTGAATATGTGAAAAAGTATGAAGGAATCGTTCAAAATTTACCAAATTTTAACCACAGTGTTTTAAAGCATTAAAAGTATTGCATACCAATTTTCAGAGCTTTAACCCTTAAAATAACGGAACCGGAGCCGTTTACAAATTTAACCCCTATACAGTCCCAGCTACAGCCTTTGCTGTGACCTAACCAAGCCCAGAGGGGAATACGATACCAAATGACGCCTTCTAAAAACTTTTCCAAGCACTTTCAGGTCCTCACACATGAATCTGCATGTCTTGCTCTCAAAAACAACTGCGCAGTAATGGCGCGAAAATGAGGCTCAGCCTACAACTGGGAAGGCCCTCCCTGACTGGAAAAGGTGTCTAACATAGTGCCTGACGTTAAAAAACGTTCCCCAAGTTTATAAGTGTGAATTATCAGCATAAACATGTATAAAATGTCCAAATAAAGCAATCGATTTAGCCCATAAAAGTGTCTACCAGTTTTATAGCCCATATTAAGCCCTTTATTCTGTTTGAAACTAAGAAAATGGCTTACCGGTCCCCATGAGGGGAAATGACAGCCTTCCAGCATTACACAGTCTTGTTAGAAATATGGCTGGTCATACCTTAAGCAGAAAAGTCTGCTAACTGTTTCCCCCAACTGAAGTTACTTCATCTCAACAGTCCTATGTGGAAACGGCAATCGATTTTAGTTACTGTCTGCTAAAATCATCTTCCTCTCACAAACAGAAATCTTCATCCTTTTCTGTTTCAGAGTAAATAGTACATACCAGCACTATTTTAAAATAACAAACTCTTGATAGTAGAATAAAAAAACTACATTTAAACACCACATACTCTTAACCATCTCCGTGGAGATGTTGCCTGTTCAACGGCAAAGAGAATGACTGGGGAGGGCGGAGCCTAGGAGGGACTATATGGCCAGCTTTGCTGGGACTCTTTGCCATTTCCTGTTGGGGAAGAGATATTCCCACAAGTAAGGATGACGCCGTGGACCGGACACACCAATGTTGGAGAAATGTATATTTTTTCTTTATAAAAAACAACTGCACTAGGCAGTTTGGGGGGCTTTAAGTTGGAGGGTGTGGGGTGTTAGAAAAAAAATGGCATTGAAAAGTACCTTTACATTGCAGTCTATAGGAACTATGTGTTCCCAGTAAATATATATGTATATGCTTATACACATATTAACACATAAAGATATATGTATATAAGCAAATACATATATTTTTAAAAATGTTGTAATCGCTGCGCTTCTTATCCCCATTGCTGAGCTTAGGTTCTGATGCCATCTCTGACAGCATCAGAAAGAGGCATCCATTGGCTCTCATGAGCGCAATGCTTCATAGCAATGCGATTACGAGCTTGCGTTCGCATTGCGCTTAAATTTGTTATTCCAGCGTTCGCTAGTATTACTCAGTGGAGTGCTAATATTAAAAAAAGAGACTTTTTTTTTACTAAGCTCAACCATACATAATATTAAATGTATTATAATCCTTTTACCAATCTATACTTGATGAGGTGCAGAATGGTAAATAAATATTCGATTAAATAAATATAACGATTAAGTAGAAAAGTGGCTATACCGGTATAAGGTATGTCCAAAAAGACCAGGAGAATTGCACCCTCCTTTAATAAATAACACAACACAAGGGTTTATATGCAAGTTAAAAAGTTTTTATATTAATGCAGTTATAATAAATAATTACATATACAAAATAGACACAGAGACACACATAAAAGACAACACATGGGCCCCTCATACAACCCTAAAAGTGACTAAGCCGGCCAATAATCATATACCTAATGCTCAAAGCGCCATTAACTAAACTGCCAAATGTCATTCAATTTGTGCTAGATGGTGAAAGACTTGCAGTCATGTATCTTAATATGTATACTTGATGAATTGTATCAGAAACACAAGTATCAATGATCAGTTCATGCATCACGATTTGTAGCAGCATGCAAAGCAAAATAGCAGGTAACAAGTAGCAAGTTGATCAGTAGACGTTAAAGCATGCAGTTTGTTATTCCTGTGTTCCTGTGTTAACTGCTGGATAGCGATTACCATAAACAAAAAAAATGGTCAGTTCGTGAGTCACAGTTCATCTCATATAATGAAATAGCAGTAACAGCATGCAAAGTAAGTAGAAAGCAGCAAGTTGATCATGTTATGTTAAGCTGTCGGTTAAGCATGAATGAAGTGACACCACGCATGCAAAGTCGCTTAAAGAGAGTAAATAAAACACTCCCGCTATAACCCTGTGTGGGGTATCCACATGAGTACTGTTGGAATGGAGAGGAAGTAAATGTTTGTAATCGATATCTGTTTAACAGACAGACAGGTGATCATACCATATCCAGGAGGCGTGCTGACCCATATATGTTACCTCTCCTTACTGATGAGTATTTGGATAGTGAACGTTCAACTCACTTCTCCTCCACACAGTAAAATGTTAAGAGATAGCGGGTAAGAGTGGGGGGGATCCCACGGTTGTAGTGCTGCACACAAGCGATATTTAGCTCTCCACTTGTAATTTTACCCATAATGTGCTGTTTTGATCTAACAGGAAAAAAAGAAAAATACTCCCAATAATTTATTTTTAAATTAAAACCCAAAGAAAATTTACCCAAAAGCATAATTTATCATGACATCTCCTTTCAAACTTGGGTCTTATATATAGTCCAAGAAACATAATCTGTTTGCGTGTCATGTGTGTTTATAATATGCCTAACTAAAGGTGAATGACTCCCCACATTGATTGTAGATAAGTGTATGCTAAATCGAACCATGGTTTCATATATAGTTTGTCCTAAATACTGTAGATGGCACTGTGTACAAGAAGAAATAATACCAATTGTGAGCATAAGACCTATGATTTTGACAATTTCACAAACAATTCTCTGGTGTTTCATGAAAGTATGTCCAAATTGTTGTCTAAAAAGATTAGCTGAGGCAGATTTAGTATGCCCCTCTGAGAGCTAAAACATTTTCAACCAGTAAGATGGCAGGCACTGGAAGTCTCCTCTCACTAACAGAGTGTAATGCTCGTGGGATATTCCTCTATCAGACTGAACTCGGCCAGTAGTCTTGTTATCCCGGCGTCGAGCTGGAAATGATAGGGAATATCCCAGAGCATAGTAGGCTTGCAAGATTAGATAAATGGCACTCACCACAGGCAGGGCAGTCCTTGATGTCAACAGGCAGGAAACCAGAGACAAACTACTAGGGTGGTCAGGCAGGCAGGGTTCGGCAACAGTAAGGCAGTCCAGGTGTAAACTACTAGGATGGTCAGGCAGGCATGCTTCGGCAACAGTAAGGTAGTCCAGGGGTAAACCACTAGGATGGTCAGGCTGGCAGGTTTTGGCAACAGTGAAGCAATCCAGGGCAGATAGGGGTTAACAGGTAGAGTGGTCAGACAAGCATAGTTCAGCAGCAGTATCAATCCACAGTTAAGGGATAAAGTGTCAGAGTAGTCAAACAAGCAAAGTTCAGCAGCAGTATCAATCCAGCAGTTAAGGGTTAAAGAGGCAGAGTGGTCAGACAAGCAAAGTTCAGCAACAAAATAAAAATCCAGAATACAAATTAATAACACCCAGAACAGTAAGTAATACCTATACTTGGGCAGTGATAGGAGGACTGAAGTTACTTACATAGGTGCAGGATTCGCGCCACAGGAGCTCCAGAATGGCTTCTGCAGGAGGAAGCGTGCATCGATAACGTCACTGCAGCACGCAGAGAGGAGCAGACTTCCCCCCTAGGCAACGAGCAGACAGCAGGCGCCGCGTCCCTAGCAACAGCTAGAGCGGCGCGACACAGAGTGGTTTTTAGAGGTTAAGCATCTGCTTTTAATCTGACAAGGAATAAAACATTGCCTATATCTGCACCTCAGAAACAGCTAGATTAGAAGTGTTGCGGTATGGCTATACTGTTGAAAAATTGGCCTTTGCGAGTGGAATAGTCAGCTCACTCGTATTACAAGTCGTGGCAGTACGACTATACCGCTAGCGTTTTAGCCTTTACCGCAACAATCCATTCCGCACTAAAAAAATGGCTTTTGAGTGAGGAATTTTCAAGTCACCCATATTACAAGTTGTGTGGTCAGGCTATTCCGCTAGCGTTATTGCTTATACCACCACAATCCATTCCTCTAAAAAGGACCAGTAGTTATGGATTTTGCAAAACAAAAATGTGTCACAAAACTCATAACAAAAATGTTACAAAGTACACTAACCCCCATAAACTATCTATTAACCCCTAAACCGCCGTCCCCTCACATTGCAAATACTATAATAAACCTATAAACCCCTAAACCGCTGACCCCCCACATCGCTAACACCTAAATAAAATTCATCCTATTGGCTGATTTGAAGTTTTCAGCCAATAGGAATACAAGGAACCTTGCATTCAATCTTAAGTGTGCGGTGGACGATCACATGAAGAGGATCCTCCACGCTGAATGTCTGTGCGGCCGCTGTTCCAGCTCCGCTCAGCGCCTCCTTTGTGCTGAACCACCGGGATGATTAAGATGGATCTGCCTGGAAGAATACCTTTACCGCCGGACTCCAAGAATGGTGAGTAACTATGCCCGGGTTAGTGTTAGTTTTGTTTTTTGGGGTGTTTTTTTTTAGATTAGGGCTTTTTTTAAATGGGCACTAAAGAGCTGATTGCCCTTTTAAGGGTAATGCCCATACAAATGCCCCTTTAGGGGCAATGGGTAGCATATTTTAGTTAGGTCTTTTTTATTTTGGGGGTATGGGTGGGTGGAGGGTTGTATTGTTAGGAGGGACTTAAGGACTACTGGTAGTTTATTGTTAGATTGGGGGGTTTGGGGTGGATTGTTTGTTTTGATAGGGGTAGTAGATTAGGTTTAATTTTTTTATTTTGAATAATTTCGCTTATTTTTTGTAATCTTAGATTTTTTTTTATTTGTTGTAATTTTAGACTTTTTTTTAGTAGTTTTAGGATTTTTAAAATTTTGTAATTTTTTTTTATTTTTGGTATATTTTATTTTGTTAAAATAGTTATGTTAGATTTATTTATAGTTTAAGCTTAGCTTTTTTTTTTATTTATAGGTAAGTTTTTATTTATTTGATGGTAGTTATATTGTAAGTTTAATTTGGGTGGAGGGTTTAGGGGTTAATAGTTTAATTTAGTTTGTCGCAATGTGGGTGTTTGCCGGTTAAGGAGTTAATAGCTTTACTTTAGTATTTACGATGTGGGTGTTTGGCGGTTTTAGGGGTTAATAGGTTTAGTATTTGCAATGTGGGGGCGGCAGATTAGGGGTTAATAACTTTATTTAGTGTCTGGGATGTCGGGCGGTGGTTTAGGGGTCAATAACTTTATTTAGTGTCTGCGATGTCGGGGCAGTGGTTTAGGGGTTAATAGTTTTTAGTGTTGGCAATATCAGGGGGCGGCAGATTAGGGGTATTTAGACTAGGGTTAGGGTGTTAGGTTTTTACGTAATCTTCTTGTCTCCATAGAAATCAGTGGGGAATGCATTATCGTAATCTCCATTCCGCAATCGCAAGTGTTAGTTTTTTTCTAACACTTTTTCTCCATTGATGTCTATGGGGGAAAACGTGCACGAGTAAGTCAAGTCAGAACTTGGCTTTTGTACCGTATGAAGCTTATCACACCATATCACACAACACAAAAAAAATTTTTGTTACTTTTAATGGCAGCGTTAAGGAAAGTGCGGTACCGCTAAATTGTTAGCATTGTTAACACACCGGTTTTAGTGAACAACTTGTAATTTGGGTGAAAATGTATAAATTTACGTACAAAAGCACAAATAGCTCTGAGGAGAACATAATTTGGTTTAGCATGGAATGCTTCTAAAACATTAAAAAAAGAGATTTAAGGACTTCCGGTGGGAGGGCCAAGGGGGAAGCAGCAGGCAAGAGGAGCTCCGCATCCAGCAGCACAAAAACTAACTTTAAAACCTAATTTGGGCTGCCTCTTGCTCTGCTATAACATCCCCAGTGGTCGCTAACAATCCCTAGGCAGAAGTTTGCTGCCCGGAACGGAGGAGAAGCGGGTGAGTCCCCCCTCCGTATCTAGCTCTGGAGCCGCACACCGCTCCGCCACCGAAGTCACAGCCTCACAAGAAGCGCTGAAGGAGCGCAACAAAAATTCACTCCACCGGAGACAACAAGAGACTTGCTCGCCAATCCGGAGCAGTGGTACGGTTCAGGGGGAGACTGACCCCATTGAGGAGACACTTGCTGAGAAAACAAGAAAAGGCCCTGCCACAGCTCCACATGGACTGCAGTCTTCTTCAATCCTTACACCGCTCCGGGAACACTCACCCACTTTGTCGACTGCCTAACGCGGAGGTGAACCTGCTGATAAGGTAACGGCCGGTACGGCCAGGCTGATCCCACTGGGGCACAGACTACGGAGGGAGGTCCGACTGGCGCGAAAACAGGCGCCATCTTGCAGGAGAGGTCCTACATGCTGGCGGGAGCCGGAGCCCACACTGGGTAAAGTACGACTTTGCACGCACACACCACAGTCAACACCTTTGCTCCTGGGGACTTTTGCATACCGTTACCTTGTATAGGGGACTGGGGAATATGGCCTTATAGCCACAAACACCGGGCCTAACATCGCATGAGAGAGGTCGGAACCAAGATAACTGCTACCTGCTACCAGTGTATACATAACTTTCCCCAAAGGCAGCCACTAAGATCTGATAGCTGGGACTTTGCAAGGCTCTGCATAAAGATAAGAGACTAACTCTGGGGTATATCACTCAGTTTATTCGATCACCCACCTACACCCCTGGCAGTGACACTGTGTAATTTCCACTACAGGACGCGCTTATAGCACCTTTGATAGCAGATGTTAACCCTGCCATCACATGAATGGGTCCTAGAGCTGGCGATACTGGAAACTCAGCATACCTCAAGGGGCATTACTAGAGTTGGGAACCTTGACCCCTGCAAGATCTTCACATAAGTTAGAATCACCAAGCTGTAGCAAACCATAAGACTGTGTTATCATATCCAACCAAATACAGAACTCTCACACTCCTGAAAGAGCACATGAAGGACGCTGTGCTGACAGTCTTGTGTTGCTCCCCTTTTACTCTGCTGGGGGCTGAGTGGTATAATCTGTGGAACTTTTACTGTATTGTTTATCTGTATTAACCCATGCTTTTCTCCCACTAACATTTGGTTTCCCTCAGTGATAGGATATTGCTAGTACTGGTTAAGTCATTCATATACACTGTATCATATTTTGGTTGAAAAGGATCTTTCTAGTCTGCTGTTAGAATAACATCCACATATGCTAGCCATTTTCTCACTTGTAAAGGTATATGGAGAAATATTTAACGAATACCCCCATGGCAAGTCGCAGCAAAACTAGCTCTGGCAGAAATAAATCTGGAGCTGACTCCTCAAACGCGGGAGCTAGCACTGACAGCTGCCTAGATAGTGTTTCACTTGACACACACCCCATTGTTAAACAGATATCTTTACTATTTATGCCTAAAATTGATAATTTACAGAGGGGGGTTGATACCCTCACAGATGATGTTAAACAGTTCTCCACACGTGTAGCAGAAGCTGAGAATAGAATCTCTGATTTGGAAGATTCTAATGTATCTAACTCAAATAAAATTTAAGCCTTAGAGAGACAAGCCGTGACATTACAATTAAAATTAGATGACCTAGAAAATAGGTCGAGACGCAATAATGTGCGCCTCTTGGGTCTCCCCGAATCAGTAAAACCATCAGATATCATCCACTTTGTTGAAAATACACTCCCCACATTACTGAAGATACCTACACAAGACCTGGAGGGTGGGGTGGAACGTGCTCATAGGGTAGGCCCAGAAAGGGCTGGCTTAGATAACTTACCCCAACCCCGGCCAATTATGATCAAGTTTCTACATTTCCAGACCAAAACAGCATTACTAAGAGCTTACAGAAAAATGGACAATGTGATGTATGAAAATGCACGCTTGCTCCTGTTTCAAGATTTCTCGTGGATCTTATGAGGGAATTTTCACCAATCTGCTCACAACTTCATAGGGAGGGTAGAAAAGCCTTCTTGCTATACCCAGCTAGGCTAAAAATTATGACCCCCAGAGGCCCAAAATTCTTTGACAATCCAACTGCGGCTCAAAATTTCCTAGAAGGTGGGGGGGCCCCCCCACGCAGCCCACGCCAGAATCATCCAAGAGGGGAGGAGGGTTGAAACTGTAGTAAATAGGAACTCACCCTAGGTTTTAAATCAAGTAGTCTGTTCTGATGGCCACTGAAATAACTGACAATGGGTCCGCAGCTACACGCGGACTTAGAACTTTGAAGTTCAGTTTAAGTTCAGGTTTGAGTTTTATAATGTTATATGTTACCATAGGTTACTTTCTAGATTCAGGGCACTTAGAACACGCAAGCAAAGGAGAAGGATCAGTTGTGTGGGAAAATGGGAGGGGTGTAAACTCTTGTAACCCATCGTTCCTAATTACATCCCAAGCACAGGTTATGTTAGAATGTACAATGCTGATGAGAGATTTAATATGCTCGCTTGGTTATTGGAATGTAACAACCCTTCTGTTAAATGTTTCATGGTTTTTGAACACATATGTATATATGCAGTATTCTCAGATCATAACTCATACAGACATAGTCAGAATGATGGAACCTATTACAACCTGTATGAAAGTTCTTATTATTCTTCCACTACTTTTCTACATACTTGTTGAACAGTTCACGACTCATTTCAGGGTAACAACTCTTTTATGTCTTTTCATCGTAGAGCTACTGTTACTTAGAGATACTAGTAGAGGCCTGGCGGTGGTTCATAGTGGTGGAAGGCTGAACCGGGAGTCTGATCACTACGGTGAGGAATTTAAACCTTTTTTTTTTTTTTTTTTTTTTTTCTTTCTCTCTCCCCTTCCCCCCTTCCATATACCCCCCTTTTTACCCTCGCACTTGGGACATTACTCACATACTCATATACAGTTACCAAAACAAGATACAGGATCCACTTAAACATTAAAATTTAACGTCTATTCTTGGAATATTGGGGGTATCCACTCTCCAATAAAAAGAAAAACAATACTCACACAACTTAGGAAAAAGAAAGCAGAGATCGCATTTCTTCAAGAGACGCATCTTTTAGATGCAGAACATGAGAAGTTGAGATCTGACTGGGTAGGGAGGGTTGAATACGCCTCATTTAGCTCTGCCAGTAGGGGGGTTGCAATACTTCTAGGCAAAAGACTTGAACATGAAGTTAAGGAAGTGCTCAAAGACCCAGAAGGCAGATATATCATTGTACAAATATGTGCTGCAGAGCAAACATATACGCTTTGCAACATTTACGCCCCGAACATAAAAGATAGGGGGTTCTGGAATAATATTGTAACAATCCTCTCTCCCTATCTGGGTACACATATTATACTAGGGGGTGATTTTAACCTCACCCCTAATCCTCACTGTGACAGGTTAAGAGGGACACATAGCGGGAAGCCTAGAAAGATGGCTAAAATCTCAGAAAAATTTGAAAAGGACACTTTTGCTCTACTGGGGAACTCCCTGGGTGTGGTGGACATATGGAGGCAACTGAACCCTGATGGGAAAGATTATACCTGTGCGTCACGTACCTCACCCTCTATGTCCCGCATAGATATGTTTCTGATCTCAAACTCTCTCATTACACGTATCATAGACACCAAAATAGGGGAAGTGGCGGTTTCAGACCATGCACCCATTGCGCTTTTCATAGATAAGAACCCGTCGGTTTGCAATAGACGAACTCTTAAATTCCCAAAATATTTGCTCTATTCTCAGGAATTTCAGAGCCACCTAACTCACTGTTGGGATGATTACAGCATATAAACACCCCAGAACTATTCTGGGCAACCGCTAAAGCTGTCTTGTCGGGCAACATTGTTGCTTACCTGGCACGTAGGAAAAAGCAATTCACCGAGAAACTAGGGAAGCTGAGAGATCGCCTAGCGGAGACTTACCGCACTTACTGTGCGGCTCCCTCTGGTCTCAATTACCGAAATTATATTGACACCAAAAAGGAATATGATGCCTTACTAGCCAATCAGGCCTCACAAGCCCTCCTGCGAACCAGGGGTAAATATTATAGATTCGGGGATAAGTCAGGGAAACTTATGGCGGCGTTAGTGAATATGAGCACATCCTCCAAACACATCACAGCCCTGAAAAGACAGGGAAAACTAGTGAAGGATGCTGATTCAATAGCTGAAGCATTCGCGTCTTATTATACCACTCTTTATGCCAGTGAAGGTGCCTCGGACACCGAACTAAATGATAAATTCTGGGAAAATATCAACTTCCCACAGATCTCAGACTCTCAACTGGAGAAACTAAATGCCCCCATAAGGGAAGAGGAGATCCAGAGAACGATCATGTCCATGGCGCTGGGCAAAGCCTCAGGCCCGGATGGACTGCCGATAGAGTTCTATCGGCTCTTAAAGGACCAGGTCTCCACGACGCTGGCGAGTCTATATACTACCTATTTCGAAGGGGAGAAGGCACCGGTGCCAGAATTCTCCACGGCATATATCACTCTCATACCCAAGCCGGGGAAGGACAGCGTTTTACCGGAGTCCTACCGGCCTATCTCTTTACTGAACTCCGACTACAAGATACTAACTAAACTTCTGGCTGAGAGACTTTTATACTACCTGATATCATTCACATGGATCAAACAGGATTCATGTACGCAAGATCGTCAGTGGTCAATGTTCGCAGGGTTCTACAGGTTATCCAACACTTTTGGCCCAAAAAGAAGGGCGAGGTAGTAAGAGATGACGAGGAGGCCTTCCTGCTGTCACTTGACGCAGAGAAGGCCTTCGATCGAGTGGAGTGGGACCACCTCCTCTACACCATGGCTAAGGCTCGCTTCTCTGGCCCCTTTCTAACTTTTATCAAAAATTTGTACCGTGCCCCCCTAGCTAATATACTAGTTAACAATATATTCTCGGCAAACATTTATCTACATAGAGGCACCCGGCAGGGCTGCCCCTTATCACCCCTCCTCTTTAACATTGCCCTGGAACCGCTGGCTATCAAGTTAAGGCAGGTTTTTCCTGGCATAGACTTGGCAGGGCATCCACAACACCTGGCGCTATATGCGGACGACATGCTCTTGTTTGTACAAAACCCCCGCACTTATATACCGCATATACTAGAAACCCTTACCGACTTTGGCCGATTTTCAGGCTATAAAGTCAATATGCACAAATCCGAGATCCTGTGGCTTCTCAGAAAAACTAACTCAAGTGGGGAATTTCCGTTCTCGGTGGCTAAACATGACATCACATATCTTGGCATCAAGATTTCTGCAAACCCAAACAAGCTATACTCTAATAATTTGACACCCATATGCGCAAAACTACAGGCGCAGATGGACAGCTGGAGATCCCTTCCTTTGTCACTCTCAGGTAGGATCAATCTTCTTAAAATGGTGATACTCCCCCGCCTTCTATATCCGCTTCTTATGCTTCCCCTACTATTAAGTAAGGCTGATGTCAAAATGCTAAACGCGGCGGCGACCCGCTTCATTTGGAAGGGGGGTAAGCCACGGATTTCGAGGGAAAAATTGAGCATGGGTTTTCTTAATGGAGGCCTGGCTTTGCCAGACTTCAGGCTGTACAATTGGGCAGCTCTGATTTGCCTAGTGCTGGACTGGCAAGTGGGAACTCATCATTTTTGTCGGCCCTCTATGGAGCAGGCTACTCTGGGGGATGTCTCCCTGGCATACCTACCACATGTCTCAAACATGAGATCGGTGAGGGCTCTAGGCCTTAATATGTTATTTAGCGAACCACTAAAGGCTTGGCATCAGGCTCATAAGTTCCTGAAGAAATCTTGTCATGCTTCAAGCTACCTGCCTATTATTAAAAACCCAGACTTTCCGGCGGGTTCGGAAACCCAGCCCTTCGTGGTCTGGGAGCAGAAAGGGCTGACATCACTTAAACAATTGTTAACCCCGCTAACAAAAGAGGTTAAAACCTTTGGTGCTTTACAGAGAGAGTTCGGGATACCGAGAACACATTTCTTTGCCTTTCTACAGGTACGTCACTATATCAACTCTTTAACTCGGAACACACCTGAATTCTGGGAGGGTTCCCCCTTCCGCATCTCGCAAACACTATACACCATGGGTAGGTTTTCCTTATCGGAAATCTATCAAACACTCATACAACATAGAGCACAGAGCACAAGGGATTCAGTGCAAACGGGGTGGTCCCGTGTGGGAATTGAGGGTATTACTTGGGAAGACATAAGAAGAGGTCTCGAACGAACTAAATCAGCCACACTGTCCGCCATGTACAGGGAGTCCCAGATACGTTTCCTCCATAGGGCCTATCTCACACCAAGAACATTAGCCAAATGGGCTCATATGCGCCCTAACCAATGTGTGAGATGTGCAGCAGAGGCGCCTACTCTCTTACATTATATGTGAGAGTGTCCGTCAGTCAGACAGTACTGGAATAAAATACAATATTGGATCAATAAGTCCTTACAGATACACATCACGCTTAGCCCAGAAACTATCCTATTTTTGCATTGCAACACAGGCAACAAGACGCAATATTAAGCCTAGTAATTTTATTAGCTAGAAAATGTATCTTAAAAAAGTGGACAGTAAGGAAGGGCCCCTCCTTTGTGGGCTTTAGGAACCTACTTAGAACACAAATATTCACGGAACAAATGGATGTTAGGATGGATGTTCAGAACAGGCTGGGTTTATTCCTGCGTAAATGGCGCAGACTCATACTTACCTTCGAGTTGGAGATTCAGAGACTTATTCTGATCCCATTTAGGGACTCAGTTCTTTTCATAGAAGCGGAACTGAGAGGGGAGTGGGCACATTTATTTTAAAACGACAATTGTTTCATAGGTGAACTGCCTCCTCTCCTTCCTCACCTCCCACAGCCTCCCTCCCCCCCCCTTTTTTTTTTTTTTTTTTTTTTCCTCCGCCGGGCCTCAAGGACAATAATATTTGTCCTTTTTTTTTTTTCTTTTTTTAAAAAAAAGGTTTATTTAGGTTACTAGTTAGAATAGGTTACTTAAGTGTTTAGTTATAGGTATATTAAAGAAAATGGAAAAAGATTATGTCGGGGAAGTGCAATCACTCAGACCAAGTAAATATCATGTAAGATAGAAACGTAGTGTGGACAAGTGAAGAAAATATTCCACCCCTCATAATGTGACATTGCTTTGTTTCATACTGTGTTTAATTTTGGACCTGCATTGTAAATCTTGTCACCAGATATGATAACCGCACAAAATGTAATCACTGGAATGTGTGTATTGCTTTACCGGACAACAATAAAAAGATATTTGAAAAAAAAAAAAGAGATTTAATTTACATAACATAGTAATATAGTGGAGGAGATTGAACAAAGACAGAATTTCATAGAGTTCAACCTATACAAATCTTAATATACTTACAAAAAAGCTGCAGTTGAGCTTAAATTAATGCCATTAAAAAAAGGTGACCCATTTAACACAAGCAATCATATCCCTGAATTATTTTAAATGTATATAATGTTTTGGCATTTACTACCTCCTTTGGTAATGAGTTCCACAATTGTATTGCTCTTACAGAGAAAAAACGTTTAATTTGCAGGAGATTAAATCTCCTTTCCTCCAGCCTTAAATTGTGACCTCTTATCACAAAAATTTTTCTTGGAATAAACAAGCTTCTACCTTCTCTGTATATGGGCTTTGAATATATTTATATAAAGTAATTTAACATTTAACAAAGTGCCAGTTTTTTTTTTTTTAAGTGTAATTGTGCTGCCATTTCCCTTTGCTCCCTATCCTACAACTGGTGCACTTTGTAGACTAAATAAGGAGGGTAATACCACTGTCTCTGAGGATTTATTGAGACTAGCACACAGGGAAATGTGATTTTGTGTTAGTCTTTGGGTGTGTAACAGCATTTGATTGGCTGTTTTGACTACCTGATTATTTGAAGAAAATAAGTAACACTAGGGTGGATTGGATCCAGAAAATGTAATAAAGGAAAACGAACTGTATGCTTACCTGATAAATGTCTTTCTTTCCGGATATGGTGAGTCCACGGCATCATCAATTACTGTTGGGAATATCACTCCTGGCCAGCAGGAGGAGGCAAAGAGCACAGCAGCAAAGCTGTTAAGTCTCACTCCCCTTCCCACAAACCCGTCATTCGACCGAAGGTAAATGGAGAAAAAAGGATTAACACAAGGTGTAGAGGTGCCTGAGGTCTTAGTTAAAAATAACGTTCTTAAAATAAAGGGCGGGGCCGTGGACCATATCCGGAAGGAAAGAAATTTATCAGGCAAGCATACATTTTGTTTTCTTTCCTAAGCTATGGTCCACGGCATCAGCAATTACTGTTGGGAATCAATACCCAAGCTAGAGAAAACAGATGATTAGGGAAGGACAAGATAGGTAACCTAAACAGAAGGCACTACCACTTGAAGAACCCTTCTCCCAAAAGAAAACTCAGCCGAGGCAAAAGTATCAAATTTGTAAAACTTTTCCACAGAAGCTTCATTCTTAAAACCCAAGAAGAAGAGACAGCCCTAATGGAATGAGCTGTAATTCTCTCAGGAAGCTGCTTTTCAGCAGTCTCATAAGCCAAACAAATAATACTTTTCAACCAGAAAGAAAGAAAAGTAGCTGCAGCTTTCTGACCTTAACGTTTCCCAGAGAAACAAACAACAGGGCAGAAGACTGGCAAAAATCCTTAGTCGCCTGAAGATAGAACTTCTGAGCATGCACAACATCCAGGTTGTGTAACAAACGTTCCTTATGAGAAGAAGGAGTAGGACATAGATAAGGAACAACAACTTTGTGATTTATACTCCTATCCGAAACAACTTTAGGAAGAAAACCTACCTTAGCACGAAGAACTACTTTATCAGCATTAAAGATAAGATAAGGTAATTCATACTGCACAGCTGAGAGTTCTGAGGCTCTCCGAGCAGAAGAGATATCAATAAGAATATCTAAGGAATGTATTGGCTCAAACGGAGTCTGCAGCAAAACTTTAAGATTAAAACCCCAAGGAGGAGAAACAGACTTAAACACAGGCCTGATTCTGACCAAGGCCTGACAAAAAGATTGCATGTCTGGCACATTCACCAGACGCTCATGTAAAACTTATTTCCCTCTAATGGCAATCAAACCTGAGCTGTCAAAGTCCTAAGCTGTTGCTCTAACCTTTATACTAATTCAGAGCACTTGCTGACAAACCTTTCTCCAGACCTTCCTGGAGAAACAACAAAAACCTAAGAATCCTAACCCTATTCCCAGAGTAGACTTTGGATTCACCCAATAAAGATATTTACGCCATACCATATGGAAAATCTTCCTAGTAATAAGCTTGCAAGCCTGAATCACGGTCTCAATGACCGACCCAGAAAACCCACGCTTAGCCAGAACTAAGTGTTAAATCTCCAAGTAGTCAGCTTCAGAGAAACTAAATTTGGATGAAATAAGGGACCCAGAAGAAGAAGGTCCTTCCTCAAAAGCAGACTCTAAGGTGGAAGAGACGACATCTACCACTAGATCTGCATACCAGATCCTGCAAGGCCATGCAGGGGCTATGAGAATCACTGACACCCTCTCCTGCTTGATACGAACAATGACTCGTGGAAGGAGAGCAAACAGAGGAAACAGGTATGCCAGCCTGAAATCCCATAGGACCGCCAGAGCATCTATCAGAACGGCCTATGTATCCATAGCCTATAATTGTACCTCGGGAGCTTGGTATTCTGCCAAGACGCTATCAGATCCAGCTCCGGTACCCTTCCATTAGAGGGTCAAGCTGGAGAAAACCTCTGGATTGAGCTCCCATTCTCCGAGAAGAAAAGTATGTTCGCTCAGACAATCTGTTTCCCAGTAGACCACTCCTGGAATATGGATGGCAGATAGACAGCAAATGTGAGCCTCCGCCTACTGAATAATCAGAGCCACCTTTTCCATGGCTAAGGAACTTCGAGTTCCTCTCTAGTGGTTGATATAAGCCACTGAGGCTATGATGTCTGACTGAAACCTGAAAACCCGGGCTAAGGCTAACAGAGGCCAAGCCATCAGAGCACTAAAAAGCGCTTTCCACTCCAAGATGTTTATAGAGAGAGCTGACTCCTCCCGATACCAGAGTCCCTGTGCCTTTAACAAGTCCCAGATTGCTCCTCAACCGTGGACGCAATCACCCAGGAAGGTCTCCGAAAAAATGTTCCCTGAGACAAATGTTCCTGAAGACACCCCGGGAGAACAATCTAGATCTATCCTCCGAGACAGATCTGCATGGTCCCCATTCCATTTACTGAGCATACATAGCTGCAGAGTTCTTAAATAAATTTGAGCAAAGGCAATGATGTCCATGTATCAACCATCAGACCAATTACCTCTATACATTTAGCCACTGATTGCGGAACAGTAGACTGTAGAGAGAGGCAATAGGAAGGAATCTTGGATCTTCTGACTTCTGTCAGAAACATTTTCATCAATAGGGAATCTATTATGGTCCCTAAGAAAAAACTACCCTTGCTGCTGAAATAAAAGAAGTCTTTTCCAGAGTCCTTTCCATCCATGGGAACGAAGAAAAACAAACAGATCTCAACGTGAGAGTTTACTTTATGCAAAAAAATGGCGCCTGAACCATATGTTGTCCAGGTAGGGCACCACTGCAGTTCCCCCGAGACCAGATCACTGTCAAGAGCGCTTCCAGAACCTTTTAAAAAATTCTGGGAGATGAGGCAAAGGCCACAAACTGAAAGTGTTTGTCCTGAAAAGCCAATCTTAGAAACCTGAAATGATCCCTGTGAAAAGGAACATGAAGGTATGCATTCTTTAGGTCCATGGTCGTCATGAACTGGCCCTCTTGCATTAAAGGAAGAATGGAACAGACCGTCTCCATCTTGAAGGATGGTAGTCTGAGAAACTTGTTTAGACACGTCGGGTCTAGAACAAGTTGTAAAGTTCCCACTCTTTTGGGAACCACGAACAGATTGGAATAGAAACCTAGACCCTGTTTCTGTACTGGAACTGGAACTATCACTCCCAGGGAAGAAAGATCCTGTACACACTTCTTGAATGCCTCTCTTTTATCTGGACTGCAGATAAAAACCTGAGCTTTAACCTGCCCCTGGGAGGAAAGGTCTTGAATTCCAATTAGTAACCTTGCGATACTATGTCCGCAGCCCATGAATCTGGGACGTCTCGTATCCATGCCAGACAAAAAAGAGAAAGTCTGCTTCCCTTGATCCGATCCCGGATTGGGGCAAACCCTTCATGCTGATATAGACTCAGCTGTGAGTTTTCCTTGTTCCCAGACTGACTGGGAAATCCTCTCCTTCCCAAGAAGACTTGGGGGCCTATTTATCAAAGCGTCAACTGAAAATACGCTGGAATTCCGCATTATATTTGTTGTGAGATTGATCCTCCGTAGTTATCAAAGCTTCAAGATCATCAAATGTTGAAATTTGTGATGTAAAATACGATCCTGTGATCTCAATCTGACGCAGATCGATGCGAGTTGAAAACCGTGGTATTCAAGCGGAAATGTGTTCATTCGCTCTCCTAATCGACACTATTTGAAGCTCTCATGAAGTTATAAAAAAATTCTACATTAACGCTTGTGTCTTTTTCGACTCAGCGTACCTAGTTTTCACTCCGTCACCCTTGAGGTCGCAGATGCCATAGAACTCCATGGGAGTCTGAAAACACAGAAAGCTTATGTTCAATGCTGCAAGAGAATGAAGCATATGACATAATAAAAGTAAATTAAAAACTTTATTAAATTTGTATACCCTTTCTAAATCAAACAATTTTAAAATTCAAATTGATGTTTGATTTAATATAATCTTAAACGGATAGCTCAAAGGGATAGCCCACCTAACTTGTTATGATTCAGACACAGCAGAAATTAAAATCACCTATTTACTGGCATGCTAATTTCAGTGTATTTCTTCAGTCTCTTGAATTTCTTTTTCAGTAAGAAATGTCATCTTACATGCCAGCCCATTTTATAAAACCTGTGTAGATTTTTAAAAATAGATTGCAATCAGGAGGGGTTAGACAGGTGCAGAAAGAAAACTAGCCCAGCTCTTAAAAGGGACAGGAAACCCCAAAATATTCTTTCATGATTTGGATAGAACATACAATTTTAAACTTAAATTTTTTAAAAAACTTTCCAAGTGTTTTAAAATGACATGCTCTATCTGAATCATGCAACTTAAATTTCTACTTTCCTATCCCTATTAAAATATCTATTGATTGCAAATAAATACATATGATACTCTGATTACATATTATATTCGCAATTATTCCTGCTCAGAATAATAATACATTTACAATATATACATATAGTGCATTGTTTAGAACAAAAAAAGGAACTTAGGGACATGTAAATATGTTTGCAAAAGATTACTGACATACACACACACACACACACATATATTATATATACAGTATATATATATATATATATATATATATATATATACATATATATATATACATATATATATATATACACACACAAGTATGTGCAAGGATATATGTACAAATTCTAGCATTAATAATAATATATTTGCAAAAGATTACTGACATACACACACATATTATATATACAATATATACATATAGTGCATTGTTTAGAACAAAAAAAGGAACTTAGGGACATGTAAATATGTTTGCAAAAGATTACTGACATACACACACACACACATATATTATATTATATATACAGTATATATATATATATATATATATATATATATATATATATATACATACATATATATATATATATACATACATATATATACACACACACGTATGTGCAAGGATATATGTACAAATTCTAGCATTAATAATAATTTAAAAAAATAAATAAAAAAACACAATTTATGCTTACCTGATAAATTTATTTCTCTTGTGGTGTATCCAGTCCACGGATCATCCATTACTTGTGGGATATTCTCATTCCCAACAGGAAGTTGCAAGAGGACACCCACAGCAGAGCTGTAATATAGCTCCTCCCCTAATTGTCATAGCCAGTCATTCGACCGAAAACAAGCCGAGAAAGGAGGAACCATAGGGTGTAGTGGTTACTGTAGTTTAAATTTAAAAATTACCTGCCTTAAAATGACAGGGCGGGCCGTGGACTGGATACACCACAAGAGAAATAAATTTATCAGGTAAGCATAAATTGTGTTTTCTCTTGTAAGGTGTATCCAGTCCACGGATCATCCATTACTTGTGGGATACCAATACCAAAGCTAAAGTACACGGATGAAGGGAGGGACAAGGCAGGAACTTAAATGGAAGGAACCACTGCCTGTAAAACCTTTCTCCCAAATATAGCCTCCGAAGAAGCAAAAGTATCAAATTTGTAAAATTTTAAAAAAGTATGAAGCGAAGACCAAGTCGCCGCCTTGCAAATCTGTTCAACAGAAGCCTCATTTTTAAAGGCCCAAGTGGAAGCCACAGCTCTAGTGGAATGAGCTGTAATCCTTTCAGGAGGCTGCTGTCCAGCAGTCTCATAGGCTAAGCGGATTAAGCTTCTTAGCCAAAAAGATAAAGAGGTTGCCAAAGCCTTTTGACCTCTCCTCTGTCCAGAGTAGACAACAAACAAAGCAGATGTTTGACGAAAATCTTTAGTAGCTTGTAAGTAAAACTTTAATGCACAGACCACATCCAGATTGTGTAACACAAGGATGGAACCACAATCTCTTGATTGATATTCTTGTTAGATACCACCTTAGTTAAGAACCCAGGTTTGGTACGCAGGACTACCTTATCCGTATGAAAAATCAGATAAGGAGAATCACATTGTAAGGCAGATAGCTCAGTGACTCTACGAGCCGAGGAAATAGCTACCAAAAAAAAAAAAAAAAACTTTCCAAGATAAAAGCTTGATATCTATGGAATGAAGAGGTTCAAATGGAACTCCTTGAAGAACCTTAAGAACCAAGTTTAAGCTCCATGGTGGAGCAACAGGTTTAAACACAGGCTTGATTCAAACTAAAGCCTGACAAAATGCCTGAATGTCTGGAACATCTGCCAGACGCTAGTGCAAAAGAATAGACAGAGCAAAAATCTGTCCCTTTAAGAAACTAGCTGACAATCCTTTTTCCAAACCTTCTTGGAGAAAAGATAAAATCCTAGGAATCCTGACCTTACTCCATGAGTAACCCTTGGATTCACACCAATAAAGATATCTACGCCATACCTTATGGTAAATTTTCCTGGTGACAGGCTTTCGTGCCTGTATTAAGGTATCAATAACTGACTCGGAGAAGCCACGCTTTGATAAAATCAAGCATTCAATCTCCAGGCAGTCAGCCTCAGAGAAATTAGATTTGGATGGTTGAAAGGACCCTGAAGTAGAAGGTCCTGTCTCAGAGGCAGAGACCATGGTGGAAAGGATGACATGTCCACTAGATCTGCATACCAGGTCCTGCGTGGCCACGCAGGTGCTATCAGAATCACTGATGCTCTCTCCTGCTTGATCTTGGCAATCAGTCGAGGGAGCAGAGGAAACGGTGGAAACACATAAGCCAGGTTGAAAGACCAGGGCGCTGCTAGAGTATCTATCAGTGTCGCCTTGGGATCCCTGGACCTGGATCGGTAACACGGAAGCTTGGCGTTCTGGCGAGATGCCATGAGATCCAGTTCTGGTTTGCCCCAACGGAGAATCAGTTGTGCAAATACCTCCGGATGGAGTTCCCACTCTCCCGGATGAAAAGTCTGACGACTTAGAAAATCTGCCTCCCAGTGCTCTACACCTGGGATATGGATAGCTGATAGGTGGCAAGAGTGAATCTCTGCCCAGTGAATTATTTTTGAAACTTCTAACATCTCTAGGGAACTTCTTGTTCCCCCTCGATGGTTGATGTAAGCTACAGTCGTGATGTTGACCGACTGAAATCTGATGTACCTCAGAGTTGCTAACTGAGGCCAAACCTGAAGAGCCTTGAATATCGCTCTTAGTTCCAGAATATTTATTGGAAGGAGAGACTCCTCCTGAGTCCACGATCCCTGAGCCTTCAGGGAGTTCCAGACTGCACCCCAACCTAGAAGGCTGGCATTTGTTGTTACAATAGTCCAATCTGGCCTGCGAAGGTCATACCTTTGGACAGATGGACCCGAGATAGCCACCAGGGAAGAGGATCCCTGGTCTCTTGGTCCAGATTCAGTTGAGGGGCCAAATCTGTGTAATCCCCGCTCCACTGACTGAGCCTGCATAGTTGCAGCAGTCTGAGATGTAAGCGTGCAAACGGCACTATGTCCATTGCCGCTACCATTAAGCCAATTACTTCCATACACTGAGCCACCAAAGGGCGCGGAATGGAATGAAGAACCCAACAGGAATTTAGAAGTTTTGATAACCTGGACTCCGTCAAGGTAAATTTTCATTTCTACAGAATCTATCAGAGTCCCTAGAAAGGAAACTCTTGTGAGTGGGGATAGAGAACACTTTTCCTCGTTCACTTTCCACCCATGCGACCTCAGAAATGCCAGTACTACGTCCGTATGAGACTTGGCAATTTGGAAGTTTGACGCCTGTATCAGGATGTCGTCTAAATAAGGGGCTACTGCTATGCCCCGCGGCCTTAGGACCGCCAAAAGCGACCCTAGAACCTTTGTAAAGATTCTTGGGGCTGTAGCTAATCCAAAGGGAAGAGCTACAACTGGTAATGCCTGTCTTGAAAGGCAAACCTGAGAAACCGATGATGATCTTTGTGTATCGGAATGTGAAGATAAGCATCCTTTAGAGCCACTGTAGTCATATATTGATCCTCCTGGATCAGTGGTAGGATGGTACAAATAGTTTCCATCTTGAACGACGGAACTTTGAGTAATTTGTTTAAGATCTTTAGATCCAAAATCGGTCTGAAGGTTCCGTCTTTTTTGGGAACCACAAACAGATTTGAGTAAAAACCCTGTTCCTGTTCCTCCTTTGGAACTGGATGGATCACTCCCATAACTAGGAGGTCTCGTACACAGTGTAAGAATGCCTCACTCTTTATCTGGTTTGCAGATAATTGTGAAAGGTGAAATCTCCCTTTTGGGGGGGGGGAAGCTTTGAAGTCCAGAAGATATCCCTGGGATATAATTTCCAATGCCCAGGGATCCTGAACATCTCTTGCCCATGCCTGGGCGAAGAGTGAAAGTCCGCCCCCTACTAGATCCGTTACCGAATAGGGGGTTGTTCCTTCATGCTGTCTTAGAGGCAGCAGCAGGCTTTTTGACCTGCTTACCTTTTTACCAGGTCTGGTTTGGTCTCCAGACCGTCTTGGATTGAGCAAAAGTTCCCTCTTGTTTATTATTAGAGGAAGTTGATGCCGCACCTGCCTTGAAGTTTCAAAAGGCACGAAAATTAGACTGTTTGGCCCTAGATTTGGACCTGTCCTGAGGAAGGGCACAACCTTTTCCGCCCGTGATATCAGCAATAATCTCCTTCAAATCAGGCCCGAATAGGGTCTGCCCCTTGAAGGGAATGTTAAGTAGCTTAGATTTTAAAGTCACGTCAGCTGACCATGATTTAAGCCATAGCGCTCTGCGCGCCTGTATAGCAAAACCAGAATTCTTAGCCGTTAGTTTATTCAAATGAACAATGGCATCAGAAATAAAATAATTGGCTAACTTAAGTGCTCTAAGTTTGCCAAGTATGTCATCCAATGGAGTCTCTACCTGTAAAGCCTCTTCCAGAGACTCAAACCAGTACGCCGCAGCAGCAGTGACAGGGGCAATGCATGCAATGGGCTGTAGGATAAAACCTTGTTGAATAAATATTTTCTTAAGGTAACCTTCTAATTTTTTATCCATTGGCTCTAAAAAAGCACAACTGTCCTCGACAGGGATAGTAGTACGCTTTGCTAGAGTAGAAACTGCTCCCTCCACCTTAGGGACTGTCTGCCATAAGTCCTGTGTGGTGGCGTCTATTGGAAAACATTTTTCTAAAAATAGGAGGGGAAGAGAACGGCACACCTGGTCTATCCCATTCCTTATTAATAATTTCTGCAAACCTTTTAGGTATTGGAAAAACATCAGTACACACCGGCACTGCAAAGCATTTATCCAGTCTACAAAATTTCTCTGGCACTGCAATGGTATCACAGTCATTCAGAGCAGCTAAAACCTCCCTAAGTAACACGCGGAGGTGTTCAAGCTTAAATTTAAATGTAGAAATATTAGAATCAGGTATCTTTCCTGAGTCATTAACATCACCCACTGACTGAAGCTCTCCTTCCTCAGCTTCTGCATATTGTGAGGCAGTATCAGACATGGTTCTTAAAGCGTCAGTATGCTCTGCATTTTGTCTCACCCCAGAGCTATCTCGCTAACCTCTAAGTTCAGGTAGTCTGGCTAATACCGCTGACAGTGTATTATCCATGACTGCCGCCATGTCTTGTAAAGTAAACGCTATGGGCGCCCTAGATGTACTTGGCGCCATTTGAGCGTGAGTCCTTTGGGCAGGAGTCAAAGGGTCTGACACGTGGGGAGAGTTAGTCGGCATAACTTTCCCCTCGTCAGATTCCTCTGGTGATAATTTTTTTAAAAACAGAATATGATCTTTATTGCATAAAATGAAATCAGTACATTTGGTACACATTCTAAGAGGGGGTTCCACCATGGCTTTTAAACATAATGAACAAGGAGTTTCTTCTATGTCAGACATGTTTATACAGACTAGCAATGAGACTAGCAAGCTTGGAAAACACTTTAAATCAAGTTAACAAGCAAATATAAAAAACGGTACTGTGCCTTTAAGAGAAACAAATTTTGTCAGAATTTGAAAAACAGTGAAAAAAATGCAGTAAATCAAACAAAATTTTTACAGTGTATGTAATAGGCTAGCAGAGCATTGCATCCACTTGCAAATGGATGATTAACCCCTTAGTTCAAAAAACGGATAAAAAAAACAACGAAATAGACGTTTTTTTTTGTTTTTTTTTTTTTTTACAGTCACAACCAACTGCCACAGCAAGCTGTGGTCCTACCTTCCCCAATAAACGACTTTGGAAAGCCTTTGAGCCCTTTAGAGATGTCCTATAGCATACAGGGGACTCCTGAGGGAAGTTGGATGTCACAGTTTGTCATTTTAACTGCACCAACTGTAACTTTTATACTATGTGGAAACAGTGGAAAGCCTCAGTAAAACTGTTTCTAGTCAAAATTTAAGCCAGCCATGTGTAAAAAACTAGGCCCCAATAAAGTTTTATCACCAATGCATATATAAAAACGATTAAACATGCCAGCAAACGTTTATATTGCAATATCATAAGGGTATTACCCCTGGGAGTAAGCATGATACCAGTCGTTATTAAATCACTGTATTCAGGCTTAACTTACATTAATCCGGTATCAGCAGCATTTTCTAGTGTTTTCCATCTCTAGAAAAAATTATAGCTGCACATACCTGATAGCAGAATAAACTGCACGCCATTCTCTCGCTGAAGTTACCTCATCTGTGTAATCCCCTCAGACATATGTGAGAATAGCAATGGATCTTAGTTACAACCTGCTAAGATCATAGAAACCTCAGGCAGATTCTTCTTCTATTTACTGCCTGAGATAAAATAGCACAACTCCGGTACTATTTAAAAATAACAAACTTTTGATTGAAGAAAATAAACTAACTATATTTAACCACTCCCTCCTACAACATCCTAGCTTGTTGAGAGTTGCAAGAGAATGACTGGCTATGACAGTTAGGGGAGGAGCTATATTACAGCTCTGCTGTGGGTGTCCTCTTGCAACTTCCTGTTGGGAATGAGAATATCCCACAAGTAATGGATGATCCGTGGACTGGATACACCTTACAAGAGAAATGACTTCTAGAAAAACAAAAACACATTAATTTATGTGAAAGTATCATATAACAAATCAATATAAAAATAACTTTCTATGAGATATTGTTTGTTGAGGTATAAATCAATCTATTTCTTGGACATTAACAGCTGAAAAATAAAAGAGTAACTTTACATATGTTCATGGACAGTAATGAAATGGTATAAAGAAAGTTCGGAAAAACACGAATAACCGCAACATCAATGACTGTTAGTTAACACCAGTCCGATGCGCTTCACACCGTACTTGACGCGCATGTTTTTGACGGCTTTTTTGATAAATATCGTATTCAGGTCCGCGGCAGTGATGTTTTGCGAGAGTATTGACGCCGGCGAATGCAACATAGTTGACGCTTTGATAAATAGGCCCTTTGGACTGACACTGCTTGGAAGATGAAGGGGAAGTCCTCTGAAGTTACTAAAACAACTCTGACGCCCTTTCAATCTATCCAGCTTTTACCTTGATCCTTAAAGGAGCAGGTATCCTCTATAGCAGGGGTCAGCAATCTTGGGCCTCCAGATGTTTTGGAACTACATTTCCCATGATGCTCAGACAGCCTAAAGAGTGTCTCAGCAACATGGGAAATGTAGTTCCAAAACATCTGGGGGCCCAAGGTTGCTGACCCCTGCTCTATAGGGATCAAATTCTCTTAGCCATAGTAGAAAACCCCTTCTACTATAGGCACTGTGCGCCTACAGTAGAAGCACCATACATGAGGTGCTCAGGTATACATCTGAGGGTTACCCCATCAGCATCAGATGAAGGAATTATACTGTCCAAATCTGAGATTTAACCCCCAGAGGCTACTGATGTATCCCCCTCATCAGGTCTATGAGGAATGGCAAAGTAGCAGCAGGCAGAACAGAAACCTTACTACCTGATTCTCTAATGTTCCTTTTGTGATTTCCCTTTAGTATAGGAAAAGCAGATAAAGCCACAGACACAACAGAAGATAACTGGGCAGCAAATTCTGCAGGCAAAACACTCCTCCACTAGATAGAGCGTAACTGCAGGGCACTACATGTGACGCCATTGAGGCTTGGGACTTAAAAAGAGAAAACTGTGGCATTGCTTAAACAGTATCATCCTAAGAGACATTGGCATCTATTTATCAAGCCGTCAACCGCAAATATGCTGGAATTCCGCAGCGTATTTGTGGCGAGCCTGATTCCCCTTAGTTATCAAAGCCTACAGAACAGAAAAAGTAGAATTTTGTGACGTAACATACGATCCGCCGGACTCAGTCCGACACAGATCGATGTTTACGTCACTACAGATGTTCCGAACGCAAGTTCGGCACAATCTGACTACTTTTCCTAGTTATCAAAAGTCTACCAGGTACTCTCGGCACTATTCCAGCCCAGCGTACCTGGTTTTCAATCCGCCGCCCTGGAGGCGGCGGATGCCATAGGAATAAATGGGAGTCTGAACGCAGCGAAAGCTCATGTTTGCTGCTGCTCGATATCCCATTGATTCCTATGGGAACGTTTACACCTAACACCCTAACATGTACCCCGAGTCTAAAGACCCCTAATCTGCCGCCACCTACATTATACTTATTAACCCCTAAACTGCTGCTCCCGGAGGCCACCGCCACTCTAATAAACTTATTAACCCCTAAACCGCCGCTCACGGACCCCGCCGCAACTAAATAAAGTGTTTAACCTCTAAACCGCCGCTCCCGGAGCCCACCACCACCTACATTATATTTATTAACCCCTAATCTGCCCCCACCTACACCGTCGCCACCTACATTATATTTATTAAACCCTAATCTGCCGCCCCCTACACCGCCGCCACTATATTAAATTTATTAACCCCTAATCTGCCCCCGCCCTACACCGCCGCCACTATATTAAATTTATTAACCCCTAAACCTAAGTCTAACCCTAACACCCCCTAACTTAAATATACTTTAAATAAATCTAAATAAATATTCCTAGCATTAAATAAATGATTCCTATTTAAAACTAAATACTTACCTATTAATTAAACCCTAGGATAGCTACAATATAACTAATAGTTACATTGTAGCTAGCTTAGGGTTTATTTTTATTTTACAGGCAACTTTATATTTATTTTAACTAGGTACAATACTTATTAAATAGTTATTAACTATTTAATAACTACCTAGCTAAAATAAATATAAATATACCTGTAAAATAAAACCTAACCTAAGTTACAATTACACCAAATACTACACTATAATTAAATTAATTCCCTAAATTAACTACAATTAAATAAAATTAAACAAAATTATATAAAGTACAACCCCCCCACTAAATTACAGAAAATAATAAAATAATTACAAGATTTTAAAACTAATTACACCTACTCTAATCCCCCTAACAAAATAAAAAAGCTCCCCAAAATAAAAAAGCCCTACCCTACACTAAATTACAAATAGCCCTTAAAAGGGCTGTTGCGGGGCATTGCCCCAAAGTAATCAGCTCTTTTACCTGTAAAAAAAAATTACAACACCCCCCAACATTAAAACCCACCACCCACCCAACCAAACCTACTCTAAAACCCACCCAATACCCCCTTAAAAAAACCTAACACTAAGCCCTTTAAAATCACCCTACCTTGAGACGTCTTCACCCAATCAGGCCGAAGTCCTCAACGAAGCCAGGCGAAGTGGTCCGCCAGACGGGCAGAAGTCCTCATCCAAGCCAGGCAGAAGAGGTCCTCCAGACGGGCAGAAGTCTTCATCCAGACGGCATCTTCTATCTTAATCCATCCGGCGCGGAGCAGGTCCATCTTCAAGACATCCGACGCGGAGCATCCTCTTCATCCGGAGTGTTCTTAAACAATGACAGGTCCTTTAAGTGACGTCACCCAAGATGGCGTCCCTTCAATTCCGATTGGCTGATAGAATTCTATTAGCTAATCGGAATTAAGGTAGGAAAAATCCTATTGGTTGATGCAATCAGCCAATAGGATTGAACTTCAATCCTATTGGCTGATCCAATCAGCCAATAGGATTGAGCTTGTATTCTATTGGCCGATTGGAACAACCAATAGGATTGAAGTTCAATCCTATTGGCTGATTGCATCAACCAATAGGATTTTTCCTACCTTAATTCCGATTGGCTGATAGAATTCTATCAGCCAATCGGAATTGAAGGGACGCCATCTTGGATGACGTCACTTAAAGGAACCTTCATTGTTGAAGAAGACTCCGGATGAAGAGGATGCTCCGCGTCGGATGTCTAGAAGATGGACCCGCTCCGGATGGATGAAGATAGAAGATGCCGTCTGGATGAAGACTTCTGCCCGGCTTCGTTGAGGACTTCGGCCTGGTTGGGTGAAGACGTCTAAAGGTAGGGTGATCTTCAAGGGGTTACTGTTCGGTTTTTTAAGGGGAGATTGGGTGGGTTTTAAAGTAGGGTTGGGTGGGTGGTCGGTTTTAATGTTGGGGGGTATTGTATTTTTTCTTACAGGTAAAAGAGCTGATTACTTTGGAGCAATGCCCACCAAAAGGCCCTTTTAAGGGCTATTTGTAATTTAGTGTAGGGTAGGGCTTTTTTTTATTTTGGGGGGCTTTTTTTGTTAGGGGGATTAGAGTAGGTGTAATTAGTTTAAAAATCTTGTAATTATTTTATTATTGTCTGTAATTTAGTGGGTTTTTTGTACTTTAGATTATTTTATTTAATTTTATTTAATTGTAGTTAATTTAGGGAATTAATTTAATTATAGTGTAGTGTTAGGTGTAATTGTAACTTAGGTTAGGTTTTATTTTACAGGTATATTTGTATTTATTTTAGCTAGGTAGTTATTAAATAGTTAATAACTATTGTACCTAGTTAAAATAAATACAAACTTGCATGTAAAATAAAAATAAACAATAAGATAGCTACAATGTAACTATTAGTTATATTGTAGCTATCTTAGGGTTTATTTTATAGGTAAGTATTTAGTTTTAAATAGGAATAATTTATTTAATGCTAGGAATATTTATTTAGATTTATTTAAATTATATTTAAGTTAGGGGGTGTTAGGGTAAGGGTTAGACTTAGGTTTAGGGGTTAATACATTTAATATAGTGGCAGCGGCGTAGGGGGGCAGATTAGGGGTTAATAAGTATAATGTAGATGGCGGCAGTGTAGGGGGGCAGATTAGGGGTTAATAAGCATAATGTAGGTGGCGGCGGTGTAGGGGGGCAGATTAGGGGTTAATAAATATAATGTAGGTGGCGGCGGTGTAAAAAAGCCAAAGAGCAGCGAGATTGATGACTGTTAGTTAACAACAGTCCGCTGCTCATCGCTCCGTACTTGGTGCACAGCGTTTTGACAGCTTTTTTGATAATTTTGGAGAACGTATTCAGGTCCGCGGGAGTGATGTTAGGCGATCTTAGGCGAGCGTATTGGTGCCGTCGAATGCAGGTAAGTTGACAGCTTGATAAGTAGATGCCATTGACTCAGAAATTAATAATCTATAATTATGCAGCACATAATTGTATATGTTCAACAAATTGTGCCGCAGGCTCTATATTATAAAACACAGAGACACACATTTCCTGGCATTTAGCCACCTGTAGTTATATTTTCTGTATCTCAAGAGGCAAATTTCAAAAGTTTATAGGAACAGGCCTCTGTTCCATCTTGTCCCAATTACAAAGAAAAGTTTTAGGCTTGATTGTATTCAAAATAAAAGCTTAATACCACCAAACCTCAGTGGAATTTAACTTAATTATGAGCACCAGGGAGACAGTATTGTAGATGGCAGCGTCATCTAGTAGGAAATTGTACGGCATTAGCGCCCTCTATAGGTCACTGATAATCTGTAACCCAATCTCTATTCCAAATACCCTGTCTAGACTCTACAACAACTCGATACATAACAGGGAAACCACCCGTTATAAAAGCTTCTCAAGTATAAGAAGCATAACTCCGGAATAAACAAACTACTCTATATCAACATCGCTCCGATCTCTTAGAGTAGAAAGGAGGCGTGGTCACCTGGCAGGCCCAAAGAGAGACGAAAATGGCTCTTCTCTGTCATACATAAGATGAAGCAGACGGGACATAAAGACGGCACAGAAATGAAGCGCAAAGCTATAACTAACTTCGTGCCTCATTCTGTCAGCCGATACAGGCAAAAATATATTGAAAAAACCTCTCTCAGTAAGAAGTGCATAAGCCCTTTAGCCAATGATCCCTTCTGTCCTTAAAGGGCCACTAAACCCAAAATCTTTCTTTCATGATTCAGATAGAACATACAAATTTAACAACATTACAATTTACTTCTATTATTTATTTTGCTTCATTTTTTAGATATCCTTATTTGAAGAAAAAGCAATGCACATGTTGAGCCAATCACACGAGGCTTCTATGTGCAGCAACCAATCAGCAGCTACTGAGCATATCTAGATATGCTTTTCAGCAAAGAATATCAAGAGAATAAAACAAATTAGATAATAGAAGCAAATTAGAAAGATGTTTAAAAACAGAATTTATGCTTACCTGATAAATTTCTTTCTCCTACGGTGTGTCCGGTCCATGGCTTCATCCTTACTTGTGGGAATATTCTCTTCCCCTACAGGAAATGGCAAAGGAAGCACACAGCAAAAGCTGTCCATATAGTCCCCCCTCTGGCTCCGCCCCCCAGTCATTCGACCGACGGTTAGGAGAAAAAGGAGAAACCATAGGGTGCCGTGGTGACTGTAGTGTACAGAAATAAAAAATTTGAAACCTGACTAAAAAGCCAGGGCGGGCCGTGGACCGGACAGACCGTAGGAGAAAGAAATTTATCAGGTAAGCATAAATTCTGTTTTCTCCTACATTGGTGTGTCCGGTCCACGGCTTCATCCTTACTTGTGGGAACCAATACCAAAGCTTTAGGACACGAATGAAGGGAGGGAACAAGTCAGGTTACCTAAACGGAAGGCACCACGGCTTGCAAAACCTTTCTCCCAAAAATAGCCTCCGAAGAAGCATAAGTATTGAATTTGTAAAATTTGGCAAAAGTATGCAGAGAAGACCAAGTCGCTGCCTTACAGATCTGATTAACAGAAGCCTCGTTCTTGAAGGCCCATGTGGAAGCCACAGCTCTAGTAGAGTGAGCTGTAATTCGTTCAGGAGGCTGCCATCCGGCAGTCTCATAAGCCAATCGGATGATGCTTTTCAGCCAAAAAGAAAGAGAGGTAGCAGTAGCTTTCTGCCCTCTCCTCTTACCAGAATAAACGACAAAGAAATATGAAGTCTGTATGAAATCCTTTGTTGCTTCTAAATAGAATTTTAAAGCACGGACCACATCTAAATTGTGTAACAAACGTTCCTTCTTCGAAACTGGATTCGGACACAGAGAAGGAACAACTATTTCCTGGTTAATATTCCTGTTGGAAACCACTTTTGGAAGAAAACCAGGTTTGGTACGCAAAACAACCTTATCTGTATGGAATACCAGATAGGGTGAAGTACACTGCAAAGCAGACAATTCAGAAATTCTTCTAGCAGAAGAAATAGTAACCAAAAACAGAACTTTCCAAGATAGTAACTTAATATCTATGGAATATAAAGGTTCAAATGGAACCCCTTGAAGAACTGAAAGAACTAAGTTTAGACTCCATGGAGGAGTCATGGGTCTGTAGACAGGCTTGATTCTGACTAAGGCCTGTACAAATGCCTGTACGTTTGTGCAACAAAACAGACAGAGCAGATATCTGTCCTTTTAGAGAACTCGCTGACAACCCTTTATCCAAACCCTCTTGGAGAAAGGAGAGCATCCTAGGAATTTTAATTTTACTCCAAGAGAATCCCTTGGATTCGCACCAACAGATATATTTTTTCCATATCTTATGGTAAATTTTCCTAGTCACAGGTTTTCTGGCTTGGACCAGAGTATCTATAACTGAATCTGAAAACCCACGCTTAGATAAAATCAAGCGTTCAATTTCCAAGCAGTCAGTTGCAGAGAGACTAGATTTGGATGTTCGAATGGACCTTGTACTAGAAGATCCTGTCTCAAAGGTAGCTTCCATGGTGGAGCCGATGACATATTCACCAGGTCTGCATACCAAGTCCTGCGTGGCCACGCAGGAGCTATCAGAATCACCGAGGCCTTCTCCTGTTTGATCCTGGCTACAAGCCTGGGAAGGAGAGGAAACGGTGGAAACACATAAGCTAGGTTGAACGACCAAGGCGCCACCAATGCATCCACTAGTGTTGCCTTGGGATCCCTGGATCTGGACCCGTAGCGAGGAACCTTGAAGTTCTGACGAGATGCCATCAGATCCATGTCTGGAATGCCCCATAGTTGAGTTATCTGGGCAAAGACCTCCGGGTGGAGTTCCCACTCCCCCGGATGGAAAGTCTGACGACTCAAATAATCCGCCTCCCAGTTGTCTACTCCTGGGATGTGAATTGCAGATAGATGGCAGGAGTGATCCTCCGCCCATTTGATGATCTTGGATACCTCTCTCATCGCCAAGGAACTCTTTGTTCCCCCCTGATGATTGATGTACGCTACAGTCGTCATGTTGTCCGACTGAAATCTTATGAATCTGGCCTTCGCTAGTTGAGGCCAAGCCCAGAGCGCATTGAATATCGCTCTCAGTTCCAGAATGTTTATCGGGAGAAGAGACTCTTCTAGAGACCATAGACCCTGAGCTTTCAGGGAGTCCCAGACCGCGCCCCAGCCTAAAAGACTGGCGTCGGTCGTGACAATGACCCACTCTGGTCTGCGGAAACTCATTCCCTGAGACAGGTGATCTTGAGTCAACCACCAACGGAGTGAGTCTCTGGTTAACTGGTCTACTTGAATCTAGGTAGACAAGTCTGCATAATCCCCATTCCACTGTTTGAGCATGCACAGTTGTAATGGTCTTAGATGAATTAGAGCAAAAGGAACCACGTCCATTTCTGCAAACAGTAAACCTATTACCTCCATGCACTGAGCTATGAAAGGCTGAGGAATAGATTGAAGAACTTGACAAGCGTTTAGAAGCTTTAACTTTCTGACCTCTGTCAGAAAAAATCTTCATTTCTACAGAATCTATTATTGTTCCTAGAAAAGGAACCCTTGTGGACGGGGACAGGGAACTCCTTTCTATGTTCACCTTCCACCCGTGAGACCTGAGAAAAGCTAAAACAATGTCTGTATGAGCCTTAGAACCGCTAGAAGGGACCCTAGCACCTTTGTGAAAATTCTGGGAGCGGTGGCTAAACCGAATGGAAGAGCCACGAACTGGTAATGTTTTTTCCAGAAAGGCGAACCTTAGGAACTGATGGTGATCTTTGTGGATAGGAATATGTAGGTACGCATCCTTTAAGTCCACGGTAGTCATATATTGATCCTCCTGGATTGTTGGTAAGATCGTCCGAATGGTTTCCATTTTGAATGATGGAACTCTGAGGAATTTGTTTAGGATTTTTAAATCCAGAATTGGCCTGAAAGTTCCCTCTTTTTTGGGAACTACAAACAGGTTTGAGTAAAAACCCAGACCTTGTTCCGCTGCTGGAACTGAGTGTTTCACTCCCATCTTTAATAGGTCTCCTACGCAATGTAAGAATGTCTGTCTCTTTATCTGGTCTGAAGATAAGCGAGACATGTGGAACCTTCCCCTTGGAGGGAGTTCTTTGAACTCTAGAAGATACCCCTGAGAGACTATTTCTAGTGCCCAGGGATCCGGAACATCTCTTGCCCAAGCCTGAGCAAAGAGAGACAGTCTGCCCCCTACTATATCCGGTCCCAGATCGGGGGCTACCCCTTCATGCTGTCTTGGTAGCAGCAGCAGGCTTCTTGGCCTGTTTACCCTTGTTCCAGCCTTGCATTGGTTTCCATGCTGGTTTAGGCTGGGAAGCGTTACCCTCTTGTCTAGAGGCTGCAGAGTTAGGAGACGGTCCGTTCCTTAAATTGCGAAAGGAAAGAAAATTAGATTTGTTCTTAGCCTTAAAAGGCCTATCCTGTGGGAGGGCATGGCCCTTTTTCCCCAGTGATGTCTGAAATAATCTCCTTCAATTCTGGCCCGAAAAGGGTCTTACCTTTGAAAGGAATATTAAGCAGTTTTGTCTTGGACGACACATCCGCCGACCAAGATTTTAGCCAAAGCGCTCTGAGCGCCACTATTGCAAAACCTGAATTTTTCGCCGCTAATTTAGCCAATTGAAAAGCGGCATCTAGAATAAAGGAATTAGCCAACTTTAGTGCGTGAATTCTGTCCATGACTTCCTCATATGGAGTCTCCTTATGGAGCGAATTTTCTAGTTCCTCGAACCAAAAAGACGACGCCGTGGTGACAGGAATAATGCACGAAATTGGTTGGAGAAGGAAACCTTGCTGAACAAATATCTTTTTAAGCAACCCTTCCAATTTTTTATCCATAGGATCTTTGAAAGCACAACTGTCCTCAATGGGAATAGTTGTGCGCTTGGCCAACGTAGAAACTGCCCCCTCAACCTTAGGGACTGTTTGCCATGCGTCCCTTCTGGGGTCGACAATGGGGAACATTTTCTTAAATATAGGAGGTGGGACAAAAGGTATACCTGGCTTCTCCCACTCCTTGGTCACTATGTCCACCACCCTCTTGGGTATCGGAAAGGCATCAGCGTGCACAGGGACCTCTAGGAATTTGTCCATTTTGCACAATTTCTCTGGAATCACCAAAGAGTCACAATCATCAAGAGTAGTTAGCACCTCCTTAAGCAGGGCATGGAGATGTTCTAACTTAAATTTAAATGCCACGATATCAGGTTCTGCCTGCTGAGAGACTTTTCCTGAATCAGAAATTTCTCCCTCAGACAGACCCTCCCTCACTGCCAATTCAGACTGGTGTGAGGGTATAACAGATAAATTATCATCAGCGCCCACTTGCTCATCCTCTGTATTTAAAACTGAGCAATCACGCTTTCTGGGAAATGCTGGCAGTTTGGATTAAAGATTTGCTATAGAATTATCCATTACTGCAGTTAATTGCTGCATAGTAACAAGCATTTACCTGCGCGGGCAAAACTGGTGTTGACACATAAGGAGAGGATGATGAACTATCCCCACTACCTTCATTTGAAGAATCATCTTGGGCTACCTTATTAAATGTGACAGTACTGTCCTTACTTTGTTTGGACGCCATGGCACAATTTGAACATACATTTAAAGGGGGAACCACCTTGGCCTCCATACACACAGAACATATGCTATCTGAAGGTATAGACATGTTAGACAGACTTTAGTAGGCTATTAATGCAATAAAACCGTTTTTATACAAAACCGTTACTGTCTCTTTAAATAATAAAAAGAACACACTTTATTTCTGAATGTTTGAAAAACTATGAAGGAAATATCCGATCTTTACAAAATTTGCACCCTAGTGTCTTAATTCTTTGAAAGTATTGCACACCGGAGCTAATTGTTCAATTTACCAGTTTAAACCCACTACAGTCCCTGCTACAGCCTTTGCTGCAGCTTTTACCTTCCTTGGGGGTTATTCACCACAGAAATAAGCCTTCTTGAAATCGTTTTTATGGCCACAGGACCCTCTCACATGAAGCTGCATGCACTGCTTCCAAAAGTAACTGCGCAACTGAGGCGCGAAAATGAGGCCTCCTCCCTCTGCATACCAGAGTGAAGGGGCCTTCCTGACTAGATTAGGTGTCTAAACAACTGCCAGGCGTAATAAAAACGTTCCCAAAAGTGTTTCAAAGTCACAAAACACTCCAAAAGTCATATAAATATTATATAAATCAATCGATTTAGCCCACAATAGTGTCAACCAGTATAGAGCCCATTTATAAGCCTTCATTCTGTTATGAGTCTAAGAAAATGGCTTACCGATCCCATAAGGGAAAATGACAGTCTTCTAGCATTACTGTCTTGTTAGGAAAGAGACTAGTCATACCTGGACCGGACACACCAATGTAGGAGAAAATGCATTCTCTTTCTAAATCATGAAACAAAAAAATATGGGTATCACGGCACTTTAACGCATAAGGCTGCCGATCTGGAGAAAATAATCATTAAAAAACAGAGCGCGCTCTAAAACACCTCCTCTGATAGAAGTATAATGTGCAGGACCCACTGGTTAATTCACAATGAAAAGCTGTAGGCATGCACCTAAGATTCATCCTAATGAATCATTTTAAAATACCCTGTCTGTGTCTGCTTTGGCTGACGCTGTAGCTGACGCTGTAAGTAATGAAGGGGAGCAATTAACGCCTAAAGAGCCAACACAAATGAGTCACAATAAATTTGGGAAATACTTTACACATAAAAGTATGAACCCCTAGTCTCTTAAACCACAAAAAGTGCCTGCGACCTGCCTAAGAATCCTTCTAAAGGATATAAAGTCCCATCATAAAGTTGCAGGGAGGCTTCTTAACCCCTTTTAGTGCCAGTCTCCCAGTCCCAGAAAATGAAAAGGGCACTTACCTGCAGTCTAGCCGTCCGGCAGGAGGACAGCTTACACGGCGTGGGAGGATGCCACTCCTCATAGAGGGCTGTAGAAAAAAGAGAGAACAGAGTAAACCTACTCTGGCTTTCTATACCATGGGCAGCAAATATGTTAGGAACGCAGAGAGGCTCACCTCACAAGTTCCTAACTGCTTGAAAGCCACCACTGCCCTACTGAAGAGACTAATGTGGAGTACAGCTAGACCCAATAAATTCCTCAGTACACTAACTTCACCTCCTCCTTGCACCAAAGGCAAAGAGAATGACTGGGGTTTGTGGGAAGGGAAGTGATATTTAATAGCTTTGCTGTGGTGCTCTTTGCCTCCTCCTGCTGGCCAGGAGTGATATTCCCAACAGTAATTGATGATGCAGTGGACTCACCATATCTTAGGAAAGAAATGCCTGTTTTTTTAAAGATTACACGTGGCATTTTGTTAACAAAATAGCAATGCATTAACGGCTAGATTTAGAGTTTTGTCGGTAAGGACCCGCGTAGCTAACGCCGGCTTTTTTCTGGCCGCACCATAAAAATAACTCTGGTATTGAGAGTCCACATAAAGGCTGCGTTAGGCTCCAAAAAAGGAGCATAGAGTATATTTAACGCAGCTTCAACTCTCGATACCAGAGTTGCTTACGCAAGCGGCCAGCCTCAAAAACGTGCTCGTGCACGATTCCCCCATAGGAAACAATGGGGCTGTTTGAGGTGAAAAAAAACCTAACACCTGCAAAAAAGCCGCGTTCAGCTCCTAACGCAGCCCCATTGTTTGCTATGCGTAAACACTTCCTACGTCTGCACCTAACACTCTAACATGTACCCCGAGTCTAAACACCCCTAACCTTACACTTATTAACCCCTATTCTGCCGCCTCCGCTATCGCTGACCCCTGCATATTATTATTAACCCCTAATCTACTGCTCCGGACACCGTCGCTACTTACATTATCCCTATGTACCCCTAATCTGCTGCCCTAACATCGCCGACCCCTATATTATATTTATTAACCCCTAATCTGCCCCCCACAATGTCGCCTCCACCTACCTACACTTATTAACCCCTAATCTGCCGAGCGGACCTGAGCGCTACTATAATAAAGTTATTAACCCCTAATCCGCCTCACTAACCCTATAATAAATAGTATTAACCCCTAATCTGCCCTCCCTAACATCGCCGACACCTAACTTCAATTATTAACCCCTAATCTGCCGACCGGAGCTCACCGCTATTCTAATAAATGTATTAACCCCTAAAGCTAAGTCTAACCCTAACACTTCCCTAAGTTAAATATAATTTACATCTAACGAAATTAATTAACTCTTATTAAATAAATTATTCCTATTTAAAGCTAAATACTTACCTGTAAAATAAATCCTAATATAGCTACAATATAAATTATAATTACATTGTAGCTATTTTAGGATTAATATTTATTTTACAGGCAACTTTGTAATTATTTTAACCAGGTACAATAGATATTAAATAGTTAAGAACTATTTAATAGTTACCTAGTTAAAATAATTACAAAATTACCGGTCAAATAAATCCTAACCTAAGTTACAATTAAACCTAACACTATACTATCATTAAATTAATTAAATAAAATACCTACAATTACCTACAATTAAACCTAACACTACACTATCAATACATTAATTAAATACAAAACCTACAAATAACTACAATGGAATAAACTAACTTAAGTACAAAAAATAAAAAAGAACTAAGTTACAAAAAATAAAAAAATATCTACAAACATAAGAAAAATATTACAACAATTTTAAACTAATTACACCTACTCTAAGCCCCCTAATAAAACAACAAAGCCCCCAAAAATAAAAAATGCCCTACCCTATTCTAAATTACTAAAGTTAAAAGCTCTTTTACCTTACCAGCCCTGAACAGGGCCCTTTGCGGGGCATGCCCCAAGAAGTTCAGCTCTTTGCCTGTAAAAAAAACATACAATACCCCCCCCCAACATTACAACCCACCACCCACATACCCCTAATCTAACCCAAACCCCCCTTAAATAAACCTAACACTAAGCCCCTGAAGATCTTCCTACCTTGTCTTCACCATACCAGGTTCACCGATCGGTCCTGAAGAGCTCCTCCGATGTCCTGATCCAAGCCCAAGCGGGGGGCTGAAGATGTCCATGATCCGGTAGAAGTCTTCATCCAAGTGGGGCAGAAGAGGTCTTCCATCCGATTGAAGTCTTCATCCAGGCGGCATCTTCTATCGACATCCATCTGGAATGGAGCGGCAGCATCCTGAAGACCTCCGACGCGGAACATCCATCCTGGCCGACGACTGAACGACGAATGACGGTTCCTTTAAATGACGTCATCCAAGATGGCGTCCCTCGAATTTCGATTGGCTGATAGGATTCTATCAGCCAATCGGAATTAAGGTAGGAATATTCTGATTGGCTGATGGAATCAGCCAATCAGAATCAAGTTCAATCCGATTGTTCCGATCAGCCAATAGAATGCGAGCTAAATCTGATTGGCTGATTCCATCAGCCAATCAGAATATTCCTACCTTAATTCCAATTGGCTGATAGAATCCTATCAGCCAATCGGAATTCGAGGGACGCCATCTTGGATGACGTAATTTAAAGGAACCGTCATTCGTCGTTCAGTCGTCGGCCAGGATGGATGTTCCGCGTCGGAGGTCTTCAGGATGCTGCCGCTCCGTTCCAGATGGATGTCGATAGAAGATGCCGCCTGGATGAAGACTTCAATCGGATGGAAGACCTCTTCTGCCCCGCTTGGATGAAGACTTCTACCGGATCATGGACATCTTCAGCCCCCCGCTTGGGCTTGGATCAGGACATCGGAGGAGCTCTTCAGGACCGATCGGTGAACCTGGTATGGTGAAGACAAGGTAGGAAGATCTTCAGGGGCTTAGTGTTAGGTTTATTTAAGGGGGGTTTGGGTTAGATTAGGGGTATGTGGGTGGTGGGTTGTAATGTTGGGGGGGGGTATTGTATGTTTTTTTTACAGGCAAAAGAGCTGAACTTCTTGGGGCATGCCCCGCAAAGGGCCCTGTTCAGGGCTGGTAAGGTAAAAGAGCTTTTAACTTTAGTAATTTAGAATAGGGTAGGGCATTTTTTATTTTGGGGGGCTTTGATGTTTTATTAGGGGGCTTAGAGTAGGTGTAATTAGTTTAAAATTGTTGTAATATTTTTCTTATGTTTGTAGATATTTTTTGTAACTTAGTTCTTTTTTATTTTTTGTACTTTAGTTAGTTTATTTCATTGTAGTTATTTGTAGGTTTTGTATTTAATTAATGTATTGATAGTGTAGTGTTAGGTTTAATTGTAGGTAATTGTAGGTATTTTATTTAATTAATTTATTGATAGTGTAGTGTTAGGTTTAATTGTAGGTAATTGTAGGTATTTTATTTAATTAATTTAATGATAGTATAGTGTTAGGTTTAATTGTAACTTAGGTTAGGATTTATTTGACAGGTAATTTTGTAATTATTTTAACTAGGTAACTATTAAATAGTTCTTAACTATTTAATAGCTATTGTACCTGGTTAAAATAATTACAACGTTGCCTGTAAAATAAATATTAATCCTAAAATAGCTACAATGTAATTATAATTTATATTGTAGCTATATTAGGATTTATTTTACAGGTAAGTATTTAGCTTTAAATAGGAATAATTTATTTAATAAGAGTTAATTAATTTCGTTAGATGTAAATTATATTTAACTTAGGGGGGTGTTAGTGTTAGGGTTAGACTTAGCTTTAGGGGTTAATACATTTATTAGAATAGCGGTGAGCTCCGGTCGGCAGATTAGGGGTTAATAATTGAAGTTAGGTGTCGGTAATGTTAGGGAGGACAGATTAGGGGTTAATACTATTTATTATAGGGTTAGTGAGGCGGATTAGGGGTTAATAACTTTATTATAGTAGCGCTCAGGTCCGCTCGGCAGATTAGGGGTTAATAAGTGTAGGCAGGTGGAGGCGACGTTGTGGGGGGCAGATTAGGGGTTAATAAATATAATATGGGGTCGGCGGTGTTAGGGGCAGCAGATTAGGGGTACATAAGGATAACGTAGGTGGCGGCGCTTTGCGGTCGGCAGATTAGGGGTTAATAAGTGTAGGTAGCTGGCGGCGACGTTGTGGGGGGCGACGTTGTGGGGGGCAGGTTAGGGGTTACTAAATATAATATAGGGGTCGGCGGTGTTAGGGGCAGCAGATTAGGGGTACATAAGGATAACGTAGTTGGCGGTCGGCAGATTAGGGGTTAAAAAAAATTTAATCGAGTGTCGGCGATGTGGGGGGACCTCGGTTTAGGGGTACATAGGTAGTTTATGGGTGTTAGTGTACTTTAGAGTACAGTAGTTAAGAGCTTTATGAACCAGCGTTAGCCCAGAAAGCTCTTAACTACTGACTTTTTTCCTGCGGCTGGAGTTTTGTCGTTAGAGTTCTAACGCTCACTTCAGACACGACTCTAAATACCGGAGTTAGAAAAATCCCATTGAAAAGATAGGATACGCAATTTACGTAAGGGGATCTGCGGTATGGAAAAGTCGCGGCTGAAAAGTGAGCGTTAGACCCTTTTTTGAGTGACTCCAAATACCAGAGTTAGCCTAAAACCAGCGTTAGGAGCCTCTAACGCTGGTTTTCGCGGCTAACGCCAAACTCCAAATCTAGGCCTAAGTAAATTATCCCTTTAAAGTCCAAAAAATTAAATTTTACTGAATTATATTTGAAATAATTTATTTTTACAATTTCATGTAAGTTTTACATAGAAAGCACTAAATACAATACTGACTTTAATTTATTTCTAAGGTCCAGATGTTAAAAACATTGTGATAATAGCAATATTTTAAAAAGGGATTAGTTTTGGGGTTGAGAATTTAAGATTGGCTGTGAAATTTTATAAAGGGCTGAAATTAGAGTTTAAAAGGAAGTTTCGCCAAGACACATTTACTTAAAGGGACATGAAACCCAAATTTTTTCTTTCCTGATTTAAAAAGAGCATGTCATTTTAAACAACTTTCTAATTTACTTCTATTATCTAATTTGCTTCATTCTCTTGATATCACTTGCTGAAAAGCATATCTAGATATGCTCAATAGCTGCTGATTGGTTGCTGCACATAGAGGCCTTGTGTGATTGGCTCACACATGTACATTGCTATTTCTTCAACAAAGGATATCTAAAGAACTGAGCAAATTAGATAATATAAGTAAATTGGAAAGTTGTTTAAAATTGCATGCCCTATCTGAATCATGAAAGTTTAATTTTGACTAGACTGCCCCTTTAACTTCTATGTGGGAGGTGATGCTGCTCTGACAGTGGCAGAATTTTAAAAGCAGCATCATAGGTGTCATGTAAATGATCTCTTTATGCAGTATTGAATGGCTGTACAATTTGCATGTGTCAACAGAAACGCAACCTCCCTTTTGTTACATTACAACAGTGAAACCTGGGCATGATGTGGGTATATTGTACATGGGTATGCAGTTTATTATATGTATGTAGTATACTGTTAAATACTATAATATGCAAGTAAATTCTTTTCATTATTTAAATAATCATGATTTTAACCTTTTTAGCTTTCATAGAAGACAATAGCCCTGGATTTTTGTTTTACAAAAGTGTTTTTTTTTCAGCTTTGCACTATGTAACATGTGTTCTTTGGAATTGACAAGTTTTTTTTAAATTCTATTTGTATATGCGATAAGGTCACAATGTACTGAACGTGTATTACTTCTAATATAGCTGCTACACTGTAATAAATGTGTTATTAATTTATTACATGTTTGCTACAGTAGCGTCACAATATGTTAAGTCAAATATTTCAGTACAGAGTAAACTTATTTCGGCTATAAAAATAGAATTTAAAACCCCCCACAAAATATGTTTTAAACAGTGAATAGTTAAAAAAGTGCACTTCAGTAAAACAAAAAATCTGCAGCTACTGTGTTATGGGGAATATTAATATACCATAAACTAAATCTTCCTGAAAAGAAAAGCACATTCCAAAAGGTAAAAACATAATTTATGTAAGAACTTACCTGATAAATTAATTTCTTTCATATTAGCAAGAGTCCATGAGCTAGTGACATATGGGATATACATTCCTACCAGGAGGGGCAAAGTTTCCCAAACCTTAAAATGCCTATAAATACACCCCTCACCACACCCACAATTCAGTTTAACGAATAGCCAAGAAGTGGGGTGATAAGAAAAAGTGCGAAAGCATATAAAATAAGGAATTGGAATAATTGTGCTTTATAAAAAAAATCATAACCACCACAAAAAAGGGCAGGCCTCATGGACTCTTGCTAATATGAAAGAAATGAATTTATCAGGTAAGTTCTTACATAAATTATGTTTTCTTTCATGTAATTAGCAAGAGTCCATGAGCTAGTGACGTATGGGATAATGACTACCCAAGATGTAGATCTTTCCACGCAAGAGTCACTAGAGAGGGAGGGATAAAATAAAGACAGCCAATTCCTGCTGAAAATAATCCACACCCAAAATAAAGTTTAATGAAAAACATAAACAGAAGATTCAAACTGAAACCGCTGCCTGAAGTACTTTTCTACCAAAAACTGCTTCAGAAGAAGAAAATACATCAAAATGGTAGAATTTAGTAAAAGTATGCAAAGAGGACCAAGTTGCTGCTTTGCAAATCTGATCAACCGAAGCTTCATTCCTAAACGCCCAGGAAGTAGAAACTGACCTAGTAGAATGAGCTGTAATCCTTTGAGGCGGAGTTTTACCCGACTCGACATAGGCATGATGAATTAAAGATTTCAACCAAGATGCCAAAGAAATGGCAGAAGCTTTCTGGCCTTTTCTAGAACCGGAAAAGATAACAAATAGACTAGAAGTCTTTCGGAAAGACTTAGTAGCTTCAACATAATATTTCAAAGCTCTAACAACATCCAAAGAATGCAACGATTTCTCCTTAGAATTCTTAGGATTAGGACATAATGAGGGAACCACAATTTCTCTACTAATGTTGTTGGAATTCACAACCTTAGGTAAAAATTCAAAAGAAGTTCGCAACACCGCCTTATCCTGATGAAAAATCAGAAAAGGAGACTCACAAGAAAGAGCAGATAACTCAGACTCTTCTGGCAGAAGAGATCGCCAAAAGGAACAAAACTTTCCAAGAAAGTAATTTAATGTCCAATGAATGCATGGGTTCAAAAGGAGGAGCTTGAAGAGCCCCCAGAACCAAATTCAAACTCCAAGGAGGAGAAATTGACTTAATGACAGGTTTTATACGAACCAAAGCTTGTACAAAACAATGAATATCAGGAAGATTAGCAATCTTTCTGTGAAAAAGAACAGAAAGAGCAGAGATTTGTCCTTTCAAGAACTTGCGGATAAACCTTTATCTAAACCATCCTGAAGAAACTGTAAAATTCTCGGAATTCTAAAAGAATGCCAAGAAAAATGATGAGAAAGACACCAAGAAATATAAGTCTTCCAGACTCTATAATATATCTCTCTAGATACAGATTTACGAGCCTGTAACATAGTATTAATCACAGAGTCAGAGAAACCTCTTTGACCAAGAATCAAACGTTCAATCTCCATACCTTTAAATTTAAGGATTTGAGATCCTGATGGAAAAAAGGACCTTGCGACAGAAGGTCTGGTCTTAGCGGAAGAGACCACGGATGGCAAGAGGCCATACGGACAAGATCCGCATACCAAAACCTGTGAGGCCATGCCGGAGCTACCAGCAGAACAAACGAGCATTCCTTCAGAATCTTGGAGATTACTCTTGGAAGAAGAACTAGAGGCGGAAAGATATAGGCAGGATGATACTTCCAAGGAAGTGATAATGCATCCACTGCTTCCGCCTGAGGATCCCGGGATCTGGACAGATACCTGGGAAGTTTCTTGTTTAGATGAGACACCATCAGATCTATTTCTGGAAGCTCCCACATTTGAACAATCTGAAGAAATACCTCTGGGTGAAGAGACCATTCGCCCGGATGCAACGTTTGGCGACTGAGATAATCCGCTTCCCAATTGTCTATACCTGGGATATGAACCGCAGAGATTAGACAGGAGCTGGATTCCGCCCAAACCAGAATTCGAGATACTTCTTTCATAGCCAGAGGACTGTGAGTCCCTCCTTGATGATTGATGTATGCCACAGTTGTGACATTGTCTGTCTGAAAACAAATGAACGATTCTCTCTTCAGAAGAGGCCAAGACTGAAGAGCTCTGAAAATTGCACTGAGTTCCAAAATATTGATCGGTAATCTCACCTCCTGAGATTCCCAAACTCCTTGTGCCGTCAGAGATCCCCACAAAGCTCCCTAACCTGTAAGACTTGCATCTGTTGAAATTACAGTCCAGGACGGAAGAACAAAAGAAGCCCCCTGAATTAAACGATGGTGATCTGTCCACCACGTTAGAGAGTGTCGTACAATCGGTTTTAAAGATATTAATTGAGATATCTTTGTGTAATCCCTGCACCATTGATTCAGCATACAGAGCTGAAGAGGTCGCATGTGAAAACGAGCAAAGGGGATCGCGTCCGATGCAGCAGTCATAAGACCTAGAATTTCCATGCATAAGGCTACCGAAGGGAATGATTGTGACTGAAGGTTTCGACAAGCTGAAATCAATTTTAGATGTCTCTTGTCTGTCAAAGACAGAGTCATGGACACTGAATCTATCTGGAAACCCAGAAAGGTTACCCTTGTCTGAGGAATCAATGAACTTTTTAGTGAATTGATCCTCCAACCATGATCTTGAAGAAACAACACAAGTCGATTCGTATGAGATTCTGCTAAATGTAAAGACTGAGCAAGTACCAAGATATCGTCCAAATAAGGAAATACCACAATACCCTGTTCTCTGATTACAGACAGAAGGGCACCGAGAACCTTTGTAAAAATTCTTGGAAGCTAGGCCAAACAGCAGAGCCACAAACTGGTAATGCTTGTCCAGAAAAGAGAATCTCAGGAACTGATAATGATCTGGATGAATCGGAATATGCAGATATGCATCCTGTAAATCTATTGTGGACATATAATGCCCTTGCTGAACAAAAGGCAAGATAGTCCTTACAGTTACCATTTTGAACGTTGGTATCCTTACATAACGATTCAATATTTTTAGATCCAGAACTGGTCTGAAGGAATTCTTCTTCTTTGGTACAATCTCAAACATTGTTCTGATCTCATCAACCAATACAGCCAAACCTTCTGAAATTGCTCTGGCTATCCCTGTGACCACGCCGCTATTTCTGACATGATATACGTCTGTTATTTTTCCCACCACCTCCTGCCATGTGGGTACCCCCACCTTCCAGTGACGGGTAATGCAGATTCTCAAGCAAGTGCAGAGGATTTTGATGAACTTGTTTATTGATGCATTGAATGGTTTCACCCTATCATGAAGTAATGCCTGTGTGATCGTGAGAGACACTCTTTCTTCCAACAGATCTCTAACCAGCTCTGACAGTCTCCTCCACAGTGACTGTACTCCCTGACAATCCCACGACATGTGCCTAAATGTACCCCTTTCTTGACATCCCCTGTAACAGTTACCATTTAGCGTTGTGGCAAAGTGCGCTGTCCTTTCTGGTGTCAGGTACCATCTAAACATCACCTTTATGCAGTTTTCTCTCATGTCTGCGCTAATCAATCCTTTGTATGAATTTAGCATCAGTTCATTCCATTCATCCGTCTCCCACGTCTCTAATGTGTCCCTCTCCCATCTCTCTGTCATGTCTAGCTTGGTATTGCGTTTAACCTTCTGAATTAGTATAAAGATCCTAGATATCAATTTTTTCCCTCTAGAGGCCGCCATTACCATTCTCTCGAGTTCTGTAGGTTGGGTGGTCTGCTTATTTGACATGTACGTTGTAATCGCTGAACTGATCTGCAGGTATACAAACCAGTGTAGCTGTTCCGGCTCTATTTGGTCTCTAATATGATAAAACGAAAGTAGCTTGAGGTTAGATAAAAAATCTGCCACCCTATACAGCCCCTTATTTGCCCATTTATCGACTATTTTCCTTAATTCGTTTGGCAGTAGGAATCTGACAGGTCTTGCCAATGAGTTTGGCCCACATAACCGCAGCCCTCTCGTGATCTTATTCCACTGCCTAATTGCTTCTAGTGTTATTGGTGATCTATATTCCCCTGGTTTGGTTATTGCTTCTAAGTCCCATAATATATCCTCTGCTTTCGAATTGCCCGCAATCTCTGCTTCTATCCTTGGCCACACTAATCCATTGTTTTGTCTACCTAATACAGCCGTCTGCGCCAGTCTTGAGGCCTGATAATATTCCACTAAATTTGGAACCCCTACTCCCCCTACCCGTCTGTGCATTTTCAGCAAATGTGAGGCTATTCTTGGTCTACCTTCTCCCCTCAAAAACTTCAAAATATCTGTTTGTAGTGTCTCAAGTTCCGGCAAAGGAATGCCAATCGGTATGGCTCTGAACAAGTACATCATTCTAGGAAGGACATTCATTTTAGTGTTTCTAATTTTAAAAGGTTTAACCTCCATCTTAAGTACACATTTTCATGCATATCAGTCTCTCGCTAGTGGCAACATTTTAAATTATAAGAAGTCTACTAAATGTACAGTGAAACTTAGTTTACATATGTATTATTTGAACTGTTACTACACATAAACCATTTTTATATTTAGTGAACATTCTGGGATAGATTACCAGTGGTGCACTATTGTTACCGAGGACGTGGTATTGCAATATTATGCCCTCACTAACCTGTGCTCATATTACAAGTTGAAAGTAAATGCAACTTCACAAGTGCAAACTGAGGGCTCGCTTCCATTGAGGCGTAATTTGATAGGGTGTTTTTTTTTTGTAACTTAGGGGGTCTTAGTTTAGGGGTAATGGTGGTTTAGATGGTTAAGTAGAGTTGGGGTTATTGCAATAGGGGTAATGGCAGTTTAAGTTGTTAAGCAGTGTAGGGGTTATTGTGATAGGGGTAATGGTGGTTCAGAGGTTAGGAGTTAATAGTTTAGCTATATATAAATAAATATATATATATATATATATATATTTGTAATTTTACTTAGAAATATTATATGGTCTTTTGCTTAAAACTATAGTGTACTAGAACCTTTAATTTTGATCCTTTTTCTCAAAGGGTTAATGAGGTACAGGTGCCTGCAATTGTCTTAATGCTTAGCCTTTAAATAGAACTAGCAGGTGGGAACACAAATTATGCCAGTGAACAAGGGCTGAGACTTGGCCCAAAACATGTTTGGCGTATATATATACATACAGGGAGTGCAGAATTATTAGGCAAGTTGTATTTTTGAGGATTCATTTTATTATTGAACAACAACCATGTTCTCAATGAACCCAAAAAACTCATTAATATCAAAGCTGAATAGTTTTGGAAGTAGTTTTTAGATTGTTTTTAGTTATAGCTATTTTAGGGGGATATCTGTGTGTGCAGGTGACTATTACTGTGCATAATTATTAGGCAACTTAACAAAAAACAAATATATACCCATTTCAATTATTTAATTTTTACCAGTGAAACCAATATAACATCTCAACATTCACAAATATACATTTCTGACATTCAAAAACAAAACAAAAACAAATCAGTGACCAATATAGCCACCTTTCTTTGCAAGGACACTCAAAAGCCTGCCATCTATGGATTCTGTCAGTGTTTTGATCTGTTCACCATCAACATTGCGTGCAGCAGCAACCACAGCCTCCCAGACACTGTTCAGAGAGGTGTACTGTTTTCCCTCCTTGTAAATCTCACATTTGATGATGGACCACAGGTTCTCAATGGGGTTCAGATCAGGTGAACAAGGAGGCCATGTCATTAGATTTTCTTCTTTTATACCCTTTCTTGCCAACCACGCTGTGGAGTACTTGGACGCGTGTGATGGAGCATTGTCCTGCATGAAAATCATGTTTTTCTTGAAGGATGCAGACTTCTTCCTGTACCACTGCTTGAAGAAGGTGTCTTCCAGAAACTGGCAGTAGGACTGGGAGTTGAGCTTGACTCCATCCTCAACCCGAAAAGGCCCCACAAGCTCATCTTTGATGATACCAACCCAAACCAGTACTCCACCTCCACCTTGCTGGCGTCTGAGTCAGACTGGAGCTCTCTGCCCTTTACCAATCCAGCCACGGGCCCATCCATCTGGCCCATCAAGACTCACTCTCATTTCATCAGTCCATAAAACCTTAGAAAAATCAGTCTTGAGATATTTCTTGGCCCAGTCTTGACGTTTCAGCTTGTGTGTCTTGTTCAGTGGTGGTTGTCTTTCAGCCTTTCTTACCTTGGCCATGTCTCTGAGTATTGCACACCTTGTGCTTTTGGGCACTCCAGTGATGTTGCAGCTCTGAAATATGGCCAAACTGGTGGCAAGTGGCATCTTGGCAGCGGCACACTTGACTTTTCTCAGTTTATGGGCAGTTATTTTGCGCCTTGGTTTTTCCACACGCTTCTTGCGACCCTGTTGACTATTTTGAATGAAACGCTTGATTGTTCGATGATCAGGCTTCAGAAGCTTTGCAATTTTAAGAGTGCTGCATCCCTCTGCAAGATATCTCACTATTTTTGACTTTTCTGAGCCTGTCAAGTCCTTCTTTTGACCCATTTTGCCAAAGGAAAGGAAGTTGCCTAATAATTATGCACACCTAATATAGGGTGTTGATGTCATTTGACCACACCCCTTCTCATTACAGAGATGCACATCACCTAATATGCTTAATTGGTAGTAGGCTTTCGAGCCTATACAGCTTGGAGTAAGACAACATGCATAAAGAGGATGATGTGGTCAAAATACTCATTTGCCTAATAATTCTGCACTCCCTGTATATATATATATATATATATATATATATATATATATATATATATATATATATATATATATATATATATATATATATATATATATATATATATATATATATATATATATATATATAAATGAGTTTACATAGAAAGAATAAATCCTGGACAGGAAATACAAAAGACCAGGATGAAAGACAGGGAATTCAGCACTCTTTTACAAAATTAAACTAAAGCTCAAAAACCTTATTCAAAATGTGTCAGCCTCCAAGGCTTGTGTAGCTGCAAAGGAGAGAACTCTCTGGCACTTACTGTAAATTACATATATATATACAAAGATAGAAAAACGCAAAAAGACCCAATTGGTAGATATGATCTCTTTATATGAATATCAAATAGCATAAAAAATACAACATATTATGTTACAAACCTGACCGGTCAGGGGATAGTGTCTATACCCAAACAGAAATTATAAACATGATATGTGGTTATTTTCACAGGCCTGTGGAGCCATGTGTGTAAACTGCAGGATAAGAATGGGGGACAATAATTTGACTACTACACCCTACTGCTTGCGGCACCTTAGTATGTAAGGCTATATGCCGGGCAGATTACAATATGGGATCTAAGTAGTTACAGTTAGTGTACCCCAACACCTATGCAGAAGTATTGATGTACTTAAAGACTGATAGCACATATACATGTAACTATAAGATATATTTGTGGGGGACTGAAATACAAGCTACTACACCCAGCTGCTTACGGCACCTTATAGAGTTAAGGCAAAATGCCGGGCAGGTATATGAATGGGATCTAAGTAGGTTGTGGTGCCGTGCCCCAAAATATGTACAAATATCTTATTGTCATGCAAACAAACAATTTAGCACAGTAGTATACAGCCAGCCTCGCTGAGTAATTACTTAGAGGCAGCTACTCTTGCTATCGAGTGAGAATGTCCCTTTGGAGAAAGGTTATGCAAGCTGAAAAGTTAGCCATGAAGCAAATACAAATAATTGCAGAAAGCACAAGGTTTAGCCTCCGTGTTGTGTGGTATTAGTAAGCTTCAAGCGCATATTAGTAGCATTTCTTCAGGGAGTGTTAAAAATATACTCTCTCAACAGGGTATCATCATCCAAGACAGTCAGTAGGCAGCCTATTAATCAGGCAGTGACAAGGTAGTATACGACCTGTTTCCTTTAAAGTTGTTTCTGTGACTGACTCTTAGGAGATGAGCCTCATTGGGTGTTCAGGAACTCCATTCTAGAAATCCAACAGATATGTTTGTTTGCAGCGTGTCTGTTCCGTGTATTCGACACCTATCACATGCTCCGGTCAGCTTGTCCAATGCCGACGCGCGTTTCACCCGCTAGGTGTGTCGGGCTTCGTCAGGGCGTGATGACGTTGGGAGTGCTTCGTCTCCCTTTAAGGTTTGCTTAATGACACGCCCCTATTGAGGAAATCTCACAGTGCTTCATCAGCAATGCTAATTCATAAGGGAACAAACCCTTAGAAGTATGCGTTGATTCATGCAAGTATAATAATTATACAAAAAATTAAAGTATGCTCATTTAAAACTGGTTACATACTAGGATAAAGAGATCATATATACCTGAAAGAAACAACAATGGGTGTTTTGTATGTGAAATACTTAAAAAATATATACATATATATATCAAAAACATGTAATTTACCTATTTAGCCTTTATGTCCCTAAAGGAGTGATATCAAAAATTATTCTGATACACCCAAATGTGTGATGTAATATACAAAATGTACAGGCATATCTGTACCGGGATAGACAATGGATTAGGAATGATAAAGACTACAGTCATATTTTATAGAAAGCATGCCATGTCTATTCTATCATTTAACCCTTTAGGTATCTGTGTTTGAAGGATCGTAATCCACCTGCATTCCTTTTGGAGGAGGACTTTATCGTTATCACCTCCTCTGTTATTAGTAATGCCTCTGTCAATGCCTATGAATGTAAGGGAGTCAGGAATACAAGCATGAGCATCCTCAAAATGCTTAGCCACATTGCTTTTGGGATTCTTGTTTTTTATGTCATCCCTGTGCTCAGTGATCCGGTCTTTAATGGCTCTCCGAGTTTTGCCCACATAGAACTGTGGGCAACTACAGGAGAGAAGGTAGATGACACCTTCTGTGTTGCATGTGACGTGATGCTTAAGTTTGTATACCTTGCCAGTATGTGTGGAAAAAACTTTAGTTTTTACCATGTATTTACACGCTACACATCTTCCACATGGATGACTTCCCGTGGATCTATGTGTAGTGAGCCAATCAGTTTGTTTTTTTGGTGACATAAATTGGCTTCTCACCAACTTATCCCTAAGGTTAGGTGCTCTTCTGGCAGTGATATTGGGGTGGTCTCCCACCTCCTTTAATACCCCTTCATCACTTGTTAAAACATGCCAGTTTTTATTAAGTATAGTTCGCAGAGCTGGCCAATGGCAGTTATAATCTGCGATCAGTCTGATTGGACCTTGCACAGGTTTCTCCTTTGGTATCAAGAGTTGCTCCCGATTTCGGTGGGCTGCCTCATTCAGAGCCCTCTTAATGACTCTCTTCGAGTACCCCCTGTCTTCAAAACGTTTTTTCATTTCTTGTGCGTGCTCAAAGTATTTTGTTTTTGATGAGCAATTGCGGCGTAATCTGAGAAACTGTCCTTTGGGTATTCCCTTTTTGAGATGGTCAGGATGGTGGCTAGTTGCAAGAAGCAAACTATTGGTTGCCGTCTCCTTGCGGAAGTTCTCAGTTTCAATTAGACCCTGATTCAAATTTATTTTAATGTCCAAAAAGGAAATTTCCTTTCTACTGGACTGCAATGTAAGAAGGATATTTTTATCGTTCCTGTTCAGAGTATCAACAAAGTCCAGGAGACCCTGTTCAGAGCCCTCCCATATGAGGAAAATGTCATCCACATATCTAAGCCATATGTGGATGTTTTCCTCAAAGAGAGGGCTCTGATACACATCCTCCATTTCCCATGCTCCCAAATGGAGGCATGCATAGGTGGGGGCACAAGTCGCCCCCATGGCTGTTCCTTGCTGCTGTACATATATCTTATTATCAAAGAGAAACACATTGTTAGTCAGAATAAATTCTAACAATTCCATGACAAAATCTGTGTGTTTTTGTGTCTGCGTTCCTCTCATCGTAAGGAAGTGTCTGCATGCTTTCATACCTACATCATGTGGAATTGATGAATACAAACCTTCCACATCCAAACAAGCCATGATAGCACCTTGAGGGACCGAAAGTTTATCAATTTTCCTAAGAAAATCTGCTGTGTCCAGGATGTATGATGGTAATGTGTTTAGAAAGGGTCTGAGGAAGTAGTCTACATAATTGCCTAAATTTTCAGTTAAACTGCCAATTCCTGCAATTATGGGACGACCTGGCGGGTGACTAGCGTTTTTATGTATCTTCGGGATACAATAGAAGACAGGTGTTATAGGGTGCTCCGGATAGAGATATTTGTGTTCCGAATTTGTAATGAGCCCATTGCTTTTTGCCTTTTTTAGAATGTTAAACAGGGTATATTGTAGGGAAGATGTAGGGTTGTATGTCATGGGTTTGTAATGCTTTGTATTCAAAAGCTGACGTTTTGCCTCCAAGACATACAAATTCTCATCCCAGAGGACAAGGTTACCACCCTTGTCCGCTGGCTTAATTAGGAAGTCTTTTGCATTCATGAGTTCACCTAGAGCTTTCCGTTCAGGTTTTGATAGGTTGTCATCCACTATTCCTGTAAGGGATAGTTGGTTGACTTCCTTCTCAACCTGTCTCACGAATATATTGACTGCCGGTACCATTGAGAGTTGTGGCATATATTTTGATTTAGCCTTGAAATCTGAGGTAGTTTTGTTATAACTAGGAATATTCTTTGGTTGCGAGGGGGTGTATTGACTCCCCTCATTTTCTTCGAGAATGCTTTGGAGAGTCTCTACTGTGGGCATGTCATCTTTAGTGATGTTAACATCCTCCACTAGGTATCTGCTTTTGCCCTTCATTATCTGAGATAATACAATCTTTCGGGCAAACAGATGGAGATCTTTTATAAAGTTGAATTTGTCAAGGTAGTTGGTTGGACAGAACGAATTTGTATGTCTTGGAGGCAAAACGTCAGCTTTTGAATACAAAGCATTACAAACCCATGACATACAACCCTACATCTTCCCTACAATATACCCTGTTTAACATTCTAAAAAAGGCAAAAAGCAATGGGCTCATTACAAATTCGGAACACAAATATCTCTATCCGGAGCACCCTATAACACCTGTCTTCTATTGTATCCCGAAGATACATAAAAACGCTAGTCACCCGCCAGGTCGTCCCATAATTGCAGGAATTGGCAGTTTAACTGAAAATTTAGGCAATTATGTAGACTACTTCCTCAGACCCTTTCTAAACACATTACCATCATACATCCTGGACACAGCAGATTTTCTTAGGAAAATTTATAAACTTTCGGTCCCTCAAGGTGCTATCATGGCTTGTTTGGATGTGGAAGGTTTGTATTCATCAATTCCACATGATGTAGGTATGAAAGCATGCAGACACTTCCTTACGATGAGAGGAACGCAGACACAAAAACACACAGATTTTGTCATGGAATTGTTAGAATTTATTCTGACTAACAATGTGTTTCTCTTTGATAATAAGATATATGTACAGCAGCAAGGAACAGCCATGGGGGCGACTTGTGCCCCCACCTATGCATGCCTCCATTTGGGAGCATGGGAAATGGAGGATGTGTATCAGAGCCCTCTCTTTGAGGAAAACATCCACATATGGCTTAGATATGTGGATGACATTTTCCTCATATGGGAGGGCTCTGAACAGGGTCTCCTGGACTTTGTTGATACTCTGAACAGGAACGATAAAAATATCCTTCTTACATTGCAGTCCAGTAGAAAGGAAATTTCCTTTTTGGACATTAAAATAAATTTGAATCAGGGTCTAATTGAAACTGAGAACTTCCGCAAGGAGACGGCAACCAATAGTTTGCTTCTTGCAACTAGCCACCATCCTGACCATCTCAAAAAGGGAATACCCAAAGGACAGTTTCTCAGATTACGCCGCAATTGCTCATCAAAAACAAAATACTTTGAGCACGCACAAGAAATGAAAAAACGTTTTGAAGACAGGGGGTACTCGAAGAGAGTCATTAAGAGGGCTCTGAATGAGGCAGCCCACCGAAATCGGGAGCAACTCTTGATACCAAAGGAGAAACCTGTGCAAGGTCCAATCAGACTGATCGCAGATTATAACTGCCATTGGCCAGCTCTGCGAACTATACTTAATAAAAACTGGCATGTTTTAACAAGTGATGAAGGGGTATTAAAGGAGGTGGGAGACCACCCCAATATCACTGCCAGAAGAGCACCTAACCTTAGGGATAAGTTGGTGAGAAGCCAATTTATGTCACCAAAAAAACAAACTGATTGGCTCACTACACATAGATCCACGGGAAGTCATCCATGTGGAAGATGTGTAGCGTGTAAATACATGGTAAAAACTAAAGTTTTTTCCACACATACTGGCAAGGTATACAAACTTAAGCATCACGTCACATGCAACACAGAAGGTGTCATCTACCTTCTCTCCTGTAGTTGCCCACAGTTCTATGTGGGCAAAACTCGGAGAGCCATTAAAGACCGGATCACTGAGCACAGGGATGACATAAAAAACAAGAATCCCAAAAGCAATGTGGCTAAGCATTTTGAGGATGCTCATGCTTGTATTCCTGACTCCCTTACATTCATAGGCATTGACAGAGGCATTACTAATAACAGAGGAGGTGATAACGATAAAGTCCTCCTCCAAAAGGAATGCAGGTGGATTACGATCCTTCAAACACAGATACCTAAAGGGTTAAATGATAGAATAGACATGGCATGCTTTCTATAAAATATGACTGTAGTCTTTATCATTCCTAATCCATTGTCTATCCCGGTACAGATATGCCTGTACATTTTGTATATTACATCACACATTTGGGTGTATCAGAATAATTTTTGATATCACTCCTTTAGGGACATAAAGGCTAAATAGGTAAATTACATGTTTTTGATATATATATGTATATATTTTTTAAGTATTTCACATACAAAACACCCATTGTTGTTTCTTTCAGGTATATATGATCTCTTTATCCTAGTATGTAACCAGTTTTAAATGAGCATACTTTAATTTTTTGTATAATTATTATACTTGCATGAATCAACGCATACTTCTAAGGGTTTGTTCCCTTATGAATTAGCATTGCTGATGAAGCACTGTGAGATTTCCTCAATAGGGGCGTGTCATTAAGCAAACCTTAAAGGGAGACGAAGCACTCCCAACGTCATCACGCCCTGACGAAGCCCGACACACCTAGCGGGTGAAACGCGCGTCGGCATTGGACAAGCTGACCGGAGAATGTGATAGGTGTCGAATACACGGAACAGACACGCTGCAAACAAACATATCTGTTGGATTTCTAGAATGGAGTTCCTGAACACCCAATGAGGCTCATCTCCTAAGAGTCAGTCACAGAAACAACTTTAAAGGAAACAGGTCGTATACTACCTTGTCACTGCCTGATTAATAGGCTGCCTACTGACTGTCTTGGATGATGATACCCTGTTGAGAGAGTATATTTTTAACACTCCCTGAAGAAATGCTACTAATATGCGCTTGAAGCTTACTAATACCACACAACACGGAGGCTAAACCTTGTGCTTTCTGCAATTATTTGTATTTGCTTCATGGCTAACTTTTCAGCTTGCATAACCTTTCTCCAAAGGGACATTCTCACTCGATAGCAAGAGTAGCTGCCTCTAAGTAATTACTCAGCGAGGCTGGCTGTATACTACTGTGCTAAATTGTTTGTTTGCATGACAATAAGATATTTGTACATATTTTGGGGCACGGCACCACAACCTACTTAGATCCCATTCATATACCTGCCCGGCATTTTGCCTTAACTCTATAAGGTGCCGTAAGCAGCTGGGTGTAGTAGCTTGTATTTCAGTCCCCCACAAATATATCTTATAGTTACATGTATATGTGCTATCAGTCTTTAAGTACATCAATACTTCTGCATAGGTGTTGGGGTACACTAACTGTAACTACTTAGATCCCATATTGTAATCTGCCCGGCATATAGCCTTACATACTAAGGTGCCGCAAGCAGTAGGGTGTAGTAGTCAAATTATTGTCCCCCATTCTTATCCTGCAGTTTACACACATGGCTCCACAGGCCTGTGAAAATAACCACATATCATGTTTATAATTTCTGTTTGGGTATAGACACTATCCCCTGACCGGTCAGGTTTGTAACATAATATGTTGTATTTTTTATGCTATTTGATATTCATATAAAGAGATCATATCTACCAATTGGGTCTTTTTGCGTTTTTCTATCTTTGTATATATATATGTAATTTACAGTAAGTGCCAGAGAGTTCTCTCCTTTGCAGCTACACAAGCCTTGGAGGCTGACACATTTTGAATAAGGTTTTTGAGCTTTAGTTTAATTTTGTAAAAGAGTGCTGAATTCCCTGTCTTTCATCCTGGTCTTTTGTATTTCCTGTCCAGGATTTATTCTTTCTATGTAAACTCATTTATTCTACATAAGGGTCTGCACCATATATTTGATATATTCAAAGACCATACCAGTATTAGCCTAGAAGCCAACCGGTTGGTCACCTTTTGTCTTAAAATAAGCTCATAGCGATTGCTTCCCCTCCGTTACTAAATTTGATATATATATATATATATATATATATACACATATATATACACATATATATATATACACACACATACAGGCTAATGTCCATGCACTCACTTTTACATTAAACAACCATTAGAGTGCTACAAACAATCATTAGTAAAGCGTTTAACAAATAAGCACTCGCTGGATTTAAAAAGTTATAATGTAACTTTTATTAAAACTGATTAAAATTCTTAACAGTGCCTAGGAAAAACTAATTTATGTATGTGCCTAAATGGCCACCGCAAAGGAGAACATAAATTCCATTTAGATTTTCAAGGGGTTGTTAATTCATAAAACCTTGTAAATTGTACAAATAATATGACAGTGTTAGATTATTGTAAGATATCTATTATGTACACAGATCTTTACCGATTTCTGATATAGGCTACACATTTAGTAAAAAAATACATTAATGTGCTTTAAAAAAGTTTTTTTTGCGAGAAATGATAAAACATAAAAAATATATCTCCTTAGTATTGAACATTACACACCTATGTATACAGACTTCCTGGAAGTATATAAATAGCACGTCACTGTTCTGCCTTATTGCTGACAATTTTCCGACACAACAGTGTTGTGTGGAGTTTCAAATAAGCATTTTACAAGTACAGGTGCAAATCCCCAAATCTGGAATTCCAAAATCCAAACTTATTCTGAAATCAAAATGTTTTAATTAATATTTTTTTTATATAAAATGTATCAATAATGTACACTTTTCCCTGCCTGTAATCACAATGTTATCTGCTTGTGCCTTTGGTTTGGATTTTGTGTTCTCAAATGCAAGCAATAGTCTATATTTATCTAAAACAACAACTACTACCTTTCAGATTACAGTACTGTACTGTCTAATACTATGTATACAACATTATTAAAATGATATAAAACTACATTTAGTTGTATGTATAAGCTGAATTATGACATCAATATCTTATGGAATTTAGGCAATATTTTCATGTTTGCACTTGGTCCCATTCCCTCCCAAGCTGTCCCATTTTACAAATGCAAATATTCCAAAATCCAAACCATTTCCGGTCCCAATCAGTTTTGATAAAGGTTTTTTTTACCTGTATTACTTTGGATAATGTAGATTTAGTATTTCTTAGTTTCTCTCATTATTTTCAAGGACAGAAAGGTGAGTACAAGTGGGGGAAACCGGGTAGAGAGATATATTTTAAACATAAACAGTTATTTCAGAATGGAGAATAAATTAGGTCTCAGAAAAAGAACATATTAAATAAAATATTTAATTGTATATATTAGTCAAGTCTATATTCAATGTCATCTTCCTCTACATGAAGGATAGTTACTAAGGATTGAGGAGTTGTTTCTTCTTTATCACATTCACCTGAAAAAAAAACCCAAAAAAACAAAACACTTATAAGTAGAAGGAATATATGTAGATTAAAAAAAAAAAAAAAATCACTGTACCAGAAAGCTACAAATATATTTGTTAGCCTGTAGTAATAGTAAAGAAGTATAAAGACTTTACCATGGGAAATTTGTGTATGGCTGAATGGTTGAGATTTAGATATCAATTATCTTTATCATCTGTGAAAAAGTGTTTTTGTATTTATGAATTCTTTATAAATGAAAATCTTATATTTGTTAAAATGAATGAAGCTGTTTAGAGCAGGGGTCGTCAACCTTTCGGACCTCAGGGACCACTAAACTCAACATTTGTAATCCCATGGACCACTAACATGATTTTTTTAAAAAGGTACAAACCTCTATAAGGTATGTATGTATATATATATATATATATATATATATATATATATATATATATATATATATATATATATATACAGGGAGTGCAGAATTATTAGGCAAGTTGTATTTTTGAGGATTAATTTTATTATTGAACAACAACCATGTTCTCAATGAACCCCAAAAACTCATTAATATCAAAGCTGAATAGTTTTGGAAGTAGTTTTTAGTTTGTTTTTAGTTATAGCTATTTTAGGGGGATATCTGTGTGTGCAGGTGACTATTACTGTGCATAATTATTAGGCAACTTAACAAAAAACAAATATATACCCATTTCAATTATTTATTTTTACCAGTGAAACCAATATAACATCTCAACATTCACAAATATACATTTCTGACATTCAAAAACAAAACAAAAACAAATCAGTGACCAATATAGCCACCTTTCTTTGCAAGGACACTCAAAAGCCTGCCATCCATGGATTCTGTCAGTGTTTTGATCTGTTCACCATCAACATTACGTGCAGCAGCAACCACAGCCTCCCAGACACTGTTCAGAGAGGTGTACTGTTTTCCCTCCTTGTAAATCTCACATTTGATGATGGACCACAGGTTCTCAATGGGGTTCAGATCAGGTGAACAAGGAGGCCATGTCATTAGATTTTCTTCTTTTATACCCTTTCTTGCCAGCCACGCTGTGGAGTACTTGGACGCGTGTGATGGAGCATTGTCCTGCATGAAAATCATGTTTTTCTTGAAGGATGCAGACTTCTTCCTGTACCACTGCTTGAAGAAGGTGTCTTCCAGAAACTGGCAGTAGGACTGGGAGTTGAGCTTGACCCGAAAAGGCCCCACAAGCTCATCTTTGATGATACCAGCCCAAACCAGTACTCCATCTCCACCTTGCTGGCGTCTGAGTCGGACTGGAGCTCTCTGCCCTTTACCAATCCAGCCACGGGCCCATCCATCTGGCCCATCAAGACTCACTCTCATTTCATCAGTCCATAAAACCTTAGAAAAATCAGTCTTGAGATATTTCTTGGCCCAGTCTTGAAGTTTCAGCTTGTGTGTCTTGTTCAGTGGTGGTCGTCTTTCAGCCTTTCTTACCTTGGCCATGTCTCTGAGTATTGCACACCTTGTGCTTTTGGGCACTCCAGTTATGTTGCAGCTCTGAAATATGGCCAAACTGGTGGCAAGTGGCATCTTGGCAGCTGCACGCTTGACTTTTCTCAGTTCATGGGCAGTTATTTTGCGCCTTGGTTTTTCCACACGCTTCTTGCGACCCTGTTGACTATTTTGAATGAAACGCTTGATTGTTCGATGATCACGCTTCAGAAGCTTTGCAATTTTAAGAGTGCTGCATCCCTCTGCAAGCTATCTCACTATTTTTGACTCTTCTGAGCCTGTCAAGTCCTTCTTTTGACCCATTTTGCCAAAGGAAAGGAAGTTGCCTAATAATTATGCACACCTGATATAGGGTGTTGATGTCATTAGACCACACCCCTTTTCATTACAGAGATGCACATCACCTAATATGCATAATTGGTAGTAGGCTTTCGAGCCTATACAGCTTGGAGTAAGACAACATGCATAAAGAGGATGATGTGGTCAAAATACTCATTTTCCTAATAATTCTGCACTCCCTGTATATATATATATATATATACATACACATATACACACGCATACTGTACATAACTAGTATAACTATAGCTAAGTTTACATTAAGTATATATTTACACATTTTTAAGAGCTATTTTTGGAATTAACTAACTGAAAGACAGAACTGAGAGAATACTTTAAAATGACAGGTGAAGGGTGAGTGCCAACTTTTGAGCTGGAAACAGAGAGGCAGAAAGTTGGAAAAAAAAGAATTATGTTTAAAAGGACCACAAGATTTACGAGTTACCTCCCCAGTTAGGAATTATTCAAAACTACTTATGATCATGGACAGACATTACAGTCATAAATGAAGTTTATATCAGAAAGCTCTCAATATGGATGTTACTGGCAATTACTATAATATTGGTGGGATATGGCTTATCTGCTGGATGGCAATTACTGGAATTCAGGTGGAATGGCTTTGTGCGTTGGAAAATTATTAGAATTAAAAACTTTGATGTAAGTCCATCTGAAAGACTTAGGAAAACTACTACAAAGAGACAGGTAAAGGGAAGAAAATACATGAAATATGAGGGGAATTTTGTTTATTTTTTTATATACTACTATTTCAAGCCAAGACTTTAGTTACATCTGCTGGTTTTAAAATGGAAACATCTTCCTCTGAGCAGCATACCTGGAGGGATGAGTTAAAAAAACATAATTTATGCTTACCTGATAAATTTATTTCTCTTGTAGTGTATCCAGTCCACGGATCATCCATTACTTATGGGATATTAACTCCTCCCCAACAGGAAGTGCAAGAGGATTCACCCAGCAGAGCTGCTATATAGCTCCTCCCCTAACTGCCATTACCAGTCATTCGACCGAAAACATGCAGAGAAAGGAAAACCATAGGGTGCAGTGGTGACTGTAGTTTAATGGAAAAATTACCTGCCTTAAAGTGACAGGGCGGGCCGTGGACTGGATACACTACAAGAGAAATAAATTTATCAGGTAAGCATAAATTATGTTTTCTCTTGTTAAGTGTATCCAGTCCACGGATCATCCATTACTTATGGGATACCAATACTAAAGCTAAAGTACACGGATGACGGGAGGGACAGGCAGGCTCTTTATACGGAAGGAACCACTGCCTGAAGAACCTTTCTCCCAAAAACAGCCTCCGAAGAAGCAAAAGTGTCAAATTTGTAAAATTTGGAAAAAGTATGAAGAGAAGACCAAGTTGCAGCCTTGCAAGTCTGTTCAACAGAAGCCTCATTCTTAAAGGCCCAAGTGGAAGCCACAGCTCTAGTAGAGTGTGCTGTAATTCTTTCAGGAGGCTGCTGTCCAGCAGTCTCATAGGCTAACCATATTATGCTACGAAGCCAAAAGGAGAGAGAGGTAGCCGAAGCTTTTTGACCTCTCCTTTGACCAGAATAAACGACAAACAGGGAAGACGTTTGTCGAAAATCCTTAGTTGCCTGTAGATAAAATTTCAGGGCACGGACTACATCTAGATTGTGTAGCAGACGTTCCTTTTTCGAAGAAGGATTAGGACACAAAGATGGAACCACAATCTCTTGATTGATATTCCTGTTAGTGACCACCTTAGGTAGGAACCCAGGTTTAGTACGCAGAACTACCTTGTCTGAATGAAAAATCAGATAAGGAGAATCACAATGTAAGGCAGATAACTCAGAGACTCTTCGAGCCGAGGAAATCGCCATTAAAAACAGAACTTTCCAAGATAACAACTTGATATCAATGGAATGAAGGGGTTCAAACGGAACCCCCTGTAAAACATTAAGAACTAAGTTCAAACTCCATGGTGGAGCAACAGTTTTAAACACAGGCTTGATCCTAGCTAAAGCCTGACAAAAAGCTTGAACGTCCGGAACTTCTGACAGACGTTTGTGTAAAAGAATGGACAGAGCTGAAATCTGTCCCTTTAAGGAACTAGCGGATAAACCCTTTTCTAAACCTTCTTGTAGAAAAGACAATGTCCTCGGAATCCTAACCTTACTCCATGAGTAACTCTTGGATTCGCACCAATATAAGTATTTGCGCCATATCTTATGGTAAATCTTTCTGGTAACAGGCTTCCTAGCCTGTATTAAGGTATCAATAACTGACTCAGAAAAACCACGTTTTGATAAAATCAAGCGTTCAATTTCCAAGCAGTCAGCTTCAGAGAAATTAGATTTTGATGTTTGAAGGGACCCTGGATCAGAAGGTCCTGTTTCAGAAGTAGCGACCAAGGTGGACAGGATGACATGTCCACTAGATCTGCATACCAAGTCCTGCGTGGCCATGCAGGCGCTATTAGAATCACTGATGCTCTTTACTGTTTGATTCTGGCAATCAATCGAGGAAGCATCGGGAAGGGTGGAAACACATAAGCCACCCCGAAGGTCCAAGGTGCTGTCAAAGCATCTATCAGAACCGCTCCCGGATCCCTGGATCTGGACCCGTAACGAGGAAGCTTGGCGTTCTGTCGAGACGCCATGAGATCTATCTCTGGTTTGCCCCAACGTCGAAGTATTTGGGCAAAGACCTCCGGATGAAGTTCCCACTCCCCCGGATGAAAAGTCTGACGACTTAAGAAATCCGCCTCCCAGTTCTCCAGTCCCGGGATGTGGATTGCTGACAGGTGGCAAGAGTGAGACTCTGCCCAGCGAATTATCTTTGATACTTCCATCATTGCTAGGGAGCTTCTTGTCCCTCCCTGATGGTTGATGTAAGCTACAGTCGTGATGTTGTCCGACTGAAACCTGATGAACCCCCGAGTTGTTAACTGGGGCCAAGCCAGAAGGGCATTGAGAACTGCTCTCAATTCCAGAATGTTTATTGGTAGGAGACTCTCCTCCTGATTCCATTGTCCCTGAGCCTTCAGAGAATTCCAGACAGCGCCCCAACCTAGTAGGCTGGAGTCTGTTGTTACAATTGTCCAGTCCGGCCTGCTGAATGGCATCCCCCTGGACAGATGTGGCCGAGAAAGCCACCATAGAAGAGAATTTCTGGTCTCTTGATCCAGATTCAGAGTAGGGGACAAGTCTGAGTAATCCCCATTCCACTGACTTAGCATGCACAATTGCAGCGGTCTGAGATGTAGGCGTACAAAGGGTACTATGTCCATTGCTGCTACCATTAAGCCGATCACCTCCATGCATTGAGCTACTGACGGGTGTTGAATGGAATGAAGGACACGGCATGCATTTTGAAGCTTTGTTAACCTGTCTTCTGTCAGGTAAATCTTCATTTCTACAGAATCTATAAGAGTCCCCAAGAAGGGAACTCTTGTGAGTGGAAAGAGAGAACTCTTCTTTTCGTTCACCTTCCATCCATGCGACCTTAGAAATGCCAGTACTAACTCTGTATGAGACTTGGCAGTTTGAAAGCTTGAAGCTTGTATCAGAATGTCGTCTAGGTACGGAGCTACCGCAATTCCTCGCGGTCTTAGTACCGCCAGAAGAGCACCCAGAACCTTTGTGAAGATTCTCAGAGCCGTAGCCAATCCGAATGGAAGAGCTACAAACTGGTAATGCCTGTCTAGAAAGGCAAACCTTAGATACCGGTAAAGATCTTTGTGAATCGGTATGTGAAGGTAAGCATCCTTTAAATCCACTGTGGTCATGTACTGACCCTTTTGGATCATGGGTAAAATTGTCCGAATAGTTTCCATTTTGAACGATGGAACTCTTAGGAATTTGTTTAGGATCTTTAAATCCAAGATTGGCCTGAAAGTTCCCTCTTTTTTGGGAACCACAAACAGATTTGAGTAAAACCCTTGTCCTTGTTCCGACCGCGGAACCGGATGGATCACTCCCATTAATAAAAGATCTTGTACGCAGCGTAGAAACGCCTCTTTCTTTATTTGGTTTGTTGACAACCTTGACAGATGAAATCTCCCTCTTGGGGGAGAGAATTTGAAGTCTAGAAGGTATCCCTGAGATATGATCTCTAACGCCCAGGGATCCTGGACATCTCTTGCCCAAGCCTGGGCGAAGAGAGAAAGTCTGCCCCCACTAGATCCGTTCCCGGATCGGGGGCCCTCGATTCATGCTGTCTTAGGGGCAGCAGCAGGTTTCCTGGCCTGCTTGCCCTTGTTCCAGGACTGGTTAGGTCTCCAGCCTTGTCTGTAGCGAGCAACAGCTCCTTCCTGTTTTGGTGCAGAGGAAGTTGATGCTGCTCCTGCTTTGAAATTACGAAAGGAACGAAAATTAGACTGTCTAGCCTTAGGTTTGGCTCTGTCTTGAGGCAGGGCATGGCCTTTACCTCCTGTAATGTCAGCGATAATTTCTTTCAACCCGGGCCCGAATAAGGTCTGCCCTTTGAAAGGTATATTAAGCAATTTAGATTTAGAAGTAACGTCAGCTGACCAGGATTTTAGCCACAGTGCTCTGCGTGCCTGAATGGCGAATCCGGAATTCTTAGCCGTAAGTTTAGTTAAATGTACTACGGCATCTGAAATAAATGAGTTAGCTAACTTAAGGGCTTTAAGCTTGTGTGTAATCTCATCTAATGGAGCTGATTCAAGTGTCTCTTCCAGAGACTCAAACCAAAATGCTGCTGCAGCCGTGACAGGCGCAGTGCATGCAAGAGGTTGCAATATAAAACCTTATTGAACAAACATTTTCTTAAGGTAACCCTCTAACTTTTTATCCATTGGATCTGAAAAGGCACAGCTATCCTCCACCGGGATAGTGGTACGCTTAGCTAAAGTAGAAACTGCTCCCTCCACCTTAGGGACCGTTTGCCATAAGTCCTGTGTGGTGGCGTCTATTGGAAACATCTTTCTAAATATCGGAGGGGGTGAGAACGGCACACCGGGTCTATCCCACTCCTTAGTAACAATTTCAGTAAGTCTCTTAGGTATAGGAAAAACGTCAGTACTCGCTGGTACCGCAAAATATTTATCCAACCTACACATTTTCTCTGGTATTGCAACTGTGTTACAATCATTCAGAGCCACTAACACCTCCCCTAGTAATACACGGAGGTTTTCCAGCTTAAATTTAAAATTTGAAATATCTGAATCCAGTTTGTTTGGATCAGAACCGTCACCCGCAGAATGAAGCTCTCCGTCCTCATGTTCTGCAAATTGTGACGCAGTGTCTAACATGGCCCTAATATTATCAGCGCACTCTGTTCTCACCCCAGAGTGATCACGCTTACCTCTTAGTTCTGGTAATTTAGCCAAAACTTCAGTCATAACAGTAGCCATATCCTGTAATGTGATTTGTAATGGCCGCCCAGATGTACTCGGCGCTACAATATCACGCACCTCCCGAGCGGGAGATGCAGGTACTGACACGTGAGGCGAGTTAGTCGGCATAACTCTCCCCTCGTTGTTTGGTGAAATATGTTCAATTTGTACAGATTGACTTTTATTTAAAGTAGCATCAATACAGTTAGTATATAAATTTCTATTGGGCTCCACTTTGGCTTTAGCACATATAGCACAGATATCTTCCTCTGAATCATACATGTTTAACACACTAGCAAATAAACTAGCAACTTGGAAATACTTTTCAAGTAATTTACTATAATATGAAAACGTACTGTGCCTATAAGAAGCACAGAAAAAAGTTATGACAGTTGAAAATTAATAAACTGAAAAGTTATAGCATCAAATCTTTGTAAAAAAACACAATTTTAGCAAAGGATTGCTCCCATTAGCAAAGGATAACTAACCCTGATAGCTAACAGTGAGAGAGATCAGTAAACTGTCATAAATTAAATAAAACGACTGCCAAGTGGAAAAAAATAGTGCCCAAAACATTTTTTCACCCAGTACCTCAGAAAATTAAACGATTTTACATGCCAGCAAAAAACGTTTAACATTAATAAATTGAGTGTTATTAAAAAGCCTGTTGCTAGTCCCTGCAAATTAGGCTAAAGTTTTATGCATACAGTATAATTCCAGTGAAGTGCCATTCCCCAGAATACTGAAGTGTAAAATATACATACATGACAGCCTGATACCAGTTGCTGCTACTGCATTTAAGGCTGAGTTTACATTATATCGGTATGGCAGGATTTTCTCATCAATTCCATTGTCAGAAAATAATAAGCTGCTACATACCTCTTTGCAGATTAATCTGCCCGCTGTCCCCTGATCTGAAGTTTACCTCTCCTCAGATGGCCGAGAAACAGCAATATGATCTTAACTACTCCGGCTAAAATCATAGAAAAACTCAGGTAGATTCTTCTTCAAATTCTACCAGAGAAGGAATAACACACTCCGGTGCTATTATAAAATAACAAACTTTTGATTGAAGGTATGAAACTAAGTATAATCACCACAGTCCTCTCACACATCCTATCTATTCGTTGGGTGCAAGAGAATGACTGGTAATGGCAGTTAGGGGAGGAGCTATATAGCAGCTCTGCTGGGTGAATCCTCTTGCACTTCCTGTTGGGGAGGAGTTAATATCCCATAAGTAATGGATGATCCGTGGACTGGATACACTTAACAAGAGAAAACAATCTAGCTATGCAAGTTGCACAGTACTATGCAACGTGCGTAGGGAGTTTGCAATTTAACTCCTTCTCCGTCAGTTTTCACTGATCTCCAGCCAGGCACTGTAGGGAGTTGCGGCTCAACGGGGGTGACACCATCAGAGGAGATTAATTCCTGCTTGATGGTGTCAAGGACCACCAACATCTTCTCGTGGACCACCAGTGGTCCATGGACCACTGGTTGGCGACCACTGGTTTAGAGGGACATGGAAGTTGAAAATGAAAACTTTTTTTAATTATAAGAAAAAGAAGCACAGAGGCGCCAACATGGCCTAGTAACGTCACGGCAGTCGGATACAAAACATCAGCAGGATAGGAAATATACTCACAAGCGTAGTGCACCCAAATGGTGCTATTGTGGCAGCCTGGAACATCAAACAGTGGTCCAGCTCACTGGTGTCTCCAACCAGATAGAGATGATCCTTGGCGAGGGCCTATCCTATGATGCCTATAAGGGCAAAAAAGGCACACACATAGCCCAGTAACGTTTGTACACCAGATAAAAAAGGATTCAAAGTTGTACTTACAGGAAACAAAGCACCACCAGGTGCAATATCAGCAGTACTGGGACCTCTCAGCCACACAGTGGACTGTGGAATCCAATTTGCAGGGTGCAGAAAATCACCACTTTGGAAGATAGGACTAGCACACACACTCTGCCCCCAAACAGGAGCAGAATAATTGTGATAAAGCAAGTGTATATTTAAAAACTTTTATTTTAAAAACAGCGACATGTTTCTCAGCCACCACAGGCTGTTTCCTCAGGCCTGAGGAAACAGCCTGTGGTGGCTGAGAAACATGTCGCTGTTTTTAAAATAAAAGTTTTTAAATATACACTTGCTTTATCACAATTATTCTGCTCCTGTTTGGGGGCAGAGTGTGTGTGCTAGTCCTATCTTCCAAAGTGGTGATTTTCTGCATCCTGCAAATTGGATTCCACAGTCCACTGGGTGGCTGAGAGGTCCCAGTACTGCTGATATTGCACCTGGTGGTGCTTTGTTTCCTGTAAGTACAACTTTGAATCCTTTTTTATCTGGTGTACAAACGTTACTGGGCTATGTGTGTGCCTTTTTTGCCCTTATAGGCATCATAGGATAGGCCCTCGCCAAGGATCATCTCTATCTGGTTGGAGACACCAGTGAGCTGGACCACTGTTTGATGTTCCAGGCTGCCATAATAGCACCATTTGGGTGCGCTACGCTTGTGAGTATATTTCCTATCCTGCTGATGTTTTGTATCCGACTGCCGTGACGTTACTAGGCCATGTTGGCGCCTCTGTGCTTCTTTTTCTTATAGATCACGCCACACCAGGATGACCGTCCTATGACAGAGAGCTGCCTTCTTTCTTTTGGATTATTCTTTGTGTGGACATTTTGTTATTTGATTATACCAATATCATCTGGGTCCACTTGTGAGCATATCATCTCTAATAATCTGATATAAGTGTGCTAGGTTTATTGTATATTCTTTTAATTATCTGTATATATCTGCTTACTGTTTGCTGCTTATTGTTAGCGCCCCCTAGGAGTGTGGTGTATGTTCTATATGCACCACCCTCCTTATAAACTTTTTTTAATTAACCCATTAACGACCAACGCCGTACCCTGTACGACGCTGGTCATTATGCCCATAAAGACGTCGCTGCAGTCCTGGGCTTCTCTCTGCCGCGATCTGTGGCCTTCTCCGCATCGGACAGCTGTGGTGCCGATCGTTGGTGGGAGGGAAAGGAGGTAGGCGTGTAGGCGACCCATCACTGTAGGGGACGGGAGGAGGGCAAGAGCTGGTGGGACCACTACGCCACGCTACAGGTAAGGGTAAAAAAAAAAGAAATAAGAGCTGCATCAGTGAGGTGGGGAGGAGGGAGGAGGGGCAATGATTGTGATCCTATGTGGGATCCGTTGTGGGGGGCAGCTAAACTACAGAAAAATGGGTATTTGAATTTATTTAAAGAAAATTTGCCTAATTTAGTAAAACTGGGTACTGGCAGACAGCTACCAGTACCTAAGATGGCGGCAAATAGGTAGAGGGGGAAGGGTTAGATAGCTGTTTGGGGGGGGGGGGGGATCAGGGAGGTAAGGGGGGATACTACCCTGCAGAAAATATATTTAAAACAAAAAACAAAACACTTGATTTTTATACTGGCAGACTTTCTGCCAGTACTTAAGATAGGGGTGACCTTTGGGGGGTGGGAAGAGAGCTGTTTGAGAGGGGTCAGGAAGGGATCAGGGGGTGAGATGTGTGAGGTGGATCTCTACACTAAAGCTAAAATTAACCTTACAAGCTACTTAATTAACCCCTTCACTGCTGTGCATAATTCAAGTGTGGTGCGCTGCGGAATTTTGCAGCGCACAACATGCTAAGCATAATTTACATTACTATTTTCACATAGAAAAAAAGTAATTTTATTATTAAATTTAAATATTTATAATGTAAATGTAAAATATAAAATCTATAACTATATATCGATAGAAATAGATATATAGGTATATATAGATATTTATAGAACTATGTATTTAAAAAGGAAATTTATGCTTACCTGATAAGTTGATTTCTTCTACGATACGATGAGTCCACGGATTTCGTCCTTACTTGTGGGATATTATCCTCCTGCTAACAGGAAGTGGCAAAGAGCACCACAGCAGAGCTGTATATATAGCTCCTCCCTTCCCCTCCACCCCCAGTCATTCGACTGAAGGTTTAGGAAGAGAAAGGAAAAGCTAAAAGGTGCAGAGGTGACTGAAGTTGTAAAAATAAAACAAAATATAATCTGTCTTAAAAATGACAGGGAGGGCCATGGACTCATCGTATCGTAGAAGAAATCAATTTATCTGGTAAGCATAAATTTCCTTTTCTTCTACAAGATACGACGAGTCCACGGATCTCATCCTGACTTGTGGGATACAATACCAAAGCTACAGGACACGGATGAAAGGGAGGGACAAGACAGAAACCTAAACGGAAGGCACCACTGCTTGAAGAACTTTTCTCCCGAAAACAGCCTCAGAAGAAGCAAAAGTATCAAATTTATAAAATTTGGAAAAAGTATGAAGGGACGACCAAGTCGCAGCCTTACAAATCTGTTCAACAGAAGCATTGTTTTTAAAGGCCCATGTGGAAGCCACAGCCCTAGTAGAATGAGCCATAATTCTTTCAGGAGGCTGCTGTCCAGCAGTCTCATATGCCAGGCGGATGATACTCCTCAGCCAAAAAGAAAGAGAAGTAGCCGTAGCTTTCTGACCCCTACGCTTTCCAGAATAACCCCTTAATGACCACAGCACTTTTCCATTTTCTGTCCGTTTGGGACCAAGGCTATTTTTACATTTTTGCGGTGTTTGTGTTTAGCTGTAATTTCCCTCTTACTCATTTACTGTACCCACACATATTATATACCGTTTTTCTCGCCATTAAATTAACTTTCTAAAAATACCATTATTTTCATCATATCTTATAATTTACTATAAAAAAAATTATAAAATATGAGGAAAAAATGGAAAAAAACACACTTTTTTTAACTTTGACCCCCAAAATCTGTTACACATCTACAACCACCAAAAAAAAAACATGCTAAATAGTTTCTAAATTTTGTCCTGAGTTTAGAAATACCTAATATTTACATGTTCTTTGCTTTTTTTGAAAGCTATAGGGCCATAAATACAAGTAGCATTTTGCTATTTCCAAACTACTTTTTTTCAAAATTAGCGCTAGTTACATTGGAACACTAATATCTTTCAGGAATCCCTGAATATCTATTGACATGTATATTTTTTTTTTAGAAGACATCCCAAAGTATTAATCTAGGCCAATTTTGGTATATTTCATGCCACCATTTCACCGCCAAATGCGATCAAATACAAAATATCGTTCACTTTTTCACAAATTTTTTCACAAACTTTCGGTTTCTCACTGAAATTATTTACAAACAGATTGTGCAATTATGGCACAAATGGTTGTAAATGCTTCTCTGGGATCCCCTTTGTTCAGAAATAGCAGACATATATGGCTTTGGCATTGCTTTTTGGTAATTAGAAGGCCGCTAAATGCCGCTGCGCACCACACGTGTATTATGCCCAGCAGTGCAGGGGTTAATTAGGGAGCTTGTAGGGAGCTTGTATGGTTAATTTTAGCTTTAGTGTAGTGTAGTAGACAACCCAAAGTAATGATCTAGGCCCATTTTGGTATATTTCATGCCACCATTTCACCGCCAAATGCGATCAAATAAAAAAAAAACGTTAAATTTTTCACAATTTTAGGATTCTCACTGAAATCATTTACAAACAGCTTGTGCAATTATGGCACAAATGGTTGTAAATGCTTCTCTGGGATCCCCTTTGTTCAGAAATAGCAGATATATATGACTTTGGTGTTGCTTTCTGGTAATTAGAAGGCCGCAAAATGCTGCTGCGCATCACACGTATATTATGGCTAGCAGTGAAGGGGTTAATTAGGAAGTTTGTAGGGAGCTTGCAGGGTTAATTTTAGCTTTAGTGTAGAGATCAGCCTCCCACCTGACACATCAGACCCCCTGATCCCTCCCAAACAGCTCCCTTCCCTCCCCCACCCCACAATTGTCCCCGCCATCTTAAGTACTGGCAGAAAGTCTGCCAGTACTAAAATAAAAGCTTTTTGGGGGGTATAGGTTTTTTTTTTTTTTTTAAAATAATAATTATTCTGCTGTATAGGACCCCCCTTAGCCTCCAACCTCCCTGATCCCCCCCAAAACAGCTTTGTAACCTTCCCTATCTGCCTTATTGGGGCCATCTTGGGTACTGGCAGCTGTCTGCCAGTACCCAGCTTATACAAAAAAGTGCTTTTTTTTCTTAAGTTTTTTTTTTTCTGTAGTGTAGCTTCCCCAAACCCCCCCCCCACCACCACCACAAACCCCAACCACCTCATTGATTGTTTTTTTTCTACAGTTTTTTTAAACTGATTGCACCTTTTTCTGTAGTGTAGCGGTTCCCACCCGCTCCCTCCCCGTGCACGCGCCCGCCCCCGCCCTCCCGTGCACGCGCGCGCGTCCGTGCGCGCCCCCGGGCATCCCCGCCCACGATCCCGCCCCCCTCCACATCTCCAGGGCCATCGATGGCCGCCACCCGCCTCCCGGTAATGCTCCCACCCACCAACGAAGGAAGCCACCGATCTCCGGTGCAGAGAGGGCCACAGAGTGGCTCTCTCTGCACCGGATGGCTTCAAAAGGTTATTGCAGGATGCCTCCATATCGAGGCATCACTGCAATAACCGGAAAGCAGCTGGAAGCAAACAGGATCGCTTCCAGCTGCTTTCCACACCGAGGACGTGCAGGGTACGTCCTCAGGCATTAACTGCCTTTTTTTTGAGGACGTACCCTGCACGTCCTCGGTCGTTAAGGGGATAAACAATGAATAATGAAGATGATTGATGGAAATCCTTAGTCACCTGCAAGTAAAACTTCAAGGCACGGACCACATCCAGGTTATGTAACAGACGCTCCTTCTTAGAAGAAGGATTAGGACACAAGAAAGGAACAATAATTTCCTGATTAATATTTTTATTTGAAACAACCTTAGGAAGAAATCCAGGTTTGGTATGTAAAACCACCTTATCAGAATGAAATATAAGATAAGGCGAATCACATTGTAACGCTGAAAGCTCAGAAACTCTTCGAGCCAAAGAAATAGCAACTAAAAACAGAATTTTCCAAGATAACAATTTAATATCTTTGGAATGCATGGGTTCAAACGGAACCCCTTGAAGAACTAAATTTAAACTCCAGGGAGGTGTAATTGGTCTAAATACAGGCTTAATTCTAGTTAGAGCCTGACAAAAGGACTGAACATCTGGCACATCTGCCAAATGCTTGTGAAGCAAAATTGACAAAGCAGAAATTTGTCCCTTTAAGGAACTTGCTGATAACCCTTTCTCCAATCCTTCTTGGAGAAAAGACAGAATCCTGGGAATCCTAATTTTACTCCATGAGTAACCCTTGGATTCACACCAAAAAAGATAGTTACGCCATATCTTATGATAGATTTTTCTAGTGACAGTCTTTCGAGCCTGTATCAAAGTATCGATGACCGAATCAGAAAATCCTCGCTTCAATAAAATCAAGCGTTCAATCTCCAAGCAGCCAGCTGCAGAGAAATTAGATTTGGATGTTGGAAAGGACCTTGACCGAGAAGGTCCTGTCTCAAAGGAAGTTTCCACGGTGGTAGAGAGGACATGTCCACTAAATCCGCATACCAAGTCCTGCATGGCCACGCAGGCGCTATCAGGATTACTGAAGCTCTCTCCTGTTTTATTCAAGCAATCACGCGTGGAAGGAGAGGAAACGGTGGAAACACATAAGCTAGGCTGAATGACCAAGGCACTGCCAGGGCATCTATCAGTTCGGCCTGTGGATCCCTCGACCTGGATCCGTAACGTGGAAGTTTGGTATTCTGATGAGATGCCATCAGATCCAGTTCTGGGCTGCCCCATTGGCAAACCAATGAAGCAAACACCTCCGGATGGAGTTCCCACTCCCCCGGATGAAAAGTCTGACGACTTAGAAAATCCGCTTCCTAGTTTTCTACTCCTGGGATGTAGATTGCTGACAGATAACAAGAGTGGGCCTCCGCCCATCGGATTATCTTGGATACTTCTGTCATCGCTAAGGAAATCCTCGTTCCCCCCGATGATTGATATATGCCACAGTCGTGATGTTGTCCGACTGGAATCTGATTAATTTGGCCGAAGCCAACTGAGGCCATGCCTAAAGCGCATTGAATATTGCTCTCAGTTCCAGGATATTGATTGGAAGTAGAGACTCCTCCTGAGTCCAAACACCCTGAGCCTTCAGGAAATTCCAAACTGCACCCCAGCCCAGTAGACTGGCGTCCGTTGTCACTATCACCCACGAGGGTCTGCGGAAACAAGTCCCCTGGGACAGATGATCCGGCGACAACCACCAAAGAAGAGAGTCTCTGGACTCTTGATCCAGATTTATCTGAGGAGATAAATTTGCATAGTCCCCATTCCACTGTCTGAGCATGCACAGCTGCAGTGGTCTGAGATGAAAGCGGGCAAACGGGATGATGTCCATTGCCGCTACCATTAATCCAATGACCTCCATGCACTGAGCCACTGATGGCCGAGGAATGGACTGAAGTGCTCGGCAAGTATTTAGAATCTTTGTTTTTCTGACCTCCGTCAGAAATATTTTCATGTCTACCGAGTCTATAAGAGTCCCCAAGAAGGGAACCCTTGTCTGTGGAACTAGTGAACTCTTTTCTATGTTCACTTTCCAACCGTGAGTTCTCAGGAAAGACAATACTATGTCCGTGTGAGATTTTGTCAAATGATAAGTTGATGCCTGAATCAGAATATCGTCCAGATAAGGCGCCACTGCTATGCCCCACGGTCTGAGAACCGCTAGAAGAGACCGTAGAACCTTTGTGAAGATTCTGGGTGCTGTGGCCAACCCGAAAAGAAGAGCCACAAACTGATAATGTTTGTCCAGGAAGGCAAATTTTAGGAACTGATGATGATCCTTGTGGATAGGGATATGAAGGTAAGCATCCTTCAAGTCCACGGTAGTCATATATTGACCCTCCTGGATCATTGGTAAGATTGTTTGTATAGTCTGCATCTTGAATGATGGGACTCTGAGAAATTTGTTTAGACACTTGAGATCTAAAATGGGTCTGAAAGTTCCCTCTTTTTTGGGAACCACGAAAAGATTTGAGTAAAACCCCTGTCCCTGTTCCGGTTTTGGAACGGGTCAAATTACTCCCATGGTAGAGAGGTCTTTTACACAGCATAAGAACGCCTCTCTTTTTATCTGAAATCTCCCTCTTGGGAGAAAATCCTTGAATTCCAGTTGATACCCGTGGGTCACGATTTCCAGCGCCCCGGGGTCCTGAACATCTCTTGCCCAAGCCTGAGCAAAGAAAGAAAGTCTGCTCTCTTCTAAATCCGGTCCCGGATCGGAGGCCGCACCTTCATGCTGTCTTTGTAGCAGCAGCGGGCTTCTTGGATTGTTTATTTGTATTCCAAGCCTGGTTGGGTCCCCAGACTGACTCAGATTGAGCAAAATTCCCTTCCTGCTTTGTGGAGGAAGAGGACCCCTTATCTTAACAGACTTGTCCTTAGGTAGGGCATGGCCTTTACCTCCAGTAATGTCAGAAATGATTTCCTTCAATCCAGGCCCGAACAGGGTCTTACCTTTGAAAGGAATAGCTAAAAGCTTAGATTTTGATGACACATCAGGAGACCAAGATTTGAGCCATAATGCTCTACTCAGAAGAATGGCAAATCCTGCATTTTGCGCCGCTAATTTAGCAATTTGAAAAGTGGCATCAGTAATAAAAGAATTAGCTAGCTTGAGATCCTTAATTCTATCCAAGATGTCATCTAATGGAGTCTCAACCTTCAGAGATTCTTCTAGAGCATCAAACCAAAAAGCTGCTGCAGTAGTTACTGGAACAATGCAAGCCGTAGGTTGTAAAAGGAAACCCTGATGAATAAATAATTTCTTTAGAAGACCCTCTAAATTTTTATCCATAGGGTCTTTGAAAGCACAACTGTGCTCAATAGGTATAGTTGTACGCTTAGCCAGGGTAGATATAGCTCCCTCCACCTTAGGGACCGTTTACCACAAGTCCCGAATGGTGTCTGATATGGGAAACATTTTCTTAAAATTAGGAGGGGGAGAGAACGGTATACCTGGTCTATCCCATTCCTTTTTTACAATTTCCGAAATTCTTTTAGGAACCGGAAAAACATCAGTGTAAGTAGGCACCTCTCCCTCGGACAGCAATTCCCTTACCCCCAACTCAGAACACTTTGAGGGTACATCGGAAATAGCCAATAAAGCATCAGAGGATTCAGTATTCACATTAATACCTGACCTACTGCGTTTACCCTGTAACACTGGTAATTTAGATAATACCTCTGTAAGGGTATTTGACATAACTGCAGCCATCTCCTGCAGAGTAAAAGAATTAGACGCACTAGAGGTACTTGGCGTCGCTTGTGTGGGCGTTAAAGGATGTGACACTTGGGGAGAATTGGATGGCATATCCTGGTTGTCTTCAGATTGAGAATCATCCTTAGGCACACTTTCTTTACCTAAAATATGCTTTTTACAGTGTAAGGCCCTTTCAGTACAAGAGGTACACAATGTAAGAGCGGGTTCCACAATGGCTTCTAAACACATAGAGCAATGAGATTCCTCAATGTCAGACATGTTGAACAGACTAGTAATAACCACAATAGTCATTAAACACTTTATTTATTGAATAAAACAATTTTTTGAAAAGCATGTACTGCGCCTTTAAGAAATAAAAAAGCACACAAATTTTCCAAAACTGCTTCAAAACGTTAATTTACCTTTAAAAATTAACTACACCTAATCAATGGCTCCAAAAATTATTGCACCCCAAAAGTAAGGGGAGAAATTAACCTCTAAAAAGGTATTTATACACACAAATATGTTAGATTTGACAAAAATAACCCCTGCACCTCGCAACAGCTCTGCTGTGGCGCCTACCTGCCCCCAGGGTACTGCAAAATGACTCTGCAACGATCCGGTTAACAGGACACCAGTCTAGGCTCAACCGGAGCTAATGCCTGCTGCCTTCTCAGCCAGAGTAAAGTGCGCGTCTGAGCGTGCAAAATTAAGCCCCGCCCATCATGTCCGATGATCGTATAGGCCTGAACAACCGCATGGTGAAGTTTACAGAATAAGCCATGTGGATCTATAAAACCCCTAAGTACACTCAAAACGTGGCCCAACTGTTTATCAACAATAAAAACGTTAAGAAAATTCCTGCCTGTTCCAGTTTTAGTTCTCCCAGTGTCTCTTTATAATGCGGTTAAGTCCATTATAATGCTTGCCCAATATGTCATATAAAATAAATTAAGCATAGGTTACTCAGTAATACCCTTTGTTTTACAGGTCTACTGCTTACCCCTTCCCTTGCAGGGAAATAAATGTCAGCCAGTTCTGATATACCAAGTCTCCTCAGAAATAAAGGGCTGCACATACCTCAATGCTGCTTGTAGCATGAAACCGTTCTCCACACTGAAGATGTTTCTTGTATTACCTTCAGAAGTCTTGTGGGAACCAACATGGATCTTAGTTACATCTGCTAAGATCATCAATCTCAGGGCAGAAATCTTCTTCCATATCCCCCTGAGGGAAATAGTACTCACCGGTACCATTTAAAATAAAAAACTTCTTGATCGAAGAAACTAAAACTAACACCTCACTTTACCTCTTCCTAACACAGGCAAAGAGAATGACTGGGGGTGGAGGGGAAGGGAGGAGCTATATATACAGCTCTGCTGTGGTGCTCTTTGCCACTTCCTGTTAGCAGGAGGATAATATCCCACAAGGATGAAATCCGTGGACTCGTCGTATCTTGTAGAAGAAATAACATTGTCCTGTATGTGAAGAGCATTGGAATATTAAATATTAATAACTCATGTTATGCCTGAGGTCCTGAAGTTAGAGGGCATTGGGTATCGCTCATGTGCAAGTTTTCCTTTCAACTTGTAATATGCATGCTAACCGTGCATGCAAAAAGATTACTTCTAGCGATGTTTACGTTCAAGAGAGAGTGCTAAATACAACTCCACTTGTAATCTACCCCCATATGTTTAACCGCTCACATCCCAGCTCTGCAACTGCTGCTGCTGCTTGTGTCAGCATCAGTTTCCATTTGTGGGATTAAACAAATGAGAGCATGTCCTTCTAAGTTTTACACTTTTAGATAAACGTATAAAAGTTGAAAAAGGTGATTGAAGTAGGAATGCAATGTGAAATTTGAACTTGCAGCTATGCATTTGTTTTTTCAGTAGACTGATTATACTGCCGATATTTTTTGGAAAACAAGTTTGAATTATTTTATTAGTTGACCGCAAATATTAATGGTGTTTTGCTGCCCACACAAATTTAAAAACACATCTCCTGTGTATTATTTTATATAAATGTATTAGGATATAGGTATCCAAACTGGAGACAACAGATAAGGAATAAATCTAAATACATTCCCCCTAGTAATTTATCACCACAAATACAAGTATTTAATGAAATAGTGTGTCAAAAGATTGAAGATTTACCTGAATATAGGACTACCTCTAAACTACACAAGAGCATAAAGCATTACATGAGATTTAAACGTGGCAAGACACGATCATAAAGACATCGGACAAAGGAGGAAATATAGTCCTTTGGGACAAAGACATGTATCTGGAAGAAGCCATGAAACAATTAGAAAACAATCAATGTTACAAGAAATTATTTGGGAATCCAACTCAAATGTATTTGGATAAATACAATAAAATTATTGAAAGAGCTTATAAGGACCAAATAATTAATACAACAGAGAAACAATTTCTAACACAAACACATCCAACCACAACAACATTTTACCTTATTCCTAAGATACACAAAGACATAAAAAAAAAACCCGGCCGTCCTATAGTATCTGGCAATAACTAACAGTCTGACAGAAAAGCTGAGTCAATACATTGATCAGCGATTAAGGGAATATCTATATACTCTACCTTCATACTGTATGTCAAAGACACGATGGAGGTGCTCCAAAAATTGGAAAATATAATTATCTCCAAATTCATTACTGGTGACAGCGGATGTAGAATCCCTCTATACCAACATAAAACATCCTCGAGGGGGGGGGGGGGGGAGACATGCAGTCTCATATTTTCTAAACACCAATGTAACTAATAATCATGATCATAATCAGTTCATTAACCCCTTAATGACCGCAGCACTTTTCCATTTTCTGTCCGTTTGGGACCAAGGCTTTTTTTAGATTTCTGCAGTGTTTGTGTTTAGCTGTAATTTTCCTCTTACTCATTTACTGTACCCACACATATTATATACCGTTTTTCTTGCCATTAAGTGGACTTTCTAAAGATACCATTATTTTCATCATATCTTATAATTAACTATAAAAAAAAATATAAAATATGAGGAAAAATGGAAAAAAAAACACACTTTTTCTAACTTTGACCCCCAAAATCTGTTACACATCTACAACCACCAAAAAACACTGATGCTAAATAGTTTCTAAATTTTGTCCTGAGTTTTGAAATACCCAATGTTTACAGGTTCTCTGCTTTTTTGCAAGTTATAGGGCCATAAATACAAGTAGCACTTTGCTATTTCCAAACCCCTTTTTTTCAAAATTAGCGCTAGTTACATTGGAACACTGATATCTTTCAGGAATCCCTGAATATCCCTTGACATGTATATATTTTTTTTAGAAGACACCCCAAAGTATTGATCTAGGCCCATTTTGGTATATTTCATGCCACCATTTCACCGCCAAATGCAATAAAAAAAAATTGTTCACTTTTTCACAATTCTTTTCACAAACTTTAGGTTTCTCACTTAAATTATTTACAAACAACTTGTGCAATTATGGCATAAATGGTTGTAAATTCTTCTATGGGATCCCCTTTGTTCAGAAATAGCAGACATGTATGGCTTTTGTTGTTGCTTTTTGGTAATTAGAAGGGCACTAAATGCCACTGCGCACCACACGTGTATTATGCCCAGCAGTGAAGGGGTTAATTAGGGAGCATGTAGGGAGCTTCTAGGGTTAATTTTAGCTTTAGTGTAGTGTAGTAGACAACCCAAAGTATTGATCTAGGCCCATTTTGGTATATTTCATGCCACCATTTCACCGCTAGATGCGATCAAATTAAAAAAAACGTAAACATTTTCACAATTTTAGGTTTCTCACTGAAATCATTTACAAGCAGCTTGTGCAATTATGGCACAAATGGTTGTAAATGCTTCTCTGGGATCCCCTTTGTTCAGAAATAGCATATATATATGGCTTTGGCGTTGCCGTTTGGTAATTAGAAGGTCGCTAAATGCCGCTGCGCAACACACGTGTATTATGCCCAGCAGTGAAGGGGTTAATTAGGGAGCTTGCAGGGTTAATTTCAGCTTTAGTGTAGTGTAGTAGACATCCCAAAGTATTGATCTAGGCCCATTTTGGTATATTTCATGCCACCATTTCACCGCCAAATGCAATCAAATAAAAAAAATCGTTCACTTTTTCACAATTTTTTTCACAAACTTTAGGTTTCTCACTGAAATTATTTACAAACAGCTTGTGCAATTATGTCACAAATGGTTGTAAATGCTTCTCTGGGATCCCCTTTGTTCAGAAATAGCAGACATATATGTCTTTCGCATTGCTTTTTGGTAATTAGAAGGCCGCTAAATGCCGCTGCGCATCACACGTGTACTTTGTCTAGCAGTGAAGGGGTTAATTAGGGAGCTTGCAGGGTTAATTTTAGCTTTAGTGTAGAGATCAGCCTCCCACCTGACACATCACACAACCTGATCCCTCCCAAACAGCTCCCTTCCCTCCCCCACCCCACAATTGTCCCCGCCATCTTAAGTACTGGCAGAAAGTCTGCCAGTACAAAAATAAAGGGAATCTTTGTTTTTTTTAAAAAAAATTGTATAGCATATTTACATATGCTGCTGTGTAGGATCCCCCTTAGCCCCCAACCTCCATGATCCCCCCCCAAACATCTCTCTAACTGTCCCCCTCTGCCTTTTTGGGGGCCATCTTGGGTACTGGCAGCTATCTTGGTTTTTTTCGCAGTTTTTTTTCTGTAGTGTAGCTTCCGTCCCACATACCAACCCAACACCCCCTGATTTAGCTTTTTATTTTTATTAGATTTTATAAACCCTGATTACCAAATCCTATGGTGCATATTTTCTGTAGTGTAGCGGTTCCCACCTGCTCCCTCCCCGTGCACACGCCCGCCCCCGGTCATCCCCGCCCACGATCCCGCCCCCCTCCACATCACTGGGCCCATCGATGGCCGCCACCCGCCTCCCACGTCGGCTCCCACCCACGAAAGATACCGGCCATCGATTTCCGGTGCAGAGAGGGCCACAGAGTGGCTCTCTCTGCATCGGATGGCCATACATGGTTATTGCAGGATGCCTCCATATCGAGGCATCACTGCAATAACCAGAAAGCAGCTGGAGGCGAGCAGGATCGCTTCCAGCTGCTTTCCACACCAAGGACGTGCAGGGTACATCCTCAGGCGTTAACTGCCTTTTTTTTTTGAGGACGTACCCTGCACATGCTCGGTCATTAAGGGGTTAAACAATTACTACATTTTGTATTACATCACAACTATTTTACATTTATAGACCACTTCTAGTCTTCTGGGTACCGCAATGGGTACAGCATGTGCACCCACATATGCATATTTATTTTTTGGGTGGTGGGAGAATAATACTGTATTCTTGGATGGTAATGACATATATATGCAGAATATTCCACTTTAGATTAGCTATATAGATGACATCCTATTTATTTGGGAAGGATCAGAGGTAACACAAAGAATTCATGACCACTCTTAATAACAACAACCCTAATTTAAAACTTACTTACTAACACAGTTATTACAAAGTGAATTTCCTTGATCTAGAAATACAAGTAGATCAACAAGGTCAAGTAAGTACAACACTCTATAGGAAGGAAACAGCAACAAACACCTTATTACATCATACAAGTGCACATGCTCCATGTACCCTAACTGCCATCCCAAAGGGAGAATTCACATGATTGAGAAAAAACTGTTCCAATATAACAGTATATAAACAGGAAGCTAAGAAACTATCTAATAGACTTCAGGAGAGAGATTACAGCAAACGCTCAATCAACTGGTCAAAATGGACCGTCAAACGTTATTACAACCACGTTCTAAAAAAGTGGATAACAAACCCACAAATAAAACAGATCACAAAAGTGATTGATGATAATTGGCACATTTTATTAAATGATCCCCTACTAGCGAGCCAGATTGGTGATAGGGTATCCATAGGATACAAAAGACCAAGGAATCTTAAAGACATCTTGGTTAAAAGTCATTATACTCATAAACCAAAAAAAGATAGTCAATCTAAAGGCATGTTTCAATGTGGAACATGCAGCACATGTCCAAGAGTATGGAAAAAAAACATCTACTGTCAGCCCACTTTTCCATGTACTACAATAGGAGTTGTCTATGCATTATAATGCCCATGTAAACTGTTCTATGTAGGCAGTAGGCATGACTTCACGACAAGTAAGAACAAGAATTATGGAACATAGTAGAAATATCAGGAACGCCAAGAAAGATCTAGAAAAACATAGAACAAGAGTGGCCAAACATTATTACCACAAACATAAAAGCAATGATCATCTGCTAAAATTCACAGTCTTACAACAGTTAACTTTGGGCATAAAAGGTGAAGATATAGAACAAACCCTCCTAAGAACGGAACGTAAATGGGTACACCTATTAAATAGTGTGTACCCATAATGTATATTTGTAAATAAAACATCTTCATACTTAATAAACTTTAAGATAACATACAATAACAGGGGTAACACCCTGTATTATGTTAAATATAAACAAATATTAGTGCATAACTGCCCCCACAAGCACTCTTTATTTAGTTCACTTTATTTATTATTTACATTTATTTTCAATTCTATTTACAAAAAGAATTCACAATTTCACATTAAATTCTTAATTTAGGGGGAACTTCCGGGCGGCGGCCATGATAGGTCGCAAGACTGTCTACTGCTTAAACTCTGAGCAGCAATCTGCACAAAACCCATCTTTATATGCCCAATCGAGCATTGCCTAATATATAATCCTTTGCAGCAGAGAATGCTCCTTTGAATAACATTGCTATTGTTGGAGTTGATGCATTATTCAGCCTACCGGAACGAAACCAAGGTTGCGGCCTACTACATAACCCCCCGGCAGGCCACATGTGTGAATCTGTCGTGATAGAGCAGTAATATCCCGCAAGATACTGCAAAACCTTCCCTATACTATCGGGGAAAGAAAGGAGTTCTTTTACTTATCCTGCAGCTATTTACATGAGAGAAACTGCCGAAGCCTATGATGGAGACTGCCCAATATATACTAAAGGAACTGAGCTGTCTGTTGGAACATTATCATGCCGCCTTTGATCAGTCGCTACAAGCGGCGTTTCACAATACCAGGGACTCCGCTCCCACAGAGTCCTCTCAGCTGAAACCTATACAAGTGCAGGAGGTGCAGGGGAGCGATTTGGATTCTGGGCATGTAATACGCAGAGAAGATTGCCTTTTGCTGGGGCCGACTAATTCTGATAATAAGAAGGGCGGAAGTAAGGAGGAACATGGGACCGCATTGGAGACGCACAAATACTGTACAACGGGCTGGTCCCCTTCGATTCCCAATCGGGGGGCTGTGAAACCTGCTGCATATGAGAGTGGAGTCTGCAGTCTGTCCCGAGCAGTGGGTGTCAAACAAGGCCTACCGTTAAACTTACAGAGTTATGGAACTGTCCTGTCCAAGCAACGCATCGTGACCACGCTGCCCTGCACTATACTGCCGACTACTGCCTTTCTGTACGGGATGTTGGAGGCGGCGGCATCTGGAGCAGAGGGTGTATGGAGCGATCCTCCTTTGCTCTATCAAACCAGTTTTAGCTATTGCCTACTCATATTCGTAAATATATATTGTTATTTATCTGCTAAGCAAGAGATATTTGTCAATTGGATTCTTATCCCTAAATGTTTTGTGCCAGTTACTTAAGTGTTTGGACCACTGGAGGATTATGAGCAGAGGTACTAGGTTGTTACACATCTCACTTTAAATTACTTTTCTGTGAAGGTAAGCTAGATGATTTAACCCCTAAGGTATTCAGACTGACTCTACTAGTAGGTTTTTTACCTGGCACCCACAAGTAATCGTGCGCATGTATATATATGTTTTATTCCAGCTATTTTTCCCCCTGTTTTCCTGTCCTGCTGTCTGCAGCCGAGGCAGTGGGTCAGACACATCTCCCCTCCGGATGTCAGTTTCCTCTAGCTCCCACCCTGGGGATCTGGACAATACATGCATAACGTATTTACTATTAAGTTGAGATTTTAGCACCTAACTTAGCAATCCTTTACCATACCAGTACCTCTATTCAGGTTTCTTTGAGATGAGACTGATGCCATGTAATTGGCTATTTCTTCCCTATTTACATAGTGACCAGCTCCTGCTATTAGGTCCTTGGATTATGGTTTCAATGTATCTCTAAGGTGACCTCAGAGTGTATAACACCCTTAAATATCTTATGCCTACATGTTCAGGTCTTACTTTACTTACGTGAATATTTTAACATCAATTTCATAACATAAGAAAGGCAATCTGTTGATCCCCCCTGAGCTCATGTTCCTATGTTCCATATATATGAGATTTTTCGCACTCAACTGCTGCTAACCTGAGCTGAAGTGTATATATTTTGATTTTAACGATAGCTTTCTATCTCATGTTACCGTCATATGTGTAATGATATAGTTTATTAAGAATATAGTGACCTCTGCTCACTCCTGCCCGCTGCATTAATTTGAGCCTAAAGAGTCTATATATTCAAACTCCTCATGCCAATGGTTTTTTTCTTAGTTTAACCCCGTTCCCTTCGAAACCATAGGGACAACTATCACATTCGCTTGTTTTCATGATGAAGTGTCGAATGTGGCAGGAAACGCGTCAGCAGTAATCCAGGTCTGTGTATACTGTGCCTTGCTATTTTTATCTACAATATACCAATAAAGTGGATGTTTTAATTACATTTTATTAGCCTATCTGTCATCACTTTATGGGTTAATGTCATCAGCAATGGTGTCATAAATTTTGTATCTTACATTCGATTGCACCAAAGTAATCAGCTCTTTTACCTGATTTGAATAGCCAATAGAATTACAGTAGCTCTTATTCTATTGGCTATTCAAATCAGCCACTAGAATTAAAGTAGCTCTCATCCGATTGGCTGAATTTGAAGGCTCAAATCAGCCAATAGGAATTTAAGGGACGCCATTTTTAATTGCGTACCTTGAATTCCAATTCAGTGTACGGCGGCGATCGTATGAAGAGGATCCTCCACGCTCCATGCCTCTGGTCTTCAGTTCCAGCGTCGCCGATCTTCAGCTCCTGCATCGCCGGTCTTCAGTTCCAGAGAGGACGGTCTTCAGCTCCGCGGTCATCGGTCTTCAACTCCTCTGCTCCACGCTGGCTGGTTCCTGGAAGAAGAAGAGGTCGTCGCCTGGAAGAAGACATCTCCGCCTGGAACAGGACCTTCTCCGCTGGTCTTCAGGACAGGTAAGGACCACTTGGGGGTTAGACTTAGGTTTTTTTAAGGGGGGGATAAGGTGGGTTTTAGTGTAGGGGTGTGTGGGTGGTGGGTTGTAATGGGGGGGGGGGGTTGTTCTTTTTTTCCACAGGTAAAAGAGCTGATTACTTTGGGGCAATGCCCCACAAAAGGCCCTCTTAAGGGCTGTTAATAGAGCTGATTACTTTTTGTAATTTAGTTTAGGGTAGGGACATTTTTTTATTTTGGGGGGCTTTGTTATTTTATTAGGGGGCTTAGATTAGGTGCAATTAGCTTAAAATTCTTGTAATCTTTATTTATTTTTTGTAATTTAGTGGGTGTTTTTTGTAATTTAGTTTAGTGTATTTAATTATATTTTAGTTTAGATAATTGTAGTTTATTTAATTAATTTATTGATAGTGTAGGTGTATTTGTAACTTAGGTTAGGATTTATTTTACAGGTAAATTGGTAATAATTTTAACTAGGTAGCTATTAAATAGTTATTAACTATTTAATAGCTATTGTACCTAGTTAAAATAAATACCAAGTTACCTGTAAAATAAATATAAACCCTAAAATAGCTACAATGTAATTATTAATTATATTGTAGCTATCTTAGGGTTTATTTTATAGGTAAGTATTTAGTTTTAAATAGGATTATTTTAGTTAATATTAATATTATTTAGATTTATTGCAATAATAATTAAGTTAGGGGTGTTTGGGTTAGATAGGGTTAATATAGTTAATATATATAATATAATAACTATATTAACTATATTAACCCTAATATAATTAGGGTTAATATAGTTAATATAGGTGGCGGTGGTGTAGGGGGGTCAGATTAGGGGTTAATATATTGAATATAGGTGGCGGCGGTGTAGGGGGATTAGATTAGGGGTTAATATTTTTAATATAGGTGGCGGCGGTGTAGAGGGGTCATATTACAGGTAAAAGAGCTGATTACTTTTGGGCAATGCCCCGCAAAAGGCCCTTTTAAGGGCTGGTAATAGAGCTGATTACTTTGGGGCAATGCAGTATAGGGACACTTAAGTATTTTAGGGGGTAATACATTTATTATAGGTGGCGGCGGTGTAGGGGGGGATTAGATTAGGGCTTAATACATTTAATATAGGTGACGGCGGTGTAGGGGGATTAGATTAGGGGTTAATAATTTTAATATAGGTGGCGGCAGTGTAAGGGGGTCAGATTAGGGGGTAGTACATATAATGTAGGTGGCGGCGGGGTAGGGGTCTCACATTAGGGGTTAATATAGTTAAAATAGGTGGCGGCGGTGTAGGGGGATCATATTAGGAGGTAATATAGTTAATGTAGTTGGCGGCGGGGTCCGGAAGCGGCGGTTTAGGGGTTAATATATTTATTGTTAGGAGTGAGAGGGGGATTGCGGATAGAGGGGTATATGTGTTGGGCTATGTTTGGGAGGCGTGTTAGACAGTAACGGGTGATTTAGTCAGTTTTTTTATGCGACAGCAGTTTCTAAAGTGCCGTAAGTCACTGGCGACTTCAGAAATTTGTACTTACGCAGATTTCTGGACATCGCTAGTTTGTCAGACTTACGGCAAAACCTGCGCCGTATATCGGAACGCGCCCGTTATTGCTTATAACAACTTAAATATCACCAGCTAAAAACGGGCAACATTTTTAGCACACCTTTTTCTCCACTATGTGTGTTTTTAAATTTTTTAATCTAATTTTATTTCGCTATTTTTTTTCATTTGACCAAGGTAACATCACATCAAATGAAACACCACTCACATGTACCTTCCCACTCTATGTGTGTATGTTAAAGAACACACACATATTTTATCAGAGTAATATAATCCTCCCACCTAGTACACAAATAAATAATTTGTGTATTGAGCCATAATACACGTCACACTTCATCACAAAGTCATCCTTAAAAATTAAGTAAGCACCTCAATATAATGAAGAAATATGCCTAATATTAACAATAAAGTCAAACGATCAAGTTTAAAACTATTGCAAAATACATCCACGCAACATGATCAGTTATAATACATTACCCCTTTTAATAAGAAATATATCAAATTGCATCAACAAAAATTAAACATATGAGCAGTACATATTATAGAAACGCAGTAGAGCGCAACATGTATAATTAAACATCCAACATCTCTGCAATATTAAAGGGAAGATACGCTGTACAAAGTAAAACATACCTGATGATTGACAACCTAACCAACAAATGAGACAGAACCTTAGCACCAATCTAATTTTAGAGGCATTAAAACATAAGCCAATAAATGAGCGTTTTTTTGCTGGCCCACGTACCTCCTTGAGGAAGCGTTAGAGAAACGCAGCGTCAGGGCTTCCTTTGTTTTAATGTGCTCTCCTTTGTGGAATTAAAGACAGTTTAACTTAATTTACAAGGTGTCCTAACCTAAGGTAATAAGTACTTAGAGGCAGTCTCGCTAGAAGCATAGGCTGCAAACTCGAAGCAGCGACTTTGAGAAAGATTCAAATAATTTACTAGTTGTAATATAAGGGATTGTTGCTCTATTGGGAATACTTAAAACCACTTAACTTTGCTTTACAAAGCTTTATAAGCTGTATTAAAGACAAACTAACTTTAAAGCCTATAGAAATGGTGGTTTAAAAATTGGTTATATGTACCTAGAGGGTGCTTTACCAGAGTCACAGGTAGAACAATATAACATTTTTAAGCGACTTTACCTTTGAATATAGGGAAGGTTAATACTGAAGGTGTACTTTAATTACAGGTTTAATGAAAGACCAAGAAACTTATACAACGTACAACTAAAAATTAAAACCTTATATCTGTTGACAACAGGACAGACCCCCCCTGGTATTACCGTTTCAAATATCAGTAAACCATAGTCTGGGAGATTGCAATTTACAAGGCTAGATTTGTTATGATTTTAAGATTATGAGAAACTTAAATGTAGAAATTTACTGTTGCAATTCTCACTTGCAACAATAGTTTATTTCGGCTAGATTACGAGTTTGGCGTCAGCCTTAAAAAGCAGCGTTAAGGGGTCCCAACGGTGCTTTTTAACGCCCGCTGGTATTACGAGTCAGGCAGGTACAGGTGTACCGCTCACTTTTCTTCCGCGACTTTTCCATACCGCAAATCCCCTTACGTCAATTGCGTATCCTATCTTTTTAATGGGATTTTCCTAACGCCGGTATTACAAGTCTTGGAAGAAGTGAGCGGTACAGCCTCTACCTCCAAGACTCCTACCGCATATAAAAGTCAGTAGTTAAGAGTTTTATGGGCTAACGCCGGAACATAAAGCTCTTAACTAAAGTGCTACAAAGTACACTAACACCCATAAACTACCTATGAATCCCTAATCTGCTGCCCCTAACATTGCCGACAGCTACATTATATTTAACAACCCCTAATCTGCCGACTGGACATCGCCGCCACCTAACTACAATTATTAACCCCTAATCTGCCGACTGGACATCGCCGCCACTATAATAAATGTATTAACCCCTAAACCGCCGCACTCCCGCCTCGCAAACACTATAAAATTTGTTATTAACCACTAATCGGCCGTCTCTAACATCGCCGCCACCTACCTACAATTATTAACCCCTAATCTGCCGCCCCAACGTCGTCGCTACTATATTAAATGTATTAACCCCTAAACCGAAGTCTAACGCTAACCCTAACACCCCCCTAGCTTAAATCTATTTTTAATAAATCTAAATAAAATTACTATAATTAAATAAATTATTCCTATTTAAAACTAAATACTTACCTATAAAATAAACCCTAATATAGCTACAATATAACTAATAGTTACATTGTAGCTATTTTAGGATTTATTTTTATTTTACAGGCAACTTTGTATTTATTTTAAATAGGTACAATAGTTATTAAATAGTTATTAACTATTTAATAGCTAACTAGCTAAAAGAAATACAAAATTACCTGTAAAATAAACCCTAACCTAAGTTACAATTACACCTAACACTACTCTATCATTAAATTAATTACCTAAACTACCTACAATTAAATACAATTAAATTAAATAAACTAAATTACGGAAAAACTCCCCACTAAAATACAGAAAATAAAAAAGAAATTACAATATTTTAAACTAATTACACCTAATCTAATCCCCGTAATAAAATAAAAAAGCCCCCTAAAATAATAAAATTCCCTACCCTACACTAAATTACAAATAGCCCTTAAAAGGGCCTTTTGCGGGGCATTGCCCCAAAGTAATAAGCTCTTTTACCTGTAAATAAAAGAAATACAATACCCCCCCCAACATTACAACCCACCACCCACACACCCCTACTCTAAAACCCACCCGATCCCCCCTTAAAAAAAACCTAAGACTACCCCATTGAAGATTACCCTACCTTGAGCCGTCTTCACCCAGCTGGGCACCAATGGTCATCCGATGGGGCAGAAGAGGACATCCGGACCGGCAGAAGTCTTCATCCTATCCGGGCAGAAGAGAACATCCGGACCAGCAGACATCTTTATCCAAGCGACATCTTCTATCTTCATCCATCCAACGAGGAACTGAATTGGCTGATTGGATGAGCCAATAGAATTGACCTCGCATTCTATTGGCTGATCCAATCAGCCAATCGGATTGAACTTCAATCTGATTGGCTGATTAAATCAACCAATCAGATTTTTCCTACCTTAATTCCGATTGGCTGATAGAATCCTATCAGCCAATCGGAATTCGAGGGATGCCATCTTGGATGACGTCATTTAAAGGACCAGCCATTCGTTGGGTAGTCGTCGGACTAGAAGGATGTTCCACGCCGGAGGTCTTCAAGATGGAGCCGTTCCTCGTCGGATGGATGAAGATAGAAGATGCCGCTTGGATGAAGATGTCTGCAGGTCCGGATGTCCTCTTCTGCCCCATCGGATGACCATTGGTGCCCGGCTGGGTGAAGACGGCACAAGGTAGGGTGATCTTCAATGGGGTAGTGTTACGTATTTTTAAGGGGGGATCGGGTGGGTTTTAGAGTAGGGGTGTGTGGGTGGTGGGTTGTAACGTTGGGGGGGGTATTGTATTTCTTTTTTTTACAGGTAAAAGAGCTGATTACTTTGGGGCAATGCTCCGCAAAAGGCCCTTTTAAGGGCTATTTGCAATTTAGTGTAGGGTAGGGAATTATATTATTTTTGGGGGCTTTTTTTTGTTTTGTTTTGTTTTGTTTGTATCAAGTTGTTATGTGTTGATTTCTTTATGTGGGTTTTTTTTGTTTGTTTTTTATTAAGGTTCTTAGTCATACACAATAATAATAATTACATTGCATAGAGTATTTAAAAAAGTATGGTCAGAACTCTTACTTGAAAATATATACAGTATGAAACCTCATAATTTAGAATTTAGGGCTAGGAATACTTATTCCAAGCAAAGTTCCATTTTACTGACTGATCTAATGGGCCACAAAATGTACTTATGAACAATGAACACATCTGTATTACCATCTAATAAGAGAAATAAGAGTAAAAAGAATAAAGAACATTGCACATCACAGCTCTCTTTAGGTCACCATCACTCCTCTATTTTAAATACTGCATAGCAAACATATCTATTACAGACTTAGAAGTTTCTGCTCTAGTTAAAGGGACACTGTACCCAAAATTTTTCTTTCGTGATTCAGATAGAGCATGATATTTTAAGCAACTTTCTAATTTACTCCTATTATCAAATTTTCTTCATTCCCTTAGTATCTTTATTTGAAATGCAAGAAAGTAAGTTTAGATGCCGGCCCATTTTTGGTGATCAACCTGGGTTGTTCTTGCTGATTGGTGGATAAACTCATCCACCAATAAAAAAGTGCTGTCCAGAGTTCTGAATAAAAAAAAAAGCTTAGATGTCTTCTTTTTAAAATAAAGATAGCAAGAGAACGAAGAAAAATTGATAATAGGAATAAATTAAAAAGTGGCTTAAAATTGCATGCTTTATCTGAATCATGAAAGAAAAAATTTGGGTTTAGTGTCCCTTTAATGTGCTTGTTATAAAGCTATGGAACTTATTAGCTCAGTCTAGACTACTTATTAAGTAATGCTAATGTAAGCAGGAGTATATGTCAGTGAAGCTCTCCTAAACAAACATAGTGAAATATACATTATTGGGCAAGGTTATCAAGCTGTTCATACACATATATTAAACTGCTCTAATCAGGACTAGTAAGAGTATAAAACCTCCTGCACTATGCAAACATATAAACAGAAACTGCCTTAGGTAAGCAAATTAATATACAATATACCAAAGGGCGAGTGCTAATGAACAGTGTTGTGTCAGGTAGTTAATATATGTTTAGGCCAAATCTAGTGCTCTTTGCTTATGGGCAAGTTATAGTGCTATCTTTAGATAAACATTCCTATATGTACAATCCAAATGAGCTGGTGCAAATCAACTTATCTAACATGAAGGTAACAGTACTTCTCTAGGCAGGACAAAGCAAGTGACTTTGTATATAACAGACGTTAAAATGCTGAATATAGATAGAAAAGTTCTGAGGCTTTGGAGCTTGTATTCGTCTGTGAACTTCAGACCATCAAGTCGTCATAAACAGTTCCATATTGAAGAACAGTATATTAGAAAGTCTCCTTAGAATGATTTTGAGGAGCATTCCGGGGCAAATAAAGTTTGCAGCCTTACCCCACACCCACTCTCCTCATCTTATGGTCAGATAATGTAATGAGCTGCCGTCCACAGAGCCGGGGAGAAGCGCAAGAGTCACTCTCAGTTACTCCATCTCTGGTTAGGAACCGCTCACTCCCGGTCACGTAGCTCAAGTCCCCATCTGTATACCACATCACATTAAGCTGGGGCAGAGAACCGTAGCTTCCGCTGTACATGGCTTCTGCGTAGTCTCTACGGTCCTCCAAAACAATCAAACTCTGCTCACCGGGATCGGCTTCATCTTCTGTGGCATGCACCAGGAGCTGAGATGGCTTAGCTGAAGCTTGGAATGAGGCAGGAGCAGAGTCAGCCCAAGGTAATGACTCACCAATAGTAGTGTGGTGTTGCTCCTCCAAATGCATCTCTGACTGCATGGGGTGTTGCGGGAGTTCTCGTTCCGGCACGCTTATCGGCTGATGTTCCCCTGAGTAGGCTCTAATACTCTGAAGGATCTCCGCTTCAAAGTTATTAAATAAAGCCTGCAACTTTAAGGATAAGGTGTCCATAGTGAATTTAGAATGTTCCATGTTAGACTTATGTAAGTCAAAATATACTGCGCTCACACGAAAATGAAAGCAGGTTAAAAGTATACAGCTATTATTGCTGTTCCTCCTGTTGTTGCAGGAGAATGGGGAGGGCGCGATGAAGGCTCAGGCCGTTAGTTAGCCTCCGCTACGCACATCATCAATTAAGGTCTTACAGGCTAAATGTCATCAAAGAACAAATATCAAATTGCTCCACATTTGTTAAACTTCCCAGAGTAAAGTTGTTAGAAGACGGATCCGAGAAGAGGAAAATAGCGGATTCCCCAGCTCCTGTCATTAGCCTTGAAGGAAAGGAGCCATCTTAGCCGCTGTTCAGACACGCCCCCTTGGGGGGCTTTTTTATTTTATAAGGGGGATTAGATTAGGTGTAATTAGTTTAAAATATTGTAATTTCTTTTTTATTTTCTGTAATTTAGTGGGGTTTTTTTTTCGTAATTTAGTTTATTTAATTTAATTGTATTTAATTGTAGGTAGTTTAGGTAATTAATTTAATGATAGAGTAGTGTTAGGTGTAATTGTAACTTAGGTTATGGTTTATTTTACAGGTAATTTTGTATTTATTTTAGCTAGTTAGCTATTAAATAGTTAATAACTATTTAATAAATATTCTACCTAGTTAAAATAAATACAAAGTTGCCTGTAAAATTAAAATAAATCCTAAAATAGCTACAATGTAACTATTAGTTATATTGTAGCTATATTAGGGTTTATTTTATAGGTAAGTATTTAGTTTTAAATAGGAATAATGTATTTAATTATAGTAATTTTATTTAGATTTATTAAAAATAGATTTAAGTTAGGGGGTGTTAGGGTTAGGGTTAGACTTAGGTTTAGGGGTTAATACATTTAATATAGTGGCGGCGATGTCGGCAGATTAGGGGTTAATCATTGTAGTTAGGTGGCGGCAACGTTCGGGGCGGCAGATTAGGGGTTAATAACTATAATGTAGGTGTCGGCGCTGTTAGGGGCAGCAGATTAGGGGTTCATAGGTATAATGTAGGTGGCGGCGGTGTACAGAGCGGCAGATTAGGGGTTAATAATATAATGCAGGTGGCGAGGATGTAGGGGGCGGCAGATTAGGGGTTAATAAGTGTAAGATTAGGGGTGTTTAGACTCGGGGATCATGTTAGGGTGAAAATATTTTCCCATAGGAAACAATGGGGCTGCGTTAGGAGCTGAACGCTGCTTTTTTGCAGGTGTTAGGTTTTTTTTTCAGCCGTCTCAGCCCCATTGTTTCCTATGGGGAAATCGTGCACGAGCACGTTTTAGCCAGCTTACCGCTACCGTAAGCAACGCTGGTATTACAGTGAGAAGTGGCGTTAGATTTGCTCAACGCTCACTTTTCTGAGGCTAACGCAGCCATTCAGAAAACTTGTAATACCAGCGTTGTTTAAAGTGAGCGCTGGAAAAAAAAGGAGCGTTAGCAACGCAAGTCTTTACCGACAAAACTCGTAATCTAGCCGTTTGTTATTTCCCCAAATACATTAAGCATACCAAATGCCAAGTCAAAAGTATATTATCAATATCATAAGTGCTGCAGGCTAGCTATAGATAGATAAAGTACAGCCAAAATATTGATTTAGCTAGCACTAAGAGACAATACTGCAACTAAGTTCCTTAGGGATCCAATAATTCAGTACACGTTACACGAAATATAATTTAAAGAGGTATTACCTCTGCATACCTCAGTATGTAATACCCCAGATGTACTTTAAATTAAAGCCAAATATAAGGCGGAGTATTTTTTATTAAGTATAACACACTGTAATAAACATATATAGTAATTAACTATTACTGATCCTTTGGATACCTATATCCTAATGCATTTATATAAAATAATACACAGGAGATGTGTTTTTAAATTTGTGTGGGCAGCAAAACACCATTAATATTTGCAGTATTTTTCATTAAAACTAATAAAAGTTACCTTTTCTTTTTTTCTTTTTCGTACCATACCTTGATCTACTAGTATACTAACAGTGCAAAGAAGCATACTTTTTTGCCATACTCACATATCGTGAGCTATGTCTATGTCTAACTATTTATTATGCTTAAGCACTGCTCCTTTAAGTGAACTACAACAGACATATGTAAATATACACTTATTTTGACAAGACACCAAAGGAGAGATTCAAAACTTATGAATTATATTTTGTTCCAATTTATTTATAAGTTTGAATTCTTCATTGCTGAGGTCCAGAAATCTCAAAATCCCTAGGAGTTTATTTAAGTTACCATTTCAAAGGGAATTGAACTCCGTCGCTGCAAAGCCATTTCACACACCTGTGCTAAAGCTGTTTGCAACAGTTTGCACTGGGATGTGGCTACTGAGGGAAATTTTAAAGGTAAGTTATCATCCTTTCTTTGCGGTGATATTTATGTGTTATCGTCTACATATTTGCTGCCTCATCTTCAAGTAACATGCCCCTTTAATAGGGACACTAAATACATTAAATGCACCTCCCTCTAATAAAGGAGACTAGCGGCATTTGTGCAAACACGTCAACACTGGAATATAATGAAAGGCAGAGTTATTATTATTATTGGTTATTTGTAGAGCGCCAACAGAATCCGCAGCGCTAAAGTTCAACATGGTAGCACACATGACTGGAGGAGGAGAATAACTTCAATATTATGCTTTTAAAGTGTTTTTAGTAATTGATGTCCCTTTAAGCTTAATTAATAAACTTAACAAAATATCTTACCAGGCAAAATAATTTCTCCCTTGTTCTCAGATAGCTGCAAACTGTGATGATCTGAATCAAAAGAATCAAGCTCCTGGATTAGTGTCCGGGAAGCTTTACTCTGAACAGCATCAACCTTTGTATGTGGTATGAGTTCTTGTACAACAGGTAGGAAACATGGCTCCTCACTGCTTGGCTCTGCAAAGATATTTGAAGCCGTCTGCAGGTTCTTGTCAATATCCAAGGACAGGTCATCTGTATGCCACTCGGTATCACTGTCATCAGTATCCCCGGAAATAACTTCAATCTTTGGACGGTATATTGCCTATAAATAGAAAAGATAGATTATATATATATATATATATATATATATATATATATATATATATATATATATATATATATATATATATATATATATATATATATATATATATATATTATGTTAGAATTTTACTAAAAGTATGGCAAACAGATTACCAAATAGAAAGTATATAATGAAATAATCAGCAGACTAGTCCATCTTGTATTAAAATATAAATGTCTTATGTACTGTAAGAGAGGTGAGTGAGAGACTATGCAAGAGACTCACAAACTCCAGTAAACAAGCATATAGTAAAATAGAGGGACATAAAATGCAAGCATAAGCATTTTATTATTGTAATATTGCACGTGTATAACTATGTTTTACTCGTTTAAAATCAGCCATTTCTTTGTTTATAGCAAGCACCAGTTTCAGAATTATTTCAGGGGGAGAAAATGCTCTATACTTAAAATGTGCCAGTCCTGTTTGGCTAAATTGACACATTTCAAGACCAATATTTGCTTATTGAATTCCACTGCTAAAAGGACTGAATGTTTTAGAACAGAAAATTGATTTTGCACATGGACACAACACTTTTGAGAAAGCAAAGTCAACAGATACAAACTCTAGCTGCAAATTCTGCACATGTTCCCAATTGTACTGCTACATTTAAGGCTAAAAGGAACATATGTGCAGATGTAAAGGGTCACCTCTAAGCATACTATTAACGTAACATTAAACACCTCTTGCTTTTGTGTAAACAATTGTGCTTTGTCCAATGTTCCTTAGAAAAAACTAAATCTGTAACCCAGGGTTTTAAAATGCTGCAAACTGTCTAAATCAGCTAATGGATTTGCAGGTTACAGACCTCCTAGGGAGTGTAGGACAAGCACTATTTAAAAAATAAATAAAATAAAGGCCATAATAGTTTCAAAAATATATATTTATAATTGAAAGCACCTTGCGATTGTTTGTTTCGTCAGTTGCAGAAAGTTCATTAATATCCACATCTTCCAACTCTGGTAGATCCTAAATAAATAAATAAATAAATAAATAAATAAATACAGTAAATATACTGTGCTTAAAAAAAGAGAACAGAACATTCTATCTGAAGAACTTTAAATCTATTTCTTTCTTTTTCCACCACCATTAAAAAAAACAATACAATGGTTATAAAACAGACAAACTAGTGAGGCGCAAACGCTTTTGCGCTAGCACCAGTGGCGTCACTAGGGTTGGTGTCACCCGGTGCGGTAAGTCATGGTGTCACCCCCCCCCCCCCCCAGAAAGCAAACACACACAAAAACACAGGCAAACACACATACAAACACTCAGACACACTTAAAAACACACTCAGACACACACACAAAAACACACACAAAAACACTGAGACACACAAAAACTCAGACACACACATACAAAATATGTAAACTGCACTGCATTAATTATGAAGCTCATGCCTAGAGCTGCTCCCTGGCTCAGCAGAACATCAAATGAAAGACAAACAGAGCACTCTAAAATAAATCACTGAAGAAAAGGTTTAGGCGCGCAAACTATGAAAAATCTGCTCTCTGACTCTGTTCCAAGTCTGTCAGTGCACAGCCCTGGGCCGAATGTCACTGAGCACAGATAGGCAGGCAGGTTTAGGCTAGCAGCGCAACCTTGCAAGCCCCACGGGACACCCACAACATTCATAGTGAAATTGGGCAGGGGAGGAGCAAAGTACAAACAAGCAAAAGCAGCCGGGAAAACTATTTGTTGAAATTGCAGCACTGGCTCAAGTGGCAAAAAAATTGTGTGTCTACAACTTCCCCAGTCCCACTAATGTTCACAAATGCCAGCCTCTAATAAAATAATCTATGCATCTCAACATTGTATTTCTTTGAATTTCAATGGGCGACACCCGCACCCCCCTAGTGACACCACTGGCTAGCACAACCGTGTTTTTGAGAGCCATTTTCATTCCGCTGATATTACAAGTTGAGAATGAAATTGCGATTGTACGAGTGCAATCGCCCTTTACGCTTCAATCCTTACTGCAATCTCAGAGCTCTGGTTAACTGTTTTCCAAAACAAAAAACTTGCACAAAACACTTCAAAAATACATTTTAAAGTACAGTTACACTCATAATAATAATAGCACAAATAAGTTATAAGGGTTCAAAGATTGAAGATCGTGTGTGTTAGAAAGAAAAAAAAAGTCAGGCAAATAGCTTTAACATAGAGACACATACAGGTCTAAAGATGTACAGTATTTGTATGTACATGTGTCTGTATATATATATATATATATTTATATGTGTACATATATATATTAATGTATTTATATGTGTACATATATATATTAATGTATTTATATGTGTATATACTGTATGTATTTACAGTCATATATACACATAGAAAAACATTAATATATATGTACACATATAAATATATATATATATATATATATGTGTGTGTGTGTGTGTGTATTATATCCCTTTGCTATTAAGTAGATGAAAACATGATAAAACATATTTATGCAATATTCATTTTTAATAAAGTGTTTAACTATGTATTTATTGTAAAATATTTGAAATTTACTGTGTTTGCGCAATTTTTTTCTCTCCATTGACTTCTATAGGGAATGCGATGGCATTTGCGCAAGCTCAGGGTTTTTTTCTCTATTGATTTCTATAGGGGACTCACAATGGAGCTTATTCACACAAGCTGCGTGCTTTCTCTCCAGTTTTCCTTTACAAAGTAAGAAATGCTCACTATACAGTGAACAGGATCCATAGTATAATATAACTGCAAAGGTTTCTCAAACTGAACAGAAATGTATTTGCTTCAATGAATTTACATTACTGTGTTTTCACTTCTTAGCAAATGTTACCTTGCGGTTAGCACATTTACAGATATATCAGACATTGCTGACAGAGTTTTAAATGGCAGAACAAAATATACTAGGATACCCATCAATGGCTTGTCCAGTTTAGTACCTTAGGGTTCTCTAGTGCATACTGTATATTAGCTGTAGCACTTTACCTAATTCCTCATTTAAATTGTACTCACATTGAATTATTAATAACATATTTTGTTCAGAATATAAGACATCTGCACATGCAATGCAGCACTTTTTCAAAAAGTAAAATGTAAAAAAAAACATAATTTATGCTTACCTGATAAATTCCTTTCTTCTGTAGTGTGATCAGTCCACGGGTCATCATTACTTCTGGGATATTACTCCTCCCCAACAGGAAGTGCAAGAGGATTCACCCAGCAGAGTTGCATATAGCCCCTCCCCTCTACGTCACCCCCAGTCATTCGACCAAGGACCAACGAGAAAGGAGGAACCAAGGGTGTAGTGGTGACTGGAGTATAATTTAAAAATAATTACCTGCCTTAAAAAACAGGGCGGGCCGTGGACTGATCACACTACAGAAGAAAGGAATTTATCAGGTAAGCATAAATTATGTTTTCTTCTGTTAAGTGTGATCAGTCCACGGGTCATCATTACTTCTGGGATACCAATACCAAAGCAAAAGTACACGGATGACGGGAGGGATAGGCAGGCTCTTTTATACAGAAGGAACCACTGCCTGAAGAACCTTTCTCCCAAAAATAGCCTCCGAGGAAGCAAATGTGTCAAATTTGTAAAATTTGGAAAAAGTATGAAGCGAAGACCAAGTTGCAGCCTTGCAAATCTGTTCAACAGAGGCCTCATTCTTAAAGGCCCAAGTGGAAGCCACAGCTCTAGTGGAATGAGCTGTAATTCTTTCAGGAGGTTGCTGTCCAGCAGTCTCATAGGCTAAACGTATTATGCTACGAAGCCAAAAAGAGAGAGAGGTAGCAGAAGCTTTTTGACCTCTCCTCTGACCAGAGTAAACGACAAACAGGGAAGACGTCTGTCGAAATTCTTTAGTTGCCTGTAAGTAAAATTTTAGGGCACGAACTACATCCAGATTGTGCAGAAGACGTTCCTTCTTTGAAGAAGGATTTGGACACAAAGATGGAACAACAATCTCTTGATTGATATTCCTGTTAGTGACTACCTTGGGTAAGAACCCAGGTTTAGTACGCAGAACTACCTTATCCGAATGAAAAATCAAATAAGGAGAATCACAATGTAAGGCTGATAATTCAGAGACTCTTCGAGCCGATGAAATAGCCATTAAAAATAGAACTTTCCAAGATAACAACTTTATATCAATGGAATGGAGGGGTTCAAACGGAACGCCCTGTAAAACGTTAAGAACAAGATTTAAACTCCATGGTGGAGCAACAGTCTTAAACACAGGCTTAATCCTCGCTAAAGCCTGACAAAAAGCCTGAACGTCTGGCACTTCTGACAGACGTTTGTGTAACAGAATAGACAGAGCTGAGATCTGTCCCTTTAATGAACTAGCAGATAAACCCTTTTCTAAACCTTCTTGTAGAAAAGACAATATCCTAGGAATCCTAACCTTACTCCAAGAGTAACCTTTGGATTCACACCAATATAGGTATTTACGCCATATTTTATGGTAAATCTTTCTGGTAACAGGCTTCCTGGCCTGTATTAAGGTGTCAATAACTGACTCAGAAAACCCACGTCTTGATAAAATCAAACGTTCAATTTCCAAGCAGTCAGCTTCAGAGAAGTTAGATTTTGATGTTTGAAAGGACCCTGTATCAGGAGGTCCTGTTTCAGAGGTAGAGACCAAGGTGGACAGGATGACATGTCCACCAGGTCTGCATACCAAGTCCTGCGTGGCCATGCAGGTGCTATCAGAATCACTGATGCTCTCTCCTGTTTGATTCTGGCAATCAATCGAGGAAGCATCGGGAAGGGTGGAAACACATAAGCCATCCTGAAGTCCCAAGGTGCCGTCAGGGCATCTATTAGGACTGCTCCTGGATCCCTGGATCTGGACCCGTACCGAGGAAGCTTGGCGTTCTGTCGAGACGCCATGAGATCTATCTCTGGCTTGCCCCAACGTCGAAGTATTTGGGCAAAGACCTCCGGATGAAGTTCCCATTCCCCCGGATGAAAAGTCTGACGACTTAAGAAATCCGCCTCCCAATTCTCCACTCCCGGGATGTGGATTGCTGACAGGTGGCAAGAGTGAGACTCTGCCCAGCGAATTATCTTTGATACTTCCATCATTGCTAGGGAGCTCCTTGTCCCTCCCTGATGGTTGATGTAAGCTACAGTCGTGATGTTGTCCGACTGAAACCTGATGAACCCCCGAGTTGTCAACTGGGGCCAAGCCAGGAGGGCATTGAGAACTGCTCTCAATTCCAGAATGTTTATTGGCAGGAGACTCTCCTCCTGACTCCATTGTCCCTGAGCCTTCAGAGAATTCCAGACGGCACCCCAACCTAGAAGGCTGGCGTCTGTTGTTACAATTGTCCAGTCTGGTCTGCTGAATGGCATCCCCCTGGACAGATGTGGCCGAGAAAGCCACCATAGAAGAGAATTTCTGGTCTCTTGATCCAGATTCAGAGAAGGGGACAAGTCTGAGTAATCCCCATTCCACTGACTTAGCATGCACAATTGCAGTGGTCTGAGGTGTAAGCGAGCAAATGGCACTATGTCCATTGCTGCTACCATTAGGCCGATTACCTCCATGCATTGAGCCACCGATGGGTGTTGAATGGAATGAAGGGTGCGGCAAGCACTTTGAAGTCTTGTTAACCTGTCTTCTGTCAGGTAAATCTTCATTTCTACAGAATCTATAAGAGTCCCCAGGAAGGGAACTCTTGTAAGTGGAACGAGTGAACTTTTCTTTTCGTTCACCTTCCATCCATGTGACCTTAGAAATGCCAGTACTAACTCTGTATGAGACTTGGCAGTTTGAAAGCTTGAAGCTTGTATCAGAATGTCGTCTAGGTAAGGAGCTACCGAAATTCCCCGCGGTCTTAGTACCGCCAGAAGAGCACCTAGAACCTTTGTGAAGATTCTTGGAGCTGTAGCCAATCCGAATGGAAGAGCCACAAACTGGTAATGCCTGTCTAGAAAGACAAACCTTAGATACCGGTAATGATCTTTGTGAATCGGTATGTGAAGGTAAGCGTCCTTTAAGTCCACTGTGGTCATGTACTGACCTTCTTGGATCATGGGTAAAATTGTCCGGATAGTCTCCATTTTGAATGATGGAACTCTTAGGAATTTGTTTAGGATCTTTAAATCCAGGATTGGTCTGAAAGTTCCCTCTTTTTTGGGAACCACAAACAGATTTGAGTAAAACCCTTGTCCCTGTTCCGACCGTGGAACTGGATGGATTACTCCCATTAACAATAGATCTTGTATGCAGCGTAGAAACGCTTCTTTCTTTGTTTGGTTTGTCGACAACCTTGACAGATGAAATCTCTCTCTTGGAGGAGAGTGTTTGAAGTCCAGAAGGTATCCCTGAGATATTATCTCTAGCGTCCAGGGATCCTGGACATCTCTTGCCCAAGCCTGGGCGAAGAGAGAAAGTCTGCCCCCCACTAGATCCGATCCCGGATCGGGGGCCCTCAATTCATGCTGTTTTAGTGGCAGCTGCAGGCTTCCTGGCCTGCTTGCCCTTGTTCCAGGACTGGTTAGGTCTCCAGCCTTGTCTGTAGCGAGCACCAGATCCTTCTTGTTTTGGAGTAGTGGAAGATGATGCTGCTCCTGCTTTGAAATTCCGAAAGGAACGAAAATTAGACTGTCTAGCCTTAGGTTTGGCTTTGTCTTGAGGTAGGGCGTGGCCCTTACCTCCTGTAATGTCAGCGATAATTTCTTTCAAACCAGGCCCAAATAAGGTCTGTCCCTTGAAAGGTATATTAAGTAATTTGGACTTAGAAGTTACATCAGCTGACCAGGATTTTAGCCACAGTGCTCTGCGCGCTTGAATGGCGAATCCGGAATTCTTAGCCGTAAGTTTAATTAAATGTACTACGGCTTCCGAAATGAATGAATTAGATAGCTTAAGTACTCTAAGCCTGTCTGAAATGTCGTCCAGCGTAGCTGAACCAAGATTCTCTTCTAGAGACTCAATCCAGAATGCCGCTGCAGCCGTGATAGGCGCAATGCATGCAAGGGGTTGCAATATAAAACCTTGTTGAACAAACATTTTCTTAAGGTAACCCTCTAATTTTTTATCCATTGGATCTGAAAAGGCACAGCTATCCTCTACCGGGATAGTGGTACGTTTAGCTAAAGTAGAAACTGCTCCCTCCACCTTAGGGACCGTTTGCCATAAATCCCGTGTGGTGGTGTCTATTGGAAACATCTTTCTAAATATTGGAGGGGGTGAGAACGGCACACCGGGTCTATCCCACTCCTTAGTAATAATTTCAGTTAGTCTTTTAGGTATAGGAAAAACGTCAGTACTTGTTGGTACAGCAAAATATTTATCCAACCTACACATTTTCTCGGGTATTGCAACTGTGTTACAATCATTCAGGGCCGCTAACACCTCCCCTAGTAAAACACGGAGGTTTTCCAGCTTAAATTTAAAATTTGAAATATCTGAATCCAATCTGTTTGGATCAGAACCGTCAGCCGCAGAATGAAGCTCTCCGTCCTCATGTTCTGCAAGTTGTGACGCAGTATCTGACATGGCCCTAACATTATCAGCGCACTCTGTTCTCCCTCCAGAGTGATCACGCTTGCCCCTTAGTTCTGGTAATTTAGCCAAAACCTCAGTCATAACAGTAGCCATATCTTGTAATGTTATTTGTAATGGCCGCCCAGATGTACTTGGCGTCGCCATATCGCGCACGTCCCGAGCGGGAGATGCAGGTACTGTCACGTGAGGCGAGTTAGTCGGCATAACTCTCCCCTCGTTGTTTGGTGAAATTTGTTCAATTTGTACAGATTGACTTTTATTTAATGTAGCATCAATACAGTTAGTACATAAATTTCTATTGGGCTCCACCTTGGCTTTAGTACAAATAGTACAGGTCTCATCTTCTGAATCAGACATGTTTAACAAACTAGCAAATAAACTTGCAATTTGGAAATACTATACAAGTAAAATACAATGAAAAAAACGAACTGTGCTTGAAAAGCACTGAATATATATAACAGATGAAATCAATCAGCTTTGTAAAACAAAATGCAACTTAGCAAAGGCTTGTACCCAGTAGCAAGAAATAACTAACCCTGAGGCATAAAAAAGTTAAAGAATAAACGTTTTTTATCACAGTCAACTACAATCTTACAGCTCTGTTAGATTACTTCCCTCAAATTAGCTTTGAAGATCCCTGGGTTCTGTAGAGATAAACCGGAACATGCAGGAAAAAACAATGAGCTTTTGACTGAAATTTTTGATGCGTAGCAAAAGCGCCAAAAAAGGTCCCACCCCCTCACACACAACAGTGAGAGAGATTAAAAACTGTCATAATTAGATCCAGCAACTGCCAAGTGGAAAAATAGTGCCCAAACATTTTATTCACCCAGTACCTCAGAAAATGAAAACGATTTTACATTCCAGCAAAAACGTTTAACATAATTAAGAATTATTAAAAAGCCTGTTGTATTTCTATTAGGCTAAAATCTTATATACACAGTGTAATTCCAGTGAAGTACCATTCCCCAGAATACTAAAATGTAAATTATACATACATGATATAATGTCGGTATGGCAGGATTTTCTCAGCAATTCCATTGTTAGAAAATAAAAACTGCTACATACCTTTTTGCAGAATAAACTGCCCGCTGTCCCCTGATCTGAAGTTTACCTCTCCTCAGATGGCCGAGAAACAGCAATATGATCTTAACAACTCCGGCTAAAATCATAGTAAAAACTCTGGTAGATTCTTCTTCAAACTCTACCAGAGAAGGAATAACACACTCCGGTGCTATTAAAAAATAACAAACTTTTGATTGAAGAAATAAACTAAATAAAATCACCATAGTCCTCTCACACATCCTATCTAGTCGTTGGGTGCAAGAGAATGACTGGGGGTGACGTAGAGGGGAGGGGCTATATGCAACTCTGCTGGGTGAATCCTCTTGCACTTCCTGTTGGGGAGGAGTAATATCCCAGAAGTAATGATGACCCGTGGACTGATCACACTTAACAGAAGAAATAAAACTAAATATACCTTGAGGTATTAGTTATGTATAGTGAAACAACTTTGCAATATATTTTCATTATGTATTCTGCCCTCTTTTTGTGTAATTTTACTCTGAAAATTAAGCAACTTCTAATTCTCAGAACCTGAAATGCACACTGTTGGCTTCTCATGGTTAACTCTGCTACATATTGCTCCCTTATTTGCCTTATCAGATAACAACAGCAAAACAATGCTGAACCTAAAATGGGCCAGGTACTAAGCTTTACATTCCTGTTTTTTAAAGGTAGCAAGAGAAAAAAGAAAAATTGATAATACGAGTAAATAAGCAAGTTGCTTAAAATTGCATTCTCTATCGGAATCATTAAATAAAACGTGGGTTTAGTATCCATTTAAGCCACTTGGTGGCAACAAATACAATGTAAGAGTGTTTAGAAAATTAAGTTAATATGTATCTTTAATTGCTTGGTGTGCAACAGTTAAATGGAGATGCATGTGCATTAATATTTTAAGCATGATTAAGGGCGTGTGAGCCCAAAACATCATTGATTTTATGTGCCTTAAGGATTAATAGAGAGGACATTTTAATACAGAAGTGCTTTGGACATTATTGTATATCACTAGATGCAAGGGTAGAAGCAGAGACCCCTATTTGTTTGTGCACCTATAAGTAAATTAACCTTTGCTGGACCAGAACACTTGTTTATTAGAAGTTTTTTTTGGGAGGGATTTAGCACACCTGCGCTATGTAACATGCAGATGTTAGTGGAACCTAGGCTATTTCTCAAGTGATAAAAAAATTACTTTGAATTTGTAACAACAATAGAAGAGCTATTGTACTATAGCACTAATATTTTTGAGTGCCACTTGTAATCTAAACCTAAATGTTTTTATTAAGATATGTTTGAACATGTATGTAAATTTCCTGTTGGACACACTTACATCAATAAAAAGCTTTTCTGTGGTTTTCAGGTCAATAGTTTTAACATCATCAGAACCCTTCAGTTCAGTAGTCAGCATACCTTCTCCACCAATATCCTGTGACACTATGGAAACATTAAAGAGAAGGCCATCATGTACAGAAAGAGAGATAATATTCTGTGAGAGAAGGGCATGGATTGGGGTGATCAATTATAGCACTCTAAAAAGAACTGTAGAAGAATATCAAGGGGAAAAGACCAAGAAAAGAGTGTTAGTTCATAGTTTATAAAACCATTAATAGCCAGGTAAAATGGTGCAAGTTATGCTGTGCCATAGTGGGGAAGAAGTGCATCAAAGGCAGAATCATAGGTACTCAAGGAGAGTAGCTGGTGAAAAGTAAGTCAGGTGGTCACTGAAGAGATAAAAAAAAATGAGGGAAATAAACTATAGAGATTAAAGAACCAATATGAGGGAAGATTAACCACTGAAAGGGGAAATAATAGAGACTCAGACTATAACAAACAGACAGGGGAATTATGTGACAGTATAGTATAAGTCAGCGGTTGCCAACCAGTTTTTCGTGGTGTTAGTGGTCCTTGACACCATCAAGCAGGAATTAGTCTCCTCTGATGGTGTCACCCCCGTCACGCTGCCACTCTCTACAGTGCCTGGCTGGACATCTGTGATTTCAGAGGAAGATGCTTCCATTCTAAAGCCAGCAGAGGTTGGTATTGTCTTGGCTTGAAATAGTGGAATTAAAGTATGTAAAAAAAGAAAATCTTGAAAAAAAAATTCTCTCTTATATTTAATTTATTTTCTTCTTTTTTTTTGTAATTAAATAATAATTATTTTTCATTCTAATAATTTGCCCGCGCACAAAGCCATTCCACCTGAATTTCAGTAATTGCCATCCAACAGGTCAGTCATATCCCAACAGTATTATAGTAATTGCCAGTAACATCAGTCATGGTTAGCTCACATGCATATTGAGAGCTTTCTGATATAAACTTAATTTATAACTCCAATGTCTGTCCATGATCATGAGTAGTTTGGAATTATTCCTAACTGGGGAGGTAACTTGGAAGTCTTGTGGTCCTTTTAAACATAATTCTTTTTTTCCCACTTTCTGCCAATCTGTTTCCAGATCAAAAGTTGTCACTCACCCTTCATCTGTCATTTGGAAGAATTCTCTCAGTTCTGTCATTCAGTTAGTTAATTCCAAAAAATTATTCTTAACAATGTGTAAATGTATACATAATGTAAACTTAGATATGGTTATACTAGTTATGTACAGTATGTGTGTATGTATGTGTGTATATATATATATATATATATATATATATATATATATATATATATATATATATATATATATATATATATATACACAAAACACAAAAAACCCAGCACTCACTAGCAGATTCACAGCAATGTTTAAAAGCAAAACTGGGGGAAGTCAGTTACATTTGGCGCCAAAGGATCAAGCCCAGGACCACGACAAGGTCTCCCCCTTCCTGGGACCCTAACCAGCACCCACACAATGCATACTTCCAAACAAACCAACTGGGAACTTCCCAGGGTGACACAGGCTTTTGTAACCTCCCCTATGTAAATACAAAACACAGGAATGGACCGCACTCACAGACTGGACTGGGTACACATCCTAAGCCACTGTTAACTCCACAGCCCTGAACACTGACAGACAGCTGCAAAGTTCCCAGCAACCCAGGCAGTTAACCCCCGAGCAACCTGGGTGTCAGGTCCGCAGGGGAGCATTACAATCATTAACACAAAACACAAAAAACCCAGCACTCACTAGCAGATTCACAGCAATGTTTAAAAGCAAAACTGGGGGAAGTCAGTTACATTTGGCGCCAAAGGATCAAGCCCAGGACCACGACAAGGTCTCCCCCTTCCTGGGACCCTAACCAGCACCCACACAATGCATACTTCCAAACAAACCAACTGGTCCTGGGCTTGATCCTTTGGCGCCAAATGTAACTGACTTCCCCCAGTTTTGCTTTTAAACATTGCTGTGAATCTGCTAGTGAGTGCTGGGTTTTTTGTGTTTTATGTTAATGATTGTAATGCTCCCCTGCGGACCTGACACCCAGGTTGCTCGGGGGTTAACTGCCTAGGTTGCTGGGAACTTTGCAGCTGTCTGTCAGTGTTCAGGGCTGTGGAGTTAACAGTGGCTTAGGATGTGTACCCAGTCCAGTCTGTGAGTGCGGTCCATTCCTGTGTTTTATATATATATATATATATATATATATATATATATATATATATATATATATATATTATATATATATAAATAAAAGTCTTGTAATTAGAAGGTATTTTATGTTCCTTCAATGAATTTAGCCAAGGGAAATACAAAAACTATGGTAATAGATAGGTGGAGTGTTTACAATTAAGGGGTCAAATTCAATCTTTCCGAAATTCTCCCTTGATATTGGAAAAACTGGATATTTCCAGTATAAAAATTGTGTTATTGTTCACATTGTAATATTTCTAATGTTGAAAAACACATATAAGGAGCAAAATTGAAATCAATCTCTAAGCTAGAAAGAGGGCAGAGAGGTTGGTTAGAGAGAGGGACATTGGAGTAAGTCACAAAGTTCATAAGAAGTATATTGAGAAACATAGAGAAGGCAGCTGGTGTTATAGTAGTATAAAAGCAGCATGGAAAATGGATAAAGTTGAACAAAGAAATTTCTATGACTTTATCTTTAGCTCTTTAAAGCTAGTCAGATGCTTACTTGGGGATGAAAATAAGTCATTCTTCTTAGCAAACTGTTTGCCCTGATGATCGTGGGTGTCTATTTGTGTAAAATGATCATCTCTACACTGAGTCTGCATGGGAGGATTAACAGGTGACTTATTCTCACTGTTGCCCTCACAAAGCTCCGAAGATTCCATTACAATCTCCTCTTCAGACTCTTCATTTGTGGCATTACTCTGTTCCCCCTCCAGTGTTTCAGTGCATTCTGGATGCAATTCTTCTACATGAAGAAGCAAAAAAGTCAGAAAGGCAGGGCATACTTCCGGTCATTAAGCTGTACTAAAGTAGATTTTAGAACATTGGTTTGATATAAACAATATTTTACACTATGTGCAAGCAATTCAGTTCACTTATAAGTCCTAAATTATTAAGGTAAAGTTACAATCGAAATGTCTATTTAAAGGGACACTAAACCTCTAAAAATGTAGCTTGCATTTAACAGTATGCATATTATACGTATTACAACGTGGGCCTTTTTACCTTTAAATATTTTTGGGTATTTGTTAAATACAGCTGGTGACTGCCCCAGCTCTGAAGATTTTATTTTATTTTTTGTTTTTATTTATTTTTTAACATTGAGAAGATGGTTAGTGCCCCAAAACAGATGCCGTACTACACCATAGACTCTAACATGAGCACTTATTTTCCCTTTGTTTTTGAGGATCCTACGAGTCTAAAAACTAGAAAACTTCAGAACTGGTCTTTTTCTGCAATTAAACAAACACACAGATGGGAGTACAAAGGTATTTAACTAACATTTAATAGAAAAATAGGCTAATATGTAATACTTACAAAATATATGCTGCTAAATGCATGCTTACAAATGTTACATTTAGTATCCCTGAAAGTTATCAAACCACAGAAAAGCATCACCGCCTTGATTTCTCCAGTTTCTAAATACTGTATATAATGCAGCTAAAGTTTACCTGCAAAACAGTTTCTTTTTTAACCCCAATTAAGACCTTTAATTTAGGCATAGTTTTGTTCGCAGCAAGCTCCCCCCTGGGCATTTCTATATATGGAAGGTGCTATCCAGGCCATAGCTTCTGCAGAATGCACTCGTGCACGGTAGGAGGCAGAGTCACATGGCACCTGACTAAAGCAGTGCACAGTATAATGCTAAAGCTTTCATAAAGTATGTCACATAATCCCCATGGAAATGAGCAAGCCTCTAGGCAACACACAATAGCAGTACCTGCTGTGCCACCTCACCCCCCCCCCGTGCTTGCATAAGTAATTATTCTCACGTGCACACTTTGTTATATGATAGCACAAGATTTGGACTAGGACACTGATAAGGGGGGTGGAGCAGGCTACACTTGGAAAAACTAAAGTTTAAGTAATTTTGTGGCTTTTTTTTTTCTTCCCTTTTTTTCACACACTGTTGACCCTTTTATAAAATGCACAAAAATCTAAAAGTTTTATGAAAGTGATAGCAGAGCCCCAGGACCATTTTGGCCCTGCAAAAATATAATAAAATGAAAACAACTGAAATGATGCACTTAAACAAAACAATAGAATCTCTGGCCCCCATTTCAATCCAATAAGAATAACTCTATGAAATAGAGTATAGTGGCTCCGGCTTTGTTTTCTAAGTTATTGGAAAAGCTGACATTCTTCAACAAAGAATAACAAGAGAACAAAGCACATTTGATAATAGAAGTAAATTGAAATTTTTTAAAAAATGAAAGAAAAATTTGGGGTTTAATGTCCCTTTAAACATAATTTAAAAAAAAAAAACCATATAAGAAACAGGGGTTTTATAGACTTTCAAGAAGGATTTTTAGACCTTCACAAACACAAAACATAGTAGCTAAAAACTCAGTGTTGATGATAAGGCAAGGCATGTATTGCCATTAAAAATCAGTTAAAGGGACACTGAACCCAAATTTTTTCTTTTGTGATTCAGATAGAGCATGCAATTTTAAGCAACTTTCTAATTTACTCCTATTATCAATTTTTCTTTGTTCTCTTGCTAACTTTATTTGCATCTAAGTTATTTTTTTGGTTCAACACTTCTTTATTGGTCAGTTGCTTAAAGGGACAGTCAACACTTCCGTTATTTGAGATAGAAATATAAGAACCGAAGATCAGCCTGCACTATACCCCTTCTGCCATGCCGCCTTGCTTCTGTAGTAATCACTTTCGCTAAATTGTCTAATACCGGATAAATATGGCAGCCGGACTCCCCCCACCGTTACGTAGCTGCCTTCTTCTTCAAATGATCATCAAATCAGAATCCAGTCCTCGGACAGAAATTGCACGCGCAGGCAGATCTTCGGTTCTTATATTTCTATCTCAAATAATGTTAACGGAAGTGTTGACTGTCCATTTAAAATTGCATGCTCTATCTGAATCACGAAAGAAAAAATTTGGGTTCAGTGTCCCTTTAATGACATTTGTACAATTAATAATGTCACGTTTTGGTTTTATAATTAATCATAGTGTAAAAGTGTAATCAAGAAATATTTTATTTGTGAACAAAAACTTTAACATAAAACATTATTAATTCATATTTGGAATGGGGGGCTCTGTTTATTCATACTTATATGCTCAGATCAGTGTGTGTTCAGGTGTTTTGCACTGTGGTATGTTTTCTTCAGTACCTGTCTCCTCTTTCTCTTTTTGTTTTCTCCTCTCTTCCGCCTTCTGCTTAATATCAGATAATGCATCAATACTATCTTGGATCTTCTTTCTTTCTCGTGTCTCCCATTTTTCTCTCTCCTCCCTCTCAGCTTCTCTGCCCCCTCTTGCCCAGGCTTCAGCACATGCTCTGAAAAATGGGTTTCCACAAATGATTCTCCCCCCCAGCTGCAGACCACAAACCCTAAACCTAACGTAATTTTGCGGCACGATACGGATAAATGATAATTATTATTATTATATAGTTTAGACAGTGCTAAACCTAGTGGAATTTTATTGTATAGTTTAGCCAGTGCATACAAACTACTTTCTTACAGATATATTGGCACACTATAAATGGGGAATGCAGAAATACACAAACTAGTAATGGAATTTTTCAATTAATAAATTACAGATTATCATTACTACTTGATTTTGTGTGTCATTGCCGGCTGAACATGATTTTATATATATATATATATATATATATATATTTTCTCAGCTCAAGGGGTTACTCAGAATTTACCTAAAACCCACCTAAAGTGGGTTGAATCAGGTCACCATCTACACATACTCTGGATAGAGAAATTAGATGCCCACAGAGTTGATAATGTAAGATTTGTCTAAATAAAATAATCATGTAATAGGGCAAGGAGCCGAATATGCATCAAAGAGATGATCAAGTTTTACTTCTCATGAGATTTAAATTTCAGTTTCCAGTTTGTGATATAGAAGCTTTCTAGTCTTGTTTAGTTATTTATTTAAGTAGTTACTTTTATTATATAATCTTGGGCTTGAGTTCTATAAAATGATTGAGTGTTCCTATAAATATTACATTTCTATATAGTACACCACAAATATACCTGTCTTTTGGAAAGACCGGCCTGTCATCCAGATAGGTCAACTCTTTTAACTGCACAGTGAGTGTCTTTCTGTAATTAGGAATCTTCTTAATGAGTTCATTTCCCATAAGGTTTAAGACACGCTGAGGGAGACAAGTAAGAGATAATATGTAGCTACAAAACATTACTGACAGATATCAATTATATTTCCTAACGCCAGATTCCCAAACATATTTATTTTCATACAATTGGCTAGCAATTGTTTATTTTAAAAGGAAAACATAACAACTATTACCTACATCATGGCTGATGATAAGGGTAGGTACCAGCGCTACGGAATTTGGCGCTGCTATACAAATAAATGATAATAATATTTAGAAAATGGATTAGATGAATCTAAGTTCTTTTGTAAACAAAAATAATATATCACTTATACTTCGCTTTTGTTCATTTTTAATATGTTTTATTTTAGAATAATTTTTCATTAAACAATAAATTAAAACAAAATAGCAAGTAAAAACGGTAGTTTAGTAGCAGGAATAATATCCATATGTACAGTTTATTAGTGTTACATAGTCATCTGGAAAGACAAAGAGGGATCTGGCCTTCCTCTTGATTCGAACTGCACTAAACTTGTATTTAGCTTAGAGTAGTTACTAATTACTTAAAGCAGTTCTGAGACAATCGGTACCTAGGTTTAAAATAGTATCTTTTATATAAGCATCTCTTTTATAAACTGCATCATGGTGTGCTTTTGTTATTTTTGATCACAAAAGAATGTATGATCTACAGAATAAAAGTATGGTCATTTGGTTTTCCAAATCTATACATAAATATTTATGTTTTAACTTTTTTGTAATGGATCTGGATTCCTACAACCTAAAGTTCGAAATAAAGTTTTGTTTTAAGAAATATTCTGTATGAAAAGTCTATAATTCCAAAGAAATAGAAATGATTATTACAAAATACAGTTCAGCTGGAATTCTGTAGAAACCCAAAATAAACATAAAAAATTTAATAGAATACACTCTGGGACAGTTAGAATTGGTGTTTTTAAACGTTTAAAGGGATATTATAGTGATTTAAAAATACAGTTGTATAACTAAGGCTTTTTAAAGAATGATTGCAATAGAAATACTTTCAATTCATAAGATCTCTTCATTTAAATAATTAGGTATCCTTTCCATTTTTTTTTAATAGCCATAGACACTCCTCTTATAGCACTTTACCACGGATTACAACCATATTAGAAATTGGATTGGCTATGGGTACCTGCATTATGACCCCTGGATTTTCACAAGGGACATCATGTTAATGTAATAAAATATATATTAATATTTTTAATTGATGTCATAATTCTTTAAAGAGTATGAAAAAAACTTTTGACTGAAAAAGGCTTCTGAAGAAAGCACTATTTCCATTAGGTGCCATTTAAAATGTTTGTCTATAGATAATTCTGTCATAACATACCAAGTTTGGCATCTTCTGAAGAATGTTGATTACTTCCGGGTCACCCAGTTTATTATGGGATAAATCCAGAACACTGATACTGGGACAATCCTCTAAGTGCTTTACATCTTCAACTTTCTGCAGCTGGTTGTGTGCAATCTGCAGGGTGGTCAGTACTGGTAGAGAAGCTGGAAAGCAGAGAAAATAAATATATATATATATATATATATATATATATATATATATATATATCAGTATAGGTTGTGAAATTCCAATAACTCCATACCAATATTACAATGATTTATAACAATAAAATATTATATATAAGATGTACATATAAGCAATATTGCACAATGTCTGGCTGCTACTAGAAACCTGCCAATTTTGAGAATGTATTCCCCAATAAAGATTCTATGATCACTTAGATATTTGCACTATTACAGGACTTGAAGGTTTCACAAGTCCACTAGTCCTGGACAAGTAAAAATATTTGTTGCTATCTTTAACACTAAACCCCCCCCCCCCCCCCAGGCTAGTAGCTTTTAACCTTTGAATAGTAATCTATAGTAACCTCTCTAGCCATAAAATGGTGGTTGTGTATCTTCAGGGTGTTTAACCATTGGTTTTAAACTAGTAAACTCTTTCAGTTGAATAGTTTTGATTGTTAACTTTAATTGTACTCTTCAACCTGTGTTCAACATTGTTTTACCAAGAATTTTTGTTATGATCTTCATCTGACTTTTGTTTTGTATTTACAATAGTGAAATAACCACTTACACAAGTTTTCTATGGTCTTGATATAGTTGTTGGATAGGTTTAAAGAGTCCAGCTTTTGAAGATTTTCAAGGTTCTCAATTTTGTTGATCATGTTCTGATGCAGAAAAAGACATCTGAGCTCCAACTGAGCTTCTAAATTCTCAATCTTCTGTAAACCATTACACTCTAGCCAGAGACATCTCAATCCTGTATATTCATCTAGATTTTCAATATGCATGAACCCTTAATGAAGATACAAATTAAAAATAAATGTGTAAATAAAATGAATTCTTATTACATGTGTGATATCAATAAAGAAGAATATGATGAATCCAATGTTATGTCCTATGTGATCTTGCCCTCAAATACTGACAACAATGAATGGTACACTTGAGATATTTTGCTTATTTTATTATTTGTTCTTTCTTTACCTTGTTCTTCCCAGATGTCCGAAAAATAACAAAACCATTAAAGAAAATTAGTTAAATCTATATAGAGCAAAGTCATTCCACCTTAGCATCACATGTTACGTACCTTTGTAGTGTAGGTAAAGTGTGTCATTTAAATATGGTGTCACATATAATTTTTGCTGTTTGCAGAGATCTCGCAAAAACTTTTTGGTCATCCTAAACCAACATCAAAATAAATAAATAAATATGTAATCAATAAATAAACATATTTTCTCTCGAGTCAATGCCATAATTCCATCATAACAAAATGTAATTGTCACTTACCTGATCCCGTTTTCCTTTTCCCCTGATGTGCTAGGTTGGCTCTTTAAAGTCACATGATCTTTATTTTCTGTGTATGCTGGTTTAAGTTTTTATAGAGGAAAAGACACATACAAATTAAAAAAAAATATTTCTTTATACACAAAGAAGACTGCAGAGCAATTGAAAAAAAAAAAGTCTTATCTATTTGTATGTACTCCCTGGAATAACCATGATGACCAGTCTGAAGAGGTAGCTTACAAGTCAGGCAGCATTTATTTACATGGAGATAGCTTTTATAAAGTCTACCTTGTCCCTGCATCTTGTATAGAATAGCAGTCTCTAGTTTGCCTGGAGAAGACTAATTAATTAGAAAGTGTCTTAAAATTGCCTGCTCTATCTGAATCATGAAATAAAATATTTGGGTTCAGTATCCCTATGAAGTTTGCTGGGGTGAGTGAATTTGGCAGGGAGCAGGAGGGACACTTTAAAAATTAAATTCTGCAGCCAGTAGAAATGAGATTACTCTGCTTTCAGCGTATAGTATTTAGAATTGTCTCTATTTTCATTTACATGTGTTTTTATTATAGAGTAATACATGTATTTCTTATTTAGATACAATCTTGCCATCTTTCAGTTTGTGAGATAAATCTTTGAGTTCTACTGGAGAATACACCAGAATTTGGAGAGAAATTTCAACTACATTCATGGAACTCACTAGCAGAGGAGGGAAGCTCATTTTACAATAAGGCTAAAAACACACTTCGAATTTTTTTTATTATAATGATACAAATACAAATTTCACTGCACTTTTTGTATATGCAGTGTAGTTTTATTACAATTCCTACTGTGTACCTGCGTAATGTTAATACATATTTGAAATTTCCCATAAAATATGACTTTTGCAGAATAATCTTGTCATGATTTTTATTGAGAGTAACCAAAACATTCTTTTACTGCATAGTTTAATTTCAATACTTCATTTATTTGTTTGATACGACTTTTAAATTATAGTTTTTATGTGATCCCTATTGCAATATATGCATCGACTTCACATAGGAAAAAGCAGGGAACACCCCTTTGCGACACACATTGTTTTCAAGGTAAAAACTGCCTTTAGGAATAAAGATGGGCTTCTTAGTAGTGATGAGATTTCTTTAAAAAATCCCATAAGCCCAGAAAGCTTTAGATGATTGGTGTCTCATTAAAGGGACATAATACTCATATGCTAAATCACTTGAAACTGATGCAGTATAACTGTAAAAAGCCGACAGGAAAATATCACCTGAGCATCTCTATGTAAAAAAGGAAGATATTTTACCTCACAATCTCCTCAGCTCAGCAGAGTAAGTTCTGTGTAAAAAGTTATACTTCACCTGCTCCCAACTGCAGGTAAAAAAAAAAAAGAAGAAATGAACAGCAGCCAATCAGCATCAGCAGGGCTGAGGTCATGTACTCTTACTGTGATCTCATGAGATTTGACTTAACTCTCATGAGCTTCCTTTACCTGATTGGTGAAATAATATGAGAGTTCACAAGGCTCATCCTTTCAGCTGTCCCAGGACAGACACACTAAAATGCTGCTTAGAAATCCTTTACAATGGGAGGTGGCTACTGAGGAACTTTTGAGGTAAAATATCTTTCTTTTTTACATAGAGATGTTCAGGAGATATTTTCTAGTCAGCTTTTTACAGCTATGCTGCATCACTTTCAAGTGTTTAAACATTTGGGTATTATGGCCCTTTAATATTAAGGGACTTCTTCATATACTGAACAACATTAGTGTACAGGGAGTGCAGTATTATTAGGCAAATGAGTATTTTGACCACATCATCCTCTTTATGCATGTTGTCTTACTCCAAGCTGTATAGGCTCGAAAGCCTACTACCAATTAAGCATATTAGGTGATGTGCATCTCTGTAATGAGAAGGGGTGTGGTCTAATGACATCAACAACCTATATCAGGTGTGCATAATTATTAGGCAACTCCCTTTCCTTTGGCAAAATGGGTCAAAAGAAGGACTTGACAGGCTCAGAAAAGTCAAAAATAGTGAGATATCTTGCAGAGGGATGCAGCACTCTTAAAATTGCAAAGCTTCTGAAGCGTGATCATCGAACAATCAAGCGTTTCATTCAAAATAGTCAACAGGGTCGCAAGAAGCGTGTGGAAAAACCGAGGCGCAAAATAACTGCCCATGAACTGAGAAAAGTCAAGCGTGCAGCTGCCAAGATGCCACTTGCCACCAGTTTGGCCATATTTCAGAGCTGCAACATCACTGGAGTGCCCAAAAGCACAAGGTGTGCAATACTCAGAGACATGGCCAAGGTAAGAAAGGCTGAAAGACGACCACCACTGAACAAGACACACAAGCTGAAACGTCAAGACTGGGCCAAGAAATATCTCAAGACTGATTTTTCTAAGGTTTTATGGACTGATGAAATGAGAGAGAGTCTTGATAGGCCAGATGGATGGGCCCGTGGCTGGATTGGTAAAGGGCAGAGAGCTCCAGTCCGACTCAGACGCCAGCAAGGTGGAGGTGGAGTACTGGTTTGGGCTGGTATCATCAAAGATGAGCTTGTGGGGCCTTTTCGGGTTGAGGATGGAGTCAAGCTCAACTCCCAGCCCTACTGCCAGTTTCTGGAAGACACCTTCTTCAAGCAGTGGTACAGGAAGAAGTCTGCATCCTTCAAGAAAAACATGATTTTCATGCAGGACAATGCTCCATCACACGCGTCCAAGTACTCTACAGCGTGGCTGGCAAGAAAGGGTATAAAAGAAGAAAATCTAATGACATGGCCTCCTTGTTCACCTGATCTGAACCCCATTGAGAACCTGTGATCCATCATCAAATGTGAGATTTACAAGGAGGGAAAACAGTACACCTCTCTGAACAGTGTCTGGGAGGCTGTGGTTGCTGCTGCACGCAATGTTGATGGTGAACAGATCAAAACACTGACAGAATCCATGGATGGCAGGCTTTTGAGTGTCCTTGCAAAGAAAGGTGGCTATATTGGTCACTGATTTGTTTTTGTTTTGTTTTTGAATGTCAGAAATGTATATTTGTGAATGTTGAGATGTTATATTGGTTTCACTGGTAAAAATAAATAATTGAAATGGGTATATATTTGTTTTTTGTTAAGTTGCCTAATAATTATGCACAGTAATAGTCACCTGCACACACAGATATCCCCCTAAAATAGCTATAACTAAAAACAAACTAAAACCTACTTCCAAAACTATTCAGCTTTGATATTAATGAGTTTTTTGGGTTCATTGAGAACATGGTTGTTGTTCAATAATAAAATTAATCCTCAAAAATACAACTTGCCTAATAATTCTGCACTCCCTGTATGTAGGCAGAGGGTAAAAGGGGCTGTTGCGTGTCTCACTCGCTTATGAAAAATGTAAAATATTAAGACGATTGTTTAATTTTATAAATATCAGCACCAGTGCCAATTCTTGAGCCTCTATTTTTCTCTGGTACAGTGAATTTGTAGAGCTCATGATTATAGAGACAAATGTATTTGTGTTTCAATAAAAAAAAGAATGTGTAAATTAGTTTTTTTGCCATTTCAAGTGAATAAAAAATAGCACTGTAGTCCCACAAATGGGTCATTAATCTATATATCAAGATTGATGGGTTGGTGTCTCATAATTTTCTGCTGATTTTTCCTACATTTCTAATTTTAAATCCCCTTTTTCTGCCTATTCACCTCTCTTGCCCTTACTAGAGCAAAGGATATGTAAAAAGGGACTTTCTTGAAAATTTAAAGAATGAAACACAGAACTGTTCTTCTGTGATTCAGACAGAGCATAATATTTTTTTAAAAATTAAATTTTTTCAATTGAATTCTAATATCAAATTTGCTTCTTTCCCATGATGTTCTGTGTGGAAGAGATACCTAGGTAGGCATCTGTAACACTACATGGCAGGAAATAGTGCTGCCATCTAGTGCTCTTGCAAATGGATGACATTCTTCCAAAATTGCTGCCATATAGTGCTCCAGAAATGAGCCGGCTCCGGAGCATACGTCCCTGCTTTTAAACAAAGATACCAAGAGAATAAAGACAAATTGATAATAGCAGAAAATTAGAAAGTTATTTAAAATCACATGCTCGAAAACATGAAAGAAAACATTTGGGTTTCATATCCCTTTAATGGGATATCCCTTTTTAAACAGCCGCTGTATAATAAAATGTCCTTTAAAACTTACAGGAGGTGCCTGCCAGTCAAAAGACTAGGGGACAGCACAAGAGGCATCTTTTAATGAAATACATAGACTAACTAAAAAAATAATTGTGAATTTACTCCTATTATCCATTTTTCTTTGTTCTCTTGGTATTTTTATTTGAAAACTTAGGAATATAAGCTTACGAGCCGGCCTAACTTTGGTTCAACACCTGAGTAGCGCTTGCTGATTGGTGCCTCGTAAGCTTTCATTCCTGCTTTTTCAAATAAAGATACCAAGAGAACAAAGAAAAATTGAAAATAGGAGTAAATTAGAAAGTTGCTTAAAATTGCACGCTCTATCTGTATCCCTTTAACTCTCCAGCAAGCTTCATTACTGTAAGTGGGAGACATCTCACAGCTGGTAGGGACATTCCCTCTTGTTGTAGATAATTCCCTAAGGGCAGCCCCTGTGAGTATCAGGGTGGTTTTTCACATCTGATCCAGCGAATATTAGATAATGCAGCCCATGGTTCTTAAAATTTTCTATCAAGTTTATGAAAGAGCCGATTGTTTAAAATATGTTTTTTTTTTGTAAATCACAGTTTTTTATTGAGGTTATTAGCAATACATCATTCATTACATGACAACATATATATTAATTCTGCAGACATATGCCACCATGGATGATCTCTGCAACACACAATGTATAAAGAATATCATACCATTTCTAGAGATAGTTAAGTCTACACAAAAAATAAAAACAAAAGAGAGAATATATACATAATAATGAAACCTCTTTTTCTTTAGCTATGTTCCTCATCTGCTTGAAGTAATGCTCTTGAACCTGTCAAGGCTAATGATATAGGAAAGAGGAATGATAGTAATAACCATAGCTGTGAGTAGAAATATATTGGACATTCTTGTAACATATACATCCTATAGTATGGTAAACTAAATATAACATGCAGATGTAAGGAAAACTTATAACAATATATCAGCAATTGCGGATAAATACCGCTGATTTGTTCACTTGCAATAAGGGTGAACCCTGATGGGGGGGGGCGGAGCCATGTGGGATACCTGGATAGTGGCATGTTACAGGCGAGACCATCAATATACTAGTTTCTGGTCATAGGTTTTCAGGTTATAGATGAGAAAAATGGCATAGCTGGCTGACTAGTTAACAGATCTCTAATAAGTCCATTAGTTTCATGGCACAATTAGCTACGCTGAGATAATACTCCTGAACCTAAGCTGTTTTTGTATATGGTTAAAGAAGGAATGAGCATTAGCAGAACCGTAATTATGCATGGGGACCACAGTATAATATACCTATTTAGGACAGCAATGACACAGGGCATGTTAGCCGATTGCAGGCAGGAAAACACCCAGGGACATAGGAGAGTAAGCGTATTAAAGTACATGGCTCAGTCTAATAGCATAGACACTAATGCCTACATTACATAACGAACATCCCCTATACAATAAACATCAAAATAGAACAATAAGAAAAATATCAGGCTCGATGAACATGCTTAACATAAAAGAAAAAAGAGACAGAAAAAACCTGTAATTTGGCCATGTGATGTGTAAAGCTAAACAATACTGGAGTATAAATTTTTAAATGGACATTATCTTTTATGAACCATTATTGAGGGCTCTATAATGTGGGATACCATCCAGATACCTCTGTGTTAAGTGTCTCTTATATGTGCCACATAGGCAAGCAGAAATATATAGTAACAGGAACTCTGTAAAAATATACACAGTGCTTGCCTTAAATATGGCTATTTTAGGTGTTTAAATAACTTGTGAAGGGGATGGCAGGCTTGGTTTTCTATACTTTCAAATATGCATGTGGGCAAATACATCCCTACGGAACCAAAGGCAAACGCCTGAGGTACCTAACTAAAAGACATGAGGCATATAAAAAATAACAGCTTACAAATGACAAAATACATGTATTACATTTTCCTGTAGATATTGGTAGTGCACAGCTTACCCATCACAAAGATATAACTAGTGTCAAATATAATGTAGTGAAAGGTCACAAATCTGGTAGCCCACTAGGTTCTATAGCACCTATAAATATCGCCACATCTACTGGCCCGGCCGTAGCCAGCAGGACAGGCTTAGATTAACATACTGAACCCCTAGACCCCAGATTTAAGTGATTTAGTCAGAGGTTCCCCTGTGTTTTGGGTTATGTCAGCAGAACTAGTATAAACCTCCGAAAATATGTGTGAAACAACCCTTGAGTACTGGCTAGGTTCATAAAACAACGATTAACAGTAGCACAGATAGAACTGTCAAAATATAGGTAAGAACTATACAGATTTCAGAGGCATAGCATGACCTTATCCTGTAAAAGAATTCCTCTGACCAAACATACTTATTTTGATACTTATATACATGGTGAACATTACAAACAGCAGTAGTTTAACTCTTAATAATATCATAAATTATCAGACCATATAAGCTGAGATTGAAGCTACTAGGAGATATGGAATTATCACAATATACATAACCAGTGATGCAACAATATATGAAGATCCATACAGATACCAAGAGGTATTTAACTTTATATTTTAAACCACAATTTTAAACGAGAGTCGACAGGAGCGTCAATACTCATAGCCCACATGGCTACCGGAGCAGTAGTAGGTGTCTACAGTTATAAGGTAGGTGAAGGGGAAACTCATAAAAGTCAAGGGCCTTTCTCTTCCTCGCTGCCGGGGGCCTTCCCATTCTAGCCAATGCCAACTGCACAAAAGGAGCAGTAGTAGGGATAATCAAAGTTCCATACGTAAGTCAGGGGTAACGTATAATTAGGCAAAAGGTGTTGGATAAAGGCATAGTCCCCCTCTAGGCAAAGCTGTGAACTTACTTCTGGGCCGGTGTCTCGCATTGGCTTATATGTGCATGTCCCTGCTTTTTTCTTATGTGGATGCAGAGGACCGGACCTTATGTGATCTCCCTGAGTGTGAATTTGCATATTGTCTCCAATTGTGACATGGTGCGCTGGCCACATAAGCTCCTCCAGACTCCTGAATATGAGGGATAAGCTCCGTCGTCTAGGTCCCACGTGGATGACCCACCGTGTAAGCGTGTACTTAGGTTTCTGCCCCCCTGAGCCCATCGCTTCCTTTGGAGCAGAGCCGCTGGAAAGCTGAGTAGGTCCTGCAGGGACACTAAGTGTATCAACACTAGGGACAGCCGTAGTCTCCGCTGTCATTGCCACTCGTGGAAGGGGTTGGTCTATGTGCATCGGAAGTTTTATAATACACCGCCCGGCTTGCGGCGGTATCTCCTGTCGCTCCATGACGATTCTTAAGCTGTCCGATATGTCCTGGAAAACGATTGATACTTGTGAGCTTAGCTGCCGCAAAGCCTCGCGGATATCCGAAGTTTCCACCTCCATACTCAATGCTGGGATTGTAGTAGGTCCCAAAGGCCTAGATGGTTCCCAACTAGCACTGGGGGTCCAAGGGAAAAACTAAAATAAAAGTAAAGTTAGGAGTTCTGCTAATAATGTAAAGGTAGCCCAACAGGTACAGAGTTAGTTTTGGAGTAAATTTGTAGAAGATTGGTCCCAGTTTATCATTATATTAGGCCCATATTTGCAGGAGCTCTAAAAAGCACGTCTAGTCTGTATGGCTGTTGGCTCCGCCCCCCCCTAAAATATGTTTTTGATTATAAAATGTTAAAAAGGGACAGTGAAGTCAAAACTAAACTTAAATGGATTGGATAAAGCACGAACTTGTAAACAACTTTCCAATGTACTTCTATTCTTATGTTCCTTAGTTCTCTTTGTTTCATTTGTTACAAACAATCCTAGGTGAGCTCAGGAGAGCGCACGTCTTTAACCCTAATCTGTACAAATTGAAATCCCGCAATCATTCATGCGATTGCATGATTTCAATGATGGGATCAGGTCAGGGGGTGTGCCTATGACACTAAGCTCGCCCTCCAGGCCGCGATCCAATTCAGAATGTTTCCAACAATGCTTATAGCAATTATACATAGTTGCATACACTGCTGCCATAGAATGCAAACGATGTGTATTCTCCTGAACTCCTATCACCCTATCTAGGTTTACTCTTCAACATAGGGTAACAAAGGAAATGTGATAATCCCGGGATTCTCCTGCTCATTGACTGATAGAGACAACTCACTCCCACATAAAAAGTTGATTTACCCTTTTTCAAACAAAACACTGTAATTCATTTTGAAACATTTACCTTTAAAATTAACAGATATTATACAGGTAGCCCTCAGTTTACGCCGGGGTTAGGTTCCAGAAGGAATGGTTGTAAATCGAAACCGTTGTAAATTGAAACCCAGTTTATAATGTAAGTGAATAGGAAATGAGGGAGATAGGTTCCAGGCCCCTCTCAAAATTGTCATAAGTAACACCTAATACATTATTTTTAAAGCTTTGAAATGAAGAGTTTAAATGCTAAACAGCATTATAAACCTAATAAAATAATCACACAACACAGAATATTTAATTAAACTTAAATGAACAAAAACATTTGCTAAACAGCATTATAAACCTAATAGAATAATCACACAACATAGACTTCACTTGCATTTTTCTGCAAACAGTTCTTTCTATTCATTCCAATCTGGACTGATTTATAGACAGGAAGATCTTGTTCCTTTGAAATCTGCTCGATAGCTCAGGTCTGTTTAAACTGATTAATTTCAGCTTGCTTGGCTTTGCTGCAACACAAGTGGACAGCTCCACCTACTGGCTATTTTATAAATGCACTGCTTCTCAATGCTTTTCAATAGCAGTCAAGTGACTGGAAAAAAAAGTTGTTATTCTGAAACGGTGTAAATTTAACCGTTGTAAAACGAGGGCCATCTGTATTTGAGAATCATGCTATTTTAAGCAAAGTCAACTTCATTAAAACTGTTTTCAATAAAACTGCTATGCAATGTTGCCCAGCAACAACTGATAGTGACAGCATATAGTTTCTCCGTAGTAAAATTAAGTGTTTCTTTAGTGATTAGTTAACTCTCAAAACCATTGATACAAATGTCTCCAATTTCTATATGACCCTATACAGTTTGTTAATTAATTAGAAGCAAAACTTACATTTTATCACTACACATTATTGGTTAAACTAAAACAGGTTCCCCATACCAGCTGTCTCTTGCAAGTCTGATACTATGACTGGGGGGTTCAGTTACAGTTTAGCACTCTATACCTGGAGCTGATTCCTGTGCAGTGTGACAATCTGTGTTTGGATTTTCCCCTATTTCTTCACTCGGTAGCACACTCTCTTCTGCGTTTACTTCTATTTGGACCGAGTCTTCCTTTTTTTGCTGCATTTCAATTACCTATGAATTGAATGAATGACATTAGAGATATATTGTATAACCTACAGATAGCCCTAGACAGAACTTATATTTGACGCTTACCTTTTTCCGGTACTTCCTACTGAAATAAACTTTAGCAGTATTTCAGCAGCTCAGCGCGTCTACTGTAACCAAGGTAACCAGCGCTACCTTTCCCAGCAAGCACCGCTTCGACAGCTTCCTGTACACTTTTTAATAAACGTTTGTGCGTTTAGTCTGTAACGAAAACGAACTGTGACTCTGATTGGTGGAGGAAGTGTTATCAGGCGCGCTGATAAACTTACATGTTAATGGAATTGAACTCGTTGGTTTAGGTTTAAAATGATTGGGATTACAGAATAATGTTCTGTAACTATGCGTTTCAACACTCCTAGAGTCAAATGGTTAATCTGATTACCTGAGACTACAAACAATTGGATATGCAGAAATGACACAGTTTTATTGTTAGTTACGAATATAGTCTGTATCAAAGACGATAGAGACTAAAAGAGTGCACTTGGGTAGCACTTCTGTTCCATGAAAATAACATAAAGATTTATATAGACCTTAAACAACCACTGTAGGTCAAAGGGTTGAAAGAAAAATTTAAAACATAACTTTTATTAACTTAACAATCAATAAAAGATGTATTGTGTGAGTGTGTGCACTTTAAAAACACATAGCAACTTTTACAGATAATGGACGTGGCCCTGAATATTAGATAAGTAAATTTCCTTGGACTGGAGATATTCTTTGAATTTATGTATATGTTGGATTGGTAATATACATCTATCCAGTGGCTAGTTGGCTTGTGTCTTTCAATATTATACACCACTTTGGGATTCAAACTTCCCACAAATTGTTAATAGTGTATCAAGTTGAGCAACCGTATAAGAGAAATAAATATATGGTTTGTATCTGTGTGATACACTGGTAATTAATATCCTGGTTTGTGTTTATTATTTACACTGTTAGGATAAATAGTCTCTATATAGAGATAATTCACACATTCAGTTACATTACTGGTTCTTAATCATTATAAATTCTATATACAGATTGCAATCACTATTAACATTTCCGTTACAGTTGTGTTATTTATGTATACATTTATTACTGGTATAAATTTATTTCACTGTTCCATTTTCTCGTTCAATGGAATAACAGGAATTTTGTATTTATATATACGATTATTACTAGTATAAATTTATTTCACTGTTCCATTTTCTCGTTCAATGTAATAACAGGATAGTACAAATTGCTTTAGTCTAAGTTGGTAAATATTGTATACTTAAACACTTGTTACACCAAAGTTTTTAGTATGGCTTAAATTGATGTATGTCATATATAAGTGCTTGGTGTACTTTTAACACATTTTGTTTTGTAAATTTGCAGTTTGTATTTTGATCTTTAGTGGTGTTGATAGTTTACCACTGCTAACCTCAAGTGGTTTATGCTTTATAGTAAAGGTAATCGGGCTTTATCTATTTCTGCTATATTGGTCGCCTAGCAGGTTAATTAAATATTGTTGTTACACATGTGATCATATGTGGTTAAAGCGTTGCTTTAGAATACGGCTGACATAACATATAGTATAGTGCTGGAGATGTAATAATTCAGACAGTCTGTATAAGTCAATATAATGTTTATATACTCTCTCAATGGTTTACCACTATGATAAGTTGCATATATTATATAAGCTGCATAGTTTCCAAATGTTTGTATATATGTGTTTATTGGTCGTACTTATTATGCAGTTTGTAACAACACATATCTTAAGTCTGTTCTTAGTTGGATACCTATAATCTTGTTTATCGCAGTGTAAACTAGAGAGACTAATCTACACACTAAGTCACTATTGTTAGTAATTACCACAGAGTTATTCGTCTTTGATTTTCTAAAGCAACCGTAAAGGTTTACTGCTGGTTATAGCGTTGTAATATTAGAGGCATATCTGAGAGGATTTGTGTTATCCCGGTGAGCTTTAACACTGTTAGTGTGAGCGTTTGCCTTTTATAGCCCTATGATGTTAGCAACAGATTTTTTGGAATATATATTACATAACAACCAGTATAGGCGGCCAGCAGTGTTAGCATTTATATTGTTAACAGGTAGTGTGCCATTAACACTCGCTACTGATAAACCGCTATAGATTTAAGTTAGAAACACATAATTATTTGGATATATGTAATAGCGGTCTGATGCAATGGTTGACGATTGTTTGTCACAGTGTAAACTAGAGAAACTAATCTACACACTAAGTCACTGTTGTTTGTAATTACCAAAGAGCTTTTCGTCTTTAATTTTCTAAAGCAACCATGAGGGTTTACTAGTTGTTATAGCGTGATAATATTTAAGGCATATCTGGGAGGATTTATATTATCCCGGTGAGCTTTAACACTGTTAGTGTGAGCGTCTGCCTTTTATAACCCTATGATGTTAACAACAGATTTTTGGAATATATATCATGACAACCAGTATAGGCGGCCAACCGTAGCAGTGGTTGACGATTACGGCTGTTATAATATTCACTTGTGGTTTGCCCTTTAATCTAGTCACTGAAAACTATAAGTACTGCTTGAAATTTGAATTTAGTCCAAGTTGCCACTATATAAATGAATTAATTTAAAGTTCGCTATGCCATTAAAAAAAGCCGAAACGCTATCGGCGAAACATGTTAGGGAAGGGTAGCTGTTAATACCCTGTTCAGTTTTTTAATGGCATAGCGAACTTTAAATTAATTCATTTATATAGTGGCAACTTGGACTAAATTCAAATTTCAAGCAGTACTTATAGTTTTCAGTGACTAGATTAAAGGGCAAACCACAAGTGAATATTATAACAGCCGTAATCGTCAACCACTGCTACGGTTGGCCGCCTATACTGGTTGTTATGTAATATATATTCCAAAAATCTGTTGTTAACATCATAGGGCTATAAAAGGCAGACGCTCACACTAACAGTGTTAAAGCTCACCGGGATAACACAAATCCTCTCAGATATGCCTCTAATATTACAACGCTATAACCAGCAGTAAACCTTTACGGTTGCTTTAGAAAATCAAAGACGAATAACTCTGTGGTAATTACTAACAATAGTGACTTAGTGTGTAGATTAGTCTCTCTAGTTTACACTGCGATAAACAAGATTATAGGTATCCAACTAAGAACAGACTTAAGATATGTGTTGTTACAAACTGCATAATAAGTACGACCAATAAACACATATATACAAACATTTGAAAACTATGCAGCTTATATAATATATGCAACTTATCATAGTGGTAAACCATTGAGAGAGTATATAAACATTATATTGACTTATACAGACTGTCTGAATTATTACATCTCCAGCACTATACTATATGTTATGTCAGCCGTATTCTAAAGCAACGCTTTAACCACATATGATCACATGTGTAACAACAATATTTAATTAACCTGCTAGGCGACCAATATAGCAGAAATAGATAAAGCCCGATTACCTTTACTATAAAGCATAAACCACTTGAGGTTAGCAGTGGTAAACTATCAACACCACTAAAGATCAAAATACAAACTGCAAATTTACAAAACAAAATGTGTTAAAAGTACACCAAGCACTTATATATGACATACATCAATTTAAGCCATACTAAAAACTTTGGTGTAACAAGTGTTTAAGTATACAATATTTACCAACTTAGACTAAAGCAATTTGTACTATCCTGTTATTACATTGAATGAGAAAATGGAACAGTGAAATAAATTTATACTAGTAATAATCGTATATATAAATACAAAATTCCTGTTATTCCATTGAACGAGAAAATGGAACAGTGAAATAAATTTATACCAGTAATAAATGTATACATAAATAACACAACTGTAACGGAAATGTTAATAGTGATTGCAATCTGTATATAGAATTTATAATGATTAAGAACCAGTAATGTAACTGAATGTGTGAATTATCTCTATATAGAGACTATTTATCCTAACAGTGTAAATAATAAACACAAACCAGGATATTAATTACCAGTGTATCACACAGATACAAACCATATATTTATTTCTCTTATACGGTTGCTCAACTTGATACACTATTAACAATTTGTGGGAAGTTTGAATCCCAAAGTGGTGTATAATATTGAAAGACACAAGCCAACTAGCCACTGGATAGATGTATGTTACCAATCCAACATATACATAAATTCAAAGAATATCTCCAGTCCAAGGAAATTTACTTATCTAATATTCAGGGCCACGTCCATTATCTGTAAAAGTTGCTATGTGTTTTTAAAGTGCACACACTCACACAATACATCTTTTATTGATTGTTAAGTTAATAAAAGTTATGTTTTAAATTTTTCTTTCAACCCTTTGACCTACAGTGGTTGTTTAAGGTCTATATAAATCTTCATGTTATTTTCATGGAACAGAAGTGCTACCCAAGTGCACTCTTTTAGTCTCTATCGTCTTTGATACAGACTATATTCGTAACTAATGTTATTTAATGCACAAGCACTCAAGCTCATTGGGTATATATATATATACCTATTACAAAAATCTAGAAATTTAATAAATACACACAGGTATCTACAATTCTTATATATATAATAAGTTACACTACCGGTAACTAACCTGAATATTTTGTGTATATATTGAACTACAAAAATAGAGCGTTCCAATTTCATCAGTGTAGTGCTCTTGCTATTTTGTGCTAAACTTATTACAGTTTTATTGTTAATGGGACATTGTGTCTTTAAAGTTTTGCTGTAAATTCGTACGTGTTTATTATTCATACGGTTGGTAGATTTGTGCAGGCCAGGTATTCCCCAGGGTAAGTTTATTATCTGTTGGCTAGAAACTGTAGAATGTCTGTGGTTCCCATATTAGCAATCATGTTTTTACAACATTTAGCAACCGACTGTGGCGTTACCTTATAGGGAACTGAAGGCTTTAGGGGGCGCTACATTTCTATGGGGAAAAATAAAGACGGTGTTCTGTCAAGAACTCCAATTCGTCAAAAACGCCAATATGACGTCACTTCCGGTGACTCCTTTTAATATCTGTTTTACCTCTGTCTGGGGGGGCCACCGCAGACCCTTTGGCATACAGTGCTAATTAGCATTCTACATTATTATTTGTTTTTGTTTACAGTTATACTTTTATTTCTATGTTATTATCAACATTGACCTGAATTTTAGTAGTATAACCCAATCTCTCACATATATTCTAGTAGTTCCTAGTAATTACAAATGCTTATAACTTTTAAATTAAACATTTTATCAGCCATATTTTCTACTTTTTTAATATTTTGAAATAAATCGGTTCATTGTGTGTGACAAATCAAGAAATAGGGGAATTTTGAGTTTTGCCAGTCGGTATAAAGTGGGACAAGTATTTGATTGCTTGGTTTGGGGGGTGGAGTTCTTTTTTAAAGGGACACTAAAGTAAAAAAAATAAACTTTCATGATTCAGAAAGAAAATGTAATTTTAAGAGACTTCCCAATATACTTCCATTATCTAATTTTGCACAGTCTTTTTATATACACACTTTCTGAGCACCATCTTCTATTAAGCATGTGCACAAGTTCACTGGGTATACGTATACTATTCTGTGATTGGCTTATGGCTGTCACATGATCCAGGGGCCAGCAAATAGAGGGAAAAAATTAAAGTGTTATTGTATTGTCTTTTTATTATCAACTTGTTAATGATAACATTCTACTGTGTTGAATGGTCTTTTAAGATTTAACCCTTTCACTGCTGAGCCATTTTCACACCCTGTGCTAGAGCTGTTTTAGTTGCTTAGCCCTTAAAACACTTACATGTAATTTAATTATTATTTTTTATCACAGATTATACCTTTGTTCAGCAGACCAGACATTTTAAAAAAATACATTTAGTTTGAAGAAATATCATAATATGCGAGAACACCACAATATGAAATGTTAAAAAAATAAATACATTGATTTTTTTTGTGTGTGTCTATGGTGTACATAGTAGTAGCTAGCAGCACAGGAGTAATAATTTCCTAAATATTTCAAACCTATATTTTTCCCCAGTATTTAGCATCAGCTCAAATCCCCAAAACTCCAAAATGTAGCAATTTATATTATACACATATTGTGCAATTATTAAATTGATAAAGATCAGAAAATAAGATGTAATGTTCTTGTTGCTATGCACCATATTGCAATTTATGGAGAAAACACGGAGGTAAAAAAATATCCTACAAATATTAGATACATTTTAAAATTCTGGTTTCAGATTAGGTAACAACACATTTTGACAATGTATGCATTTTCATACCCCTGTCCAAACTCACCCAACATAGCAGAAATCATCTTATATAGACTTTCATATAACACCTTTTTTTTACATTCACCCAGTCCTCCTGTTTATCTTGGTTCCTAAAATGTGTTACTAGTTCAGAGAGACATGGATCTATGAGTATCTTTTATTAATACTATAACAATTACTTGATCGCTATAAGGAGAATTACTCCTTAATTATAATCATGGGATCACGATGACCATGTGGTGCTTTATTATACAGTATATGCCTATGATAAGTGGGTAATAAAGGTCTCCATAAGAGCGTCTCAACCTCCAATGACATCTAGAAGTTGGAGGGACATAGAACCACTAATTAGATGATGCTGTTTTCAAAAATGTTCCATATGCCTATGGTTCTGTGAAGTTATTGCAGTTACTACAGTGATCAGTTGATAACCACCTAGGAATGTGACCCCTCCTTTTTAAGAAGGGCCTCTGCTTTTTCAAAAGAGGGGTCACTTGTTCTGTTGTGCATATTTTGGAGTGCTTTGGTCCCTTTCATAGCGAAAGACTATATAAGGTACCTAGTGTCAAGGTGACTGCTGTTTCTATGGCAATAACCTGCTATTTAAAGGAGCATGGGACCCCTCATTTGATGATCCCCTTATTCCATTGTGTATATGTGTTGTATGCAGTCTTTAGGGAATAGGGGCTCCTATTTAGTTTTCTTTATAGCCATTTCTACAAAACTACTGTAGCTAAAGAAAATACATCCAAATAAATTCATTATGTTGTTGTGATTTTAGGAATACGCTATATGTCTTGGTTTACAAGTAATGTATAGCAAATATAGGCCAAATACTACAAATATTGAATTATTGGTTTAAAGCTTATATTTGGTATGCTTAGACTGTAAGCTAAATAAAACTGCTACACAAAAGTATATATTTGTAAAATGTAGATACCCCAAAGTATTTACCTACATGACACTTTAGGTTTAACCTATCTATCAACAGCATGAGATATGATCACAGTGTGTATCTCATGTAATATAGAGGCACTCTTGCTTCAGATCACTGACTGGCATGAGATCACTGGGACACAATATAACTGTGATCACTGGCCTGGGGTGGGCTCCATTATGCTCTTTCTGTATTGTCTCATTCATGACATGTGTGGAAAAATGACAGTCATTAAGTGGTTAATAAAACTAAAAATACAGCTTTTAAATAAAACTGCTACACAAAAGTATATATTTGTAAAATGTAGATACCCCAAAGTATTTACCTACATGACACTTTAGGTTTAACCTATCTATCAACAGCATGAGATATGATCACAGTGTGTATCTCATGTAATATAGAGGCACTCTTGCTTCAGATCACTGACTGGCATGAGATCACTGGGACACAATATAACTGTGATCACTGGCCTGGGGTGGGCTCCATTATGCTCTTTCTGTATTGTCTCATTCATGACATGTGTGGAAAAATGACAGTCATTAAGTGGTTAATAAAACTAAAAATACAGCTTTTAAATCCATTTTAAACTACCTATATCAATAGCTTCATTCAACACTCTAGGACATAAAGTGTCTTATATAAAAAAGGAAGTGTTCTATGGGGCCACATATTGTCAGGTATTCTTCTTCTAGTCTTACCGCATTAGTTTAAAGGGATTGTAAAGTCAAAACTAGACTTTTATGATTTTGATAAAGCATGATTTGGTATCCTTTGTTAAAAATCATATCTAGGTAGGCTCAGGAGAAGCAATGCACTATTATTATTATCATTTATTTGTATAGCGCCACCAAATTCCGTAGCACTGGGTACAGTGATAGGGGTATACAATGACAAGGATTTATGATAAAATACAAAACATAACAAAACTAAATAAATCTAGTACAGGAGGAAGAGGGCCCTGCTCTGGAGACCTCACAGCCTACATGTTTAGGGTGCAGAGACATAAGGTTGGGGTAGCTTGTCACATCGGTTGTAGTTGCAGTAGTGAGTCAGGCAGTTCATGTATTAGTTTGGCTCGGATGAGAGATGGTGAAAGATGGTAAGCCTATCTGAATATGTGAGTTTTCAAGGAGCGTCTGAAACTATATAAGGTTGGAGACAGTCTTATGGAGTGGGGTAGAGAGTTCCAGAGGACAGGAGCAGCACGTGCAAAGTCTTGGAGGCGGGAGTGGGACGTAGAGATAACAGGAGTGGAGAGACGTAGGTCAGAGGTTGATCGATGGGGAATATTTCATGATGAGTGAGGATATATAGTTGGAAGTTAAACTGTTGAGTGCTTTGTAAGTTTAAGTTAGGGTTAATACTTTAAATTGTACTATGGGGTGTCAGTGTAGCTGATGTAGACCGGCAACTTAGGTGGATGATTCTAGCAGAAGCATTCATAAAAGATTGGAGGGAGGAGAGGCGGTGTTTTGGAAGGCCGTTTAGAAGTAGATTGCAATAATCAATTTGTGACAAAATGAGGGAATGAATAAGTATTTTTGTAATTTTTTGAGTAAGGAAGGGACGAATTCTGGAAATGTTGCGTAGGTGTGAACGGCAGGATTAGGTAAGTGCTTGTATATGTGGGTTGAATGTGAGTTCGTCTAGTGTGACCCCAAGACAGCAGACCTGGGATGAAGCTATCTGCTGATTGGTGGCTGCACAAACACGCATCTTGTCATTGGTTCATCTGCTATGTTAGCCAGGTGTGCATTGTGGCATAGTTCAAACCAGCCCCAGAGCAGCAGTGTGCTACTAGAAACTAGTTGAACATATCTGGTGACGTGTATTTAGTCACCAATTACCAACTAGCTCCCAGTTGTGCTTTGCTTATCCTGAGCCTATATATGATTTTCAACAAAGGATAGCAATAGAACAAAATACATTTCATAACAGAAGTAAATTGAAAAATATGTTAATATTGCAGGCCCTGTCTGAACCATGAAAGTTTAATTTCAAATATCCTACTCAACCACTTTAAATAATGAAATCCTCAGCAACAACATACATGTGGGTCACAGATTATGCTGGATTTTATCTTAAACATTCTATGAAATACTGAGTTTTAGACTGTTAAAAAAAAATACAAACAAAAAAGACAATTTTCCCACATCTAAACCCCCCCCCCAAATTAGAGGTTATAACCTTACTTAATCTGTAAATCCTTATACTTATTTGCTTTGCTTAGTGCTTGCTAATTGCTCATTCAGAAAACACCCTTGGAGTATCTCCAAGTACATCTTAACAGTGGATCGGTTAGTTCCAAGTTAAACAACTGCTTTGCCATAATCATTTAAACATGAGCAACATTTTCATGTATAGGCAGGTTATTAGAAGTAATAATAAAGATTTTAGAAAAATAATGAGTAATCTCTGGTTGGATAATGTATGACTTCACATATTACTTATAAATCAAAGGATTATTTTTATTTTTTAATTTCTTTTTATTATTTTCAATCAGTACATATAGAAAAGAAGATGAATAACAAAAATAGACACAAATTGTGGAGACACAGCTCCAATTTGTTCGCAGCTTGTCTAGGAGACGCAGCTCCAGGTTGAAAATAAACAGTTTCTAAACATCATTTAACCATTATACTGTCTAATTCTACATTGTACCTTACGCTTTCCTTTCTATTATATTCTCTATCAATCATATATCTTATAGACTTTTCAATAACGAAACATTGTTATGACATAACTTGCAGCTTATCTTCCACCCTCATAACCACTCTTCTCTAAGCCTGCTCTCCATTATGTAGGTGGTGTTTTCAAATCTAGTAATTAATTCACTTTGTGTGTCCCTATCTTGTATCTTAATCCAGAATTTCCATTTTTCAAAAAACCTTTTTACATTTACCTCCAAATTATACCAAACATCATGTTGTTCAATCAAGAATTGTTTATGCACTATATTTTTTAGGGCATTCAATGTTGGTGCTCGTTCATTCTTCCACCCCTTTAAAATAAGATTCCTACTTATTATAATTAGCATTGAAAAAAAAGGTTTAGAGTGTATGACTTCAGTTTTTTTAAAATTCAGGAATATAACATGGTCTGCTTGTAGTATTAATTGTTCACTGCATATTTTATTAGCCCAATAAATTACCATTTTCCAGAATCGTTGCAGTTTAGGGCATGTCCATATGCAGTGGATCAGGTTGGCTTTAATTCCGCTGCATTTTTTACATTTATACCCATTGAGATCCTTCCCCCATTTAGACATTGTTTCAGGTGTAATATATGTCATCCATATAATTTTAATATGTTGTTCGCGTAATGTAGCTGCTAACGTAGCCTTCTCAATCCTTCCTATACTTTTGAAAATAATCTGTGGGTTCAGGTCAGGAAAATACATATCTTTCCATTTTGATGTGATTTTCTCCACATATTTCTCGTATTCTGTATGTTTTATAGTATTGTATAAAAGAGATATTGAGAACTTGTTATTTTTGTATGCATTATAGACTGGCGTCAGGGATGAGTGATCCCATATTTTCCCATGTAATCTTATCAATTTCGAGCAGTAGTCTCTAATTTGTAAGTATGCATAATAGTGCTCCTTCTTGAATTGAAATTTATCCTGCATTTCCCTGAATTCCATAATCCTAGCGTTATCTCCTTCTCTATTTATAATTTGCGTCATATTAATTAAGCCATACTCTTCCCATTCTACCCCAATGTTTATTAGAAAGCCTAGTTGGAAATCTTGGTTCCCTCTGATTGGGAGAAAATGTGATACTGCAAATCTTATATTCAGCTTTTTGCAGATTTTGTGCCATGCTATTATTGGGTCTTTAAATAAATTAATTCTCTTAATATATATGGGGAGTTTATTAATTTCTAAGTGGACTATGTTCCTTAAGTACAGGGGTTTGACTATTTGAGATTCTATATCCAATATGGAGAAGTGACCTATGTCTAGGAGCCAGTCTATAGCAATTTTTCCTACTGCCACTAGGTTATATAGAGTAATGTCAGGTAGGGCCATTCCCATTCGATTCTTTGGAAGTGTTAGTTTCCCATGATTTAGCCTTATTTTTTTTTTCCCCCATAAATATGTTCTAATAAATGTACTTATTTTCTTCCTTTCTGTACTTTTCAAGAGTAGGGGGATGTTTTGAAAAATATATAATAAGCGTGGTAGTGCCACCATTTTTAATAAATTTATCTTCCCATATGGGATAGGGGGAGGGTCTCCCAGTGCTTCAGAGTTTCGGCAAATTTTTTGACAGCTTCTTTTATATTTAATATGTATATTTCCTCTGGGTCTGCTGAGAATTTTAGGCCCAGATAAGTTAAAGTATGTTTTACTTCTTTAAAAGTTTGGGTATCTGAGTCTTTTGTCTTATGCACCCATAATACTTCTGATTTATTTTTATTAATTTTGTAACCAGAGAATGCTCCGAATTCATCCACTATTTGACATATTTGTTTAAAGTTTCTATGGGACTGTTTAGTAAAAATTAGCAGATCATCTGCATATACTGCTAGTTTGATTTCCTTCCCTCGTAAACTTATTCCTGGAATCTTAGATCTAAGTATATTAAGTAGTGGTTCCAGGGCTAAATTAAAAATTAAGGGGGACAGGGGGCACCCTTGTCTAGTTCCTCTTAAGAGTGGAAAGTGCCTCGTTTTTTCTTTCTTTATAATTAGAGTAGCTTGGGATTTTTTATATAATAGTTCAATCATGTTATATGAGTTTCCAGAGAATCCGAATTTCTCTAAAGTTGTAAATATGTGGTCCCACACTATAGAATCGAACGCTTTGTGCGCATCCAGCGCTATTATAGAGAGGTCTTCCTCACTTATTTTCTTATTAAATTTTTTATTATACCAAACATCTGCCAATGTTATATACAATTTCCTTAAATTGATGTTAGATGAGCGTCCTTTCATAAAACCTGTTTGGTCCTGATGGACCACCTCCCCAAGTATGACTTGCATTCTTTTAGCTATAATACTTGTAATTAATTTATAATCAGTATTTAATAATGATATTGGTCTATACGACTCTATTAATTGTGGATCTTTCCCTGGTTTCGGTATAATAATTATCGCAGATTCATTAAAATCTGTAGAGGGCATAAGTTGCCCTGTCCAGAACTTATTAAGTAATAATGTTATTGTAGGTGTGATTTCTGCAATCAGAATTTTGTAGAACTCGGGGGGTAGTCCATCAGGACCAGCAGCCTTATTACTAGCTAATTTTCTAATAGTTTGTACTACTTCCTCCTCAGAAATCATTTCATTAAGTTTATTTAGCTGAGTTGTATTAATTTTTGGGACCGTTACTGTTTGCCAAAACTGTTCTTTTATATTCTTGTCTATGGGGAATGATAGATAAAGCTTTGAGAAGTATTCATAAAATGTTTCTTGGATCTCTTTAGGGTCGGTTACCACCCTACTCCCTATTTTTAGCCCAGATATAAACTTGCTTTTCTTTTGATTGTTATTTATTTGGGCCAGAAATCTTCCGGCCTTATTACCAAATCTGTAAAACTTTGCACATCTTTTCATATCTTCCTTAATTTCGTTTTGGGTAAGAAAATTATCCCTATTCTGTTTTGCCAACACGTATTTTTCCCAGTTCAACTTTGATCTATTATCTAGGAATTTAGTATATGCATTAGTTAAAGCTTTAGTTACTTGTTGTTTTTTATAGTTTAATTTTTTTTTCATCTTAATTACGAAGGAGGTAATCTCTCCCCTAAGTACTGCTTTCGCAGTATTCCAGTATATGTTGGTTTTATTCCAGTAGCTATTATTAAATCTATCATATTCCTTCCATTTTTCTTTCAAAAAACTTATGAATTTAGGATTATTTAATAAATATTTTGGGAAAAAGAATGAACCTGGTTGTTTCATAGGAGGTATGTTAAAGGTGATGCTAATGGGGGCATGGTCTGATAATGTAATTTGCTCTATTTTGGCTTCTTGTATCGGATTAATCAAGCTTTCTGATACCAAGAAGATATCTATTCTTGAAAGTGAATGTTTAGTTTTGGAAAGACATGTAAATTCCCTCCCATCTGGGTTCTTAATCCTCCAGATATCCTGTACATTTAAATCTTTTTTTAAATTTTTAAGTATTATGCTTTCCCTTTTCCTTTTAGCCCCCATATTCCTTTGACCTCTCACATCCTTTATTTTATTTCCCCCACTTACTTTCTGTCTATCCAGGAGTAAATTTGGGGTAAGGTTAAAATCTCCTCCAATTATTAGTTTTTTATCTGAATATATCATCAGTTGGTCTCTTATCTTCCTCCAGAATTCTGGATCCTCACTATTGGGGCCGTATATATTACAAAGTATATACTCCTTGCCTTGAATTACAGCTGCCAGAATGATATACCTTTCCTCTTTATCTAGTATTATCTTGCTAATAGTATATTCTAGCGTCTTGCTAAATAAAATGGCTACTCCTCTTTTCCTTGAACTACATGGGGTAAAAATTACTTCCTTTATCCAACCCCCCTTTAATTTAGCTGCTTCCTCGCTTTTTAAGTGTGTTTCTTGAAGGAGGATTATCTGGGCTCCCAGTTTCTTTGCATGCTTCAATACAGACTTCCTTTTAATAGGTGAAGTAATTCCACCTATATTCCATGATATAATTTTGAAAGACATTTTACTCTATTTGAGTGATAATTTAAAAATAAATCTTTTAATCTTGGGCATCTAGCCCAGTAATAAAACCAGCATTCCTGCTTCAAGAAATAGAGACTCAAAAAAAAAGAAAGAAAGCGGGCGCACTGCCTGCCTGTACCCGCTTGTAAGACCCACTGTCTAGCAACTATCCTCACATTATACTTTTTCATTGCCATGATTATTTTCTAAAATTTTTTTTACTTCTGCCTCTTCTGTAAACAATTTGTTGCCCTCTTTCAGTTGTATATTTATCTTTGCTGGGTATAGTAACCTGGCTTTCCAGCCCATTTGAATAAGCTTCGTGCAGTATGGTGCCATAATACGTCTTTTATTGGAGGTTTCTATTGAATAATCATTAAATAATAATAATTTTTTCCCTTTATACATTAATTCGTTATTTAGTTTCCTATATGCGTTGAACATTGCTATCTTATCCTGAAAATTTAACATCTTCATGATAACTGCTCTATTAAGATTCTCTCCTTGTGTTGTTTTTTTGACTGGGCCTATTCTGTGAATTCTTTCTACTATAATTGTAGATTCAGCTCTATCAATTTTTAGCATATGCAGTAATTCCCTCTCTGCGAACTCCTTGAGTTCTCTATCTGTTATGCTTTCTGGTAAGCCGATTAACCTAATGTTGTTCCGCCTTGTGCGGTTCTCCAAGTCTTCCAGTTTTGCTTTAATTGCTTCGAGTTGTGTTGACATATTTTGTGTTATCTGGTCCTTTTGTAGCTCTCTATCTTCGATATCTGAAACCCTCTGTTCTACATGACTAATCCTTGTCGCAAAATATTTAACTTCATTGGAGAGTTCATTTATACTATGTTGTATAGAATCAAATTTTGGAGAGAAGAGTGCGTTTAATTGCCTAACTAAATCTCCATTATTTTGTGCAGTGTTTTCTTCTACATCCTCCAGAACCTCTAAATTAGATTTGTTACTTTTTTTATCTTGATTTTTATTCCTGGATGACATTGTGGGTGATTTTAACTTATTTTTAGATATATATTTATCCATCAATCTATGTGTGCAATCTTGTGCCTGTATCTATGTGTATATATTTAGTTGAAAGATATCAGGTGTTTTTAAGTGTTATGTCCTAGTTGTGATGATCTTTATAATGTATTAGCAAACAGCAAGGAGAGAGAACAGGAATACAGACTTTATTCAGCAGTATCCATCTTAACAATAACTGCCCGCCCCCTCCAATCACATGACTAAAATGTTAACTGTTTGTAGTGCACAGAGTGAACTAAGCATAACTATTGAACTTAAACTATAACATAAAGCATACACATCATTACATCTTCCCCTTCAAATATGAAACACTTAATATGAGACAAAGTCTTCCCATATTTTTGGTTTAATAGCTCGACCATAACGAGAGAAAGTAACTGCTGGCTCACTAGCAGTACAATCAGTGTCAGGTTGAGAGTCATTCCCAGCATTATCGCAAGCTGATACACTTATGTTGTCCTCAAAGTCCTCAGTAGACTTTACATCCATGTTAGGGAATTCTGTGCATTCATTGCTTTGCTCTTTATTGTCATTGCTGCTTGGTTCCTCGAGTAGAGTATCAGCTGCAGTGTCTGGTCGAAGATGACGCCTGTTGCGTCTCAGTTTCTGTCCACACTTGGTTTTGATTATATATGACCTTGGTGAATTAGCTTCACTGACAATTCGAGCAGGTTCCCATGTATCCCCAGTGACTCTGTGTCTCACAGCTTGCCCAGCCCTGAGTGGACCAAGTAACTTGGTAGATTTGTCAAAATACAGCTTTTGCTTTTTCATGTTTATGTTCCTCTGACCTGTTACCTGATCCTGTGGGATAGTCTGAGGCTGCAATTTCTGTGGTGCAATAGGCACTGTGGTCCTCAGTGCTCTACCCATGAGCAGCTGTGCAGGTGAACATAAACCCTCCATGGGTGTTGCACGATAGTTTAACAGGCCTAGGTACACATCCTGCCCTGATGATTGTGCTTTTCGGATAATGGATTTGGCTATGCCAACATACTTCTCAGCTAAACCATTGGCCTGTGAGTGATACGGACTTACTGGTTTGTGCCTGACTCCCCATTCACGCAGAAAGCACTGGAATTCAGCACTTGAGAATTGCGGGCCATTATCAGACACAAGTTCTTCACACACTCCATGTCTCGAGAGTATTGTTTTGAAAGCCCATATGATTGCTGATGCTTTTAGATTTCTCAGCTGTACTAACTCAAAGAATTTGCTGTAGTAATCTACTACTATCAGGTAGTGGTTGTCCTCAAAATGAAAAATATCTGTGGCCAGTCTCTGCCATGCCCGTGAAGGAGTGTTCCATGGTGTGAGAGGTTCTTTTGCATTGTTTTTTTGAAATGTCTGGCAGGTTTCACATGTCTTCACAAGTGTCTCAATATCAAGGTCCAAATTAGGCCAGTAAACCACATCCCGTGCTCTGCGCTTACAAAGAGTAATGCCCAAATGTCCCTGGTGAATTTGCTCCAATATTTCTGCCTGCTGTGATTTAGGAATAACAATACGGTCACCCATGAATATGATATCCGTATGAAAGGATAGTTCATTTCTCACAGGCCAGAATCCCTGCAACTCAGGAGAAAGCTTCTTTCGTTTTTCTGGCCAGCCATTGCACATGACACGAATTAGTTTTTCTAGTACTTTATCTTGTTTGGTATCTTGTCTAATTTTTTCCAGCCGTACATCAGCTATTGGAATATTTACTAGTACTGTATGTACCTGTTCTTCCAATTCAGGTTCATCCCGTGCTTCATGTCCTTCTGGAAACACCCTAGACAGCGTATCTGCCATCGGAATTTCCTTTCCTGGTTTATATTTCACTGTGAGATCATACTGTTGTAGTTTCATAACCATCCTCTGCAGGCGAGGAGGTATAGCAGATAGTGGTTTTTGCATGATGTACTCCAATGGTTTGTGATCAGTTTCCACAACCACTGGGCGACCATAGATATACTGGTGAAATTTCTCACATCCATTTACAATGGCCAACATCTCCTTCTCAATTTGAGCATAATTGGCTTGTGTTGTTGTCAGAGCTCGTGAAGCATATGCAACAGGATGTCCTTGTTGCATTAGCACAGCACCTAACCCAAACTGGGATGCATCCACTTGAAGCACAGTGTTGCAGTTTACGTCAAAATATTTCAGTATTGGCCCTGGATGTTTAGTGATCAGTTTTTTTACTTTCTCAAATGTCTTTTCCATGTTTGCGTCCCAAGACCAAATAGCATCCCTTTGTAGCAATGCACGTAGTGGGGCTGTCAGCTGAGCGAGGCCCTGAGAAAACTTGGATAGATAATTAAAAATGCCTAATGATGTCTCTAGTTCCTTCCTGGAGGATGGGGCCTTCATGCTAATAACTGCTGTTATCTTCTTTGGATCAGGCTTTAAACCCTCTTTGGTTAGAAGGTGTCCAAAATATGTAACCTCTTCTACCCCAATTTGCATTTTGTTTGGATTGAGTTTAAGATTTTTCTCCCGACACCGCTTGAGTAAGGCAATAAGGTTTTTGTCATGTTCTGTACGATCCTTTCCATAAACCAGCAAATCATCAATTATTACTTCAACACCATGTAGACCAGCAATCAACTCATGTGATTTCTTTTGAAATATCTCCTGAGCAGAAGCAATGCCGAAAGGTACCCTTGTGAAACGCCATCGTCCAAAGGGGGAGTTGAAAGTGGTCAGGTGACTGCTGGGTTCATCAAGACGCAATTGCCAGTAACCAGATTGTGCATCTAGTACACTAAACACTGTTGCTCCTACTAGCTTGTGAGCTATATCATCTATGGTGGGGAGTTTGTAGTGTTCTCTCATTATTACTTTGTTCAAATCACGTGGGTCAATGCAAATACGAATTGCGCCTGTGTTTTTCTTCTCTACCACAACCATAGAACTGACCCATTCTGATGGTTCTGTGACCTTTTTTACTACCCCCAACTTCTCCATCCTAGTTAGTTCTTGTTTGACTTTAGCCTCAAGGGATAGAGGTATTTTCCTTGGGGCATGAATGACAGGCTGTGCACCCTCTTTTATACGTATGCGGCTAATCCCCGGGAGGCACCCTAGGCCTTTGAATAGATCACTGTACTCATGCTTAATGTTGTCCTTTGACAGTTCGCTGCACCCACCATCCACAGCCATAATGATCTTTACAAGTCCAATATCTTTACTTGTTTTTAGACCTAATACTGCTGGGGCTTTTGTTTCTATCACAAACAATTGTAAGACCTTTTCAGATCCCTTGTAAAAACATTTTGCATGGCAGCGACCCATCACTTTCAGCTTTTCACCACCATATCCCAACAGTTTTGGTAGGTCTTGAGTCTCTAAGGGGAATTCATTTCTAAGGAGTTCCAGGTATGTGTGGCTTGGCACACAGTTTACTTGTGCCCCTGTATCTATTTTGAAAGTGACTGGAGTTTTGTGAGCCCCTATCTGTAGGGTTACATTTGCTTCATCTGCAGACTTGTGTGATTTCTGTACTGCTGCAAGATATATTCGGGTGCAATGTGAGTCTAACCCTGCATTGTCATCATTGTCCTCTATGGCGTGTACAGCCTGTGTTTGTGTCCTTGCAATATGTGAAAACAGTTTACACACCCTGGCAAAATGTCCTCTTTTCTTGCATTTATTACATATCTGCCACCTTGCAGGACAGGCAGCATTTTTGTTGTGCATGTTTCCACAGTAGCCACAGGTTGCTTGTGTGTTACTTGTCCCAGTGTCCCACTTGCCTTTTATCCCCTTGTGTCCTCTTTCTTGCCAGTATCTGCTGCTTTGATTTTCTATAGCACTGATCTGGTGTTGTGTTCCTTCCAGTACCTGCATGTCCTTTCTTGACATTTCATATGCTCTAGCAATCCTGATGGCTTTCTCAAGATTTAAATCTTCTTCCTGCAGCAGCTTTTCCTGAACTTCTTTAAACTTACTGCCCATCAGAATACGGTCTTTTATCATATCACCTGCATCATAAAAAGCACAGTCTTTGGCAAGCAAGCGCAGCTGTGTCACCCATTCATCCACAGATTCACCTCCACACTGATTCCTCTCATAAAACATTTTCCTCTGCACTGTGATGTTTTTCCTTGGATTGCAGTATGCTTCAAACTTTGCAAACAATACCTCTGTTTTTTGTTTGTCATCTGCAGTGATATCCCCACTTGCCTGCCAGGCTCTGCATACATCACGTCCCTTTTGTCCCACACATATCAAAAAGTGTGCTGCCTTCTGTTGATCAGTCCATCTGTCTGCATCTGGGCCTGCAAACACAAGTTCAATCAGCTCCCTCCATTTTGACCAATTGTCAGAAATGTTCCCTGACTCTAAATCCAGAGAAGGAATGTTCTTTGTGTTGCTGTTTGCTGCCATGTCACTTTTCACCCCACTTCTGGTACCATGTGATGATCTTTATAATGTATTAGCAAACAGCAAGGAGAGAGAACAGGAATACAGACTTTATTCAGCAGTATCCATCTTAACAATAACTGCCCGCCCCCTCCAATCACATGACTAAAATGTTAACTGTTTGTAGTGCACAGAGTGAACTAAGCATAACTATTGAACTTAAACTATAACATAAAGCATACACATCATTACACTAGTGAACTAATTTTACCTTGTGTTTTAAGTGCTTTATTAGGGGGGGGGGGAGTGTCTGAGTGCCTACCTACTACCCTTTCCTTCTCTCGTATTAATGTTCTATTACTTCTTTCTTTTGTTTTACATATTACTTCAAAAAGCTATTTATATTAGTACCACCTTGTCAGACTTTTGTATATATTTCTTTATTATACTCTAGGCACTATTACTCCAATAGCGAGTTCCCTTGCTGCTGTTTACTATAAGTTCCAATTCTGTTTCCACTATATAATCAAAGGTAGTGCTTCTCTAATCTATGAAAAGAGGGGCCCATGTACAAATAGAGAGAGCCTTAAATAACAGTATGTACAATATTCAGCGAATTCCTGATTTAAGTGTGTACCCTTTCACAAACACTCCATTTACTCTTAGTTTCTCTGGTAGGGAGTTATCCTGTTGTTATTAGCTATTAATTCCAGACACTTTTTCAATTTAGATCTAAGCTTATTAAACTTATACATACAGGCATGCTAATCTAATCAAAGAAATTATGCCAATTATCTTATACGAGTCTGAAAAAGGATAGCCAAAGAGGGAGAGTCAGAGCAAGATCAACCAGAAAGAGAGAGCATAGAAGAAGAAAAGAAAAGACCGGGAAAAAGGACCAGTATGTCCAAGGTTTTCATATATACATATCCCTCCAACGTTAATCAATTTCCCCCCTTCCTATCACATCAAGTATATTAATGTATATGAGATTACAATCATCGTTAAGAACAGCCATAAAATAATACTTCAAAACAAGTGAGAAAAAGATATGCAGGAGCACACAAAGATTCCCACGAAATTATTGCGCCCTTGACATTATCATCTCTTTAAAGTATATGGTATATGATATGCTTCTTATATCTTTAAATTGCTCAGTGTTCAGTTTCAGGCTTCTTTCTTTCTCTTTTTCCTAAAAAAAGCTTATTGCTATTTTTATCAGCCAGTTATGTTTTTAATTTTCCTAGATACAGCTTTTTAATTGTCCCAGTCAGTAACTTATGATCTGTTTTGTATTCCTTTTTGATTGCAGAGTATTTGCACAGCTTATCTTCTGATCAGATCTTATGAGATATATATAAAAAGGTAGATGGAAAGAGAGCGACCCCAAAAGCAAAAGAACAGATGCTTTCCAAATCAAACCCCAATTTTTACTGCTGGAAATTTCTATTAGGGTACAGGCAGAAGAGATATTTTAACTGTTAACTTCAGTATGTCCCTTTAATACTCAGCAAAAGGAGGGAGTTCTGTTCCACCTTTCTTTGCATTCAGATTGTCTTAAGGGGATAGCTGCCTTGTCTTGTAAAATCCTTAAATATAGAGACTGGATTTTTTGTATTTTAATCATGAGAGTCCATTCAAATCATTCATTAGTCAGACTACTTTGTTTAGCTTCAGTAAATTTAGGCCCACTTTATATGTAGATTACAACATCGGTGTTCTTTCCTTTTCCTTAATAAAAGTTTATATAGCTTATGTGTTAACTTTAGCCAATGTGCTGGTGCAGGACAGACTATTTATGGCAGCTCCAGTATATTCTTTGACCTCTTATCGGTGTTCATTAGCAAGCCAGAGCGAGATTTTGTTAAAGGTGTTCTGACAAATTTAACAGTGTGCCTTCAACTCTGGGCCCTACATATAGCAGGTAATCCCTCTATCCATTCCTAAGGATTGTCCACCCAGGTTGCCCCTTCTGTTTATCTTCACCGGCCTTTACAAAGCCTTTTATCTGCTTTGATCTCAGTTACCCTTTTAAACAATTGTATTACTTTAAACCGGGTACTTATCTGGTTATTGTTTTCCAATGTTCGCCATCCAAGTCTGTCCCCGTTTTCCTTTACACAGCTGTGTACCTGCACTGCTGATCCAATTTCCAGCTTTACTTGACGGCGGGTTTATCAGAGTTCCCTGCTGGAGCTTGTCTGCTGATCTTTATACCTCGGGAACCTGTGCGTGTCCGAAAGGCTTACTTCAACCAAGTGATACCCTGGCGTCCTCTGCCCACGTGTAGGAGGGGGAACTTTAGCACGGTGCGCTGAGGGTTGTAACGTTATGTACAGTGCCTTCCCCTCGTGCTCTCCGAACAAACACCTGGACACCTGAGTATCTCTCCAATTCGTTAGGTCTCGGCGTGTATCCAGGACCGCCTAGAGAGATATACCCCTGGAGCTTGGCTTGTAGCTGATGCTTCGGTGCAGACGCGTACTGCTTGCCTGCTGCGTGACCGCTTCCGCCGGAAGTCTATCGATTCATTGTTATATATACATCAAAGGATTATTAATTAGTTATAGGGGACCAGTGTAAAGATTATACAAAAAGGATATGTGCAGATGCAGGCAAGGGAAACGGGGGGGGGAGTATATTCTAAATTAGGGTAAGAAATCTCAAAATGGTCTGTTTTGAGTTATGGTCTCTTAGTCAGTTTTAAATTTGACCTGTTTGATTTGTTATGTTGATTTGAATCATTTTGCTTTAAAGTTATCTTTATAAAGAAATTTAGCTAAAAAAAAATTAGAAAAATCATATGATATCATGATATGTGAATACTCCTACACAAGATACAATTTGAATGTAAATTGATTGACAATTAATTTTAATATTTCAAAAGTTTAAAGTGTTTTATAGTTGCAATCTATTTGGGATGGGGCATCATTTGCTATTATATAAACACTAAAAGGTAAGAGAGGGATGACCATTTGTGCAATCTCAACACATGGGTTATATTTGAAGGCAGGCAATAATATTTTCTGAAAGCAGTTTTTTTTTTAAACAGGTTTTTGCTAGGTTAATACTTCCTAAAATTGAATTGTGGTGTCTAACCTTTTATTATTTCTTTTTTTAAAGCTTTTATTTATCTCACAACAACAGAAGAGTAATAACACAATATATTCAGAATTATATCGGGGTCACACATGACCCGTAAGAAGATGAACGTCTTCCAATGCTTAAAAAACAATGACAGTTGCTCATCATTTGAATCTTGTAAGTTACATTGTTCTAAAAGACATTGAGAAGTCAACTCTCTTCTATGTTCTTTTAAGCTGGGGGCACTTTTCGCTTTCCAAGATCTCAGAATCAAATTGCGTCCAAGGAATATAATTGTATTAATTAATTTTATATTTATATTAACTGCCGAACCTTGAGCTTTAACTAAAAAAAATATTTCCTTCGGTTGAATCTTGTATTCTATATCTAAAGCTACTTTCATCCAATATCCTACTTTATTCCAGAGCTGCCCAATTTTTGGGCAAGCACAGAAACAATGAAAAAGGTCTGCATGAAGAAAAACAATTTTTTTTATACCACTTCGATAGACTTGCTGGGGTCAGATATGTCATTAAAGATATTTTGATCTGTGATTCTCTCCATGCTGTTGTAATCCAATATTATCTGACTATCGATGACTGGAAAAACATTTCTCCATTTGGAAATAATGTATTCCAATTTGCTTTTAGACGACTGTTGTCCTAAAAGTCGATAAAAAGGAGTAACAGACTACACACCCAACTTATAAGCATTAATCTTAGGTTGGATATCTTGAAGTGCCCAGTCTAAGCCATACGTTTGTTTTAATTCAACAGCGTAATGTCTTACTTGAAAATAGGCGTAGAAGTTTCGCTTTGGGAGCCCAAATAGATTACACAATTCAAAGAAGGGTATAAAATCTAAATTTATATCTAATATTTGTGAAATATATTTCAGACCTTTTATGGCCCACTGTCTAAAAACCTCATCTGTTAGACCCGGCGGAAAAGATGGATTACCTAGGATGGGTAGATGTTTGGAGATATGCGGGGAACATCCTGCCTCTCCACAGAACTTTTGCCATGCAATAATAATGTTCCTAAATGTTACTAGAGAGAAAACCTTCGATGGGAGCGAAGTAATAGGACAATGTAAAATTGCGTCCAGCCTAAAAGGAGTCACATATATAGATTCAAGCTCAAAGGAAGTTACCAATTCCTTTTCTGTTAACCAATTAACAGCTATCTTAACAGAAGCCGCTATACTATAAGCTTGTATATTCGGAAACGCTAATCCAGCTGCTGTTTTCTCATTCATCAAACGAGTTACAGCAATACATGCTTTTGTCCCCTTCCAAATGAATTTGGAGCACGCTTTGTTATATTTTACTATATCCGCTTTATGTATGGAGATCGGGATATTTTGTATTAAGTAGAATAATTTGGGGAATAAAATAGTTTTTATTAGCATAACCTTTGCTGTTAACGAGATAGGAAGATTCATCCAGTCCACCAATTTTTCCTTACATACTGCAAAACATTTACTAAAATTTAGACTGTACCATTCCTCTGGATTAGCGCTTAAATTAATACCAAGATACGTAATCTGTAAAGATTCTCTGAATGGGTGTGCAATTTTCTGGTCCCTTTTTTAAGCCAAAGTAGTTTAGATTTAGATAAATTAATTTTATATCCGGAAATTTGGCTAAAAGTACTAATCAGTTCTAACAAGAGCGGAAGATTTCTTTTAATATTACTTAAAAATAACAATAGGTCATCTGCATACATCAATAACACTAATTTGTATCCTCCTATCCGGATACCTTCTAGATGTTGACGTAATAAGATTGCCAGCGGTCCCACTGACACGTTGACGTGTTCCCCTCTGTAAAACTATACGTTGCGAAATTTCCCCATTAATAATTAAAGCAGAGGAAGGGGCTCTATATATTAATCGGATAAAGTTATTAATATGTCCATTCAAACCGAACTGATCTAGGGAGAAGAATAAATGCTCCCAAGAAATACGATCGAACGCCTTCTCGGCGTAGACCGTCAGTAGAGCTAGATCTATATTCTCACTATGTTTGGAGCATTTAAATTTATTCCAAAAAAAATCAATCAGAGTCATTACCTTCCTCATATTCTTTGCCGGATTTCTCCCAGGCATAAAACCTGACTGATTTTCATGAATTATTAAACTTAAATAAGGTTTCAGTCTATTCACTATAATAGAAGTTAGTAGCTTATAATCTGTGTTTTATACAGAAATAGGCCTATATGAGGAAGGCAATTCCGGATCCTTATTTTTTGGGGGAATTAAGGATATATTGGCGGCCGCAAAGTAGGCTGAACAATTATTATTACCTGTGAAATAAAAATTAAATAGCTTCTTTAAAGACGGGACTATTTGAATTTGCAATATCCTATAAAATTCTATCGGTAAGCAGTCAGGACCAGCCGCCTTATTAGACTTGGCTGTCTTGATAGCTGCAAAAATTTCATCTTCCGAAATAGGCATATTAATCTCTGTCAAATTTTCTCTAGGAATTTTAGGAGCCTTGATCTTACTCCAAAACATTTCTTCCTGGCTTCTATCATATTCTCCCTGGCTGTATAGTTCTTTAAAATAATTAAAGAAAACTTTACTGATTTCTGAATTAGTAGTATATCTATCAGTACCACTTTTGATAGCCGAAATGCTATTTCTATTCGTTTTTTTTGTCAATCTGGCTAAAAATTTAGCCGAAAAAAGGAAGTTATTAGTGACCAGCGCCAAAAAAATATATAATTTACTACAAACTCCAACTAGAGATTAGTATAAGACACCCTCTCAAACCTATAATAAAGACCAAATAATAATAAAAGAAACACTAGGGAGCGCTCAAAAACAACAAGCGAAAAAAGCTTGAAACAAGCTAAAGAGTAAATAATATATAAACTAACTTCTCAATAAAAAACACAGATTATATCAATATTAGGATAGTGTTATATGCAATATACTACCAAGAAATAAATAGAAAGGTGCCGGTTATAAACACATACAAATTGATGTGTAAAAACACAATAACATTTATTTACTGACAAAAAAGATTAGTAGGTCGACCTGTTAACAAACACATATATAATACATGTTAAAAGATTAAACATTAAAAGACATATACATAGGTACTGCAAGCACCCAAAAAAGTTTGTGTGACAGATGAAGTCCAGAACGATGAATGCCTTCAGCTTGTCGGTAAATGGAACCACAAACCAGGTCTGTGAACCAAGCCGTTCCGAATAGGCAAATGAACGTAGCCGATGGTACTTCGCTCCTATGGACAAAAGGATCCTCTTAATTTGTGTCAAAACTGTGAGTAACAAAAGAGATATCCGTACTCACATATTAGGTATCAGGAATCCAGCCTCCGAAAATGTAAGCACTGCTCTGTGCCGTGGACCAACCACCCAGGGTATCGTTCAGTCTCTGCAACTCAGGAAAACAGAGTGCTTACACACAGTTAACTTAAAAGGAAAAATGGCTCAGAAACCCGGTGAAGTCCTGCAGTTTGCTTTTACAGGTACAAGTTGTTTCTTAACACAAATACCCAAGACCTGCTTATCGTGGTCAAATAGTGCAGTTCTCACCTTAACGGGTTATAACGCCAATCTAAAACAAAACACTCCAAAATATAGGAGCTAGATATAATGAGCAACGCGTTTCAAAACATTAGGTTTCTTTGTCATTGTCAATTTAGCCGATCTCCCAGCAAAACCTCCATATAATGCTTTTTGTTTTTGTACCTCTCGGGTAGATTTGTGGCAAATAAATATATCCCGGGCCGTCTTAGCATTTATATATTTAAGCCAATTTGGGTTGGAACGTTCTCCCAGATATGCTCTGTATGCATTTTTAACCTGACACGACAACTAGTTTTCTTGTCGTTTAAGTTTCTTTTAAGATGACACATGTAGGCTTTGATCTTCCCTCTCAAGACAGCTTTAGCTGTCTCCCAAAAAATCTTGGGTTTCTCTTTATATTCATTATTATTACTAGCAAATTCTCTCCATTGTTCTGACAAACAATTTTGAAAGTTAGTATTATTTACTAGATATTTGGGAAAGTAAATAGAGTGGTTAATAGGAGAATGTAGTCTTGAAGCATTAAGAGTTAATGTAATAATTGCATGATCTGAAATTATAATGTCTTCAATAGTCGTGTTCCAATCTAATCCAATTAAAGATTCTGAAATTAAGAATAAATCAATTCTGGATAAGGATTGATGGCCTTTAGACATACACGAATACTGTTTCACGTCTGGATTCTGGGAGCGCCAAATGTCTATTAAGCCCAGTTGTGAACACAACTTCTGCAGAATCCGCACTTTCCTATCTGGTTTACTAGCAGACGTTTTATTGTCTCTATCTAAAAGCGGTTCTGCCACTAAATTAAAGTCTCCAGCCACTATTAAATTCTGGCCTATGTATTTATGTAATAATAAGAATATACTGTCCCAAAACTCCCTATCAACTTTATTTGGCCCATATAAGTTACAAAGCACGAATCGCGTTTTATCATACAAGATCTCAACAATTTGGAAGCGACCTCCTGGATCCTTGAACGAGGATATAATCTGATACTCAAGTGTTTTATTAAAGAGAATTGCCACTCCTCTTTTACTAGAATTATATGGAGCTGCAATTACTTCTCCAACCCAATTAGACTGAAGCTTAACATTTTCCGACTCGCTTAAGTGAGTCTCCTGTAAAAAGGCTATATCTGGTTTAAATTTTGCTAGGTGTTTAATTACCGACTTTCTTTTACCGTAATTGGCGAATTTATGCCCCCAACATTCCAGGAGACTATCTTAAGTGTAGAAGTCATTGTCTTTAAGGAACCTTAAATTTATAATAATTCTAAACAGGTACCTGAACGACAGGAGCGGAGAGAATGGGAACCTCATTGAGGGAGAGAGGAAAAAAAAAAAAACCTCCAGTAAATTCCATATCTCATGCATGTACCATATACTTCTAACTCTTTGAAGCAGAAATATTTCAGGTATATTCCAAAATAAAAGTATACATAATATCTCTTGACTAGCATTTCCATTAACTTACATATACAATTAAATTTGCATGGGGAAAAAAAAAAATATATATATAATTGCCTATACCAAATATTCTATGTTTAACACATAAACACTTTAAATCATTTCCAGAATACATATGTACATAAAATAACATAGTCGACATTCCCGTAATATGCATTACAGTTATATTGAATGTAGGGAGAAAAAAAAAAAAAAATTCAAAGCATAGTAAGATAAAATAGGCTCTCCCCTTGACTCCCTAGCTCTTGCAAATACCATCCATTTCTTATAATACTTGAAATAGGTTCCAAAATACATATATGCATAGTATAACTTAATCCACACTTCCATTAATACATAATTGTATTGTATGGAGGAGGAAAAAAAAAAAAAAACCCACAAACATAAGGGGGGGAGTAAACCTTATTAAAATTACACCTCCTATCTTGTATCCCGAGTCTATAGCGCAACCTTTGCTATAAAGTAACCTCCGTTTTAAATCAATACATGTCATATTAATCTTACTTTTAAAATTAAGGGCACGCTAGTCCTAGCTTCTTGCATAAAGCATTAGCTTCATTAATACTAGTTAGCGTATAAGATGTTCCTGGCTTAGTTACCAAAAGTTTGGCTGGGTAGACCAGTCTGACATTACAATCTGCACCCACAAATATCCCAAAAAAGGGCGACATTTCTCTTCGTTTAGCAAGAGTCTCAGAAGAAAAGTCCTGGAAAATCAGGATCTTATGTGTATCAATGTAGAGGTCAGTAAGTTTTCTATAGTAATTCAAATATACTAATTTGTCTTGGTAGTTGACAAATTTGAAGATAACAGGTCTTGGTTTAAAGCCTTTATTATTTTCCTTCAGTTGCCCAACTCGATGTGCCCTTTCTATCAAAAAAGGGGTGGGGGGTGGGATCGAGAGTGACTGAGGTAGAGTGACAGAAAAAAAATTCATGAGATCTTGGAATTCTATGGACTCAGGCAGGCCAATAATCCTTAGATTGTTCCGCCTAGAGCGGTCCTCAAGTTCCTCGATCCTAGATTGTAATGTTAAGATAGTTTTACCTTGGGTAATTGTAGCTGGCTCAAAGCAATTTACTCTGTCCTCCAAGTCAGACACTCTTGTCTCCACCTCCTCCAGTCTAGATGTAAATTGTCTAACCTCTGTTGTTAAACTTAATTTCTTGCTTAATTATGTCTAAATGGGGAGTCACCATTTTAACTACCTCTGAAGCAAACTCGGACAAATCATTGAAACCAATAGTATTTGCACCTCTTTCTTGTGAAGTATCAAGCGCTATATCTACATTTTTGACACTACTTTTCTTTTCTCTTCCTTTTGGTGGCATAATGGGTGAAGAACTTTTCTGAAGGGAGATAAATTTATCCATTCAATTTATGCACCCTTTACCTAAGTGACTTATCTAATCTATTCCCGATGTGAAAAAAAAAAAAATCAAAAGAAGACCGTCCGCTTGGACAGTGAGTGCAATATACACTGTAGTGAAAAAAATCAAACTGTGAAAAACATCGGTCTGTGAAAAGAAAAAAAAAAAATTATGTAAAGTGAAAAAACAAGTGATAATTATATAAATAAACCTTATTGCTTGGCGTTAGCCCAGAGTGCAAATTAAACAAATATATCTAATTCGGTGAATAAAATCTCAAGTGCTTATTTCTATATTGCTTGCTGTCTACCACCAGCTCAAACCTCAGCGTTTCCAGGACAGAAGGCGCACAGTACCCGGCTTACGGACCGGCAGATGACGTCATCACAGTACGCCTGAGTGTGTTAGCATGCATCTACAGAGACGGAAGCTTTTCACAAGCCTGAGATTTGTTTCACCGCAGAGTTCAGCAAAACGGCAGCCAGAGGTGCTTCGTACCGGCCCGGGGACCCACGGAGTGGTGAACGATCCGGAGGCTGAATAGGCTGCTGGACATATGCTTAGAACTACTAGCGCTGGTGAGTCTGGATAATAGTACTTTACATTTCTTAAGGATTATTGCCATTGGGTTCACACCGCATTGTCTTGAGCTGTCTAAAAGGGGAGTGTTTGTATTTTGTTTACTTGCTTTGACCGGCTAATTTCTCCTCTGACGGATCGACTGGTATTTACCCTTACTGCTTAACACACAGTGTCCGGAGCTCTCTGTTTACATTTCATAAATATCTTTGACGATAGAGAGCTAATATTATGGATAACATGGAAAACCGTGAACTTTATTCCCTCAGACCTTTGTCACATATTGAAATGGACAGACTTACGATTGAAGATACCTTTGTCAATCAGAAAGAGACTCTATCTATGAGTGATATATTTTTACATATGGAACGTACCCTTATTAAGGAATATAAAACATGGTGGGACAAACGTGCCCTAGAGAAATATTTTATGATGGGTTTAATCCCCAGAGGGTTACGTCTAAATAAGTATCCCACGTTCCAGATAAATGACTCTACCTTTATTGTCAAATGGAATGCCATCTTAACGGACTGTTCAAGGAGATTAATGGAATTAATAATATCCTGAAAGAGGAGTCGGATTAGGTATGATAGTGCCAGCTGTGTATATTTGAATTACTTTCCACTAGCACCTCCAGACGCAATGTGTTTTTACGAAGGACCACCGGATTCCACGGCTCTTCCGTCCACTACCACACTTTCCGAGTCGGCTCAGGCTTCTCAGTACACCTGCTCAGACAGATTCAGATTCAGCTCCGGCTTTCAAATTTAAGACCGTCCCAGCTGAACTTCTTTCAGACCCGTCACCTTATGGATCGACACTCTAGCAACACAGGGGCCGTGGGATTTGCCTATCCCCTGTCGTCAGTCTGATAGAACCGTCACAGCGTTTCTAGCCACAGCAGCCTAGGCTCCACAATTACAGCACATGTCACGCCAACTCACTCCGGGTTCCAGCCAAGCAGCTGCCAGTCCAACCGCTAGAGTATCGCAATATATCCAGGTAAGCAGAAGGGGACAATAATATAGTTGGTTTGGATATCCCCCCGATAGCCAATTAAAACAACTGGGTATAGGGTAAAACGGTTTAGCAACAAAGCGTATGTTTTGCCAAATCGGGACTTCCCGCCGAGATCCGAGGATCTAATACCGGCCCTGCTGTAGCAAAGACAGAGCAAGGTAAACTACGGCAGAATGGAGATCTTAGGTTCCCATATACTTGAGACAACGAAGCTCACGGAAGCTACCTGCTTGCTCCGCCCCCAAACGGAAGTGTGTCCTCCCTTTTATTATTTCTTATGGGTCTAGGCCTTTTTGGATGAAACTGCTAATATACATTACTTTATGACTTGTGAAACATATTTTGTGGTTTTGGTGTGTATAAATTAGATGGCAAAATAGCTAGGATATTTTAATGTAAGCAGCAGAGAATGAGAAAACATTTTATTTACAATATACAGTGGCATAGATTACAAGTGGATTGCCATTTATATTGTGGGCCTGCCCTTTGAATAGTGCAAATTTGGTATAACAAGTGAATGATTAAACAGAATTAATGGATATTGTTTTTGTGGCTGACATATATACATACCCACATATGCAGTATGTATATAAATATATATATATATATATATATATATATATATATGTGTGTGTATATATATATATATATATATATATATATTTGAGATAAGCCTAAATACAAACTTGGTTTCAGGACGGTACATATATTATTGTGACCATTTGGAGTTAGCATGCATCAAGGCTCGCCCCTATAAAAATATTCACAATTGTGTATCTTGCTTAAGGGTCTCTAAAATAAAAAGCAGAAAGGCAGTGGGGTCAAGATTTACAGTTTTAAACGTGAAAATCCTGTAAAAAAACAGTGTAACGGTACCAACCGGATACCAAGGGTTAACACCAGGGAACAATGTCCTACATAGGGAATCAGCAGTTCACAACCCAGCCAGTTGTCAGGTTTAAACAGAATGACTTTTATTAAGGCTCATATGCCCAGTATTTATGCAGGTCTGACCCCCCCCAGAAGGGGGGTTGAAAGAATGTTGTACATTGAATGGAGGGAACACGCCCTTTTACATGATACAATAGAATACCTTGCTCAAGCTGATAACAATTTAAACACAGACACACACTTGGCTTTCCTTATCATCTAGGGTCTGCTCTCTGAGGTTGATTAAACAATGGACTGTGTATCAATAACATTAATGACAGTGCACAATAGCTGAGGCTAAAGCTGAACACAGTTAACTCTTTCAGTGCTGACAGAAGGGTCTGTCACATCTACATAGCACAATATACAGCATATAGACAACCTTTCTTATGTTATAGTCCAGAAGTGGCTAGGTTTGCCACAATGCTCCCCCAGAACCAAGCCGGCATACACAGTCTGATCCCAACGGATCGGCTTGGGGATGTCCGGGGCAACAACTTTCGGCTCAAGTAAGCTACGGGGTGTTCTCCGCCATCTGCTCCAACTTGGCTCAGTACTGCCCCCACCCCAAACATGGAAGCGTCTCTTCCCGGAGGGACTGGGATTGGGTAGTCACAGGGTTAACATCAGCGGGATCCATGGGAGCATAGGCAGAAACAAGGGGGGCCAAGTCATTTCCAAGGAGAACATCAGCAGGTAAGTCCTTCTTGACCCCCACATTCACAAGTCTAGCGCCCACTCCCCAATCCAAATGTACCCTGGCAACAGGTAGGCGGAACACAGTGCCCCCTGCTACCCTCACAGCCACAGTGTCTCCAGTGTGCTGTTTCTCAGGCACCAAGTTCTCTTGAAGCAAGGTCATGGTAGCACCAGTATCCCGTAGACAACTGACCTCCTTCCCATTCACTTTAACCCGTTGCCGGTTATTCCGGTGGGCAGCTTGCACGGGGTCTGCTTCATGTAGGCTGCCCCAGCATTCTGGCGCCTCTACGTAGCGGGCCACAGGCTGAGGATTATGTGGGATTCCGCCAGCGGGTCTTCTCCAGGACTGTGCTTGATTCGCTGCGTTTAGGGGACACTCTGGTCTTTTGTGCCCTAGTTGCTTACATCCAAAGCACCGAATAGGTTGTGAGTAGCCCCGCAAATTGAACCGGGCTCTCTGAGGGTAGTTCGTGGCCGGAGGCCGTGTGGTATAGCGGTGCGCCGGGGGTTGGTAACTGGCAGCTGCTGGGGTGACTGGGGGTCTGTACTCCACTCTAGCAGTGGGCAATCGGTATACTGCTCCCCCTGCCCCTCGTACTGCCACGGATCCGCCAGTGGGTGCTGTATCCGGCACCAAATGGGGAGCTATCAGGGTTAAAGTAGCTCCCGAATCCCGAAGTCCCTGGACCGACATCACCTCATGCAGAATTCCCAGGGGTTCCTCGGCTTGGGTGCTCAACACCTCATGAGCGGCTGGCTCCGTTTGGTAATGGTGAGCAGCCGCCCTTGGGGCCAGGTTCTGTCTGACCTGGTTCCAAGCTTGTCTGCTCCGATTTTGGGTGCACTCACGTGCCATATGTCCCCACTGCTTGCAGGTGTGGCATTGTATATTAGCCCGTCCGTTGTTAGGCTGTAGTCCATGGTGCCTCCTGGCATCAAAATGCTGGTCTGCTAATCTGGCTGCTTCGGTTAAGGTGAGGGGTTTTCGATCTCTCACCCATTCTTGGGCTTCTGGGGACAAGCCGTTAAAGAATTGCTCCAACAGCATCAGTTGTCGCAATTCTTCCATGGTGGTAGCTTGGCTGGCCTGTATCCACCCCTGAGATGCTTGATCCAGCTTGTGGGCCCACTCTGCATGGGAATCTCTTTCTGGCTTGCGCAGGCCTCTAAACTTGCGCCGGTATGCCTCTGAGGTAATGGCATATCTTTCCAAGATCGCTCTCTTCACTTTAGCGTAATCCTTGCTGTCCTCCCTGGGTACAGCGCGATACGCTTCCGCTGCCCTACCGGCTAGCTTGCCTGCTAGCACCGGCACCCATACGGACTGCTCCAAATCATGTAACTCGCACAGTCTCTCAAAATCCTGTAAATACCCATCAATCTCATCCTTCTCCTCACAAAACATTTTAAATGCATGGTATGGGATTTTGGGTCTTACTGGGTTGCTGAGTGCGTCCAAAATGGATTCTGCTCGGGAGGATGCATTCCGCGGACTGTGTGCCATCACGTACTCCTGCACATCTGCCATTACCACGGATAGCATATCCCGTGGTACAGGTTGGGGTAAAAATTCCAGCCTGGTCCTCATTTCCCTCTGGTATAGGGTCTCCTCCATGGCTGCTGGAGGCGTAGCGCTGCGAGCTCTGTCTCCCTCCATCAGCTCAGCAATTAATATAGCCTTGGGTTTGCTGCTGCCTATCTTTCCCCTGGCTTCTAGCAGTTCCTTTTACGTTTGTCTCTTTAGCTTAGAATAATCCATCTCCATTCACTTCGGTCCCTGGTACTCCTTCCATCTTAGTCAGTATTGTAGTAATCCCCCTCTTCCTGAGGTTACTGGCTTGTGTAGTTGCTCTTCTGGGCGATAAGGTTCATTCCGTCGCTTGCCACCAATTGTAACGGTACCAACCGGATACCAAGGGTTAACACCAGGGAACAATGTCCTACATAGGGAATCAGCAGTTCACAACCCAGCCAGTTGTCAGGTTTAAACAGAATGACTTTTATTAAGGCTCATATGCCCAGTATTTATGCAGGTCTGACCCCCCCCAGAAGGGGGGTTGAAAGAATGTTGTACATTGAATGGAGGGAACACGCCCTTTTACATGATACAATAGAATACCTTGCTCAAGCTGATAACAATTTAAACACAGACACACACTTGGCTTTCCTTATCATCTAGGGTCTGCTCTCTGAGGTTGATTAAACAATGGACTGTGTATCAATAACATTAATGACAGTGCACAATAGCTGAGGCTAAAGCTGAACACAGTTAACTCTTTCAGTGCTGACAGAAGGGTCTGTCACATCTACATAGCACAATATACAGCCTATAGACAACCTTTCTTATGTTATAGTACAGAAGTGGCTAGGTTTGCCACAAACAGTAATTATAAATTGTTTGCATAGAAACTCATATCCACCATCTTGTTTACAATCCAAGTAAAAAAACGACAGGGCTTTAACCCTTTAAGGACACAGCTTTCAGTTTGCTCAATTGTTTTATGACGGAAAAAATTCCGTCATATGTCCTTAAGAGGTTAACAAGCAAGAGAAATAAATATAGTTTAAAGAATCTTTGTGAAAGTTATCAAATGCCATATAGCAATAAAAAAAACAGTGCACAGTCTGCCCATCCATATAACCTAAAAGATGCATTTAGATGGTCAGCAGTAATGCAAATAGAAATGGATTGCTATAGTTAAGTATGAAAGCTAGGATTAAAGGGACAGTCTACATAAGAATCAATAACACCCAGGAGAACAGTATGTAACACCTATACTTGGGGCAGTGATAGGTAGGACTGAATTTACTTACATAGGTGCCGGATTCGCGCCACAGGAGATCCTGACCAGCTTCTGAATGAGGAAGCATGTGGTGATCACGTCACCGCTGCACGCAGAGAGGAGTCAACTCCCCTCTAGGCAACGAGCGCAGACAGCAGGCACCGCGTCCCTTGCAACAGCTAGAGCAGCTCGACATAGCCCCCCTCTCAAGGGTTCCCTCTGGGAACCAGAGTTGTCCTCAAAGGATGAGCAGCATGGAATTTAGAGACCAAAGATGGAGCATGCACATCACAACAGGAACCCAGGAACAATCAGTCACAGAGTAGCCCTTCCGATGTACCAAATTCTGCAGTTGTCTGCGCCTGTATCTGGAGTCCAGGATCTTAGCAACCTCATATTCAGGGTCACCATGGACCAGGAGTGGAGGAGGAGGAGCCGGGTATATCTATTCTTGATGTAAGGCTTGAGTAGTGAGATGTGGAAGACTGGGTGTATGCGCAGGGTTTTGGTCAAGGCCACTTTGTAGGTAACAGGAGACAGTCTTTTCAGGACTTTGTAAGGACCAATAAACCTAGGCCCCAATTTGTGACAGGGTTGACATAGACTAATATGTCGAGTAGAGACCCAAACACGTTCACCTATAGAGATGGCACGTACAGAGACTCTGACGATCAGCAAACTTTTTATATCTAGAGATAGCTGAGAGCGAATACGTTGCCAATGAGTGATGAGTTAAGTATCGTGTCGGTCTGCAGCAGGAACCCCAGTGGACTAAGCAGAAAGAGGGAAGACACAAGGTTGATACCCTGCTGCGGCTTAAAATGGAGAACATCGAAGAGAAGAGTGCCAATGAGTGTTTATTGCAAGCTCCGCTAGGGGTAACAACTCGGACCAGTTGGTATGAAGGGTGTTGACATAGGCTCTAAGATAAACATCAAGATATCAAGATCCTGGTTTACTCTCTGTTAGTCTATTGGTCTGAGGATGGTAGCCAGAAGACAAAGAAACAGTGGTTCCAATCAACTTGCAAAAGGCTCTCCAAAAGGTAGAGATGAATTGGGAACCTCTGTCGGAAACAATATTCAAAAGAAATGCCATGAAGTCGTACCACATGCAGGAGAAAAAGAGATGATAATTCTTGGGCAGAAGGCAGTTTTTTTAGGGGTACAAAATGAGCCAGTCTGGAGAACCGATCCCTCACAACCCAGATAACTGTATGGTGGTCAGAAGGGGGGAGGTCCACAATGTCCATAGTTACGTGTGTTAATAGTTGTTTGGGAATGGACAATGGTTGGAGCAAGCCAGGAGGCAAGGATTGGGGAGTTTTGTTGGCAGCACAAGTTGTGCAGACTTTCACATAATCCTAAGCGTCAGACTTCATAGTAAGCCACCATACATGTTGTGAAAGACGCTTAAAAGTCCTAGTCATACCAGGATGTCCTGAGAGTTTACTGTCATAAGCCCAGGACAGTACAGGAGTACGGGTGCTTCAGGAGGTTTACCAGACATTTAATTGAGCAACCACACAGTAGGGAGGTATGTGTTCAATGGGAGCTTCAGTGGAATCACTTGAGTGAGGGAACTGACGGGAAAGGGCATCCACCTTCTTGTTTTTGGTCCCAGGAAGATAAAAGACCACAAAGTTAAAATGGGAAAAGAACAAGGCCCACCTGGCCTGTCGAGGATTGAGTCAATGAGCAGTCTCTAGGTAAGTCAGATTCTTGTGTTCGGTGAGAATCTGAATGGGATTAACGGTGCCTTCCAACCAATGACGCCATTCAGTCAAGGCCATCTTAATGGCTAAGAGTTCACGATTACCCACATCGTAATTCCTCTCTGCAGATGTAAAGCATTTGGAAAAAAAGGCTACAGGGTGCGACTTGGAGGTTAAATGATCCCTTTGGGTTTGAACTGCTGCAGCCCCTATCTCGGATGCATCAACCTCTAAAGTGAACTGTAGGTCAGGATCAGGATGACGGAGCACAGGAGCAGAACAGAAAGCCTATTTAAGACGAGTGAAGGCATATTTGAACTCAGAGGGCCAGTGTTTACAGTCTTTGTTCCATTTTGTCAATTCAGTGAGAGGAGCGACTGTTTGAGAAAAGTTCTTTATAAACTTGCGGTAATAATTGGAGAACCCCAATAATCTCTGCAATTCCTTTAATGAAGTAGGTTGAGGCCACTCTAAAACTGCGGTGAGTTTAGCAGGATCCATGGAAAAACCTTCTTTCGAGATGACATAACCAAGGAACCGGATCTGTACTTGATCAAACTCACATTTTTCAAGTTTGGCTACCAAAGAATTGTCTCTGAGATGTTGAAGTACCTGTCTCACATGCTTATGATGCTCCTCCAGAGTGGAAGAGAAAATAAGGATGTCATCCAGGTAGACGATGAGAGTGCGATTGAGGTCACTGAAGACATCATTGACAAATCATCATGGGCATTACACAGCTCAAAGGGCATTATGAGGTATTCGTAATGCCCTGATTTTGTGTTTTGAAGTCTTCCATTCATGGCCTGGGAAGATATGGATCAGATTGTATGCCCCACATAAGTCCAGCTTGGTGAAGAAGCGAGCATTCTGGAGTGAGTCATAGAGCTCAGTGATCAAAGGAATGGGATAGCAGTTCTTTATAGTTATGTTGTTCCAGGCCCTGTAGTCGATACAGGGTCTGAGCCCACCATCCTTCTTACTGACGAAAAAGAAGCCTGCCCCAGCAGGAGAGTAGGAAGGGCGAATGAAGCATTTAGTTAGGTTCTCTTGGATATACTCCTCCATGGATTTGGTTTCGGCTTTGGAGAGTGGATAAGTCCTCCCTTTCGGAAGTGGAGCTCCGGGAAAGAGGTAAATTTTGCAGTCATACGGACGGTGGGGTGGTAGCACGTCGGCTGCTTTTTTCTCAAACACATCTGTGAAGTCCGTATATACGGAGGGAAGGTTTGGAGGAGTCTGTATGCTGGCTATGGGGATGCGGAGCAGAGGAGTGACTTTAGTAAGGCAGGAATGGAAAGAGGAGGTACCCCAGGAGGCCAGTTTTCCTTCAGCCCAGTCGAACTGTGGATTGTGTATATGAAGCGAAGGAAGGCCAAGGATGACAGGCTGTACTGGGGAATGAATGACCTTGAACTGCAGCTTTTCCGTATGAAGGACTCCCACAGTCAGGGTCAGGGGTGCTGACTCAAAATGGATCAACCCTGAACCAAGGGGGGTGCCATCCAGAGTAGTTATTTTGAGACAATGTCTTTTCTGCAGAAGAGGCAAGCCAGCTTGAATAATAAAATGATGATCCAGAAAGTTTCCAGCTGCCCCTGAATCAATGAAGGCTTGAGTGTGGACAGTATTCTGAAGGAATGTAAGGGTTACAGGTACCAGAATCCAAGTGGTATTAGGGGATTTAGTAGTGATCATGCTTAGAGGTACCCCAGTGTTATCCCCTAAACATTGGCTTTTCCCGGCCGAATGTCACAATTCTTTAATTGGTGGGAGTTAGATCCACAATAAAAGCATAGTCTCAATCTTCTTCTCTGTCTTTCAGATTCTAAAGGTTTGAAGGAGGATAGATCCATGGGTTTCTCCACTGGGGTAACTCGAACTGTTGAAGGGGTAAAGGATACTACCAAAACCGGATGAATAGGAGGACGGGAGGGAAGGACCCTACTAGTTCTGTGTCTCTTGGCTTGTCTTCCAAAGAAGAAGGAACATCACGATAAGTGAGTTCATCTTTGATGCATTCATGCGGACCCCTTCTAAAGGCTGCCTTGAGAGCACTGCCATCCCAAGTGGTTTCAAGTGCCAAGGTGCGAAACTCAATGACGAATTGTGCCACAGTTCTATTGCCCTGGAGGAGGTCCAGGAGAGAAAATTCTGCAGTATAGATGTACAGCCAGAAGTCCCAGACACAGAAGATAATGCAGAAATGAAATCATCAGCATCATGCAGGAGTGGAGCGTTCTGTTCCAAAAGGGGAGAGACCCAGGCTAGAGCCTTGTCTTTCAGTAAGGAAATGATAAAGGTGACCCTTGACTGGTGAGACTTAAAGGTGTGAGGATCATTGCGGAAGTGTAGCCTGCATTGGTTAAGAAAACCCCTGCAATCAGTAGTGCCTTCATATTTGTCAGGCAATGGTATCCGGAGTATACTTCCAGAAGCAGAGGAAGAAGCCACAGTACTAGGAGCAGAGACTGGCGGTACAACAGGAGCGGTATTCTTCGCTGTAACTAGTAAAGAGAGTTTAGCGGTTATAGCCTCTAGCTTGGAATCCATATTCTGCAACTGTGTTGTATGGGTTCCCAACATCTGTTATATATGGGTTTAAAATGAACACTTTGTTAACATATATGCAAATGGTCAAAAAACAGTGTGTAAGACACTAAAATGGATTTAAGAGATGGGTATGTGCACTTCCAAACTCCTTTAATTCACTATTACAAAATAAGTGTCTTACCAATTAAAAAGATGAGGGCCGTGTGGACATAGAGATAGTGTGGGTCATTAGTTATATTAATATAGGGAAGCTAGTAAAACGGCTATCTGTATACCAGTTTCATACATATGCCAGTTCAATCTTATTCACATCTGATAGCAGACACATTATGCGCTTAAAGGCGACCTCCTGCCTGCGTACTGCTTTGATTGAACAAAGTCAGCCGATTTCTAGCTAAATCCCTATGGTTAAATATACACAGATTCACTCAATACACACAAGTTTATACAAATTAAGTACATACAGTACAGCACACTGGTAGTGAAATGCTAGTGAGTTATGTATATTAAATAATATTCATCCGTTGTGTACCCTCACTATAGTGAGGGAATAACTAGCATCTTTCTTAGTGTATTAACTATGTAGTATTTTAACTGTGTAGTTTTCAAAATGCCTTAGTCAGATTTTCTACCAGCCAAAAAGGTGCATATCGCAACTTACAAAAGGTTAAAAACGCTATACTAGCATTCAATCCCTTCTGTGGCAATCACCCCCAGTGCAGATACTATCTATCCCCTGCGGTATATATCAAGCCACTACTAAGTGCTGTGTACTGTGTTAGACCGCACACGTTCTCCCTAGGCCACGCCCACTGACGCGTTTCCGTCACTCAAACGTGACATTGTCAGGGCATAGGGCCAGCCCAGCATAGAACAATGCTTCTTATATTTCTTTGTTGCCATAGTAACACAATAATTGTTTGCAGAAGTGTTACACCGCAATTTTGGCATTGTTCATGTGGTTGGGCATCGTATAGATGTTTGTTAGTCAAAACTCATCTCTGGGTTTTAGAGTATGTAATTCGAAACATCATTTAGAGAATCAATAACTGTGTCTTGATTTTAACCCTTTTTCAAATCAGGACACAGTTATCAATTCTCTAAATGATGTTTCGAATTACATACTCTAAAACCCAGAGATGAGTTTTGACTAACAAACATCTATACAATGCCCAACCAAATGAACAATGCCAAAATTGTGATGTAACACTTCCGCAAACAATTATTACGTTATTATGGCAACGAAAAAATATAAGAAGCGTAGTTCTACGCTGGGCTGGCCCTATGCCCTGACAAAGTCATGTTTGAGTGACGGAAACGCATCGGTGGGCGTGGCCTAGGGAGAACATTTGCAGTCTAACACAGTATACAGCACTTAGTAGCGGATTGATATATACCGCAGGGGATACATAGTATCTGCACTGGGGGTGATTGCCACAGAAGGGATTGAATACTAGTATAGTGTTTTTAACATTTTGTAAGTTGCGATATGCACCTTTTTGGCTGGTAAAAAATCTGGCTAAGGCGTTTGGAAAACTACACAGTTTTAGATACTACATAGTTAATATGCTAAGAAAGATGCTAGTTATTCCCTCACTATAGTGAGTGTACACAACGGATCATTATTATTTAATATACATAACTCACTAGCATTTCACTACCAGTGTGCTGTACTGTATGTACTTAATTTGTATAAACTTGTGTGTATTGAGTGAATCCGTGTATATTTAACCATAGGGATTTAGCTAGAAATCGTCTGACTTTGTTCAATCAAAGCAGTACACAGGCAGGAGGTCGCCTTTGAGCGCATAGTGTGTCTGCTATCAGATGTGAATAAGATTGAACTGGCATATGTATGAAACTGGTATATAGATAGCCGTCTTACTAGCTTCCCTATATTAATATAACTAATGACCCACACTACCTCTATGTCCACACAGCCCTCATGTTTTTAATTGGTAAGACACTTACGGCTAGATTACGAGTTTTGCGTTAGAGGCTATGCGGTGCTAACGAGCAGTTTTCTCTCACCGCTCACTAACCTGCAGCTCTGGTATTACGGGTTTTTACAAACCCGGCGTTAATAGGCAAGAAGGGAGCGTTGAGCAAAATTTTTCTCATTTCCGCACTTCAAAACCAGCACTGGTTAAGTCAGCGGTGAGCTGGTCGTACGTGCTCGGTTTCCCCATAGGAATCAACGGGGAAAAAGTCTAACACCTGCAAAAAAAGCAGCGTAAAACTCAGCCCCATTGATTCCTATGGGGAAATAAAATGTATGTCTACACCTAACACCCTAACATGAACCCCGAGTCTAAACACCCCTAATCTTACACTTATTAACCCCTAATCTTCCGCCCCCAACATCGCCGACACCTACATTATATTTATTAACACCTAATCTGCCGCTCCGGACACCGCCGCCACCTACATTATTCTTATGAACCCCTAATCTGCTGCCCCTAAGATCGCCGACACCTACATAATATTTATTTATCCCTAATCTGCCTCCCCCAATGTCGCTGCAACCCACCTACAATTATTAACCCCTAATCTGCCGCTACCAACGTCGCCGCCACTATAATAAACATATTAACCCCTAAACCGCCGCACTCCCGCCTCGCAAACATTAGTTAAATATTATTAACCCCTAATCTGCTGTCCCTAACATCGCCGATACCTACCTACATTTATTAACCCCTAATCTGCCACCCCCAACGTCGCCGCCACTATATTAAAGTTATTAACCCCTAAATCTAAGTCTAACCCTAACACCCCCTAACTTAAATATAATTAAAAGAAATCTAACTAAAAATTCCTATCAAATTATTCCTATTTAAAACTAAATACTTACCTATAAAATAAACCCTAAACTAGCTACAATATAACTAATAGTTACATTGTAGCTAGCTTAGGGTTCATTTTTATTTTACAGGCAAGTTTGTATGTATTTTAACTAGGTAGAATAGTTATTAGTTATTAGCTATTTAATAACTACCTTGCTAAAATAAATACAAATTTGCCTGTAAAATAAAACCTAACCTAAATCAATTAAATTAAATTAGCCAAAGTACAAAAAAAAAAAACTAAATTACAGAAAATAATAAACAAACTACAAGATATTTAACCCCTTAACGACCAAGGACGTACGCCACACGTCCTCAAAAAAAATACAGTTAATGACCGAGGACGTGTGGTGTACGTCCTTGGTCTGGAAAGCAGCTGGAAGCGATCCTGCTCGCTTCCAGCTGCTTTCCGGTTATTGCAGTGATGCCTCGATATCGAGGCATCCTGCAATAACCCCCCTTGGCCAACCGATGCAGAGAGAGCCACCCAGTTACTAAACTGGGTACTGGCAGACAGCTGCCAGTACCCAAGATGGCCCCCATTAAGGCAGAGGGGGAGGGTTAGAGATCTGTTTGGTGGGGGATCAGTGAGGTTGGGGGCTAAGGGGGATCCTACACAGTAGCATATGTAAATATGCTAAGAAAAAAACCCCCAAAAAAACAAATATAGCTTTTATTTTAGTACTGGCAGAGTTTCTGCCAGTACTTAAGATGGCGGGGACAATTGTGGGGTGGGGGAGGGAAGAGAGCTGTTTGGGAGGGATCAGGGGGTCTGATGTTTCAGGTGGGAGGCTGAGCTCTACACTAAAGCTAAAATTAACCCTGCAAGCTCCCTACAAGCTACATAATTAACCCCATCACTGCTAGCCATAATACACGTGTGATGCGCAGCGGCATTTGGCGGCCTTCTAATTACCAAAAAGCAACGCCAAAGCCATATATGTCTGCTATTTCTGAACAAAGGGGATCCCAGAGAAGCATTTACAACCATTTGTGCCATAATTGCACAAGCTGTTTGTAAATGATTTCAGTGAGAAACCTAAAATTGTGAAAAAGTTAACGTTTTTTTAATTTGATCGCATTTGGCGGTGAAATAGTGGCATGAAATATACCAAAATTGGCCTAGATCAATACTTGGGGTTGTGTATTACACTACACTAAAGCTAAAATTACCTCTAAAAGCTCCCTACATGCTCCCTAATTAACCCCTTCACTGCTGGGCATAATACACGTGTAGTGCGCAGTGGCATTTAGCAGCCTTCTAATTGCTAAAAAGCAATGCCAAAGCCATATATGTCTGCTATTTCTGAACAACGGGGATAGCAGAGAAGAATTTACAACCATTTAAGCCATAATTGCACAAGCTGTTTGTAAATAATTTCAGTGAGAAACCAAAAGTTTGTGAAAAAAATTAGTGAAAAAAACGATTTTTTGTATTTAATCGCATTTGGCGGCGAAATGATGGCATGAAATATACCAAAATGGGCCTAGATCAATACTTTGGGATGTCTACTAAAAAAAAATATATACATGTCAATGGATATTCAAAGATTCCTGAAAGATATTAGTGTTCTAATGTAACTAGCGCTAATTTTGAAAAATAATGGTTTGGAAATAGCTGCTACTTGTATTTATGGCCCTATAACTTGCAAAAAAGCAAATAAAATGTAAACATTGGGTATTTCTAAACTCAGGACAAAATTTAGAAACTATTTAGCATGAGTGTTTTTTGGTGGTTGTAGATGTGTAACATATTTTGGGGGTCAAAGTTAGAAAAAGTGTGTGTTTTTCCATTTTTTTTCCTCATATTTTATAATTTCTTTTATAGTAAATTATAAAATATTATGAAAATAATGGTATCCTTAGAAAGTCCATTTAATGGCGAGAAAAACGGTATATAATATATGTGGGTACAGTAAATGAGTAAGAGGAAAATTACAGCTAAACACAAACACCGCAGAAATGTAAAAATAGCCTTGGTCCCATAAGGACAGAAAATGGAAAAGTGCTGTGGTCATTAAGGGGTTAACCTAATTACACCTAATAGCCCTATCAAAATAAAAAAGCCCCCCCCCCCAAATAAAAAAAACCCTAGCCTAAACTAAACTACCAATAGCCCATAAAAAGGCCTTTTGCGGGGCATTGCCCCAAAGTAATCAGCTCTTTTACCTGTAAAATAAAATACAAACAACCCCCCAACAGTAAAACCCACCACCCACACAACCAACCCCCAAATAAAATACTATCTAAAAAAAACTATGTTTAGCTCTTTTGCAGCCCAAACGCTAACCTAAAAATAAAACCCACCCAATACACCCTTAAAAAAACACTAACACTAACCCCTGAAGATCACCTTACCGGGAGAGGTCTTCATCCAAGCTGGGCCAAAGTCCTCAATGAAGCCGGGAGAAGTCTTCATCCAAGCTGGGCGCAGTGGTCCTCCAGATGGGCAGAAGTCTTCATCCAGCCGGCATCTTCTATCTTCATCCATCCGGCGCGGAGCGGGTCCATCTTCAAGACATCCAACGCGGAGCATCCTTTTCCTCTGACGACTACACGACGAATGAATGTTCCTTTAAGTGAAATCATCCATGATTGGAACCGCTAATAGAATGCGAGCTCAATCCTATTGGCTGATTGGATCAGCCAATAGGATTGAACTTCAATCCTATTGGCTGATTGCATCAGCCAATAGGATTTTTTATACCTTAATTCTGATTGGCTGATAGAATTCTATCAGCCAATCAGAATCTAAGGGAAGCCATATTGGATGACGTCACTTAAAGGCACCTTCATTCGTCGGATGAAGAGGATGCTCCGCGTCGGATGTCTTGAAGATAGACCCGCTCCGCGCCGGATGGATGAAGATAGAAGATGCTGTTTGGATGAAGACTTCTGCCCGTCTGGAGGACCACTTCGCCCGGCTTGGATGAAGACTTCTCCCGGCTTCGTTGAGGACTTCGGTTCGGCTTGGATGAAGACTTCTCCGGTTAGTTGATCTTCAGAGGGTTATTGTTAGGTTTCTTTTAAGGGTGTATTGGGTGGGTTTTATTTTTAGGTTAGGGTTTGGGCCGCAAAAGAGATAACTGCCCTTTTAAGGGCAATGCCCATCCAAATGCCCTTTTCAGGGCAATGGGGAGCTTAGGTTTTTAAGATAGTATTTTATTTGGGGGGTTGGTTGTGTGGGTGGTGGGTTTTACTGTTGGGGGGGTTGTTTGTATTTTTTTTTTTTACAGGTAAAAGAACTAATTACTCTGGGGCAATGCCCCGCAAAAGGCCCCTTTAGTTTAGTTTAGGCTAGGGTTTTTTTTTTATTTTGGGGGGGCTTTTTTTTTATTTTGATAGGGCTATTAGATTAGGTGTAATTAGTTTAAGTATCTTGTAATTTGTTTATTATTTTCTGTAATTTTGTGTTTTTTTTGTTTTTTACTTTAGCTAATTTAATTTAATTGTTGTTAATTTAGTTAATTTATTTAATTAAAGTGTAGTGTTAGGTGTTAGTGTAACTTAGGTTAGGTTTTATTTTACAGGTAAATTTGTATTTATTTTAGCTAGGTAGTTATTAAATAGTTAATAACTATTTAATAACTATTCTACCTAGTTAAAATAAATACAAACTTGCCTGTAAAATAAAAATAAACCCTAAGCTAGCTACAATGTAACTATTAGTTATATTGTAGCAATCTTAGGGTTTATTTTATAGTTAAAGGGACACTGTACCCAATTTTTTTCTTTCTAATTCAGAAAGAGCATGCAATTTTAAGCAACTTTTTAATTTACTCCTATTATCAATTTTTCTTCGTTCTCTTGCAATCATTATTTGAAAAAGAAGGCATCTAAGCTTTTTTTTGGTTTCAGTACTCTGGACAGCACTTTTTTATTGGTGGATGAATTTATCCACCAATCAGCAAGGACAACCCAGGTTGTTCACCAAAAATGGGCAGGCATCTAAACTTACATTCTTGCATTTCAAATAAAGATACCAAGAGAATGAAGAAAAAATATTGGGGGCAGCAGATTAGTGGTTCATAAATATAAAGTAGGTGGTGGCAGTGTCCGGAGCTGCAGATTAGGGGTTAAAAAAATTATTTTAGTATTTGCGATGCGGGAGGGCCTTGGTTTAGGGGTTAACAGGTAGTTTATGGGTGTTAGTGTACTTTTTAGCACTTTAGTTATGACTTTTATGTTACGGCGTTGTACCATAATACTCTTAACTACTGACTTTTAAATGCGTTAGGACTCTTGACAGGGTAGGTTGTACCGCTCACTTTTTGGACAGACTCGTAATACCAGCGCTATGGAAGTCCCATAGAAAAACAACTTTACAAAGTTAACGTAAGTTGTTTTGCGGTAAGGCCAAAGATGTGTGCGATGACCCTAAACCTTCAAGACCAGCGGGCGTAAAAAAGCAGCGTTAGGACCTGTTAACGCTGTTTTTTTACCCTAACGCACAACTCGTAATCTAGCCGTTATTTTGGAATAGTGAATTAAAGGAGTTTGGAAGTGCACATACCCATCTCTGACAATCCATTTTAGTGTCTTGCACACTGTTTTTTCTCCATTTGCATATATGTTAATCAAGTGTTAATTTTAAACCCATATATATTTGATGTTAGTGTTTAATTCAACACTGGGCTTAAATGCCATAAACCCTCTACAGTTCCCTAACCTTCTGGATCCTAACATCTGTCCCTGAAGATAAACTGCTCGTGCCACCTCATCTGGCTCAATAGCCCAAGTATAATGTAATGCTCGTGGGATACTCCTCTATCAGACCGAACTCGGCCAGTAGTCTTCTTATCCCGGCATCAGCTAGAATGATAGGGAATATCCCAGAGCAAAGAAGGTTTGAAAGATGAGGAAAGCGGCACTCACCACAGACAGGACAGTCCACGTCGGCAACAGGCAGGAAACCAGAGAAAGGTAGTTCAGGGGCAAACCACCAGAAAGGTCAGATAAGCAGCAGCAAGGCAGTCCAGGGGCAAACCACTACTATGGTCAGGCAGGCAGGGTTTAGCAATACTAAGGCAGTCCAGAGGTAAACCTCTAGGATGGTCAGGCAGGCAGGGTTTGGCAATAGTAAGGTAGTCCAGAGGTAACCCACTAAGATGGTCAGGCAGGCAGGGTTTGGCAACAGTAAGGCAATCCAGAGCAATAGGGGTTAACAGGCAGAGTGGTCAGACAAGCAGAGTTCAGCAGCAGTATATCAATCCAGCAGTTAAAGGGTTAACAGGCAGAGTAATCGGACAAGCAGAGTTCAGCAGTGGTATATCAATCCAGCAGTTAAAGGATAAACAGGTAGAGTGGTTAGACAAGCAAGGGTTCAGCAGCAGTATATCAATCCAGCAGTTAAACGGTTAACAGGTAGAGTGGTCAGACAAGCAAGGGTCAGCCACAAAATAACAGTCCAGCATAAGAATCAATAACACTTAGGATAACAGTAAGTAACACCTATACTTGGGCAGTGACAGGTAGGACTGAAGTTACTTACATAGGCGCCGGATTCACGCCACAAGAGATCCTGACCAGTTTCTGAATGAGGAAGCGTGTGACGATGACGTCACCGCCGCACACAGAGAGGAGCCAACTCCCCCCTAGGCAACAAGCAGACAGCAGGCGCCGCATACCTAGCAACAGCTAGAGCGACACGGCATGACAATAAGTGAGGGTAGAATGGATGGCAGGTTAACTCAAGGTCTGGAGCTATAAGTGTGAACCTTTAGTATAAGGGATGGGAAAGGGATGGTGAAGGTATGAAGGAGGGGGTTGATCCTGAGAGAGTAACTTTCTCTATGGGACATACAACATTTGAGGAGTATAAAGTGTGCGTAGCAGAATACTATATCCAGCAATCAAGCTGCTATGAACAAATTAGAAAACTAAGAAAAAAAAGTTAAGGGTAATTAAAGGGACAGTATACACTCATTTTCATATAACTGCATGTAATAGACACTACTATAAAGAATAAGATGCACATATACTGGTATAAAATGGTTTAAAAACTTACTTAGAAGCTTTCAGTTTAACTCTGTTTAAAAGGCAGTTGGAAAGCCCACTGCAAGTGGGAAATAAGACACCCCCCCCCCCTCCCCATTCTTTTGCATATGAAAAGACCCTTTACACAAACAGGAGCAAGCTGGAGAAGGTAGCTGACGGTATTCAAAAAAAACTTTTTGGGGCTTGGTTAGGAGTCTGAAAATCAGAGCAATGTTATTTAAAAATAAGCAAAACTATATTTTTTAAAAAAAACTAAACTTTATGGGCTTTATAAATAGATCATCTACAAAACATTTATGCAAAGAAAAAATGAGTGTATAATGGCCCTTTAAACCCCCTTAATTTGGTAAAACAGAAAAAGTTTTATAGATCTTACTGTCTTTTGTATTCAGGTGAGAGAATTGTCTTCTTCGTCTGGTGATTCAGTGTCATTGGAGGTGCTAGGGTTTGGTTTGGGCTTTTTGGCTTTCCCAGCTTTCCCAACTGAGGTCCATTCTCCTTGAAAGTTTTACTTTTGTGAATTGGGTGTTTTAGGGGAGTCAAACGGGATCTGGAGGCATTTCAGAATTGATTTCCCTTCTTCCATTGTTGATTATGAGTAATTATTGTTTTGGTGAGTGAAGATCAGTTTGAACGGGAAGTTCCATCTCCATCTAATGTGTGCTTTGTTAAGCGCTGTTACTGGTTTCATGTCCCTTCTCTTCTGGAGAGTTATCAGGGCCAGGTCCATAAATATCTGGATCAGGTGACCCTCATACTGTCATGTTCCGGTGTATATGCGGTCAGGACACAGACCCTCAGGGCAGTGGTAGGGAATTGGAGACACCGACCCCTGACCTGGGAAAGAGTATCTTGGACGTGGATAGAGGATATTCTGTAATTCATAGTTGCAAGAAGTTATTGTAGAATTGATGGAGAGTGAAACATATGTATACATTATATTCTGGCTTCAATGGAAACATAAATTGATACTGTGACATATAGTTAATAGGAGTAGCTGCAGGAATCATGAGTAAAAAATATAGCAATGTAAGATGTTCAGGCTACAGAGTAAACTGGTAGAAGATTGTGACTCATAGATGCAAAGAGTTGCTGCAGGTTCACAGTACATAATATCATTTAGAGTTGTCAGAGGAATAAGCAGAGTAGCACAGGTGATAGACAAATTGCAAGTTTAAGGCATTAAATACTGTTTGTGCATATATTGGAGAATCACAGGAAATATGTTTAACTGAACACATAGATGCAGAGTTCTGAATATATTAATATATTTGCAGGAGGATATTTCAGCTATGACAACATGTAGCAGTGAATAGTGACTATAACCAAATGCATACTTGAAATTTAGAATAAGTTCAGAGTTTGTTAAGTAGCAGTGTCCAGGAAACAAAATGGGAATTATATGGATATTTGCAATTAGACGATTTTTTGCCAAGCTAAGAGGAAAGGCTATAGTTTGAATATGACCATCATATAACCATATAACCATCATATAGTATAGAGATGATGTTTCCTTTCACAACTTTTTATTTTATAGATACTATGCCTCTTTTTGCCATGGCGTATTTTCAGGTTGATAGTAATAGATATATTTGAGTAATATCTCTTTTTAAATTCTTTAGCTTTAAATAGGAGCATGAACAGGTGCACAGGTATGCAGTGATCAAGTGCGCATGTGCAGGAAACGCGTCTGTGCTGTGTACCTGTTCATCAACCTGAACTTTTGCTTTTTGTATTGACCATTTCTTTCATGTAATTAGCAAGAGTCCCTGAGCTAGTGACGTATGGGATATACATTCCTACCAGGAGGGACAAAGTTTCCCAAACCTTAAAATGCCTATAAATACACCCCTAACCACACCCACAATTCAGTTTTACAAACTTTGCCTCCCATGGAAGTGGTGAAGTAAGTTTGTGCTAGATTCTACGTTGATATGTGCTTCGCAGCAGGCTGGAGCCCGGTTTTCCTCTCAGAGTGCAGTGAATGTCAGAGGGATGTGAAGAGAGTATTGCCTATTTGAATTCAATGGTCTCCTTCTACGGGATCTATTTCATAGGTTCTCTGTTATCAGTCGTAGAGATTCATCTCTTGCCTCCCTTTTCAGATCGACGATATACTCTTATATACCATTACCTCTACTGATTCTCGTTTCAGTACTGGTTTGGCTATCTACTATATGTAGATGAGTGTCTTAGGGTAAGTAAGTCTTATTTTATTATGACACTCTAAGCTATGGTTGGGCACTTTCTATGTAAAGTTCTAAATATATGTCTTTAAACTTATATTTGCCATGATTCAGGATATTCAGTATTCCTTTAAAAATCAGACTGTCAGTTTCATTATTTGGGATAATGCATTTTAATTCAATTTATTTTTCTTTACCTTAAAAATTTTCAATTGATCATTTTTCCCTGTGTGCTGTTAGGCTCACGGGGGCAGAAAATGTTTCTTTTTATTGCGTCATTTTTGGCGCTGACTTTTTTGGCGCAAAAATTTCGTCATTTCCGGCGCTGTAGTTGTATTCTGTTAATACGTCATTTTTGACGCATTTGTATTCAGACATTTTTTTGCGCCAAAAAATGTGGGCGTCGGTTCTGGCGTCAGAGGATGTGGTGTCATACTTGGCGCCAAATATATGGGCGTTGTATTTAGCGCCAATAATGTGGGCGTCATTTTTGGCGCCAAAAAATGTGGGCGTATTTTTTGTTTCACTTTTTTTCCTCACATTATTTAAACCTCACTTTTTTATTGCTTCTGGTTTCTAGAAGCTTATTATTTTGCATTATTTTCCCATTCCTGAAACTGTCATTTAAGGAATTTGATAATTTTGCTTTAAATATTGTTTTTTTCTATTACATATTGCAAGATTTCACTGTTCCTGTTTCAAAACAATCTAAGAGGATTCCTGTTGACTGAGTTCAGTCCTACCAAAGCTAAGTTCATTTATTTTAAATGTTATGAATGTTTATCTTTAGCTATGGTTTGTAATAAGTTATCATGATAAACTTTTACATTCAGAATCCATTAGTATTTATGCTTTATATATTGTCATTCTTTTTACATCTTATGTACAAGAAATATTTAGAAGATTTATAAGAAATATTTTTCTGATTCTATTTTAAAGGCTTTGTCTGACATTGTGCCTTCTAATAAAATTTTGAGGTCTTTTTCAAACTTCTTTTTTAATTATTGAAGTTTCAAATGACCAACAACATACTGATTTATCCTTCTCTGATGATGTTTTTTCTCATTCAGAATTTTCTTCATCAGATATTGACACTAACAAATCTACTTTTTTATTTTTTTATTAAAGTACATTTGTTCTTTGTTGAAAAGGTGTTGATTATTTTGGATATTAAGGTAACTAGTTCTTTTTCAAGACTAGCTAACACTATTTCTGCTTATTTATTCTTCTGTGTTTTCAGAGGTTTTTTTCCAATTCCTCATACTAGGGAATGGAATAGGCTGAGAATTTTCTTTTATTCCTTTTTCAAAGGTTTTAAACTATATTCTTTGCCGGCAGTTAAATTCAATTTGGAGGGTTCTCCAATTTATTAGGGCTATCTCTACTCCTACTAATTATGCTATTGTTTCTATAGCAAAATAGTATTTATTTTCCTTTAGATGGTTGTATCTTATTTATGGAAAATTATTTAGTTTCAGGTACTTTTCTTGGACCTGTGATTTATTTGGATGTTGCAATTGCTTCATTTCTTCTGTTTACTTTAAGATCAAGTATCAGATTATGATTTATTTTAGCATTGTTAAAGGGACAACATTTACTAGACTAGGTGCTGTTGCATTTGTCTTGTTGTTTTGCATTTATTGATTATGCAAGTCCACTGTATTGACTGGTTCTTTAACTGGACTATCATGCTAATAATTTCATTTGTGTCTTCATTTTATTGAATATTTTCGCAAATGAAGTTTAATCTATGTCTTTAGCTGTTTTAGCTAGAAGAATTTTGTGATTTCTAAAAATCCATATTTCTTTTGTTCTAAGATAATCAATTATTTGCTTTATAATTGGATTCAATTCTTAACTGTTACTCTGGGCTTCAAGATTGAGTTCTAAGACTAAAACTTTAAGCTTATACTAGTTTGGTTGTTCTTATTAAGGAACAAATTCCTGAATTCTTTCCCAAGTAACATGTTTTAATTGGAAATTTTTCAGTTCGAAATCAGCTCACTAAAATTGCAATGTACGTGCCGTATTCCAGCTTGGCTGGCAAGGGGCAGGTTAAGACTTTTTTGAAATTTATTTGGTTCTATTCGGTCCAAATTTCTTTGATTTTATTCCAGTAAGGCTAACACTTTCTTTAAGTGTGTTTCGGTCCTATATATTTTGGGTACTGTTGAAGCATGGCTGATCTCCCTTGGGGTTCAAGTGCTGCTCAGACCTGGAATCTTCTGGGGTATTTCTTCCAGTTCCATTTTTAGGAACTGGGTTTTGGAGTTTTATTCAAACTATTCTGCCTTTTTTTGGTCAGTGATTGCATTATTTGTTTTCATTAGATACAATAAATGCATATTTTCATTTTTCTATTTTCATTCAGATTATTTTCTGAGGATGCGGAATCTCATATGATTCACTTTGTTCTTCCAGGACATAGTTAGAGGATCTTTTTTTCAAAAGCTCTTGATTCCTCACACAAGGGTCACCTTTTTTTTAGGTTTCCAGATAGTTTGTGTCACTGTCTTTGTCTCTATCAGACAAGTGACAATTTTATTGGGTTCCGTCTGTCGGTACCTGTAGTCTCTATTATTTCCTTCATTTGCTATATATGCATAGAAGTTTTAGGTCTTTTGGCCACAGCATTGGATTCAATTCCCTTTGCTCATTTTCAATAGAAAGAACCTGTCCAGTCTTTTATGCTGAATTATGGTGCAGGGATTCTAGGATTTCGCATTTTAAATCTTCGAATCCTAATATTTATCTCTCTTGATTTGGTGGTTAGGATCACCATCATTTAGTTCTGATATTCATTGTTTTGTACAGGCTTTGGTCCGTATCAAGCCTGTCATTAATTCAATCTCTCCTCTTTGGAGTCTCAATTAGGTGCTGAGGGCTTTTCAGGCTCCTCCGTTTGAAACTATGCATTTTCTGAACATTAAATTACTTTCTTGGAAAAGTATTGTTCCTTTTGGTTATTTCTTCTGCTAGAAGAGTTTTTGAGTTATCTGCTCTTTTTTGTGAATATCCTTTTCTGAGTTTTCATCAGGATAAGGCAGTGTTACTTCCTGATATTCATCATTTTGTTCAGGTTTTGATTCGTATCAAACCTGTCATTAAGCCAATTTTTCCTCCTTGGAGTCTTAATTGGGTTCTGAAGGTTTTTCAGGCTCTTCTATTTGAGCATATGCTTGCTCTGTACATTAATTACTTTCATGGAAAGTATTGTTCTTTTTGGACATCTCTTCAGCTAGAACAGTTTTTGAATTATCTGTTCTTTCTTGTGAATCTCTTTTCTCTGATTTTTTTCATCAGGATAAGGTGGTTTTTGCTGTCCTCATTTCAATTCTTACCTAAAGTTGTAAATTCTAACAAACATTAGGGAGGAATTATTGTTTTCCTAAAACTTCTTTGGTGAGATTCTTACTTTCTGTGGATATGGTAAGAGTTTTTGAAATTCTATGTTGAGGCTATTCAGATTTCAGATAAACTTCTAGTCTATTTTTGATCTTTTCTGGTTTTAGGAAGGTCATTGGCGGAATTGGCTGTCTTTATTTTATCCCTCCCTCTCTAGTGACTCTTGCGTGGAAGTTCCACATCTTGGGTATTTATTATCCCATACGTCACTAGCTCATGGGCTCTTGCTAATTACATGAAAGAAAACATCATTTATGTAAGAACTTACCTGATATTATCTAGTTTTTCCTTAATTTCAGCAATGCTTCTGCCAATGTCCCTAATGTAGCTCCTCTTAAAAGAGAGCCTTTATCTGTTACACAAGTTCTTTGTTTGGAGCTTCTAGTGTATTTGATGTAGATTTTGTGGTCAGACTTGAGGAAAAGCTTTCCACAATGGAGGGGGAGCTTTTGTTTTGTGTTTTTTTGTTTAAATTGTGATTTGGACAGTCTTGTTCTTCATCTTAGAGATCTGTGAGGCTCCCTGAAGGACACTGTGTGTCACAAATATGAAATGCCTAGATAAGTTATGTTTGTCAGCACTTCTCAGTATGTGAGGGGAGGAAAGGAAAGGAAGGATAAGGTGTTAAATATACATGCTAAAACATGTGCTCTAGTAAAGGGTCAGTTCATATGAGCCCTTGGGCCTGCCACTCTTCTCCCTCTTACACTGCAAATGTCTGCGTTGTTAAGCCATACGGGTGGGGGGAGGTGAGGTAATGGGGTAAGGTTTGCTGGTTTGAGTAGAGTGTTGTTCCTTCATCGAAAAACTTGTTGACCTATCAGGTGACCTCCTTATTTATGCACAAATAAAGTAGTGTGCGCTGAGTCCTACACCAAACTCCCAAATCTACCTAAATATCCCCCACAATAGGTAAATAGTAACAAGAAAAAAACAGTAAGTTAGGAGCACCAACTTACTGTTTTTTTTCTCCTTATTTATGCCCTGACCTGTCGCTTTGTAGGCTTCACTGTCAGGATAGGGGTCACTGGAGCAGTTTTGGTCCTTTTCTCTCCTAATGTTTCTGCTTATCAATGGTTCATCAGCTTTTGGAAATCATGTTACCCCCATGTTAATGGCAATTTTCAGTATGTCTTATGCTTTCTGACCAGGTGTACAGCGAGGCTTCACCTCCTCCCTCTTGTCAGCATTCGATCGCAGGTCAGTTTCTGTGTAGGCGCCCTTGTGTTTGCAGCCGTCATTAATGGCTTTCGTCCTGATTGCTAGGAAAATTTTCTATAGCAGCCACCACAGCGGAGTCCAGACCCTCCAGTAGCCACGAGTGAAACCCAGGCCTAGCTCCTGTTAGAATTCTCCCAATTCAGTTGTCGTATGTCGCAGTAGTCAAAGTTCAACCCTCCTATGGTTAGGGGTTAGTGCAACAACTTGTGGGGTGCAAAAATATTGAGTGATAGTTGCCAATCTGTATCTTTAAAGCAGCTTTGAGCGAATCTCCAACACAACACGTCTTGTCTCAGTGACTGTTCACTCCACCCCCGTCATGGCTTCTTTTTTTAATAAGAATGCCTCCCTTTCCTAAGGGGACAATTGAAATAATATCCAACACCATAAATGTTACTTGGTTCACCTGATGCCCCTTCTCATGAAAATTAGAGGGTATTGAAATGTGCTAAAATAGGGTTGTGAATGGTCGACTTATATTGTCCAATGCGTTCCTTCACCTGGGTAGTCTTCCCCACATATAATAGGCCACATGGGCACTTTAATGCATAAGTAGACAATATAAGTAAACAGACACCTAAAAAAAACTTAATAGGGAATCGTATACCTAAATAGGGATGACAAATAGTATCACCTCTTATAATACTATTGCAATGGGCACAGTTAAGGCACGGAAATGTACCGCTATGTTTAGGTTTAACAGAGACTGTGTATCCTGTCTAATTGGTTCCTTAGCCCTAACCAGTTGTCTGCCTATAGTGTTGCCTTTAAGAAAAGCTGCAAAAGGAGGATTCCGAAATTCCTCTATAGTAGGCATGGAATCCCTTAACATAAACCAATTTTTTATGAAGAATATTGTGAAGGCCAACACTTGTAGCATTATTCCTAGACACAAACACAAGTCTATGATTATGATCATGTTGTTTGTTAGGGGTAAGATCGATAGGGGCCAACTCCTCATGAGAGTAACCCCTCTCAATAAATTTTTCACACATCTCATTTAACCTTAACCTTTGCAATGAGGAATCAGACACTAAATATTAAATATTAAAGGGACAGTCTAGTTAAAATCAAACTTTCATGATTCAGATAGGGCATGCAATTTTAAGGATCTTTCCAATTTTATTTATTTTAATTTTTTTTTTTTTTTTTTTAAACAATTTTTATTGAAGTCATAAACAAATACAACATAAAGGGTATGCCCCAAAACATTTAAAGAAAAGTGTATATACAGTAATATTAGAAAAGTATTGCAGAATAAACCATGTAGAAAAGGCATTATGTATCCATATATCTCAAGCGTTATTATAAGATTTGGGCTATCTATAGTGAGACTTCAGTTTTATAATAAAATATCAAAAAGGTAGTAAAAACAAAAATGGTCCTCTCTGTGCCGTATAAAAAGTAAATTAGAGTATCTATTCAGGTAAGATTAGGGCCAGGGGGGAGTTAGCTTTATGGTTTTATGGGGGGGGAATGCAGCGGGCGAGAGCCGCTTGAAATAGAGTAGGGGGGGTGGAGGGCGGGGCCAGTTAGCATGTCAGGTTTGTAAATACAATTGGGTCTCTGAGCTTTCAAATACACTACTAGTAAAGAAGGTATCCTCTATTTATGCCATGAGTAAATTTGAGCTAGGGTATGTCACCAAGACACTAAAAGTTTCATAACAACAGCTTCAGAACCTGCTAAGGGCCCACTGGGTTCACAGTACTATCCATCAATTTGGCAAGGAACATCTATAGTTGTGTCCCCTGTGTAAGTAGATTCAGCGTATGGCTGTTGAGTGACACCTCTTAAAACCTGGTCATGTTTTTGGCTTAAGCAGGGAAAATATGGTTTCTAGTAAAGAGCCACTAACTATAAGACTCAAAATGTAGGGTATGTACAGGAAAGATGCTCAGCCGATGTGCAGAGTGATAATAGTAAGAGAACTGGATGTGATGCCTCAATAGACTGAACATGGAAAGTAATGTGTGATTCTCATGGTCCACTTGCTTTGTTCAATGTATTGAATAATATGATTATACAAGTTTTAGGACCGTCGAGAACGCATATAAATATAACAGTAACATAAGTGAAAGTACAGAACTACATTTTCCTAGCATATATTCCTAGAATAATTAAAGTACCATTCTTGATCCTTACTAAGCTATTAATATAGGCCAAGGGTGTTATAACATTAAACTCAAACATAAGCCGTAAATTTCCAAAGGATAATCCTTATCCATGATCTCCCACATGTCTTGCGTGTATGTAAGTTTAAACTGGATGAGGAGATTACACAAACATAGCTATGGTACATTTACAAGGCAAACTATTAGCTGTATCAGTCACTCTAGGATCCTAGCTACAATATTTAGAGAAGATAGCAACTATAATCACTCATAATAAGAGTAGCAGATTATATGCTATGAGAGTATATAAGAAAACTGTGTATATAACATAGAGCATAGTATATTTGCTAGCAGAGTAGCAGTGTGTAATAGTGGGACTATGAATAGCAACCAGAGACCTGAGGACCTATTATCACCTTTCATCTACCAGATCAAAACAGACTTGGATATAGAGAATATAAACTCAATGGTGAGGCTTTCTGTCTCTCAAGTACTACTGCATTAGTTCAGGCTCTTTGTAATATAATATGGACATCTATACTCAACTATATTACTATGGACATTATGGAAGTTTAAATAAGTAATAAACAGTTATATCATTCTCCAACAAGGACATATATAAACAATAAAACTGGAGAAGTCCAAGATAAGCAGCTTATTTTGACATACATGGATTAAACACTTGAGTACAGCTGATTCATGTAAAATAGAGCCCTATACCATGCTGAACCTTAACTGTATATACTGTGCACCTCAGCAAACATTAGAGCACAGTGTTAGGAAACCAACTTCCACATGTACGTTGAATGTGTTTATACAATTACAAATATAATGAATGCATTCACGAAGGTTGACTATAACGTAGGCAGTGTGAACTATATTTTGTCCCTCTATCTCAGAAAGTTATAAAAGTAAAGCATCTAAGATATGTACAATTACGGGCTGTTATTTTGCATGGCAAACATACTGCAGTTGGGTCTCCAGCTAATGAAACCCCTATGGGATAATTATCTATCAGGTCTGTAGCCTATCAATTGAATGGGGGAAATCAGGTAGCGCTCGTCATGAAACTATATAAGTGAAAGCAAAATGGTGTGAGATTCATTCTTTCACTTGCCAAAAATAGACTAAAAAAGCAGATAGGCCTCCCCAATCACATTGAAACATGAAATATAATATTTATCATGGCTAGCAACATAGAATTCCAATAGTGTATTATGCAGGCTAATGTTACTAAAGGTTTGAGTACAATACAGGATACACATACTCATACTCATATAGCAAGGTCCTATGATACAGTGGAGAAAGTGCAGCAGAAATGGAATGTGCAATAAACTGTGTGGAAGTGTAACCTGCTATCAGAAAATTACAATATATAATAAACAATAACAACAAATCATTATCAGAAAAAATTACACATATGTGTTAGGTGCTCACAGTGGTAACATGTATGTTCTGTTAGTACCAGTTTCTTAAGTTTGTCCGAAGAGGAGCAGTATGAAAGAGAAGGGCTAGGGTAAGAATCAGGCAATCCTTTAGTAGACCATTCTCACATCCGTCAGAGCAAAAACCTGCTAATCTAGCCGACACCTAGACGGATCCAACACTTGTGCTGTACGATGGCCAGGCAACTCAGAACACTCAACAACAGTATCAACACTAACTGAGTTCCACCCGGCAGTGAAACAAGCAACGCTATGTCGCTTGTACTTTCAAAGGAGCTATGGTAGGTTGTGCTGCCCAGATGACTATAGACATCAAAGATGCTGTGGGATTTCAGACACCCGGCATATTCTGTTGTGTCCCAGCTTGTGACCTCTTGATCAGATACACTCTGATTGAATAGTAAGTAATAGCCGGTTTCTAAAATGTCGGGGTATGTGTTAGTTGGCGTTACCATTGTGAACAGTCCCTGTAGCTTCTGGGGAAACGGGGTCTCTGCAGCTGCGGTCTGTTTCAGCATAAGATCTCCACACTGTCTAGATATTGCATGCCCAGCCGGACTCAGCGTGTCATCTATAGCTAGAGAGTAGCTTCCTCTGCAGACTGCCCCCTTATGTCTCTTTAGGTGCAATGGGTAGTTTAGGTTTTTTTAGTGTTAGGTTTTTTTATTTTGGTGGTTTGGTGGTTTTTACTGTTAGGGGGCACTTAGTATTTTTTAGAGGTAAAAGAGCTGTTTAATTTTGGGCAATTCCTGTTTTTATTTCGGTGGGGAATTTTTATTTTTATAGGGGTATTAGTTTAGGTTTATTTTGGATATAATCCCTTAATTACCAATTCCCCAGTTTTGCATAACCAACACAGTTATAATTATACACGTTTTACCTCTGTAATTACCTTGTATCTAAGCCTCAGCAGACTGCCCCCTTATTTCAGTTCTTTTGATAGACTTGCATTTTAGCCAATCAGAGCTGTCTCCATGGTAAATTCATGTGCATGAGCTCAATGTTATCTATATGAAACACGTGAACTAATGCCCTCTAGTGGTGAAAAACTAACGAAATGCATTTAGATTAGAGGCAGCCTTCAAGGTCTAAAAAATTAGCATATGAACCTCCTAGGTTTAGCTTTCAACTAAAAATACAAAGAGAACAAAGCAAAATTGGTGATAAAAGTAAATTGGAAAGTTGTTTAAAATTACATGCCCTATTTGAATCATGAAAGTTTTTTTTGGACTTGACTGTCCCTTTAATTTAAAAATCAATAAAAAGAAAATACATTTAGTTGGTAAAAGAGCAGCTCTGTGAAAAATGCCTTACTCATTAGATTGAGATAATTGAGAAGAGGTCATATGGTTTGTAAGCATTTTGTACTGTATGGATATTTCCTTTCCACAAGAAATCATTTTAAAGCTGAAAATTATTTTTATGACATAAATGTCAAACGTAAGGGACATATGAATGCAAAGTACATTTTATAACAGCAGTCTGTGGAAAAGTTTCTTTAAAGGTCATGCTTTGTCTGAACCATGAAAGTTTAAAGGGACAGTTTACTGGATTTTTTTTATTATTTTAAAAGCTAGATAACACTTTTACTGCCAATCCCACAGCTTTGAATAACCAATATTGTTATATTAATATATTTATAACCTCTAAGATTGCCTGTTTCTAAGCCCCTGCAGGCTGCCCCTTATCTTAGTGCTTTTTAAATCTTGCACAACAGTTACAGTGCTAGTTAATGTGTGCCATATAACTAACATTGTGCTCACCCCGGTGGAGAATGATAATGGTTTCACAAGATCCAGCACTATTTGGCTAAAATGCAAGATTGTAAAAAGCTAAAAAAAAAAAAGCAGTGAGATAAGGGGGCAGTCTGATGTGGTAACCATGGCGGGGTTATCTATATTTTTAAACAATAACATTTTTCAAGTAGACTGTTCCTTTAAGGTCCCTTTAATCCACATAAATATGTATGAATGTTTACGTATGCTGTGTTTATCTTAAAACACCCTTTGATTGCATAATAAAATGAACATGTAAAAAACATTGTATGACTTACTTTTTTTTTTTTTTACTTCAGCCTTAAAGGGATACTAAACCCATTTTTTTTTTCTTTCATGATTCAGATAGAGCATGCAATTTTAAGCAACTTTCTAATTTACTCCTATTATCAATTTGTCTTCATTCTCTTGCTATCTTTATTTAAAAAGCAGGAATGTGATGCATAGGAGCTGGCCCATTTTTGGTTGAGAACCTGGGTTATGCTTGCTTATTGGTGGGTAAATGTAAGCCTCCAATAAGCAAGCGCTATCCATGATGCTGAACCTAAAATGGGCTGGCTGCTAAGATTTACATTCCTGCTTTTAAAATAAAGGTAGCAAGAGAACAAAGAAAAATTGATAATATGAGTAAATTTGAAAGTTGCTTAAAATTTCATGCTCTATCTGAATCATAAAAGAAAAAAAAATTGGGTTCAGTGTCCCTTTAATTGTTAGCAAGTATCACATTTTCTCCTCTAGTTTCAGAAATCCAGTAAAATTTGGAAGTGTTGGCAGCTGTGAAAAGAGCCACAGTTTTACTATAGCAGGAGGCTGTGCAGTCCTATAACAGCAATGTGAAAATTCTGGCTTTAGTAGGAACTTTTTATACTGCAAGAAAATGACTCCGTCTTTTATGTGGTGTCAGCAGCTTGGTGCACATGAGCGTCACCTCTCATTTGTTTGGCAGAACCAACCTGGTCACAAAATATGGGGAATGGGCCATTGTGACTGGTGAGTCAAAGGGTCTGGAGGGAGGATTAAATCATATTCTTTTCTTGTATTTGAAATATACATAATGGTGAAGAACATCTTGTAACAAACTGAATGCACCAGTTTATTTTTTTCTATATAAAATGTTCCATTATAGGAGGATTTTTCAGTTCAGTTCTGTCGTACAAATTTCTGGTTTAATAGAATGTACCCCTGTGTTATTTTTCAGGGAATGTTAACCTTTAAGGGAAATAAAATAAAACTACATCATGTTTACAGTAGAGTTATATGCAGTGAGAAAGTTTTTCTGAATAAAGTAACGCCTTGTTTGCTGCTATTGTTGTTAATAGACAATCTCCCCCTACCACTTATATATTTGCCACTACCGATTTATTATTAAAACTTGCACTATTTTGTAGTGTATTATCTACTCCCCCTTGCTGACATCAGTTATGTAGCAGGTTTAACCTCCTGAAATCTATTGTGTGCACTTCCAATTCTCAGAACTATGCATAATTACACAAAGAGTTTAATTTGCCTTTAACTCTTGTTTTTTTTTTCCAGGAGCCACAGATGGCATTGGTAAAGTGTATGCAGAAGAGTTGGCTAGACATGGGCTGAATATCATCCTGATAAATCGCAGCAGTGAGAAGCTGACAAGGGTTTCTGAGGCCATTGCAGAGACATATGGAGTGAAGACCAGCTGCATACAGGTGGATTTCAGCCATGGGCGTAAACAATGTAGGAGTATTTGTTGAATACCCCCAGTATTTCTTGGAGACCCATGAAGACAGAGTGTGGGAGTTAATCAACGTTAATGTTGCTGCAGCTGTAATGATGACTCGTATAGTTCTACCAGATATGACAGAGAGAAAGAGAGGAGCCATTGTCAATGTATCTTCAGCGTCCTGAGTAAGAGACTCTGTCCTCTTTATGCTGTGTATTCTGCATCCAAGGTAACAAATATACTTTTTTTTTTGTCATATACAATAAACACGAAATGTCGAATCAGGTAGATTATAAGTTATGCGCGCTATAGGGAATTTAACGAACGCAACAAAAGTTGCGCTATTTAACCCTCTATAGTGCAGCCATTACAAGTTTTGAAACAGCCGCTTTGTGCGTGCGATATGGTAGCGATGAGCTCCATACCGCACAAAACACAAGCGCTGTTTTGACGTGCACGCTTTCCCCATAGTCATCAATGGGGAGATCGGGTCAGAAAAAAACCTAACACCTGCGATGGTGGAATGAAAAGTTCTGTAACGCAGCCCCATGGATGTCTATGGGAAAAAAGTAACGTTTAAACCTAACACCCTAACATAAACCCCACGTCTAAACCCCCTAATCTGCTGCCCCCTACATCGCTGCCACCTACATAAAGTTATTAACCCCTAATCTGCCATTCCCTATAGCGCCGCCACCAAAATAAATCTATTAACCCCTAATCTGCCGCTCCCGATATCGCCGCCACTATACTAAAGTTATTAACCCCTATTCCCCCGCACCCCAACATGGCCCACACTATAATAAATCTATTAATCCCTATTCCACCGCTCCCCGACATCGCTGCCACTAAATAAAGTTATTAACCCCTAAACCTCTGGCCCCCCACATCACTACCACTAAATAAACCTATTAACCCCTAAACTGCCAGCCCCCCACATTGCAACAACCTAAATTAAACTATTAACCCCTAAACCTAATCCTAAACCTAACCTTAAACCTAACACCCCCAAACTTTAACATAATTAAAAAAGAGCTAAATTAAAGTTACAATTATTAACTAAATAATACCTATTTAAAACTAAAAACATACTAACCTGTCAAATAAAACTTAAGCTAGCTACAAAATAACTAATAGTTATATTGTAGCTAGCTTAGGTTTTATTTTTATTTCACAGGTAAGTTTGTATTTATTTTAACTAGGTAGACTAGTTAGTAAATGGTTATTAACTATTTACTAACTACCTAGTTAAAATAAATACAAACTTACCTGTAAAATAAAACCTAAGCTGCCTTACACTAAAACCTAACATTACAAAATAAAAAACTACCATTACAAAAAATAAAAAACACTAAAATTACAAAAAAAAAAAAAAAAAATTCCATTTCAAATAATAACAAACGAAATTATCCAAAATAATAAAAATGATTCCTATTCTAATACCCTTTTAAAAAAATAAAAAATCCACCCCAAAATAAAAAACCCTAATCTATAATAAACTACCAAGGGCCATTAAAAGGGCCTTTTTGTGGGCCCTTAAAGGGACACTGAACCCAATTTTTTTTATTTTGTGATTCAGATAGAGCTTGCAATTTTAAGCAACTTTCTAATTTACTCCTATTATCAATTTTTCTTCGTTCTCTTGCTATCTTTATTTGAAAAAGAAGGCATCTATGCTTTTTTTTTTGGTTCAGAACTCTGGACAGCACTTCTTTGTTGGTGGATGAATTTATCCACCAATCAGCAAGAACAACCCAGGTTGTTCACCAAAAATGGGCCGGCATCTAAACTTACATTCTTGCATTTCAATTAAAGATACCAAGAGAATGAAGAAAATTTGATAAAAGGAGTAAATTAGAAAGTTGCTTAAAATTTCATGCTCTATCTGAATCACGATATCACGATTTGGGTTCAATGTCCCTTTAAAAGGGCCTTTTGTAGGGTATTGCCCTAAAGATAACAGCTCTTTTCCTACAAAAGAAAAACAAACACCCCCTAACAGTATACAAACCCCCACCCCCCCAGACACACAAAATAAAAATAAAGTAAAACCAAATCTACCCATCCAGGCAGCATCCTCATCCAGGCAACTCCATCTTCATCCTTTGCGGGACCGACATTTTCTTCATCCCTGCGGAGGCGGAGCGGTCGATGCGCGGAGGTCCAAGGCGGAGGTCCAGGTGGAGGTCCATCGATCCGACGTGGAGGTCCTCTTCATGCGATCATCCCCCGCACACTGAGGATTGTAATGCAAGGTACCCCTTTTATACTGGGGGTACCATTGCATTCCTATTGACTGAAAATTTTGAATCAGCCAATAGGAATTAGGACTGCTAAAATCCTATTGGCTGTTTGAATCTGCCAATAGGAGGAGAGCTACTGAAATTCTATTGGCTGATTTGAATAACCTATTTTCAGGGCAATGGGTAATTTAGGTTTTACTTTATTTTTGTTTTATAAGTTTGGGTGGTGTGGGTTTGTATACTGTTAGGGGGTGTTTGTTTTTCTTTTGTAGAAAAAGAGCTAATATCTTTAGGGCAATGCCCTACAAAAGGCCCTTTTAAGGGCCCTTGGTAGTTTATTATAGATTAGGGTTTTTTATTTTGGGGTGGCTTTTTTATTTTTTTTAAAAGGGTATTATTATTATTTTTTGTAATGGTAGGTGTTAGTGTAAGGCAGCTTAGGTTTTATTTCACAGGTAAGTTTGTATTTATTTTAACTAGGTAGTTAGTAAATAGTTAATAACTATTTACTAACTAGTCTACCCAGTTAAAATAAATACAAAATTACCTGTGAAATAAAAAAAAAACCTAAGCTAGCTACAATATAACTATTAGTTATATTGTAGCTATCTTAGGTTTTATTTCACAGGTAAGTATTTTGTTTTAAATAGGAATTATTTAGTTAATAATTGTAAGTTTAATTTAGCACTATTTTAATTATGTTAAAGTTAGGGGTTGGTTAGGGTTACGTTAGGGTTAGGGTTACATTAGGGTTAGGTTTAGGGATTAATATAGTTTAATTTAGATTGTTGCGATTTGGGGGGCTGGCGGTTTAGGGGTTGATAGGTTTATTTAGTGGTAGTGATGTGGGAGGCCAGAGGTTTAGGGGTTAATAACTTTATTTAGTGGCGGCGATGTTCGGGGAGCGGCGGAATAGGAATTAATAGATTTATTATAGTGTGGACGATGTTGGGGTGCAGGGGAATAGGGGTTAATAACTTTAGTATAGTGGCGGTGATATCGGAGAGCGGCGGAATAGGGGTTAATCAATTTTATCAGTGCGGGTGATGTCAGGAGTGGCAGATTAGGGGTCAATAACTTTAATATAGTGTTTGCGATGCGAGAGGGCCTCAGTTTAGGGGTTAATAGGTAGTTTATGGGTGTTAGTGTACTTTGTAACACTTTAGTTATACATTTTATGTAACAGTTTTGTTGCATAAAACTCATAACTACTGCTCTCAGATTGTGAAACGGATCTTGTCAGTATAGGCTGGAACGCAAGCTTTTTAGCCGCACCGCAAAACTTGTAATACCAGCGCTATGGAAGTCACATGAAAAAACGTAATTTTTACGTGTGCTGGACTGATGTTGAGTTACAGGCTAAAAGGCGTGCGGTACAGTTATACCGACAAGACTTGTAATGGCTGCGGTGCTGTTTTAACGCTCAAATAACCATTTTTTCAGCGATAAAACATGAACACACAACTTGTAATCTAGGTGATAAATAGTAGGAATAAAGTTACATTACAATCCGGCTGATGTATAAGAGTACATGCATAAATAGTTTCTATACAGGTAAAAAGCAAGTAACAAGCATGTCTAGAGCTTTTTTCGTGTATATTAATATAGAGAGTAGTTAACTAGTGAAGATAGCTCTTAAAGTAACAGCCTTAGTAATAATTGAAGTCACACAAAAAATATTTTTTTTTAACATGAGCGAAGTAGTTGGACATATTGTTAAAAAAAGAAAAATCTCATATTAACTAAGGTTGTAACACCTCCCAAACTAAACCGGGTCACTCTTGTACATAAGCAAGGTAAAATCATATATGGGAGGGTCTCAATGTTACATACAGTCACTCTTGGACAACTGGTTAAGTAAATGAATTTTTGTAGTTGTATCTAATAGAAATAGTAATGATGACTTAGATGCTGACAAAGCTAGTTAAAGAGCAAATAGATGATAAACCTGGAACTGGTGGCCATGTTGTATAGGAGGAGGATGTCTACTATCACTTTGTAGGCAAAGAGAAAAATAACCACACTTTGAGAAGGTAACATATAACATTAGTAGGCTAGTAGATAAGCATAACATTATATTTAGATAAATACTATTTCGGCCCCAGCTTGATGTATTCCTATGAAAAGTGCATAGAGTAGGATATAGCTGTGTAGCGTATGTCCTCATTAAGAAAGGTGCTGAAAGGTAGAGTATGGGACTCTAATAATAGGCCGGGAATTGGAGTCTGCATTGACATGTTAGTGGGCTACCTCCAAGTGTGCAATGGGATTTGTAGCGGGCTAAAATCCAATATTTGACTTGTGATGTAAGTTATCTATTTGGTGACTGTAATATATAATTAGAGTAGTTAGCTAAGAGCCCCTTAAGGGAATATGAGGTGGTAGCAGTTCATCTCAATTATTATATATACTGCCTAGTCTCTGCTGGGTAATTTTCTTACAGTAATGGTTTGATATATAAGACTTAGAAAATACACTGGACTAAAAGAGAAAACAAAAAAAGTGAATGGAGTACTATTATTAGAGATGGACAATATAAGACAGCTTTAACTTGTCTAGACCATATTTGCCAGGCAGAAATCCACAGTAAATGAGCGTGCGTCATGAGTATTAATGTAGGGAGGAAGGAAAAAATAACACAATGTAAACATGAGAGTAAAAGTGTGGAGCTTATGCTTATGTAGCACAGGCTGAGTATGGCTCTCTAAAACATTGCATTTTTGTGGCTAAACTGATAGCTCACAGAGACTGGAGGAGAGAGACTCTATTGGTTACTGCTGTAGCTAAGGAGGAAGCCCATCCCTAACAACGAAGGAAAGCAAGGACTGGAGGAGATAAGAGAGTGGTGATTTGATCAGAGAGGCAGTTTTTTTTTTTTTTTTTTTTAAACGGTGTGGTTGGTTGGTTGTTTGTTTTGGGAGAAGAAGGGAGAAAGCCTGGCACAACATGATTTACAGCAAATCCTTTACCACAGACACCTTTCAGCAGAGAAACGAGACAGAATGTGAAAAAATCATGTTCCCTTACTGGTAATGCAGCTCCTTCTGAATGTGGATCACTGCATCAGTTAATATTGTTTACTCTGTGACACTTTGCGAAGATACCCTTTTTCATCCTGTGGATTACAAATATTGTTTTACCATAGGCTGAGTACTCAACCACAGAATTTAAAGGGCCCCAACGCAAGCAGATTTTGAGTGTGTGTAAGATACCCACTGGCCAGTGGTTAGTTAGAACCTATCAGACTTAGATAGGCCATTATAGTCAACTATATTACTTTTAGATACTAATTGAACAGTATTGCTGTATTGTGTATTTGACAGTTTCGTTCACCACTCACTCAGTGCATTTCAGGGAAGGCCCTCTGACTGGCGGTTAAAGTGAACGAACCTAAATCCTGATTTATTTCACTGAGCTGATGTTTCATAATATTGCATTTGATATTGTTATTCTGTTATTCAGTTTATATAAAAAACAAAATCTTGCTTCTCTCTCTTCTTTTCAGGGCTTATTGTTAGTTTAATAAAGCCCATTCAAAAGTGTAAATGGTATATTGGTGTCACTTGGGTTCAGGTTCAGGTGAATCATCACTGGTGTGGAACAGAAGGCCCGTATATTACAGTGGCCCTTTCGGGGTAGCGCTACACATGGGGGCTCGTCTGGGATACCTTTTGGCCCCTGTCACAGAGTGATGACTACCTCTACCAGCCAAGTCACCATGATGGACCCTGGTACTGCTGCCAAGTTGTGTGAAGAGCAAAATGCCAGGCCGGGGCTCTGTGTAATTATGGGTCTCACTGGCGCCACCTTGACTGAGATACAGTTTCAACAAGTAATGTCAGCTTTGATACCTGATCATAAAACATTCATATTGGACCTGAAAGTTGATCATACAGTCTCTCGCACTTATTCTCTGCTAGAATGGAAAAGAGGGATCCCGACCTGTTTCCAGGGAGTTAGCATAAAGTTACCAGGGGATCTCGAAGCTCAGCTTAGACAGCCAAATATGCTGGATGACCACCCTGAATGTACTAGTCCAACAATATCAGGTTCAGGAGTATCAGCTACCACTTCCACCTCAATCACAGGGTTCCCTCCTGCTACATTCTTTACCACTATGGAAAAGCTGGTGGAAACGTTGGCCCGAAATTCAGCAGTGTCTGCCAATTATGAATATCGTAAGTTGCTGTTCTATTCTGGTAAGGTCCCTGTGCCATCTGGGGAAGAGGACTTTGAAACCTGGATAGATCAGACAGTGCAGGCTGTGGAAGAATGGGAAGTTGTTGACACAGTAAAAAGACAAAGGTTAATTGAGAGCCTAAGAACTCCTGCTTCAGATATCATCAGAAACCTAAAAAGGGACAAGCCAGGCTGCACAGCTGCTGAATGTCTAGAAGCTTTACGAGAAATCTTTGGAGGGGTGGAGGCCTGTGCCGAGCTAATTCATATGTTCTCACACACTTATCAAAATGAAGGAGAAGAGTTATCCATTTATGTCCGACGGCTGGATAAAATCCTTCATCAGGTCATTCTAAAAGGAGGCATGGAGCCGAGTCATGCAAGCAATGCTTTGTCGGATCAAAGTCTTCAAGGAGCACTCCCACTGGATCCCATAATGTTGAAATTTTGGATTAGAAACCAGAACAAGCCATTGACTTATTCCAAATTGGTCAAAGCTATCCAGGAAGAAGAGGCTTTAATTAAGGCTAAACAAACTGCTAATGTTTCACATGCAGCTTACACCGTAGAAGTGGGAACTGTGGGCATAGTGGAAGTCCAGTCCGAAGTAATGGCTTTAAAAACTCAGATGTCACAAATGATGGAGTTGATAACATTGCTGTCCGCCAGGATTGCCATACCTGAGGGGGAAAAGACAAAAAAAACAACCAGGGCAGAGGCAATCCAGAATGTTCCTGTTGAAGAATCCACTAGTTCGGTGGTCTGCTATAAATGTGGGGGTGTTGGTCATTATCAACAAGACTGTCCCAGCCCACCAAAGCTATGAGGAGAACATCGTAAGTTGGCAGGGAAACTCCAGAGAGCCCTGGTGAGGGAGCCAGCCCATCTAAGTCGGCTTGCTCCAGTTCCAAAGTCTTAAGCGAAGGGCGAGTAAGGCCTAAACCTTTGTACCAAGCCTCACCAAAAGCCTCAGTTAGGCTGCCTAAGTTACTTTCAGCTGCAGGTCCTAGACCACAGGAGATCGGTGCACACCAAACTCTAAACCGTCAGTCTAGACAACAACCGAACCAGTGCCAGACCAAAAGTGGGGTTCAAGCCCAAACAGCCAGGCAAGTTCCCTGACAAGCTGGTGGGCCCTTCTCCTATAGTGCCTGTTCAGGTGGAAGGTGCATACACAAAAGCTCTTCTAGACTCTGGTGCCCAAGTGACTAATTTACAGTGATTTCTATGATAAACACCTGAAACACCTGCCCTTGCAGAAATTAGAAAGCCTAGAGATCTGGGGTATAGGAACTAAGGAGCTCCTCTATGATGGATATCTTTCAGTCAAGCTTGTATTTGGCCCATCTGTTGTAGGGCAGCCAGAGACTTCTGACACGTTGGCCATTGTATGTCCCTGCCCTCCAGGGGCTAATCAGAGTTCCATGATTGTGGGGACGAACACTGACTTGGTTTGACGGTTACTCACTCCCCATGTCTCAGAGAATGAGGTGGCAGCTGAAAGTATACATCCTATGTTACGCTCCATGTACCAGCGACTGATCCAGGAACAAAAGGCCCCAATAGAAGGAGTAGGAAAATAGTGGAAGTTGGACAAGACGGAAAAGGTTTTGCAGCCAGGTGAAGTAGCATGTCTGTGGGCTTCAGTCAAACTGAATTGGGACCAACCTGGTCCTTGTTATCCTTGAAGGTGACCCACAGAAGACAGATTCGGGTTTGGAACTGATTTCAGAAATAATTTCTATGAAGGTCTTACAGAGAACCCATGGAAAGCTTCCTATCAGTGTTCGTAATGTTACTGATTCTACAGTAAAACTTTGGGCTCGAATGATGATAGGGCAAGTAAACCCAGCCACACCCATCACATCACATTGTGTATTGGAGAAAGCCAAGGAAGCGTTACCGGAGGAGTACTTCTATCCAAAAGGCTCTCCTATGGCATTTGAATAGAAAAAATAGGCCAAAGCACAATTTTTAAAGTGGAGGGAAATTTTCTCGAAAAAACGAATTTGATGTGGTATGCGCAAAGAGTGCACAGTATCATATTCATCTACAAGAGGATAAGCCATTCTGAAAAAGGTCTTGAAGAATCCCATTGGCGGATTTAGATGACCTTAGAGAACATATTGCAGAGTTGAAGAGGACGGGAATTATTCAGGAGTCCCGAAGTCCCTATGCTTCTCCCATTGTGGTAGTGAGGAAGAAAAATGGGTCATTAAGGATGTATATCGATTTATCACAGTCTCAACAAAAGAACCATCCCAGATCAGTACACCACTCCACGAATAGAAGATGCCCTGCAATGCCTTTCAGGGGCCAAATGGTTCAGCGTGTTGGAACTGAGAAGTGGTTACCATCAGATCCCTATGCATCCAGATGACCAGGAGAAGACCGCTTTCATCTGCCCCGTGGGGTTCTTCGAGTTTGAACGGATGCTACAGGGTCTGTCAGGGGCCCCTGCTACATTCCAGCGCTTGATGGAGTGGACTGTTGGTGACATGAATTTAATTGAAGTGTTAGTGTACTTAGATGACATCATTGTCTTTGGGCGGACTTTGGAAGAACATGAGGAGCGTCTAGAGAAAGTTCTGTGGTGATTGTGAAGAGGGGTTGAAGCTGTCTCTTGAGAAGTGCCAGTTCTACCATTCATCAGTCAGCTACCTCTGGCATGTTGTCTCAGCAGAGGGAGTGGCCACTGACCCCAAGAAGTTGGATGCCATTACCACTTGGCCCAGACCTAGAAATGTGCAAGAGCTGAGATCTTTTATTGGATTCTGCTCCTACTACAGGAGGTTTGTGGAGGGATTTGCCAAAATAGCCAGACCTCTCACTGAACTTTTGCGGGCTGAAGATGATGGAGGGCAAAAGGCCTCAGAAGTAGTTCGGCAAACTAGTAAAGCGAGAAAATCTAGGGAGTCCATAGAGAGCGAGTGGTCTGATCAATGTGAACAAGGGTTCCTTCAATTGAAGAACCAGTCCTAAAAGACAAGACGAGAGGCGCTCTTGGTGCAGCAAATTCCAAACAGAGATAGACTACGAATACATAATATATTCCAGGTACTCACAAACAAAGTTGCACATGCAGTGCAATATCGTGCAAGCCGAAACTTCTGAGCCGTTCGTTGGTTGTAATGGCATTTACTGTATGTAAGTGTCACCTGTATCGCAGTTACCTTGTGTCAATATTCACATTGTTTATTAGCGAGCATTATATACCAATACTTTTATAGTGGAATTTGTATCCTAAAGGTTTTAGTACAAGGAGTATCTTACTTCCCTTTATGCCCAGATCATCTTGAGCATATTAGTAATATATATATATATATGAAGTCCTTTGAGTCACCATTGCTGGGGTCCCAAAGTTCTACTGTGACTTGACCCATGTGAGGGATGAGGGACTGCCAAGAAAGACTTGAGAAAGGATCAAGCAGGTGATCCTCTTTGTTCTCTGACTTTGAAAGCCTTAGAGAGTGGTTGCTCAAAACTTCTATTCACAGCAGGCTCCCCAAAGGAGGTTTGATTGGTTTACAAGAAGTGGGATCGATTTCAGCTCTCAGACGGGGTAGTCTACCAAAGGGGCCCCTCCGATGATTCAGAGGAGAGTTGGCAGCTGTTTCTCCCAGAGAAGCATAGGGGGACAGTGTTGAATGCATTACACGATGAGCATGGACACCTGGGACCTGATAGAACATTTAAGTTAGTCAGGGATCGTTTCTACTGGCCATGTATGCGAACTGAGATCGAAAGTTACTGTCACTCCTGTCTTCGCTGCATCCAGAAAAAGACTTTGCCTTCCAGAGCTGCCCCAATGGGCCATCTACAGAGTTAAAGTCCCATAGATTTGGTGTGCATTGATTTCTTGTGTCTGGAACCCGACACGAGTGGTCAAGGGAACGTATTTGTAGTAACTGATCATTTCACACGTTATGCTCAGGCTTATCCAACAAGAGATCAAAGAGCTATTACTGTTGCCAAAGTGTTAGTGGAGAAATTCTTCGTTCATTATGGATTACCTCAGAGAATTCACTCTGACCAATGAAGAGATTTTGAAAGCAAGCTTATTAAAAAGCTATTGGATCTTCTGAGAATTAAGAAGTCGAGAACAACACCTTACCACCCTCAAGGGGATCCTCAACCTGAGAGGTTTAATCATACCCTTCTTGACATGCTTGGAACCCTTCCATCTGACCCAAAACAGCACTGGAGCAGTCACATTTCCGCTGTGGTTCATGCCTATAACAGTACTGAAAATGATGCAACGGGTTATTCACCATATAGGCTGATGTTTGGGAGAGAAGCTCGTTTGCCAGTGGACTTGGCTTTCGGTATCTCAATAGACCGAACTTCAGCTATGTCCTACAGGGGCTATGTGGACAGACTCAGAAAGAACCTAAAGATGGCCAATGAGAAGGCCCAATAAGCTTCTGACGTTAGAGGTCAGCGGAATAGGAAGAATTATGATTTGAAAGTTAGGATTCATGATTTAAAAAAAGAATTATCTAATGACCTTAAGGAGGGGGATATGTGTCTATGTAATTAACTAACACCTGTCCTGTGTGGTCGATCTATGTCGAGTAAATGGTTCAGAGAAAAGCCGTACAATCCATGAGAGAGCCAGGAGTCATGCAGGCTTGATCGGTAAGTAACTACGAGTAGAGAGATCATTTTGGTCCAAGTGTTGTGACAGACTCTGTCTCTGTATAGTTGCTTTGTCCCTTCTGTATTAAAAGAGTTACCATTATGCAAATCTGTTCTATGCCAATAGCGCAATTGTGTTCCCGGGGGCCGGTTGCACCTTCCGGGAAAGGGCTTGAGGAGGCACTATGGAATAACCCGTTTCATGATTCAGGGCCTTAGGACCATCCCCCATTCAGGAAATCTCTGGATCTGTGGTAAGTGCTGTGAAAACTTGTTTCTCCATTTCCTTACTGGACTTGAGGTATCTGTTATCTAGGTCAGAGGTGTGAGATCCGGCTTTACCATGCTTGCCCAAAGGCTCTCCAACAGATAGGATAATCCTCAGCTTCTCCGGTTTCTGTCCGGTCTCAGTATCGCCTGTAGATTTAGAAGAGAGGTGTTGCTCATCTGATCTGGGTTCCTCATGCTGCGTAGCGATATCCATTGCTCCTGTTACCTTAAATGCGTGTTGATCTCCCTCACTCCATGGTGTTCTTATGGTGTGGCTGAGATTGAAGAAATTTTGAATCATTCGTTTCTCAAAGTCTTTGAGTATGAATTGAATCTGTATATAAATATCCTCCTCCATAGTTAAGTGTGAAATTCCAGGGAGAATTGGTAAATTCAACAGGATGGAACAGCTTTACCCGGTAAGCAGACTAACTTGGGGGGTTAGTCCGCTGCTTGTAGGAACAGGATGGTATTAGTAGGAACAGGAATGGTATTAGTATTAGTCAGCTCCTTTTCTTCTTGATTAGTATCCTAGATTATGCAGGGAGATGGCTTATTAGGGAAGAGATAATCAGCAGATTATTAAGCTATATGAGGACCTTTCCCAGTTTGCATCTCATCATGACTGCGGCTTGGACACGACCCACCCAAATATACTTTTTATTTGTCAACAATATTTACAAGAGATCAGATAACTGTTAATAGAGGAATCATGAATTACAATGAATTGCAATAAAATGTGATCTCAAGATTATGGGGTAAATTTATTAATGTCGAGCGGACATGATTCAGTATAGCTGTTTTTTCTATAAATTGATGTTCATAATCCATTCTTGTTGAAAATGAAAAAAATAATAATTTGAGATTGCAAAAAAAATAGATATTGCAATTGAGTTTTAGGTCAATTTTAATCCTATTACATTGTACAACAATGTTATTATAAAAGCTAAACCATTTTATTCTGAATTTTTATGACATTAGTTTAACTGAATATTTGGTCACATTGGGAAAGTTTCACATTAAAGGCACAGTAAACACATTGATCTTGTAATATCAAATAATTAAGTATGTGTACTAAACAGATTTACATTATAGACCCTGCAAATTAAAGTAATGGAGTGCACAGAGAAGGTGCACCTTTTATGAAAACTCAAAAAGGTGCAGTAGTTATTTCATGAACTAAAAATGCATCAAAAAATAATGAGAGAAAAAACAAAATAAGGAATTGCTAAGTATTACAACAGTCAGTATTCACCTACAAAATTGTTATTTATTAAATCATACTAAATTCCCTGTGTCTTAAAAAAATACATATTCACAAATCTTCCAACACAGGAGTAATAAAAATGTCTCAAATAAAAGTCAGTGGTGGCATATTAGTGGTCTAGCCTTGTGCTTAACAGTTCCCAAATCCGGGCTCTTAGTGAATTTAGTACCCAGCAGATAGTACCTATAGTTCCTGTATAGCAGCACAATATTCCACAAACAGTATAGCAAAGTAGCACTCCCTGAATACTATGGATAAGTAAGAGAGGACTGAGTTTCCTACCGCTACTCTTAATCAAAACCGCCAAACTGGATGTTCCTCATGCTGATTTCTTTGGTATACCATGCCAGTCACTGGAGACAAGTGAATCAGTGGGTGGTAGAACAACACACCGGTATGACAGTATATATATCACTGGTGTTTGCGCACGTCGAAATTAGCTTGTGCTTTACAAGTTAAATGTAAACGCATTTGCTTGAGCGCAATTAAATTTAAAGCGTGTAGGGATTTTGTGACTTCTGAGCTCTATTTAACTGTTTCACTCGACTAAAGATTTGCACAAAACACATCAAATGTATATTTAAAAGTACAGTTACACTCATAATATCTAATGAAAATGATATAAAAAATTGCAATAAAAAGTTATAAGGGCTCAATGTATCACGTCTCAGACAACTGACAGTACCTAAGATGACAGACACAGTTAGAGCGGGGAGGGTTAGAGAGCTAATTGGGAGGGATCAAGAAGGCTGGAGAGTAAGGGGGGATCCTATACTGCAGAAAATAGAAAAACAATTATAAAAAAAAATGCCTTAAAACTTAAATGGACAGTCTTCACCAGAATTTTCATTGTTTAAAAAGATAGATAATCCCTTTATTACCCATTCCCCAGTGCATAACCAACACCGTTATATTAATACACATTTTACCTCTGTGATTATCTTGTATCTAAGCCTCAGCAGACTGCCCCCTTATTTCAGTTATTTTGACAAACTTGCATTTTAGTCAATCAGTGCAAACTCCTAGGTAACTCCATGTGCATGAGCACAATGTTATATATATGGTACACATGAACTAATGCCCTCTAGTTGTGAAAAATGTCAAAATACATTCAGATAAGTGGCGGCTTTCAATTTCAATAAATTAGCATAAGAGCCTATCTAGGTTTAGCGTTACCAAGAAAAAAAAGCAAAATTGAAAAGTTGTTTAAAATTACATGTCCTATCTGAATCATGAAAGTTTATTTTGACTAGACTGTCCCTTTAATATTGGCAGACTGTCTGCCAGTACTAAGATGGTGGTGACCAGTGGGGGTGAGGGAGGGAAGAGAGCTGTTTGGGATGGATCAGGTAGGGATAAGGTGGTGGGAAGTGGGTGGGTAATCTCTACACTAAAGGTAAAATTAACTTTACACGTTACCTGGTTAACCCTTTCACTGTCGAGGTCCTCCAGACGGGCAGAAGTCTTCATCCAGGTGGCATCTTCTATCTTCAAGACATCCGACGCGGAGCATCCTCTTCAAACAAAGTCCAACTGAAGAATGAAGGTTCCTTTAAATGACGTCATCCAAGATGGCGTCCCTTGAATTCCGATTGGCTGATAGAATTCTATCAGCCAATCGGAATTAAGGTAGAAAAAATCCTATTAGCTGATGAAATCAGCCAATAGGATTGAAGTTCAATCCTATTGGCTGATCAGACAATAGGATTTTTTCTACCTTAATTACGATTGGCTGATAGAATTCTATCAGCCAATCGGAATTCAAGGGACGGCATCTTGGATGACGTCATTTAAAGGAACCTTCATTCTTCAGTTGGACTTCGTTTGAAGAGGATGCTCTGCATTGGATGTCTTGAAGATGGAGCCACTCCGCACCGGATGGATGAAGATAGAAGATGCCGCCTGGATGAAGACTTCTGCCTGTCTGGAGGACCTCTTTTTCCCGGCTTGGATGAAGACTTCTGCCTGTCTGGAGGACCACTTCACCCGGCTTCGTTGAGGACTTCGGCCCGGTTGGGTGAAGACTTCTCAAGGTAGGGTGATCTTCAAGGGGTTAGTGGTAGGTTTTATCAAGGGGGGATTGGGTGGGTTTAAGAGTAAGGTTGGGTGTGTGGGTGGTGGGTTTTAATGTTGGGGCGGTATTGTACTTTTTCTTACAGGTAATAGAGCTGATTACTTTGGGGCAATGCCCCGCAAAAGGCCCTTTTAAGAGCTATTTATAATTTAGTATAGGGTAGGGCTTTTTATTATTTTGGGGGGCTTTTTTATTTTATTAGGTGGATTAGATTAGGTGTAATTAATTTAAAAACTTGTAATTTGTTTATTATTTTCTGTAATTTAGTGGGGGGGTTTCATACTTTAGATAATTTTTTTTAAATTGTATTTAATTGTATTTAGTTTAGGTAATTAATTTAATTTAATTATAGTGTAGTTTTAGGTGTAATTGTAACTTAGGTTAGGTTTTAATTAGTTTAAATATCTTGTAATTTGTTTATTATTTTCTGTAATTTACAGTTTTTTTTTTTTGTACTTTAGCTAATTTAAATTTATTGATTTAATTGTTGTTAATTTAGTTAATTTATTTAATTATAGTGTAGTGTTAGGTGTTAGTGTAACTTAGGTTAGGTTTTATTTTACAGGTAAATTTGTATTTATTTTAGCTAGGTAGTTATTAGTTAATAACTATTTAATAACTATTCTACCTAGTTAAAATAAATACAAACTTGCCTGTAAAATAAAAATAAAGCCTAAGCTAGCTACAATGTAACTATTAGTTATATTGTAGCTATCTTAAGGTTTATTTTACAGGTAAGTATTTAGTTTTAAATAGGAATAATTTAGTTAATGATAGGAATATTTATTTAGATATATTTAAATTATATTTAAGTTGGGGGGGTTAGGTTTAGACTTAGGTTTAAGGATTAATAACTTTATTATAGTGGTGGCAACGTTGTGGACGGCAGATTAGGGGTTAATAAATGTAGTTAGGTTGCGGCGACATTGGGGGCGGCACATTAGGGGTTAATAAATATAATGTAGGGTTCAGCGATGTTGGGGCAGCAGATTAGGGGTTCATAAGTATAATGTAGGTGGCGGCGGTGTCCGGAGCGGCAGATTAGGGGTTAATAATATAATGTAGGTATCGGCGATGTCGAGGGCGGCAGATTAGGGGTTAATAAGTGTAAGATTAGGGGTGTTTAGACTCGGGGTTCATGTTAGGGTGTTAGGTGTAGACATAAAATGTGTTTCCCCATAGGAATCAATGGGGCTGCGTTATGGATTTCATTATTCAGAAACAGTAGGCAATTTTAAACAGTTGTCTCATTTAAATCTATTATATAATTTGATTTATTCTCTTCATATCCTTTGATGAACAACATATCTAGATAGGCTCAGCAGATGATGATTGGTGGCTACACATAGATGCCTTCTGTGATTGCCTCACCCATGTGCATTGCTATTTCTTCAGATTTAAATCATGGAAGTACATTGGAAGGTTGTTTAAAATTGGATTCTCTCTCTGAATCATGAAATGGCTTTAGTGTCGCTTTAACATCAGGATTTCAATATAATATAACATTAGGAATTTCCTATAATTCAAAGATATCATTGGAAAATATTATAGTTGTCGCTATTTTGGAAGGAACAACAATGTAAGGCTGCTTTATATAAATGAACATATGTGGGAGAGAATCACAATACATACATATATGTACATAACACACATCACACAACAACAAAACACACATTTATCTTTTTAATCATCACAAAATAATAATGTTGCAAGCTAGAACAAGAGAATGAAGATTTGGAAAGTAGACAGGCATGTAGCTAATATGATGACATCATTCTAAGCTTCAACCATAGAGAGTATAGCATTAGGACTTTACTGCCCCTTTCATCAGTTTCTCACTCAATATTACATATAAGTAGACGAGAGGTTTGGAAGATCTTCATTATCATTGCAATTTCAATAGGACACTTAAAATATTAAAATCTCGACAATCACTTACAGGGAGTGCAGAATTATTAGGCAAATGAGTATTTTGACCACATCATCCTCTTTATGCATGTTGTCTTACTCCAAGCTGTATAGGCTCGAAAGCCTACTACCAATTAAGCATATTAGGTGATGTGCATCTCTGTAATGAGAAGGGGTGTGGTCTAATGACATCAACACCCTATATCAGGTGTGCATAATTATTAGGCAACTTCCTTTCCTTTGGCAAAATGGGTCAAAAGAAGGACTTGACAGGCTCAGAAAAGTAAAAAATAGTGAGATATCTTGCAGAGGGATGCAGCAGTCTTAAAATTGCAAAGCTTCTGAAGCGTGATCATCGAACAATCAAGCGTTTCATTCAAAATAGTCAACAGGGTCGCAAGAAGCGTGTGGAAAAAAAAAGGCGCAAAATAACTGCCCATGAACTGAGAAAAGTCAAGCTTGCAGCTGCCAAGATGCCACTTGCCACCAGTTTGGCCATATTTCAGAGCTGCAACATCACTGGAGTGCCCAAAAGCACAAGGTGTGCAATACTCAGAGACATGGCCAAGGTAAGAAAGGCTGAAAGACGACCACCACTGAACAAGACACACAAGCTGAAACGTAAAGACTGGGCCAAGAAATATCTCAAGACTGATTTTTCTAAGGTTTTATGGACTGATGAAATGAGAGTGAGTCTTGATGGGCCAGATGGATGGGCCTGTGGCTGGATTGGTAAAGGGCAGAGAGCTCCAGTCTGACTCAGACGCCAGCAAGGTGGAGGTGGAGTACTGGTTTGGGCTGGTATCATCAAAGATGAGCTTGTGGGGCCTTTTCGGGTTGAGGATGGAGTCAAGCTCAACTCCCAGTCCTACTGCCAGTTTCTGGAAGACACCTTCTTCAAGCAGTGGTACAGGAAGAAGTCTGCATCCTTCAAGAAAAACATGATTTTCATGCAGGACAATGCTCCATCACACGCGTCCAAGTACTCCACAGCGTGGCTGGCAAGAAAGGGTATAAAAGAAGAAAATCTAATGACATGGCTTCCTTGTTCACTGGATCTGAACCCCATTGAGAACCTGTGGTCCATCATCAAATGTGAGATTTACAAGGAGGGAAAACAGTACACCTCTCTGAACAGTGTCTGGGAGGCTGTGGTTGCTGCTGCACGCAATGTTGATGGTGAACAGATCAAAACACTGACAGAATCCATGGATGGCAGGCTTTTGAGTGTCCTTGCAAAGAAAGGTGGCTATATTGGTCACTGATTTGTTTTTGTTTTGTTTTTGAATGTCAGAAATGTATATTTGTGAATGTTGAAATGTTATATTGGTTTCACTGGTAAAAATAAATAATTGAAATGGGTATATATTTGTTTTTTGGTAAGTTGCCTAATAATTATGCACAGTAATAGTCACCTGCACACACAGTTATCCCCCTAAAATAGCTATAACTAAAAACAAACTAAAAACTACTTCCAAAACTATTCAGCTTTGATATTAATGAGTTTTTTGGGTTCATTGATAACATGGTTGTTGTTCAATAAAATTAATCCTCAAAAATACAACTTGCCTAATAATTCTGCACTCCCTGTATATATATATAATATTATAGATGTCAGCTGTTACTTTATCGTTTTGCAACAATATTACAGCAACATTGATCAATCAGATTCTATGCCATGTCTATGCACACATTATACACATGTATGCGCATTGTATCAATTTAGCGTGGACGTGTGTTTTATAATATAACATCGTGTTTATTAAGTATTTGTTAAGCATATGAACAAACATTACGAAGATGCACTGTATATGTTAGATTTTATACTTTAACACGTTCACATTATGATTTCTTGGGGAAAAACAAAATTTCAACAAACACAAAAAAAACCCGCCCACTTTGAAAGCATTCGCACCGCTCAGATACAATCAAGTGTATACAGTCAGCAATCATTACAAACACGCTACCATTGGATATTTTGCACTATAAATCACCCAAACACCATGGCAAAATACGTCCCTTGTGATTGACATTGTATCAAATCGATTTTGTGTGTTTGCATACCTTGTTACTCCTTGTGTGTTTGCTCTGCTGTTTGGCTTTGTGCTGCTTGTCTCTGCAAATAAGGATAACCCTCAGTTAGATTGTGTAGGTATATGCAAGTTATGTACAAAATAATCAGGCCGGCTCGGCGTCTCCAAGAAACGCGTGGGGAGAACATCTGAGGTTTAGGGGTCCTCGTGTTCACAAGGTGAGGCTCACCTTGGATAACATGAGCGACTTCGAGGTTTTCGACAAATATAGGCTCAATAGACAGCAGCTCTTGAGCCTTTATGATGTACTTAAGCCTTATCTGGAGCCACGCAGATGTATGCGCACTGCAATCCCTGGCATGTCCAAGGATTTCAATCTGGAGAGGGGGTACATATCTGGGTTTTTGAAAAGTTTCTGAATTCCAATGATAAGAATTAGTAGGCTTTACATAGGATTCCTTCAAAATGAAGACGATTGGAGGCGACTCAAGAGGGAATTCTATGGAATAGCTAAACATTTGTCCAATGTTTTGGGAGCAATAGATTGCACCCATATTGCTCTGCGGGCTACAGCAGAAGAGGGCCCTTTCCAAAGTCGCAAACACTTTCATAGTTTGAACGTGCAGTTTTTGTGCGATGCACGTATGAGAATTATGAATGTGTTTGCGAATTTCGGGGGGACCAGTCATAATGCCCCTATCCTCACTGTCTAGTCCTCACTCTGGCAGCAGTTTGAGGACAGACAGTTTCCGCATGACTGGCTCGTTGGTGAGTACTTGTGCACATCATGGTTAAGAAGTTAGGCAAATGCTGCTGTAATATATTAAACCAAAAGAGAGGGAGAGACCTCTCTACAAGACTGCACATATAGCACTCTGTGCCTGGACTAATAATGGAGAAATTGGGAATTTAAAATATAACTTTTATTGGATACATTAAAATAAAACACTCAATTAAAAACAACCTGGAAGTAGTAGGCCTATTCCTTAATCCTCTGTAAGCCTTTGATATGTTATAGGTGCTTAGAAGGAAATTGTGTAGGCAGGGAGTTATAAGTGAGACCACTTTGTTCAGTAATATTTCAAGTACTAAAGGGTTAATATTTGTGTGTCAAATGCACATATATCTAGGTATCTAAATATATTATTGATTTGTGCTTGGGTATTGGAATTGGATTCAATGCTAGTAACGTTCAATGAACTCTGAAATACACATCAGAAGTAATGTTAGAAACTTCAATTTATTAATAAATGCCACTCCTGTTTGATCTTTTGTTGGAGTATAGATGGTTAAGATATTCAGAATAATCAGGTCTCACGTGACAGTTTGTGATCCTGAATTATTTTGGTTATATTTTTTTGGAAATTCAAATGTGTATTGTGTATCTTCTTTATTCAACTTTTTCCCACAGTTTGTAGGTTTATTGTTACATTAAATTATTTACAACCTCTGTGTGGTTCAGTTGATTCATTTGTGTCAAAATATTAACAAGGTCTGTTTCTGTTTAATAGCTAGTCATACGTCGAAATATCAGTAATCCTATGTTTGGCGTAAGGGTTATTATCCCATTATCTCAGTACCACTTTCACATATGGAATTCTTGTAGGATTGTGTTATTTTGTAATAGGAAGTATATGTGCGACTTCTATTAAGTTCAATCCTAATGGTAATAATGTGCACTTTTCTGTAACAAAGTGTAATATAGTTCTTACACCTAATGACTCAGTCAATGTAAGTGTGCTGAATCTTAGTAGATATTGAAACAATAGGATGCATCAACTGTTACATTTAACTGTTTGTACTTAAGTAGTGGAGGAACTCACTTCACTTGTAAGTGTGTAACTGCAAAATTATGCAGCTATGTATACAGCTATTGCGGTAGTGTGTTATGTTTGCCCCTCTTGCTGTGATATTCTGTGTATCCTCTCTTAAATTAATTTTGTCCCTCGTGTGATTCAGTGTCACACTCAGAATGCAATATTGTGCTTGGTGTAAAATACTTTAGAACCGGATACTTATTTTCCAGAGTTATTTGTTATATGCCAACCGTTACTTAGTTTTATTAAGTTAGGTCTATATATACCCTCCACTAAACTGGTATGGCTATAGACTTATTGAGATATTATCTGGAAAGTTTGTTATCTAATGTAACAGCAAACGTTAAATAGTTACCCCGGTAAGATAGGATAGTCTATTTATAAGTACAACTATGCTTGCAATTCCCCCAAAGCGGTATCTATAGGTTGCCACCTAATAAATAACCTGGTGCTTGTAACTCTCTGTTAAATCAAATAGTTTAGTGGTCAAAGTTATAACTGAGTTAATCGATTCTAATAGTGACTGTTAGTCATATATATAGAACTAAATACGTTATATCAAATTTACCCCGCCTAAACAGGCCAACTACTGCAGGTGATTTTAAAAAATATATAGAGCTCCCATCTGCTCTATAAACCCCTGACCGGTTTCGCCCGTATCGGGCTTTTTCAAAGGCGGCGCGCCGCCGGAAGTTTCGAAATATAAGCGGGTTGAGGACCCGGTCCCAATATCAACTCCTGTTATGATTGGACAATCTGGCTGTCACTCTTGACTGTTAGCCAGTCAGCGATTTCCTATGTTATAGATAGAGATAAGAGCTCAGCCATCGCCGGCCTTCATTAAATACTATCTGTTATAAATTAAAGGTATAGAGGAAGATAACTGATAGTTGCAATAGTTATGAATTAGATCATACGTTCTGTGTTCATTATTAGTATTATAGTATACTACTTATTTGTTCACTTTGGGCTTGATATAAATTTTGAGTCTTTTGTTGACATAAATAAGCCTTAAGTTAATGCCTTAAGATAGGCTGGGTATTGGGAGAAATAGAGACAAAATATAATTCATGGCCAACACGTAATTTGATATAATATAATCATATTCTTTGTTGTTGCCTATTGGTGGAATATACGTTTTCCTACCGATGTTATGTTTGTTCTTTTTGTACATTAAGGATGTTAGAATTAATTTAGTACAGAAATATACTGTTGTTACACTAAATTTACAGTGTACTTATTGATAGTAGACTGGTTCTTTTTGCTATTCATCATGTTGTAAAGTCACCAACTACTGTTAGTCTTAGTTAATAAACCAAATTTGAGTTGGGTCTATAAACAATTGTATAACTTGTTTTGAACTCTCATAATTTGTAGGTGAGAATTTATTACTATTATTATTTTATTTTTAATTAAAATTAATCAAGTGATGCATTGTGTGGTGTGTTGGGTGTCATATTGGTAGTGATAACAAATAAAGAAAAGTGCTAAGAATTTGAACTGTGTATTCTATGTATTCAGGACTACTGTATGTTGAGAAGGGGAAACAAAGGGGGTTGATAAAGTGTGGTGAAAAGAAATTAATAAAAATAAAATTAAATTAAACACGGTATCTGGGTGGTGTGTCCTTATGTGATTAGTTGTGATAGTGCCTTACTATTACATAGGGGTAGTGTAAAGGGGTGATATGGTGAAATATATACATTGTGCCAAATGTTTGGCTAACCTACATCCAATTAAGTGATAAAAACTGATCTCAAAATCAAATTGTGCGTGTATGTTAATATTGTTCCACAGAATTAAAAAGAAATAGGAACTTATATTCTTTTTCTAACTCACACCTTTGTACTTGTGTTAGAGTGTGTTGGATTAAAGTTATTATTACTAGAATTTTTGTCTCCATGTATTGTATATAGGATCTTATTATAATTGTTCCATCTCTTTTAACTTTTAAGATGTACATAGAAATTATTATTTTCGTTCATACCATGGGGTTGAACACTGTTAAGAAGGTAGATCCATCTACTTTCTCTTTTTAATAATTTGGTTTCAAGGTTTCCTCCTCTAATACCCAATCTAATTCTTTCTATGCCTTTACATTGTAATTCTTCAGCATTGGCTTTATGGCATTGTAGGAAATGATGTGCAACACTTGTTAGAGTTTTATCATCTTTTTTTATCTTTCTCAGCATTTCTGATGTTGCGTAAATGTTCCATGATTCTCACTCTTAGTTTCCGTGTCGTCATCCCTATGTAAAATTTTCACATTTACATATGAGTACATATATCACTCCCTCTGTTTGGCAACTGATATAATCTCTGATGGCGTGTTTGTTTTTGAATCGATCTATTACATGATCTGATTTGATTACATATTTACATGTACTACAGTTGCCACATTTATGTTACAGCCAGTGACAGCCAGATTGTCCAATCATAACAGGAGTTGATATTGGGACCGGGTCCTCAACCCGCTTATATTTCGAAACTTCTGGCGGCGCGCCGCCTTTGAAAAAGCCCAATACGGGCGAAACCGGTCAGGGGGTTATAGAGCAGATGGGAGCTCTATATATTTTTTAAAATCACCTGCAGTAGTTGGCCTGTTTAGGCGGGGTAAATTTGATATAACGTATTTAGTTCTATATATATGACTAACAGTCACTATTAGAATCGATTAACTCAGTTATAACTTTGACCACTAAACTATTTGATTTAACAGAGAGTTACTAGCACCAGGTTATTTATTAGGTGGCAACCTATAGATACCGCTTTGGGGGAATTGCAAGCATAGTTGTACTTATAGATAGACTATCCTATCTTACCGGGGTAACTATTTAACGTTTGCTGTTACATTAGATAACTTAAACTTTCCAGATAATATCTCAATAAGTCTATAGCCATACCAGTTTAGTGGAGGGTATATATAGACCTAACTTAATAAAACTAAGTAACGGTTGGCGTATAACAAATAACTCTGGAAAATAAGTATCCGGTTCTAAAGTATTTTACACCAAGCACAATATTGCATTCTGAGTGTGACACTGAATCACACGAGGGACAAAATTAATTTAAGAGAGGATACACAGAATATCACAGCAAGAGGGGCAAACATAACACACTACCGCAATAGCTGTATACATAGCTGCATAATTTTGCAGTTACACACTTACAAGTGAAGTGAGTTCCTCCACTACTTAAGTACAAACAGTTAAATGTAACAGTTGATGCATCCTATTGTTTCAATATCTACTAAGATTCAGCACACTTACATTGACTGAGTCATTAGGTGTAAGAACTATATTACACTTTGTTACAGAAAAGTGCACATTATTACCATTAGGATTGAACTTAATAGAAGTCGCACATATACTTCCTATTACAAAATAACACAATCCTACAAGAATTCCATATGTGAAAGTGGTACTGAGATAATGGGATAATAATCCTTACGCCAAACATAGGATTACTGATATTTCGACGTATGACTAGCTATTAAACAGAAACAGACCTTGTTAATATTTTGACACAAATGAATCAACTGAACCACACAGAGGTTGTAAATAATTTAATGTAACAATAAACCTACAAACTGTGGGAAAAAGTTGAATAAAGAAGATACACAATACACATTTGAATTTCCAAAAAAATATAACCAAAATAATTCAGGATCACAAACTGTCACGTGAGACCTGATTATTCTGAATATCTTAACCATCTATACTCCAACAAAAGATCAAACAGGAGTGGCATTTATTAATAAAGTGAAGTTTCTAACATTACTTCTGATGTGTATTTCAGAGTTCATTGAACGTTACTAGCATTGAATCCAATTCCAATACCCAAGCACAAATCAATAATATATTTAGATACCTAGATATATGTGCCTTTGACACACAAATATTAACCCTTTAGTACTTGAAATATTACTGAACAAAGTGGTCTCACTTATAACTCCCTGCCTACACAATTTCCTTCTAAGCACCTATAACTTATCAAAGGCTTACAGAAGATTAAGGAATAGGCCTACTACTTCCAGGTTGTTTTTAATTGAGTGTTTTATTTTAATGTATCCAATAAAAGTTATATTTTAAATTCCCAATTTCTCCATTATTAGTCCAGGCACAGAGTGCTATATGTGCAGTCTTGTAGAGAGGTCTCTCCCTCTCTTTTGGTTTAATATATTATTCAACTGCACAGCACCAACTTTTCTGCCACTATAAGCATAGAAACATTAATTTGGTGTCAGCTACTCACTGCAATTATAGAAAAGGCTGCCGCAGTGGTGCCACTGTATATCAGTTGTGGTAAAAAATGCTGCTGTAATGTTCGCAAACAGTTGTGTTTGTGTAATGTGCAAAATGTGCAGATATAGGATGCGCTTTAACCATTTGTTGTCTCTTTCAGCAAATGTCTAGTTTTAACTCCAAACAGATATGTAGCAGGTCATAGCTTAAATGTGCAGATATAGGATGCGCTTTAACCATTTGTTTGTCTCTTTCAGCAAATGTGTAGTTTTAGCTCCAAACAGATATGTAGCAGGTCATAGCTTAAATGTGCAGATATAGGATGCACTTTAACCATTTATTTGTCTCTTTCTGCAAATTGTATCCTGATTGAATATTTTACAGATATGGATGTTGGTGCTGGACCCTCAAGCTCGGGTTTGTCCCAGTCTGGTATGTCTCATTATACTTCACTTTTGGCTTACACATTTGGACATAACATTGCCTAATACATTCCCATTGATCTATATTAACATGGATCCTCTTATTAAATTCAAAGTGTATTTAAAAAGAAATTTCATGATTTAGAGATCAAATTCCATTGTAATCAAAATCTGAATTTAATTGTATTTGAAGATATTCCTCAGAATCTTGCTATTTATAGTTGAATGTAATCTAACATTTTGGATTCAGCACCTGGGTTGTGCTCGACAGTTGGTGGCTACATTTAGACAACAATAAAAAATATTAACACAGGTGCTGAATATCAAAATGTCAGGGTGCCAGGAATCAGACTGAGACGAGAAGTGCAAAAATAATCACACCTTTATAGATAACAAAGAAATAATAAAAAGTCTACAAGTCAAATAACAAGCCAGGAGTCAAAGCCAAATCTGGTAGTCAGACGAGCCGAGTCAGGAGCCAAAGCAAGTAGTCAGACGAGCCAAGTCAGGAACCAGGAGGGACGTCAGACAGTCAGGTAATACACAGGAACAGGAACTCACAAACAGGTCTGAGATAACGCAAGGGCAAAGCATACTGAACAGAGCCCCTTTAAATAATAAGTGATGACATCACAATTCTGAGACTGCAACCTGTCTCACACGAATGATGTACAACAGATAAGAAGGCGTGCAGGAAATGAGCAGCATCACACACTCTGCACCAGATTTTGCAAGAAAAGGTAAGCAAAATGGCTGCCAGCAGCACATGGCAAACAAAGCAGGGAAAAAACACTGACAGTACCCTCCTGTTGCCAATTTCATAATTGCACTCAGCTGGAGACAATTTCTTAGAGAAGAAACCGCACGGATGCAAGGAACCATCAGACATAGGACATTGAGACAAGAGGGCACCTACTCCAGTCTCAGACGCATCAACCTCAAGAACGAAAGGCAGGACAGGGTTAGGATGAGGCAGTACTGGAGCAGCAGCAAAGGCAGTCTTAAGACTATCAATGGCCTTAATGGAAGTAGGTGACCAATGGAGTGGCTCATTATCTTTACGGGTCATGTCTGTGATAGGTTTGACCAAGGAAGAAAAGTTTTTAATAAACTTTCTATAGTAATTTGCGAAGCCCAAAAAACATTGAATAGAGCGAAGACTAACTGGGCGAGGCCACTACAGACAACTTGTCAGGATCCATGGAGAACCCTGCAACGGAGATCACACAACCTAGGAAGGTTACTTGAGTCTGATGGAATTCACATTTCTCGAGTTTACAAAACAAGCCATTTTTACGTAGTCTCTGAAGTACCCGTGTGACATCAGAACAATGAGCCTCAAGTGTGGGTGGGTGTATGAGGATGTCGTCTAAGTACACCACAACACACTGTTACAACATATCTCGTAGGACATCATTAATAAATTCCTGAAAAACATCAGGAGCATTATATAGGCCAAAGGGCATTACAAGATATTCATAATGCCCGCTCCCGGTGTTAAATGCTGTTTTCCATTTGTGGCACTCCTTAATCCTAACGAGCTTGTACGCTCCTCTCAAATCAAGTTTAGAAAAGACCATAGCTCCCTTGAGATGGTCAAAGAGTTCCGTAATGAGCAGAATAGGGTAAGCATTCTTAATGGTAAGAAGATTAAGACCCCTATAATCGATGCATGGTCTTAACTCCCCACCCTTTTTCTTCATAAAGAAGCCAGCCCCTACAGGAGAGCAGGATCTGTGGATAATTCCCCACGACAGAGCATCAGCAACATACTCCTCCATAGCACAATTCTCTGCAACAGACAGAGGGTAAACCCGGCCCCCGAGGAGGAATGGCTCCGGGTTACAGGTCTATGCACAATCGTAAGACCGGTGAGGAGGCAACGTACCGGCACAAACCTTGTCAAAAACGTCTAGGAACTCTCGGTACACCTCTGGCAATTGAGATACCGAAGACGTGCACAAGACTTTGACTGGTTTCCGAAGACAAGTGGAAATACATTGCGGAGACCATGACAAAATTTCAGACCTGCACCAGTCGAGATTGGGATTGTGCTTTTGGAGCCAGGGATAACCCAGAACAACCGGAAAATGCGGAAAGTTAATCACCCGGTACTGGAGGGCTTCAAAATGGAGAGCCTCAACAGCCATGGATAACAGAGCGGTTTCGTGAGTAATGAGCGCGGGCTGAAGGGGCCTGCCATCAATGGCCTCAATAGCAAGCAGAACACACAGAGGCAATACAGGAATGGAGTGCTTTGATACAAAAGCACTGTCAACGAAATAGCCCGCAGCACCAGAGTCAACAAGAGCCTGGTTGAAGTCCACCCAGGAAAGGACAACCGTGACCAAAGGTTTCTCCTTTAGCGGTTCCGGGGACGAGGATAAACCACCCAAGATCTGTGCGAGCATTTCCCGGCCATGTAGGACAAGGCTTTAAAATGTGGCCCTGTAACCCACAATAGAGGCAGAGCCCCTCCCTCCTCCTAAAGGCCCTCTCCACCATGGAGAGACGCGTGAATCCCAACTGCATTGGCTCAGCAGTACCTGGTGATTCGGGACCAGGGGGCATGGGAGGAGAGGGAGGCATGGGTGGGAACGAACATGTAGGAGATAACGGAACAGGTGGCTTCCGCAAGCGCTCCTTGAAAGAGGGCCTCTCTCTGAGTCTGATGTCAATTAGGATCAAAAAAGACACCAATGCCTTGAGATCCTCTGGCAGCAACTTTGTCTTTAATCACATCAGAGAGCCCATGAAAAAAGGCGGCAACAAGGGCTTCATTGTTCCAACCTACCTCTGCAGCAAGCGTACAGAACTCAATGGCATACTGAGCAACAGATCTCGTACCTTGCTGAATGGTCATGAGTCATTTAGCAGCAGAGGAGGAGTGAGCCGGAACATCAAAAGGAGGCCACAAATTCAGGGTAATTTGAAATCACAGGTTTATTAGTCTCCCACAAGGGATTAGCCCAGGCAAGAGCTGTGTCAGAGAGTAACGAGATGAGAAATTCCACCTTAGCTCTGTCAGAGGGAAACGCCTGAGGTAACATCTCAAAGTAAATGCCAACCTGGTTCAAAAACCCAAACCCTCTGCACTGAAAAGGATCGTCTCCATATCGCTGAAGTAGGGGTGCAGAACCGGACATGCTCCTGGTAGGACTAGGTGCAGCAGCAGAAACAGGAGCAGCCAAAACTTGTGGGACACTGTAGTCCAAATGTGCAGTGCGAGTCAGCAGGGTTTGCAGGGCTAGTGCAAATTGATCCAAGCGGTGATCCTGTTCATCCATCCTGGAAATGATGGTAGGTAAAGGTGGATTATTAGCACCATCAGGATTCATGGCCCTTGCGTAATGTCAGGGTGCCAAGAATCAGACTGAGTTGAGAAGTGCAAAAATAATCACACCTTTATTAATAACAAAAAATAAGTCCACAAGTCAAATAACAAGCCAGGAGTCAAAGCCAGAGCTGGCAGTCAGACAAGCCGAGTCAGGAGCCAAAGCGAGTAGTCAGACGAGCCGAGTCAGGAACCAGGAGGGACGTCAGACAGCCAGGTAATACTCAGGAACAGGAACTCACAAACAGGTCTGAGACAATGCAAGGGCAAAGCATACTGAACAGAAGCCCTTTAAATAATAAGTGATGACATCACAATACTGAGACTGCAACCTGTCTCACACGGATGATGTACAACAGTCTGGCCATAAGAGGGCGTGCAGGAAATGAGCAGCATCACACACTCAGCACCAGATTCAGCAAGAAAAGGTAAGCAAAATAGCTGCCAGCAGCACATGGCAAACAAAGCAGAGAAAAAACCCTGATATACGGTTGGGTGAGCTGGGGATATAATTTCAAAAGTCTGGAGGACGACTACTGTCATTGAGATTTTAAGGGTATGTACCTATGAACCAATTATCTGCCTAACTTTGTGGAGCACAATACTTCTTAAAAAAGCTGACTTTAACTCTACAAGCTTCAGCCTTCTATTTGTTAGCTGCTCTAACCTGCTTGACTAATTATTTATTACTTAACATCTAATCCCTACAATGATTGCTGATTTTGCAAGCACAGGTCTTTATTTCTAAAATTGCATGCGATGATGCGAAGAAACAAACGGCTAGATTACGAGTCTTGCGTTAGCCTTAAAAAGCAGCGTTGAGAGGTCCCAACGCTGCTTTTTAATGCCCGCTGGTATTAAACACCCGTCTGGCAGGTACAGGTGTACCGCTCACTTTTTTTCCGCAACTCGAACATACCGCAAATCCACTTACGTCAATTGCGTATCCTATATTTTCAATGGGATTTTCGTAATGCCTGTATTACGAGTCTTGGAAAAAGTGAGAGGTACACCCTCTCCTGTCAAGACTCCTACCGTATTTAAAAGTCAGTAGTTAAGAGTTTTATGGGCTAACACCGTGACATAAAACTCTTAACTAAAGTGCTAAAAAGTAAACTAACACCCATAAACTACCTATTAACCCCTAAACCGTGCTCCCCTCCCCCCACTTTGCAAACACTTAAATAAAATTTTTAACCCCTATTCTGCAGACCGGACATCGCCGCCACTTTAATAAATATATTAACCTCTAAACCGCTGCACTCCCGCCTCGCAAACACTAGTTAAATATTATTAACCCCTAACATCGCCGACACCTACCTACATTTATTAACCCATAATCTGCCGTCCCCAACACTATGTTAAATTTATTAACCCCTAAACCTAAACCTAAGTCTAACCCTAACCCCCCCTAACTTAAATATAATTTAAATAAATCTAAATAAAATTACTACAATTAAATAAATTATTCCTATTTAAAACTAAATACTTACCTATAAAATAAACCCTAAGATAGCTACAATATACTTAATTACATTGTAGCTATTTTAGGATTAATTTTTATTTTACAGGCAACTTTGTATTTATTTTAACTAGGTACAATAGTTATTAAATAGTTATTAACTATTTAATAACTACCTAGCTTAAATAAAGACAAAAGTACCTGTAAAATAAAACCTAACCTAAGTTTCAATTACACCTAACACTACACTATAAATAAATTAATTACCTAAATTAAATTAAACTAATTACAATAAAATAAAATAAAGTACAAAAAAACAAACACTAAATTACAAAAAATAATAAAATAATTACAAGAATTTTAAACTAATTACACCTAATCTAATCCCCCTAATAAAATAAAAAAGCCCCCCAAAGTAAAAAAAATCCCTACCCTATACTAAATTACAAATAGCCCTTAAAAGGGCCTTTTGCGGGGCATTGCCCCAAAGTAATCAGCTCTTTTACCTGTAAAAAAAAAAGTACAATACCCCCTAAACATTACAACCAACCACCCACACACCCAAACCTACTCTAAAACCCACCCAATCCCCCCTTAATAAAACCTAACACTAACCCCTTGAAGATCACCCTACCTTGAGACGTCTTCACCCAACCGGGCAGAAGTGGTCCTCCAGACGGGCAGAAGTCTTCATCCAGGCGTCATCTTCTATCTTCATCCATCCGGAGCGGGTCCATCTTCAAGCCAGTCGATGCAGAGCATCCTGTTCGTTCTTGATCCGACGACTGATTGACTGGTCCTTTAAAGTGCGTCATCCAAGATGGCATCCCTTGAATTCCGATTTGCTGACAGGATTCTATCAGCCAATCGGAATTAAGGTAGGAAAAATCCTATTGGCTGATGCAATCAGCCAATAGGATTGAAGTTCAATCCTATTGGCTGATCCAATCAGCCAATAGGATTGAGCTCACATTCTATTGGCTGTTCCAATCAGCCAATAGAATGCGAGCTCAATCCTATTGGGTGATTGCATCAGCCAATAGGATTTTTCCTACCTTAATTACGATTGGCTGATAGAATCCGATCAGCCAATCTGAATTCAAGTGATGCCATCTTGGATGACGTCATTTAAAGGACCAGTCATTCAGTCGTCGGATCAAGAACAAAGAGGATGCTACGCGCCGGCTGGCTTGAAGATGGACCTGCTCCGCTCCGGATGGAGGAAGATACAAGATGCCGTCTGGATGAAGACTTCTGCCCGTCTGGAGGACCACTTCTGCCCGGATAGGATGAAGACTTCTGCCCGTCTGGTGGACCACTTCTGCCCGGTTGGGTGAAGAAGTCTCAAGGTAGGGTGATCTTCAAGGGGATAGTGTTAGGTTTTATTAAGGCGGGATTGGGTGGGTTTTAGAGTAGGGTTGGGTGTGAGGGTGGTGGGATGTAATGTTGGGGGGGTATTGTACTTTATTTTTACAGGTAAAAGAGCTCATTACTTTGGGGCAATGCCCTGCAAAAGGCCCCTTTAAGGGCTATTTGTAATTTAGTATAGGGTAGGGTTTTTTTTATTTTGGGGGGCTTTTTTATTTTATTAGGGGGATTAGATTAGGTGTAATTAGTTTAAAATTCCTGTAATTATTTATTTATTTTGTAATTTAGTGTTTGTTTTTTTGTACTTTATTTTATTTTATTGTAATTAGTTTAATTCAATTTAGGTAATTAATTTATTTATAGTGTAGTGTTAGATGTAATTGAAACTTAGGTTAGGTTTTATTTTACAGGTACTTTTGTCTTTATTTTAGCTAGGTATTTATTAAATAGTTAATAACTATTTAATAACTATTGTACCTAGTTAAAATAAATACAAAGTTGCCTGTAAAATAAAAATAAATCCTAAAATAGCTACAATGTAATTATTAATTATATTGTAGCTATCTTAGGGTTTATTTTATAGGTAAGTATTTAGTTTTAAATAGGAATAATTTATTTTATTGTAGTAATTTTATTTAGATTTATTTAAATTATATTTAAGTTAGGGGGTGTTAGGGTTAGACTTAGGTTTAGGGGTTAATAACTTTATTATAGTGGCAGCGACGTTGGGGGCAGTAGATTAGGGGTTAATAAGTGTAGGTAGGTTGCTACGACATTGGGGGGCAGATTAGGGGTTAATAACTATAATGTAGGTGTCGGCGATGATGGGGGCGACAGTGTCCGGAGCAGCAGATTAGGGGTTAATAAGATTATGCAGGTAGCGACAATGTCGGGGGCTGCAGATTAGGGGTTAATAAGTGTCAAGGATACCAGATGCCTAAGGCTACCCCCCACCCCCCTACAACCTCACCCCTGTTGTTTGTCAGTGGTTTTGGGCTCCTCAGAGCAACCACAATCTCTGGAAGCTTTTGGTTGCATGGTTTTGTGTTCCAAACTTGTTTAGAAAAGAGCTGGTGTATGACCAGGAAAACCCTCCTAGGCTTGCCGGGCTCCTGGAACTCCCAGTCGGCCGCCTCACAATGGACTCCCGCCTTACCCCTCTCAGGCTGTCCAGGCTCCTGGAACTCCCGGTCAGCCTCAGGACAGCAGGACACCCGCTAAATTTACCCTTGGTCGCTCCAGAAACCATGTGCCCCAGAGCTCCGCTCTTTTGGGGATTAGTAGCCCCTAGGGAGGACAAGAGGTGGGCAAATTACCGGAGGGGAGCTCCTTTGGGTACCAAGGGTTTTGGACACCCCTAACACATAAATTAAACGGACTGTAACTCCTGTCCCCAGTAACGAATCATGCTGATTTTTGGACTGTGAAATCTGGGGACCGAGAGCTTTAAATTGACACCCTGGATGTGCCACCGCTCCATCGGGATCACCCCGAAACTGCCACCCCTATGTATTGAGATTATGTGGGACTGTGGCTCCTATGGAGGCGCCGGTCAGTCTGGAGGGGCGGGAATGGCGGGAAAATAGTGGGATTGTCCTTTTTGTTATCAAGATGAGCTGTGTGTATAAAAGGAGTGTATGTTTTACAATAAAATCAGTTCTTGTTACACCTGAAGGCTATTTTGTCTAGTTATTTGGGTTTGCTCCAGCTAAAATCACTTTTCTGAGCTACATAGCAGCCTGTTCCAGGCAGAGGAAGGACACGTTGGAAGAGCTACCTAGTCTGGGTAGCTGGAGTCTGCCACAGGGTGGGACTCCGAGTACTGGTGCTGTCAGGCATCAGGGGTGGCTACAGGCTGTGGTCACTTGCCAGCTACATAGCTGCAGTCGGCAGGGAGGAAGCAGGACCCCTTTTGACGGAGCTACCCAGTCAGGGTAGCCGGGGGTATCCGTCACAATAAGTTTAATATTAGGGGTGTTTAGACTCGGGTTCATGTTAGTGTTTTAGGTGTAGACATAAAAAGTATTTCCCCATAGGAATCAATGAGGCTGCGTTAGGAGCTGAACGCTGCTTTTTTGCAGGTTTTTTTTCAGCCGGCTCAGGCCCATTGATTCCTATGGGGAAATCGTGCACGAGCACGTTCAGCCAGCTTACCGCTAACATAAGCAGCGCTGGTATTGAGATGTGGAGCTAAATTTTGCTCTCTGCTCACTTTTCTGCGGCTAATGCCGGGTTTGTAAAAACCTGTAATACCAGCGTTGTCTTAAGTGAACGGTGAGAAAAAAATGCTCGTTAGCAATGCACCCCTGTTACCGCAAAACTCGTAATCTAGCCGAAAGTTTTGCAACATGAACTCTCTGCTCTAGGATATTTTTGTTGCAACAGAGAATCAGTTTTGTTATAATTGTTTGTTTTGTGGTGTCTTATTTTACAATTATATTCTTTGTGCCTAGTTTGGCACTACCTATGATTCATTTCATGGGTAACAATTTCAAGATAAATTTAAAATACTATAAATAAATGCATACACATATCCACCCACCCCCCATTGAGTTGTTTTTGATTTTGGTTTATGAGCTAGTGCTGGATTAAGGGTATACGCTTCTTTTTCTCTTGATTTCTTCATATATATATATATATAATTTCAAATAGGTTGTTATTTTCACCACAGAAAATAAAGATTACATGCATTACAGCTGCAGATACATTACACAAAATAAAAATATTACATGGATCTAATGTTGACATACAACTTTATATTTTCACAGATCTCAGGCGGCCGAGAGAAAGAATCCCCCAGTACGTCAGGCCAGTGTCAATGGCTACCCCTATGAGCAACTGCTCTTCTCCCCCGCTGCCATTGACACTGCTTGAGGGTCATCCAGCGGATGAGTCAGGGACAGATTTGGACGTCCCTGATATCCAAGGTAATTTTAAAGTATAATACTATGTTTGCAGTATTTCACATTAAAAATGTTTTTTTAGACAGGTTCATTCAGGGTGCAGGTTATTGTAATGGATTGTATTTGTAAAATTTAAATTGTTGTACCAGTTTTTCCACAACATTTTTGTGTATACTATAGGCCTTGTCACATATTCCTCATACTAACAATGATTTTTGTTTGTGCTTCATCTCTGACAGACGACCAAGTACCGGGGGAGGATCCAGCACCAACCTTCTTGCTGGCGCTGCAAGAGGAGGAGGTGGCTGGAGTGGAATTTAAGAAAAATTAATATTAGGTTTTAACAATTGTATCTTGATAATGAATTTGTATAACAGATTTCTTTTTGTCTTTTTATAGATCTTGATCAGGGGACCCAGACAGAGCCCTTCCTGTCCGATATCTTTCAGCAGCTGGCGGATGGGCTGGATATTGTATTATCCAGGTCTGTGCGGGCCCTGCAGGAGGCCATGAGCAATTTTAGTTAAATTTTAATTTTTAATTTAAAAAAATAAAATAAAAAATGTTTATAATAAATACATATTTAATCAAAATTATGGTGTAGCTATATTCATTAAAATATTATTTTGAAGTGACATGAAAACCAAATATATGTTGAATGATGTATAAATAGCATGCTATGTGGTATTTTTTTTTATATATATTTTTTATCTATATTTAATTTCTCTTGATCTTTTAAATATACTTGGATGAAGAGCATATTTAGATAAACTATGTAGCTGCTGATTGATGACTTCACATAGATAACTTATATGATTGGCTTGCACATGTGCATTGCTATTTCTATTAAAAAGGATATCTGAGGATTAAAGGGAAACTGAACCCAAATTTTATCTTTCATGCTGTAGATAGAGCGTACAAAATGTCTTCATTCTATTTGTATCTTTATTTGAAAATCAAGAATGTTTAGAAGCAGGCACTTTTTTTAAGAACAAACTGGGTTGACCTTGCTGATTGGACAGCACCAATAAACAAGTGCTGTCCAGGGTTTCTGAAATAGAATTTGTCTGGCTCCTTAGCTTACATGCCTTTTTCAAATAAAGATAACAAGAGAACAAAGATAAATTGATAAGTTAGAAAGTTTATTAAAATTGAATGCTCTATCTGAATCATGAAAGAAAAAAAAATAGTTTTGTGTCCCTTTAATAAAAGTCCAAGGGTTGTAATGTTGCTTGAGATGGTCTTCTACATCTTCATAATATTTCGGATATGATTTTGATGTCCCTTTAAGATCGGAAATAATATTATTAAAAATATATATATATATATATATATATATATATATATATATATATATATATATACATATTTACACATATATATTTACATGTATATAGATACATATATACATACATACATATAAATATATATATATATATATATATATATATACACACTAAAGTATGTATGTACAATATTAGGAAGAATTAGAATAATTCACTCTCCACTTTGCACCACATATGTCGCTAATTGCTATATTCGCAATTCCTGCTCATGACAATAATACATTTACAATATATGTAAATATGTTTGCTAAAGATTTCTGACATAATAGCTGAGAATTGCCAGAAAGAGTAAATATGTGTCTGAAGGAGAAAATAGCTGAGAATAGCCAGAAAGAGTAAATAAACAGAGTTTATTTACTTTTTCTGGCTATTCTCAGCTATTTTCTCCTTCAGACACATTCTCTGCTTTTTATGACACCCCTCTCACCCCCCTCCCTCCCTTCCATTTGTTGTATGTGATGTGTATCTATATCAGATTGATCAGTATTGCTTCAGACCTGAGGAAGAGAGGAAAACTCTTGAAAGCTTGTCTTTGAAATATTATGTTAGACCAATAATAAAGTTATCACTGCATACTGCAATACTTTTTTTTTTGAGCATCTTATCTACTGGACTAACACGGCTACTCCAATCTTCACTATATATATATATATATATATATATATATATATATATATATATATATATATACACACACACACACATCCTAAAGGGTGTATGTCCAATAATAAAAAGAATTAAAAGAAATCTCCACATACAATTTTAAACAACTTTCAAAATGACTTCTATTGTCAAATTTGCTTTATTCTCTTGTTATCCTTTGCTGAAGGTACAGCATTGCACTACTGGCAGCTAGGTGAACACATCTATTTAGCCAATCACAAGGACAAATGTGTGCAGGCACCAATTATCAGCTAGCTCCCACTAGTGTAGGATATGTTTGTATTCTTTTCCAACATGGGATACCAAGAGAATAAATCACATTTGAAACTAGAAGTTAATTTGAAAGTGTTTTAAAAGTACATGCTCTATCTGAAACTTAAATGTTTATCCCTTTAAAATATCCATTGTTTGCAAATAAATACATATGATACCCTGATTACATGTTATATTCGCAATTTTTCCTGCTCAGAAAAATAATACATTTACAATATATAACATTGAATACCTTGGGGACAAGTGGAGTGGGACATCAGGCATTGAGTGGGTGCAGATGGAGTGTTTCTTCATGATCAGATCTTCACCAGTTCCCCCCTTACACCATACGCTTTTGTCCAGATGTCCCACATGTGTGTGTACAGAGACACAATGTCACCGGTATACAGGAAGCGGAACATCTTATCAGGCATGGTCACTCATGGTCCGCACGGTGTTCAGTGGCTGTGGCTCCTTGTGCACAACTCCCAGAGAAAACAACAGGCTACGCTATGTCACACACCGGCAGCACTCACAAGGCTTTACAGGCTGTTATTATGTGTTGCAGCATTGTGGGCTGTGCGTGATTATCATTTACACAATAACCTGTAACGGCTGTGCCACCTTTTTGTTTTCTAGTGTCTGTGTTAATAAGATTATACAGGCTTATATATATTTACATAAGTATAGGCTACACTATTAGACAGTATGACACACAATCTGGGGTCTGTTCTCCGGGTCATGGATAATCTGTGATCGCATTGTCGAATTCCAGAAGCGCTATCATTACAAGCCATTCCGTGTTATTACTTTGTAGCAATGTACAGGCTGTTATTATGTGTTGCAGAATTGTGGGCTGTGCGTGAGTATGAGCATGCTTTCTAACATAGCTGTAATGCCCATATTCAATGCTCATACTCACGCACAGCCCACAATGCTGCAACACATAATAACAGCCTGTACATTGCTATAAAATAATAACACGAAATGGCTTGTAATGATAGCGCTTCTGGAAATAGCACATCCTGATGCCGTGGCTGCTGTGTGAGTTTACCTATCGGTCATATATATTTATTACAGGGAGTGCAGAATTATTAGGCAAATGAGTATTTTGACCACATCATCCTCTTTATGCATGTTGTCTTACTCCAAGCTGTATAGGCTCGAAAGCCTACTACCAATTAAGCATATTAGGTGATGTGCATCTCTGTAATGAGAAGGGGTGTGGTCTAATGACATCAACACCCTATATCAGGTGTGCATAATTATTAGGCAACTTCCTTTCCTTTGGCAAAATGGGTCAAAAGAAGGACTTGACAGGCTCAGAAAAGTCAAAAATAGTGAGATATCTTGCAGAGGGATGCAGCACTCTTAAAATTGCAAAGCTTCTGAAGCGTGATCATCGAACAATCAAGCGTTTCATTCAAAATAGTCAACAGGGTCGCAAGAAGCGTGTGGAAAAACCAAGGCGCAAAATAACTGCCCATGAACTGAGAAAAGTCAAGCGTGCAGCTGCCAAGATGCCACTTGCCACCAGTTTGGCCATATTTCAGAGCTGCAACATCACTGGAGTGCCCAAAAGCACAAGGTGTGCAATACTCAGAGACATGGCCAAGGTAAGAAAGGCTGAAAGACGACCACCACTGAACAAGACACACAAGCTGAAACGTCAAGACTGGGCCAAGAAATATCTCAAGACTGATTTTTCTAAGGTTTTATGGACTGATGAAATGAGAGTGAGTCTTGATGGGCCAGATGGATGGGCCCGTGGCTGGATTGGTAAAGGGCAGAGAGCTCCAGTCCGACTCAGACGCCAGCAAGGTGGAGGTGGAGTACTGGTTTGGGCTGGTATCATCAAAGATGAGCTTGTGGGGCCTTTTCGGGTTGAAGATGGAGTCAAGCTCAACTCCCAGTCCTACTGCCAGTTTCTGGAAGACACCTTCTTCAAGCAGTGGTACAGGAAGAAGTCTGCATCCTTCAAGAAAAACATGATTTTCATGCAGGACAATGCTCCATCACACGCGTCCAAGTACTCCACAGCGTGGCTGGCAAGAAAGGGTATAAAAGAAGAAAATCTAATGACATGGCTTCCTTGTTCACCGGATCTGAACCCCATTGAGAACCTGTGGTCCATCATCAAATGTGAGATTTACAAGGAGGGAAAACAGTACACCTCTCTGAACAGTGTCTGGGAGGCTGTGGTTGCTGCTGCTGCACGCAATGTTGATGGTGAACAGATCAAAACACTGACAGAATCCATGGATGGCAGGCTTTTGAGTGTCCTTGCAAAGAAAGGTGGCTATATTGGTCACTGATTTGTTTTTGTTTTGTTTTTGAATGTCAGAAATGTATATTTGTTAATGTTGAGATGTTATATTGGTTTCACTGGTAAAAATAAATAATTGAAATGGGTATATATTTGTTTTTTGTTAAGTTGCCTAATAATTATGCACAGTAATAGTCACCTGCACACACAGATATCCCCCTAAAATAGCTATAACTAAAAACAAACTAAAAACTACTTCCAAAACTATTCAGCTTTGATATTTAATGAGTTTTTTGGGTTCATTGAGAACATGGTTGTTGTTCAATAATAAAATTAATCCTCAAAAATACAACTTGCCTAATAATTCTGCACTCCCTGTAGAGATATATATATATATTCAATTCTTGAAAAAGTTTAGGTATATATATATATATATATATATATATATATATATATATATATATATATATATATATAAAAAGAGCAATAGAATAGATGTTAAAAAATTGAGTTATAGTTAGACTTGATTTGAAAAAAAATTTTTAGATTGCAATGTAATAATTGATTGAAGTTCAAAAAGTATCAATTAATAAAAATATTATTAAAAGTGGAATATGAAAATCATAGATGTAGGATACATCAAATGAAATATATGTTTTAACATCAAATTGACAATATACCATCTTCATATTATATCGTTTAGACTATCTTTCTTGTTTGAACAAAGATTTACTGTTGATTGAAAATAGGATTTCATAATCATATATTTATTCCAAATAAAATTAAATTAGAATTTATTGTTAGAAATAATTGTTACTATACAATGAACACTTACCTATAAGAATCAATATGCAATCGATGTATAAATCTGTTCAATTTCTTTTATGCAAATCGAAAAGCGGAGAAAACAACAAGCAGCCTTTACATCTTTCGTGATCATTACGCAATGATTCTATGCGGAATTGCGTATCCGTGATTTGACCAACATGTGTAAAACCATGCCAGTTACAGCAAACCCATGTTCACGTGTGTGCGCAATTCTATCTTTCGTGATCATTACATAATGATTCTATGCGGAATTGCGCATCCGTGATTTGACCAACATGTGTAAAGCCATGCCAGTTACAGCAAACCCATGTTCACGTGTGTGCACAATTCTATCTTTCGTGATCATTACGCAATGATTCTATGTGGAATTGCGCATCCGTGATTTGACCAACATGTGTAAAGCCATGCCAGTTACAGCAAACCCATGTTCACGTGTGTGCGCAATTCTATCTTTCATGATCATTACGCAATGATTCTATGCGGAATTGCGCATCCGTGAATCAGAATTAATTTGGATATAGTAGTGTGATGAGTATCATTTCATAACAAATTATGATATATTTTCAATTGGGTGTATTACGAGATGGAAATCGTATATTTGTTAATATTGAACAATAACAAATAATATTTATAACTGGCTTATGATTAGAGAGTCAATGTATGAAATGGCGGATGCTCAGGATTTCACGGATGCGCAATTCCATTTTCACTCTGTGACGCATATTCTGGATAACGCAAGAAAAATCATTCCTATATCATGTGTGACGAATCTAAAATCAGATATCTAAACATCATATGTAGCGTATGTTGTGAGATCTATATAGGTTAAATATATGACTATCTACACATTTATTAAAATTAATTTAAAATATTAATATATTATATAATGTAGGATATTTACCTTGTTCAGCCTCCATTTCTACTCCTCCCAGGCCACCGGACGGAGAAGCAGCTGCACTGGACCCCGGGTCCTGAGTTTTGGATCCAGCAGCTGTGAGGGAAGAAGAAGAGGCCGAGGATGGAGAGGATCTAAATCTTTTGGGGATCCGGAGATTGAGGAGCTCGCATAAAGTCACCTCATAAGGGAGTAGGTAGAGTTTCCGTGGGGGTTTAATTTTGCGGCCATCCCTCTGACGGGCTTGTACCCACTCCCTTATGAGGTCGACTTTCTTGTGCAGACGCAACCTCATATCTCCGAACCTCCACATGATCTGATCCTGGCTCCTCTGGACGTCCAACACCAATTGAACCTTATTGGTGATGGACTCCCAGAGGGCCTTCTTAACATGCGCATCTGTCGACTTCTTCTTGTTCCCAAACAGCTGCGGATAAAACACCTGGACGGCGTGGACCAGTGCAGCGCTCTCCTGCTTGGCAAACCTGGGAGGTGTCATGCCTGCTGGGTTTTGTAATGTAATAATAATTATAATAATAATATATATACACGCCAGCAGGCATTAGAGAACTGACAAAGATGGCAACGTGTAATGGACTTTTATATGGTGAAGTAAACATGAGATGCACCATGTGACATGTTATCTGTACATCTGATTGGATAAAAGGTTTTAAATATTGTTATCATGTCTGTGAGACCATCCTGACTCAAGTTGTGTTTGTGTGATGAACTCTGATTGGCCGTTCCTTAATGTTTCATATCTTAGTAACTTCCATACACATACCTCCTGGTGGTGCTGTTACTTCATTTTTTCATGTAGACTTATTTGTAACTCATGGGCCTGTCATGCGGATATGTGTGTCGCAGATTTAATATACGTGATCCGTTAAATATTAATGTTTAAATTCTAGTTAAAATCCAATACTGTCACATTATTAAATGTTGTAGACATTTCTCGGTTTAATATCGATCTGTTTCTTTAATACAAATACGTTGGATTAATACACATTTGACATTGTATGTATTTATTGTTCATTAAATCAATTTTGTGACTTATTGTGAAGTATTGACATTGCTCTATTAAATGTATTTATAATGCACCTTGATTGTGTACTATTGCGTGACATTCATCTAGAATGTTTAAAGATGTGAATCTCGTGTTGCAAGATACGTTTCCCACGCAACATTTCAGAATGCGCAATTTCTGGTTATAATGTCCGTAACTTGGATAATCTGTTTATAAATGTTAAACTACAGGTTTGTTTGTTATTAGTAAATAAACCTTGAGCTTGTTTTTGTCTGAACTGCTCATATATGTTATTGTGCAATGGCGTCTTTATTTTTAAAGAGACATTACAACAAAACAATTGTATCAAATGATCTGTAGAGATAATAAATGTTTAGACTTTAAAATGTAACTCAATTTATCTTTTGATTTAGATATCCTTAACAGAAGAAATTTCAATGCACATGGTTGAGCCAATCACATAAGGCATCTCTGTACATCCACCAATCTTCATCTACTGAGCCTATCTCGATATGCTTTTCAAGCAAAGTATGTCAAGATAATGAGATAAGAGAAGTAAAAGACACTCTTTAAATCTCTTAAAGGGACACTGTACCCAAAATTTTTCGTTAGTCATTCAGATTGAGCATGAAATTTTAAGCAACTTTCTTATTTAATCCTATTATCAAATTTTATTCATTCTCTTTGTATCTTTATTTAAAATGCAAGAATGTAAGTTTAGATGCCGGCCCATTTTTGGTGAACAACCTGGGTTGTCCTTGCTGATTGTTGGATAAATTAATCCACCAATAAAAAAGTGCTGTCCAGAGTACTGAAACCAAAACCTAAAAAAATTAGATGCCTTCTTTTTCAAATAATGATAGCAAGAGAACGAAGAAAAATTGATAATAGGAGTAAATTAGAAAGTTGCTTAAAATTGCATGCTCTTTCAGAATTACAAAAGAAATACATTTTGGTCAGTCTCCCTTTAAGGATATTTTGAGTTCATGTCCCTTTAAGGAGACATTTCCCAATAATGCTTGAAAGATCATAAACCAATGCACCTTCCTTTCTCAAACTTAGTATAACATGTGACTAAATCATATTTAGATTACCTTCTGGATTGTTTTCCCCACTGTGAATGAAATATATATTCTAATGGCTGTATTTCACCATCTTCAGCTTAAAGGGACATTAAGCTATATGTTCTTTACGTATTTCGATGGATAATAGAATATTAAAACAACTTCATATTTAGTTTTATTCTCTCATTCGCTTTTAAATATATATATTCTTGGATTAAAAACATAGCTACATAGGCTATTTTGATGCTGATTGTTGGTTGCACATAGATGCCTTATGTCATTGTCTAAGACATGTGCATTGATATATCTTTTTCAAAGTATATTTAAAGACTGAATGTAATTAAATAGTACATTCAAAATATTTAATAAATTATTTTGTATTGTTTAAAATTCAATACACAATATATTTTTGGAATGTCCCTTTAAGGACCAAACCATTAGGAATATGTTGATTTAACATTGTAGAAATAAACTAAAGGGGAATGAAAATACATATAGATATGTGATATCTAACCAAGAGGTAAGATAAATAATTATGTGAAATTATATTACAAACTAGCTATACAGGGAGTGCAGAATTATTAGGCAAATGAGTATTTTGACCACATCATCCTCTTTATGCATGTTGTCTTACTCCAAGCTGTATAGGCTCAAAAGCCTACTACCAATTAAGCATATTAGGTGATGTGCATCTCTGTAATGAGAAGGGGTGTGGTCAAATGACATCAACACCCTATATCAGGTGTGCATAATTATTAGGCAACTTCCTTTCCTTTGGCAAAATGGGTCAAAAGAAGGACTTGACAGGCTCAGAAAAGTCAAAAATAGTGAGATATCTTGCAGAGGGATGCAGCACTCTTAAAATTGCAAAGCTTCTGAAGCGTGATCATCGAACAATCAAGCGTTTCATTCAAAATAGTCAACAGGGTCGCAAGAAGCTTGTGGAAAAACCAAGGCGCAAAATAACTGCCCATGAACTGAGAAAAGTCAAGCGTGCAGCTGCCAAGATGCCACTTGCCACCAGTTTGGCCATATTTCAACATCACTGGAGTGCCCAAAAGCACAAGGTGTGCAATACTCAGAGACATGGCCAAGGTAAGAAAGGCTGAAAGACGACCACCACTGAACAAGACACACAAGCTGAAACGTCAAGACTGGGCCAAGAAATATCTCCAGACTGATTTTTCTAAGGTTTTATGGACTGATGAAATGAGAGTGAGTCTTGATGGGCCAGATGGATGGGCCCGTGGCTGGATTGGTAAAGGGCAGAGAGCTCCAGTCCGACTCAGACGCCAGCAAGGTGGAGGTGGAGTACTGGTTTGGGCTGGTATCATCAAAGATGAGCTTGTGGGGCCTTTTCGGGTTGAGGATAGAGTCAAGCTCAACTCCCAGTCCTACTGCCAGTTTCTGGAAGACACCTTCTTCAAGCAGTGGTACAGGAAGAAGTCTGCATCCTTCAAGAAAAACATGATTTTCATGCAGGACAATGCTCCATCACATGCGTCCAAGTACTCCACAGCGTGGCTGGCAAGAAAGGGTATAAAAGAAGAAAATCTAATGACATGGCCTCCTTGTTCACCTGATCTGAACGCCATTGAGAACCTGTGGTCCATCATCAAATGTGAGATTTACAAGGAGGGAAAACAGTACACCTCTCTGAACAGTGTCTGGGAGGCTGTGGTTTCTGCTGCACGCAATGTTGATGGTGAACAGATCAAAACACTGACAGAATCCATGGATGGCAGGCTTTTGAGTGTCCTTGCAAAGAAAGGTGGCTATATTGGTCACTGATTTGTTTTTGTTTTGTTTTTGAATGTCATAAATGTATATTTGTGAATGTTGAGATGTTATATTGGTTTCATTGGTAAAAATAAATAATGGAAATGGGTATATATTTGTTTTTTGTTAAGTTGCCTAATAATTATGCACAGTAATAGTCACCTGCACACACAGATATCCCCCTAAAATAGCTATAACTAAAAACAAACTAAAAACTACTTCCAAAACTATTCAGCTTTGATATTAATGAGTTTTTTGGGTTCATTGAGAACATGGTTGTTGTTCAATAATAAAATTAATCCTCAAAAATACAACTTGCCTAATAATTCTGCACTCCCTGTAGTTAAATGACCCTTCAAATGACTCCACTAGAACAGAAAATCAATCAATATGGCATCCAATAACTAGCTTGTGCGAAATATGAAGTTAACTGACCATTTTCATGATTTTTAAAGCTAGATTTATGAAAATAATGTTTTTGTATACCTAAGGAAGATACAAGATCTTATAAAACAAATTGAAAATTCAACTACACTGTCACTTTAATGTAAGTTAACCACTTTCCCTTCTTAAAAGTGAAAATAACAAAGTTATGTCACATTATGACTACATATCCGAAAATATTTTAAAATTTTAACATCTATAAATTACACAATAAAAGCATTGATGGATTTCACTCCCAAATTAATTTATAGAAGCTACTTGACTAACATTTTCTGAATAAATGGATTTTCAAAAATTAATTCAATACATGATGCCTAATTTGATATTATGCATGTGCTTGTCAAATAGACAACTACCAGTCATGCGAGTCAAATTATTTTTTTATTGACAGATTATATGGATATTTATTATAATCTGTTAAAAAAATTTAATAGAATTGTTTTTTTGATTTTTTTTTATCAAAAAAATAAATAGGACAAGTGTAATTCATCACAGATGAAAATCTGAAAAAAAAAGTTTAAAAAAAAAACATTAGTTATTTAATACACACATGTCATCAAATATTCATTAAATAAAATAAATTTAAAATCATCTTGTGTCCATGCTCTAACTTTGTGCAAAATTGTATAAAGATATTTTGGAATCTAAAAAACAAATATAAAATCTATCATTTAAAATACCATTATATTGTGTAATCAATATTACATTTAAATGTCAGCATTTCCAATTATACCAAATAATGCATATAACATTTAAAAAATTAAAAATACATATATGTATGCTGAACATAAATGTAATATTTCATGTCCATTCAAATACCTCTATATCAACTATAATATGTATTCCTTTGTCTGATTGTTCATAATTGGATTCTCCTTTATCACAAAGTAGGGGTAATGTATGTAAGCTACAAATATTATAATATCATTTCCAAAATAGAGGACTGAAATACCATCTAAAAATAAAAAAATAATCTAAGTGTCTCCAATAGGATGCCTCCACAGCCTTAATCCATCAAATAGTTGCCACTTACCATGTGAACATGTCTTTGTATGGTTTTCAAGGTCAGCACATTTGAAAGACAATGCCAGACATTATCCCATTGGTATTCTTCACTTTCAATCTTCGAATTCTTCACTTTCAGTCTTTAGATGAAGTCATATCCCTAATGGCAGAAAAAAGTGTGATTAAAAATATTATTACAAGTGTGTGAATCAGTTCTGTACCCCTCGCCCACCCCCCATTTCTGAAAAACTTTCTGTCACTAGCTTACTAAGCGTGTGTAGCATCTTGTGTTATGTTCTATCAATCAAGTGTGAAGATGAGTCATATTCAGCAGAACGAACCTCTAATGTGTGACTTTGAATCTGACTTTGAACCATAGTCATGCTAGAGGATAGTCATGCTAGAGGATCCCTTTCTGAGTATTTAAATTTTAAGTAATGTGTAAACTAAATACTAGTTTTTCAAATGTATGCCATATGATGTATTTTTGTGTAAAATTCCTGACAGCCACAGTCCATAAATTTATACTTACCAGTTGATGTCTTTAAAAACCAGGTGGGAAAGACTCGCTACAGGACTCAATGACCAGAGCATCACCTATATTAATAAATGTAAAAATTATTATCATTTGATGAACAATCCTAACATGTTTGCACAATTCTCTACTTGTCATTTCCCTAGAGTTCACATCTATTGACAATACTCCAATCTAACTTCTATTATTTACCGTCTGAAGTGGCGGTTGATGATGTCTGCTCTGACATTGAGCCCCTCGTCCCGGAATGGCCCCTCTAGAACAGGCTCGTCCTCCTCATCTTGGAGGCGTTGGGGCGCCTGGACGGCCTGCAGCATCCCAGCCCGCTGTGCAATATTATGCAGGACGCTACAGGCTATAACGATCTTAGCCACCTTCTGAGGGCTGTACTGGAGGGCTCCTCCCGACCTGTCAAGGCATCTGAATCTCATTTTGAGGAGCCCAAACATCCTCTCGACCACAGCCCTAGTTCTCTTGTGCGCCCTATTGTAGCGCTCCTGAGCCTCATCAGTAGAGTTACGTAACGGCGTAATGAGCCAAGGCCGGCTCATGTAACCAGAATCACCTATAAATTATGAACAGAACAAAATTAAAATTTAATCCACTAAAATTAAATTATATTAAACAAATTTATTTGTGTACATGATAATCCAATAACAAATGTTTAAATTAAAAAATAATAATCTAATTCAATCTTATTCTCTGTCTGCCCATTTCAGCTAAGACATGCTACATATGCGTATTTCGCATAAACCAGACCTTTGATAAAATACAAACTAAATGGTTAAATTGCATTTTCAAGCTGCCCATTTAAGCTAAAACATGCTACATATCTGCTTTGAGCTAAAACTAGACATTTGCGTAAAGAGACAATGACATGGTTAAATTGCATTTGCTATCTTCCCATTTCAGCTAAGACATGCTACATATGCGTATTTCGCATAAACCAGACCTTTGATAAAATACAAACTAAATGGTTAAATTGCATTTTCAAGCTGCCCATTTAAGCTAAGACATGCTACATATCTGCTTTGAGCTAAAACTAGACATTTGCTGGAAATAGACATTGACATGGTTAAATTGCATTCTCTATCTGCCCATTTAAGGTAAGACATGCTACATATCTGTTTTGAGCTAAAACTAGACATTTAAGGAAAGATAAAGAAATGGTTAAATTGCATCCTATAGCTATACATTACACTAACAGTTTAAGAGTACAGTGGCAATTGTCTAACTAATTAACCATGTTGTGCACAAATACTCACCAACGAGATACCCAGGGGGAAATGTCTTTCCTCAAACGGCCGCCACAGGGACGACAGAGAGAGGATGCGGGCATCATGACAAGCCCCGCCGAAATTCGCACACACCTGCTTAATCCTCATACGTGCATCACAAACATACTGCATGTTGAGGCTATGGAAATGTTTGCGATTTCGGAAGGGCAAGTCATCAGCTGGAGCACGCAGCGCAATGTGGGTACAATCACTCCCAAGACATTGGGCAATTCAGCAATAGCAAAGAATTCCCTCTTCAGGCGCCTCCAATCACCATCATTCTGAGGGAATCGTATGTAACGCTTACTGATACATACCATGGCGTCCAGAAAGTTATCAAACACCCCAGAGAATGTACCTTGAGACAGGCCATGCATGTACATTTCTCCTGATTGAAAACTCCCGGAGGCCAGGACGTATATACAACTTAGCATCTTAGTGATGCCAGGGACAGCAGTCCTTATTCGTATATGTGGCTCCAGATGAGGTCTAAGAACATCGTAAAGGCCAATGAGCTGTTCGCGATTGAGCCTATACTTGTCATAAACCTCGAAGTCGCTCATGTTTTCCAAGGTGGGTCTTACCCTGTATACATGAGGACCTTGAACCAGATGAGCCCTTTGTCTCATTCAGAGCCGCCGAGGCTGCCTGATTCTATCAACCGCTACTCGGGCAACAGCATCACCAGCAGCGTCTACCAGATCATCGTCATCCATATTTGCCAAGCTTAGCAGCACGAAGCCAAACAGCAGAGCAAACACAGCGCAAGGAGTAACAAGGTATGCAAAAACACAGAAGCGAATTGATACAATGTTGATCACCATGGACGTTTTGGCCATGTTGTTTGGGGGATTTATAGTGCAATTAGTCCAATGGTAGCGAGTTCGTAATGATTGCTAATTGTATTCACTTGTTTGTATGTGAGCGGCGCGAATGCTTTCAAAGTGGGTGTTTTTTTAGGTGTTTGCTGAAATGTTGTTTTCCCCCAATGAATCTCAATGTGAAAGTGTAAAATATCACACATACAGTGCATGTTTGTAATGTTTGATCATATGCGTAATAAATATTTATTAAACGCGATCTTATAGTAAAAAGCACACATCCACGCCAACATGAATGAAAGTGCATAGTTGTGTATAATGTGTGCATAGAATGTGATCCATCAATGTTGCTGCAATATTGTTTGTAAACAATAAAGTAACAGCTGTTATCTGTAGTATTGTATATATAAGTGATTTGCGAGATGTAAATATTGTACGCGTCCCTTTAAATTCGCAATACTGAATAACTTCTGGCTGTCATCTGTAGTATTGTATATATAAGTGATTGGCGAGATGTAAATATTGTACGCGTCCCTTTAAATTCGCAATACTGAATAACTTCTGGCTGTCATCTGTAGTATTGTATATATAAGTGATTGGCGAGATGTAAATATTGTACGCGTCCCTTTAAAATCGCACTAATAATTCTGAACTTCCGGCTGTCATCTGTAGTATTGTATATATAAGTGATTGGCGAGATGTCAATATTGTACGCGTCCCATTAAAATCGCACTAATAATTCTGAACTTCCGGCTGTCATCTGTAGTATTGTATATATAAGTGATTGGCGATATGTCAATATTGTACGCGTCCCATTAAAATCGCACTAATAATTCTGAACTTCCGGCTGTCATCTGTAGTATTGTATATATAAGTGATTGGCGAGATGTCAATATTGTACGCGTCCCATTAAAATCGCACTAATAATTCTGAACTTCCGGCTGTCATCTGTAGCATTGTATTATTAAGTGATTGGCGAGATGTCAATATTGTACGCGTCCCATTAAAATCGCCATAATAATTCAGAACTTCCGGCTGTCATCTGTAGTATTGAATATATAAGTGTTTTGCGAGCTGACAATATTTATTACGCGTCCCATTAAAATCGCCATAATAATGATGTTCCAAACTGTTGTTTACGTATATGTTGTATTGTAGTATTGAGTGCTAAAGTTCTGAAAGGGGCGGTACAGTCGTAAAGCTGTAATGTGTATGGTTGAATCTTCTAATGACGTCATCATATTATTAATCTGCCTGTGTATTTCTGAAATCCTCATTGTGTTGTTGTATTTGACTACATTGTTATTGTGTGCTGATTAAAATATAAATGTGTGCTTTGTGGTTGCGTGATGCGTGTTATGTACATATACGTATATATTGTGATTGTGTCCCACATATGCTGACTTCTCTAAAGCAGTCTCGCATTGTTGTTCCTTCCCATAAAGTGACAGCTGTACTCTGTTCTAATGATGTTCTTATTGTACGTAATTCCTAATGGTTTATTCTGAGTGAATCGTGATGTTAAAGGGACAGTAAAATCCCTATTTTCTGTTTTGTGATTCCTAGAGAGAATGTAATGTGTTTTTCTCCCATCATTTGAATGCACATGTATGAGTGAATGCTGAAAGTAATGTATGTGCATCCATGAATGATCATGTGTTAAGCCTATGTAGATATGCTGTTGCTGCAAGCATATGAGTTGAATAAATGAAATGCAATAATAAAGGTAAATGAGAGGTGTTTCCCATTGTCTACTGTTTGTGAATCCTGAAATGTTCCAATTATTTTTCTGTCCGTTTAAATGTGATGTAATTGTTGAAAATGTTTGTTACTAGTGATGTTGATTTGTAGTTGATGTAATGTAAAAGTATGAAACAATTTAATGTTATTGTGAATTTCCCATAAGTAAACTCCATAAGTCCACCATAGGGAAATAGACATTTCTTGATCTATTTGTCATAGCGTGGCTAACGCAGAAAAGCATGAGTTATTTTCTGAATTCTAGCGCTGGTATTTAGAGTTTTTTTGTCTACGCTTTTTGCGTGCGTTAGGGAAATCTGTCTGTTGCGTGCACGAGCACGTCTTCCCCATAGAAGTCAACGGAGGCTCAAAATTTGTGTGTAAATAAAATCCAAGACTGGTTTTGAGCTTAAAGTGAGTGACGTCATGGTCTTGTGTGAAAAAGTAGCTAAATCGTGTTCATTTCGTAATAAATAAATTCTTTGTGTATGTAATGTGGTGTATATTGTTTGTATGCATCGATTAGTGTATGTTTGTGATAATATTATTAGTTAGATGTAGCTATATGAGGGTCTTTTCCCATCTGTCAATGTAAGTCAATGGCAAAATGGATTTGTGTTGTTTTTTTTCTAACACCCGAGATCTCGCAACTTTGATCCTTTCTATTTTGATGAAAAAAAAAAAAAACATATGAAAAATAAATATAGTGTAGTGTTTGTATGAGTGTAAGTGTACTTTGTGTAATATTTGTTTTGTGATTCGTGGATGTTTATTTTGTCGGTAGATGTTAACTCCTGGTTCTGAGCTGTCGGTAGAGATTTCAGCGTTCGGAAATTTTGGAGTGTCGGTAAGTAAACTCTAAATACTAGCGGGCGGTGATTCTAGCTGCTAGATATCTCATTTTTAAAAAATGGAGAACAAGAGCAATTCCCAGTATTTTAGAAGTAAATACTTGTTTGAAGAAACAATGCATCCTCGAACAAGCTGATACCAATCTACATAGTGATTATGATGTAAGGAGTTTTTTTTCTAAATGTTCGCGGTTTATTAAAGCCCTCCCCCATAGTGAGGTTAATTATCTAATATATCCTTTTAGAAATACAGAATTGATTCTGTTAGGCTTATGGTAACCTCCCGTATCCTAATCATTTTTTTATTTTTTTTATTTGTCCGTCTCGTTTTGTGGGATCCCGAGGATCTTTTTCTTATTTAAATGCAGAGGTCCAAATGTAATTGTTATGACCTATGTAAACAGACTAAGAGTGAGAGTTTGTGGGACTCACTCTGTGACATATCTGATGCTAAGGATCCGCCTGACATGCGAGTTATTTAAAAGCCCCTATTTTGTATTTTTTTTCTTTTACTTAGGTTTGGGGCATTTTGATTATATATATATATATATATATATATATATATATATATATATATATATATATATATATATATATATATATATATATATATATATATATATATATATATAGTAAGCAACATTCAGTTTATTGGTCTATTGTTGCATAATTTTGGAGAAAAACTTCTTGTTTAATTGTTGGAGATATTTAGGAATACCTCAAAACTATAAATCAAGGTTAAGAGATACTTAGAGACCACATGAAGGATGTAATATGATCTGCATAGTGTATTTGCTTGTATAGGAATCCAGATTTGGATTATGTATTGGTTTATGATATGTGACATCTACATTAAGTTTATTGTAAAACTGTTTTTTGAAAACAATAAAAATAAAGAGTTAAAAAAAAAACTAAGACCTATCTAAACTATAAAAGAATAAGTTTGTTCCTTTAAGCTGAATATATATATGAACATAAATGTCAAATTATTTCACATGGATAATTTTGACTCTGAGCATAACCTTGCATAACCCTGTTATTTTGACACACCCTTTCACAGTCTCTAAACCTACAACATTTCAAATATTAAACCAAATATGTAAAACCAGATAAAACCAGATATATAAACATTCAATTTATTTCCTCCTTGATTGCCTGCAAGTATTTCAGCTGTTCTCATTGTGTAGTTTCAGAACTCCTGTAAAATATGGAAGTGGTTGCTGCTGTGAAAAAAGCCTCACTATCACTCTACCAGGACGGTGTACAGTCCTATCACAGACATGTAAAGTTTTTGGCTGTAGTGGGAGCTTTGTATACTGCAAGGAAATTATTCAGTATTCTACGCGGGTGCTGCAGCCTGGTCCGCATGCACATCACTTCTCATCTGTTTGGCAGAACCAGCCTGGTCAGACAATACGGGGAGTGGGCTGTTGTGACAGGTAAGTGAATGGACCTGGAATGGGATAAGAAATATCACATTGTATTCTTGTATTTGATAGATAGTGTTGGTGCCCAATTGAGTCCGTTCAGCAAAGTGAATGTATCACTATTTCATATTTCACGCGTGTTAACTTTGCTAGCCTGGATCTTCTTGCATGCATCAGATTGCACTCGTATTATTGAGTTGAAAGTAAAAAGGTTGCGCATGAGCGCAAACCTGATGCGCACAAAATAAATTGCAACCACATTAACTTCTCTCATAATTTTCAATGGAGCTCGAAACTGCAAAAAAAAAATTATATCCATACTTTCGCACTAACCAGACCGTGTATATTCAAGAGCGCTAAACCCGACATGAAATAATATTTCACATTTCAATGTTCTTCACATAGAAGAATATATTCTATTTATTTTTAAGTGTGTGTGTATGTATGTATATATATATAATCTGTATACACCTTTACATCTATTCCTATAGATATATAGGTATAGATAAGTTTTTACCGTAACAGTATCAGATATATTTAGAAATATATATTTAATAATAAAAAGTACTTTATTTTCTATGTGAAGAACACAGGAATGTAAAATATGCGTTTTCATCATCGTGTTTCACGATTTAGATTTTAACGTGGTCGGGTTTGTGCACATGAATATTTAGTAATCTTAAAGGGACATGAAACCCAAATTTTTTCTTTCATGATTCAGATAGAGAATATAATTTTAAACAAGTTTCTTCTTTACTTATTTTATCTAATTTGCTTCATTCTCTTAGTATCATTTGTTGAAGGAGAAGCAATGCAATACTGGTTTCTAACTGAACACATGGGTGAGCAAATGTCAATCAGTATATATATGCAGCCACCAAACAGCAGCTAGAACCTAGGTTCCTTAATGATCCTGAGCTTACCTAGATAAACCTTTAAGCAAAGGATAAGAGAAGGAAGCAAATTAAATAAAAGAAGTAAATTGGAAAGTTGTTTAAAATTGTGTGCTCTTTTTAAATCATGAATGTCTAATTATGACTTTACTGTCCCTATAAGGCACGTTATTGAAATATTACATATAAAATATTTAACAAATTAATAGCATTTAAGATAAGATTTTTTTAAATATTTTATATGCAACATTTCAATAACGCATCTTAGGAATACTACATTTTCAACCTGACTGTGTTAAAATCTAGAAAATAATGTACTTTAAATATATATTTCTAAATATATCTGATACTGTAAAATAAATATCTATACCTATATATCTATATAAATAGATATACAGGTATAGGTATATACAGGTATATAGAAATATGTATAAAAAAGGACATTAGCTTGTAAGTGAAGAACATTGAAATGTTAAATATGTACAGTAAAAAATATTTAAATACATGTATACACAAATATACACATATGTATGTATGTATGTATATATATATATATATATATATATATATATATATAGGCAGAACTAGCGGTGATGCAGCACCCACTGTCGCAACCAGGCCCCGGGAGGTCCACCATCAGGGGGGCCCCAGCTTCATGTCAATTTTTTGTCTTTTTAAAAAAAAAAAAAAAAATCCAACATTTTTTTTCCAAATGTCTCGCCCTGTACCACCCACTTCTGTGTCTGTGTGTGTGTGTGTATATGTGTCTGTGTGTATGTACAGTATGTGTGTGCTTGAGTGTATGTATGTTTGAGTAAGTGCGTGTGTGTGTGTGTGTATGTATGTACGTGTGTCTGTGGGTGTGTGTATATAATATATATATATATATATATATATATATATATGTGTGTGTGTGTGTGCTTGTGTGAGCACATGTGTGTATGTGTCTCTTGGCTACAAAATTAGGACAGTTCCAGCAATTAACCCTATAGTACTAAAAAAATGGATCAGATAGGTGTGTATATGTGGTCATATATTTATTACTACACAAAACAATATCAATTACATACAAAATAGTGCCTATAAAACTATGTGTATGTGATTACCAACGGTGTAAGTGGGCCCACTTATAGCAACAATAAAGTCATATAAGTCTCCTATTAGGCTGTTGCAGGAAGTAAGATTATGGTTCATATTATAATCAGTGACAGTTTAAGTGCATTACAAAAAGTGCATCAAAAACACCTCAAAACAGTCCTATGGATTTTGTGCCATAAATCCTTTCTTCAAAAAAGATTGGAAACAGTTCCACTTAAAATGGGTCCCTTTTCAGAAAAGTATGGTAGGAAATACCTCTTGCTGAGGCAGCTCTCAGTAAGGAGCAGTTATTCAGTTTAAAATCGGATAGACATTATGTGGCAGGAAAGCCGACTTTAAATCATTGCAGCAGTCATTGCAATGTAGTGCAAAAAGTTGCAACAAACACATACAATTGTATCACTTTCCATTTACTTTTGCATCCAATACCAGACGCCTTTAACCACTTTTTTTTAGGACTGTAGAGTTCATTTTTGGGGCAAGACTAGAGTGCTGGATAGGGGACCCTCTTTTTTTATTTCTATATACACATACATACATATAGATAGATATGTAGACATGTATATGTATGTATCTCAATGTTAAAGCCCTTAGCAGCCCGAGACCTCATATCGTTGAGTCCTTATAACTTTTTAATGCAATATTTTTTAAAAAAAAACAATTTATATTAGACGGTATTATTATGTGGAACTATACCTTTACATGTATTTTTTATGTGTTTTGTGAGACTTTTTTTGTCTCTTTAACAGTTAGCTAGAGCTCTGAAGTTGCGTTAACCTGGCACAAGTTAAATTTGATTGCACTCAAGCAAACGCATTTACTTTCAACTAGTGATATGCATGCTTATTGCTCGTGCGCAACAGTTAGTGCTCCACTTGTAATATAGCCCTTAGTGACTTGTTGAATAGAACAAACCCCTTTGCTATTTTTCAGGAGCCACAGATGGCATTGGTAAAGCGTATGCAGAAGAGTTGGCTAGACATGGGCTGAACATTATCCTGATAAGTCGCAGCAGTGAGAAGCTGACAAGGGTTTCTGAGGCCATTGCAGAGACATATGGAGTGAAGACCAGCTGCATACAGGTGGATTTCAGCCATGGGCGTGATATATACCCCATCATTAATGAGGCCCTAAGACAAGTGGAGGTGGGAATTCTGGTAAACAATGTAGGATTATTTGTTGAATACCCCCAGTATTTCTTGGAGACCCCTGAAGACAGAGTGTGGGAGTTAATCAACGTTAATGTTGCTGCAGCTGTAATGATGACTCGTATAGTTCTGCCAGGTATGACAGAGAGAAAGAGAGGAGCCATTGTCAATGTATCTTCAGCGTCCTGTGTAAAACCCTGTCCTCTTATGGCTGTGTATTCTGCATCCAAGGTAACACAATATTTGCTTTTTTTATGGAAAATGTTTACAAGAGATCAGGGAAACATTAAAGGGACATGAAACCAATTTATGTTCTTTCTTGATTCAGATACAGCATAAATTCTAAACAACTTTCCAATTTACTTCTGTTATCAAAATTGACTTATTCTCCAGGTATCATTTGTTTCAGGAGCAGCAATGTACTACTGGGAGCTAGCAAAACACATCTGATGAATCAATGACATGAGGTATATATGTGTAGCCACTAATGAGCAGCTAGCTCCCAGTAGTGCATTGCTGCTCCTAAACCTACCTTAAATAATATAAATAAATTGGAAAGTTTTTTAAAATCAAGAGCAAGAGCTGAATCATGAATGTTTAATTTTGACTTTACTGTCACTTTTATAAAGACATCAGGAATCAGTAGTATAGTAAGGCAAAACCATACAAAGGGCCAGGTTATGAGTGGAGTGCAAATTAACGCTCCGGCTTGATCATTAATTGTGCTAGAAGTATGATTTTTGCACTTGTCGGGTTGCGCTAGTATTATTAGTTAAAAGTAAACTGTTTTCTGTCTCGCACTAACCAGACGAGCACAAAAATCCGCTCATCTGATTAGTGCGTTTACATAGAAGTCAATGGAGAAAAAAAAGTGGAAAAACCTAACACCACACTCTCGCGCAAGCACAATCACATATTCTCATGTGCTCTAACCCTACTGTACATGCAAATATCAATATTTCAGATTCAAATGTTATTCACATAAAATATGTTCTATTTATTTATTCATAAATAAATATTTCTACATATAGCTGATTTTGGTACAATATATATATATATATATATATATATATATATATATATATATATATATATATATATATATACATACATAGTTACAACATTTAGTAAATATGAATATTGCATCAATATGCTTTAACATGTTTTTATCTACTTAACGACAAAAGGCTCCAATGCACATATATATATACTGTATGTGTATGTGTATATATGTATGTATATATATATATATATATATATATAATATATATATAAATACATATACAGTATATACATCTTTAGACATGTATATGTATGTAGCTCAATGTTCAAGCCTTTTGCCTGCCTTTTGTTTTTCTAACACCCGATACCTCATTTCCTTGAGACCTTATAACTTTTGTGTGCAATATTATTAATTAATACTTTTTTATTAGATGGTGTTATTATGAGTGTAACTATACACACACACACTCACATATATATATATATACACATACACACCAGGGGTGGAACTACTATTGGGGGAGCAAGCGCGGTGGCACCAGGACCCCAGTGCTGGGGGGGGGCAATGCAGCCTATCTATAAAATGGCATGTGACTATTTGGTCATTATCTGTGTATAGATACTCATTATCATTATACTGTGCAGCATACTCATTAGTTTATAGATGCATCATTATACAGTGTAGTGTGTTCACAGCACAGGGATGCATGTATTACTATTACCTATTACAGAGTTACTTTCAGGGGGGAGGCAAAAAATGTTTTGCACCAGGGCCCTCTGTTGAGTAGCTCCGCTACTGATACACACACACAGCCCACTTCCCACCTTCTCAACCATCCTCACAACCAGGCAGCTCCCGACAATCCTCTCCTCATCTTCTCAGCCCCCCTCTCCCTCACTCACAGTGCCCTCCTCATCTTCTCTGCCCCCCTCTCCCTCATACACAGCCCCCTCCTCACTCTCTCAGCCCCCCTCTCCCTCACACACAGCCTCCTCATCATCATCTCAGCTCCCCTCTCACACACACAAAGCCCCCTCCTCACCCTCTCAGTCCCTCACTCCCTCACACACACAAACACCCTCTATAATTACATAATTACATAGGAATAACCAGTCCGCCACTATGCGGGCTAGAAAAACATAGTTATATGCCCTAAGATCAGGTAGAGCCAAGCCTCCATATCTAATCGGCAAAAAAGTTTTGCAAGTGATATCCTAGACCTCCTATCCTGCCATAGGAAGGATCGGAGTTGCGAGTTGAAAAAACTAAGATCCTTCTTTTTTAGGAGCAAAGGAATATTCTGAAGAACATAGAGCATTTTAGGCAAGAGAATCATCTTATACGCTGCTATGCGTCCAGACAAGGAAAGGGGTAGATTCTGCCAGTTTTTAAAAGTATCATTAATTCTGTTTAAAATCGAAATTATATTAAGAGAATACCAAGAATCAGGGTTACTAGAAACAGTTATACCTAGATATTTAAAAGAATTGTGTACTATAGCAAAAGGTACATTTGTACATGAACTATCTGTCTGCCTAATCCAGAGAAGTTCTGATTTAGTTATATTCACCTTATACCCCGTGAAAGAACCAAACTGTTGTATTATTAAAAGAAGTATGGGTATATTCATGCGTGTATTAGTCAAGTATAAAAGAATATCATCAGCATAGAGTGCTATCTTTAATTCCTGCCTTCCGATTTTAATTCCCTCAAGTTGCTGTCTAATTGATATGGCAAGAGGTTTGATAGCAATGTTAAACAAGAGCGGCGATAGGGGACAACCTTGCCTAGTTCCCCTGAGTAGTCTTATATCTAGAGAGAGATGGCCATTGACTATTATCCGTGTAGAGGTCGTATGATATAACTCTCCAATAAACTTGATAAAATTACCTTTCAGGCCAAACTGTTCTAAAGAAAATAAAAGATGATCATGATGGACTGAGTCGAAAGCTTTTTCGGCGTCTATAGCTAAAATTCCAAGATCTACAGTAGGCCCTTCCCCTGTCTGACCATAGGCCAAGGTATTCGAAAAATAGTCTAGTGTGAGTAAAAGTTCCCTTATTTTAGCCGCAGAATTCCTAGCCTTCATGAAACCAGCCTGATCTGAATTGATAATAGAAGGAAGAAGGGATTGAAGCCGTTGAGCAAGGATTGTAGCTAATAATTTGTAGTCCGTATTCATAAGGGCAATAGGTCTATAGGATTCCATCAATGTTGGGTCTTTTCCTTTTTTTAATATCAAAGTCGTATAGGAAGCTGTAAAGTTAGTTGTAGGTTCATTTCCTTCTATATATATGAAGTTGAATAAAGAGGTAAGATAGGGTACAATACTGGAAGATAATATTTTATAAAATTTGTTAGGCAACGCATCAGGACCAGGTGCTTTGTTATGAGCCAGTTTTTAATTGCGGTAGCTACTTCTAAGTCAGTGATAGGGGAATCAAGTTCCTCAAGTGAGGCAGATAGTAGTGACGGATAAGAGATTTTTCTCCAAAAATCTTCACGCTCCTTAGTATTTGAGGGTCTGGCCGAGTATATGCCTTTGTAATAGTTGTAAAAAGATTGAACTAGGTCGTGTGATGATGATCTAAGTGTTTACCCTTCTGTGTTTATAGAATCTATCAACTGAGAGCGCAGATCCTGTTTGACTAGTTTGGCTAGAAGTTTCACAGTTTTATTCCCATGCCTATGAAGTTTTGCAGAGAACCGAATCTCCTTTTGAGTAGTTTTATATAATAATAGAGAGTCTTTTGCTTCTAGTGCAGAGATATATTTAGCCCATTTTTGCGGCATCTTTTCCATTAGATATAAGTTATAAGCATTTGTAACCGCACGTAGGAGTTCATTCTCACGTTTTTTAAATTTCTTAATCCGCATAATAGTATATGCTAATATCCCCCCCCCCCCCTTAGCACTGCTTTAGCAGTTTCCCAGAATAGGACGGGCCGACTTTTAGCTTCAGAATTAAGTAAAGCAAATTCCACAATCCTAGTTTCCAGCCAATTTTTAAATTTAAGATCAAAAAGAAGAAACTTAGGAAAAAAGAAGTGATTATTCGAAGATGGAGGGATACTCGACTGAAACTCAAAACAAATAGGAGCGTGGTCAGAGACCGCAATAGGTAGTATTTGGGCCAGTACTTTGTGTTTACAAAGTCTTTCATAAATCAGAAATAAATCTATCCATGACAAGGATTTGCGCTTTTGAAAGGCATGTAAAATCACGTGTATCCAGATTTTGTACTCTCCATATATCTTTTACTCTCAAATTAGAAAAGATTCTAAACATTTTTGACTCAAGATTATCCCTTTTAGTCTTTTTAAAAGAAGCAGGCTGTCTCAACCTATCAATGGGATATTGAGGAGCCATATTGAAATCACCACCCATTATTAGAAACCCTTCTGCACAAGCCATAAGCCTCGCTTGCAAGATGTCCCAGAATGATGCATTAAAAACATTCGGAGCGTATATATTACATAAAGTGTATCTTGATTTTCATTATAATATATCTCCCCTCTTCATCTGATTCAGTGTGTAATATCTCATAGTTGAGCTTTTTACCCAGAAGAATAGCGACTCCACCTTTTCGACTCAAGCTAGGGGAAGAGAATACCTCTGTAACCCAAAGAGATTTAAGCTTGAGAACCTCTTGGGTCTTCAAGTGGGTTTTTTGTAAAAAAGCTATAGAAGTACCAATTTTCCTAAGATAAGATATTATTGTTTTCCTTTTGATAGGAGATGTAAGACCTCCTATGTTCCAGGAGGAACATTTAATTCCTATGGCCATGAGAGTTATCTATACACAAGAGGGGGAAGGAAAAAAAAAAAAAAGGGGGGGGGAGAGTGGAAGGGGGGAACAAAAGACACAAACATCAACCACAGAACAGACGACTGTACCACCTGCGCCATCTGTTGCCCAATACTGAAAGAACCCAGGCATAATTACGCAAAAAAAAAAATCTATATTTTTACACCTAACATCTGGGGAGCCAGCTAGTCAGGGGAGCAATTTTTAATAAAAAAAGATTCTGCCACAGAGGCAGTGTCAAAAAAGTGTGTAGTGTTATCAAACACCAGCCTAAGCCTGGCAGGATGCAAAATAGTTGCACACAACCCTTGCTCTATACATTTTGTGCATGCAGGAGCTAGTTCCCTCCTTTTTAAAGCCGTTTCTGCTGCATAATCCTGAAACAATAAGATTTTAGTTTCCCCCAAGATATATTGGTTGGTGTCTACGAAAGGCTTGTAAAAAAAGTAATTTTGTCTTGATAGTTCAGGAATTTGACTGATTGGTCTTGGCCTTAGATTATTTTTAGGAGAAAGAGATACTGGTCCTATCCTATGTACCTGTTCTATGATGATATTAGGGTAAGTCTCAGGAAACTTTAATGAGCCTGGGAGTATATTTGTAATCAGTTTATTCAAGTCTTCAAACTATTTTTCCTCAGGAACCCCAATAACTCTTAAGTTATTTTGCCTTGCGCGATTTTCCAAGTCTTCTACTTTATTCTGTAATTTAAGCAGAGCCACAGACGTAACTTCCAATTTAGTATTGTGCCTTAGAGTAAGATCTTCAAGATCTGATACTCTTTGTTCTATTTCAGAGAACCTTTCAGAAAATTGCTAAATTTCTGTAGCTAACTGAGCAATGTCTTGTTTGATATCTATTTTAAGAGAATCAAACTTAGGTGTAAGGGCTGTGGAAATATTAAGAACTAAGGACTGTACGTCATAGGGTTTATGAGGATTAAGAACACCGCATAGAGGCATCTGTGCCACTGCTGGAGCCTCTGTGGCTGTTTTATGTTTTTTATCCCTTTGTCTAACCGACATGACTGAAGGTGAGGTTTTAGAATATGGATGTAAAAATTTATCCATATACTTTTGAAAATGTGTATTAGTGATAACAGGGAACTAGCAACCAGCTCCAGAGGGTGTTAAAGGGGGAGAACCCCAGCTGTGAGAGGAAGAAGGAGGAAAAAAAAAAAAAAGGGGGAGGACGAAAAGTGCAGAAAAATAGAAGTGTCGTGACGTGAGGCAGTGTGAATTAAAAAGCAAAAACAAAACAAAATGAGTTACGTGAACCAGAGGCAGTCATGCTGGCGACAAGGGGACATATGTATAATTAGTATGTGAGGCCGCTATTACAAAAGACCATATAGGTCTCACAATTAGCCCTTTTTACAATGATTTTTTGAGAATTTGAGTGAATATAAGGTAACCTTGCAATCTTTTTTGGGCCTTAATATAAGATACCCAAGTTCAATTATAGCTTACATTAATATTCAGCAAGAGAAATGGACTAATATCTGAAAAAATATGTAGGTTAGGTAGACCTTTCTAAACTATGTATTTTGTAGCTATTGGTGCTAGGCTATGAGCTAGGACCAGCTATTAAGCATAGCAAATCAGTATGAAGATATTAATGTGTACTCTATCTACCTTATGTAATTCTAGACCCTGAAGTTTTTTTGTATTGTTATAAGTGAAACAGATTTCAAATAGAGTCTATTCCTACCTAGCTAAGGGCCCAACCATATTTTTAAAGTATGTAATTTGAAACAGATCAAGACATAGGAGAAAGCAATATATTAGTTAAGTGGGCTTTATACGCCTAAAATTTTTGTAACCAGTAGTGCTGGCTTTTAAGCTAGAGAAAATTTGTAGGAATAATACGTTTAGTAATAGTACATTGATATAATAGTAAAACAGAATGGTACATTAGAAAGAGTACATTAGAAAGAGAATGGTACATTAGAAAGAGAAAATTGTGTATTCTTGAAGAAATAGGTCTGAAATTAAAAAGGTTTACACACTAAAAGGTCTGCATCTTATCATTTAGACCCCATGAACCACATTAGGAAAGCATGAGTATGCAAAATACAATAGCTATATCAACACAATATTTGCCCAGAGTGCAGCTTATTCTTATTTCTCTTGTAAGGTGTATCCAGTCCACGGGTTCTTCCATTACTTGTGGGATATTCTCCTTCCCAACAGTAAGTTGCAAGAGGACACCCACAGCAGAGCTGTCTATATAGCTCCTCCCCTAACTGCCACCCCCAGTCATTCTCTTGCAACTCTCGACAAGAAAGGAAGTATCAAGAGATATGTGGTGACAGTGTAGTTTTACCTTCAATCAAAAGTTTGTTATTTTTAAACGGTACCGGCGTTGTACTGTTTTACTCTCAGGCAGAAATTAGAAGAAGAATTCTGCCTGGAGGTTTGATGATCTTAGCGGTTTGTAACTAAGGTCCATTGCTGTTCTCACACATAACTGATGAATATGGGAAAACTTCATTTGGGGGAACGGCCTGCAGTTTACCTGCTTTGAGGTATGTTCAGTATTTTTATTTCTAGAGAGATGAATAAGTTCTAGAAAATGCTGACAGAGCCTGTGTATTTGAGGTAAGCCTGATGCAGTGATTTAACAGTGACTGGGATCATGCTTACAAAACAGGGTAATACTCATGTTAATATTCATATTACTTAGTGACAAAACGTTTACATGACTTCATAAATAGGACGTTTTTTCTCTGAGGGAGATAAGTCTTTATTTGGGGCCTAGTTTCCACATGGCTAATCAGATACTCCCAGGAGTATTTTCTTAAAGCCCCTCTGACATCCAGTACATGGTGGGAGGGGCCTATTTTAGAGCTCTAACTGCGCAGTTTTAATTCAGACTGAGACATCCAGCTTCCCTAGAGGAGTCCTCTGGCATCTGAGGACCATTTCAAAGGGGTTATTTCTGCACAAAATCATATTTAAGGGCAGGTAGGAGCCTCAGCAGAGCTGTGGCAAGGTGCTCAATTGACTTTTAACGTTTTTTTAATGTTTTTCAATCCGGTTGGGGGCCTAAGGGGTTAATCATCCATTTGCAAGTGGGTGCAACGTTGCTTTAGACCCTTACACACACTGTAAAAATTTCAAAGACTTTACTGTATTTTTACACTGTTTAGCAGTTTAAGTGCTAGTTTTTTTCTCTTAAAGGCACAGTAACGTTTTTGTTTAATTACTGTTTCACAAAGTGTTTTCCAAGCTTGCTTGTCTCATTACTAGTCTGTTAAACATGTCTGACATAGAGGAAACTCCTTGTTCAATATGTTTTGAAGCTATGGTGGAACCCCCTCTTAGAATGCGTACCAAATGTACTTAAATTTCTATAAACTATAAAGACCATATTATGGCGCTTAAAAAATTATCTCCAGGGGATTCTCTGACGGAAAAGAGGGAGATTATGCCATCTAACTCTCCCCATGTGTCAGAACCTATAACCCCCGCTCAAGTGATGCCAAGTACATCTAGCGCGTCTAAATCTTTTACCTTACAGGACATGGCGGCAGTTATGAATGCTACCCTCTCAGAGGTATTCTCCAAACTGCCAGGGCTACAAGGAAAGCGAGACAGCTCTGGGGCTAGAACTAATACAGAGCTTTCTGACGCTTTAATGCCTGTGTCCGATATACCTTCACAATGCTCAGAAGCCGAGGCTGGTGAGCTTCTATCGGTGGGTGATTTTTCAGACTCAGGGAAGGCGTTACTTCAGTCTGATTCTGAAATGACAGCTTTTAAATTTAAGCTTGAACACCTCCGCTTATTGCTTATGGAGGTTTTAGCGACTCTGGATGACTGTGACCCCATTGTGGTTCCAGAGAAATTGTGTAAAATGGACAAATTCTTTGCAGTACCTGTTTACACTGATGTTTTTCCAGTCCCTAAGAGGTTTTCGGAAATTATTACTAAGGAACGGGATAGACCAGGTGTGCCATTCTCTCCCCCTCCTGCTTTCAAAAAAATGTTTCCATAGATGCCGCCATACGGGACTCGTGGCAGACGGTCCCTAAGGTGGAGGGAGCAGTCTCTACCCTAGCTAAGCGTACAACTATCCCCGTCGAGGACAGTTGTGCTTTCCTAGATCCTATGGATAAAAAAATTGGAGGGTCTCCTTAAGAAATTTTTTATACATCAAGGTTTTATTCTCCAACCTCTTGCATGCATTGCTCCAGTTACTGCTGCAGCTGCTTTTTGGTTTGAGTCTCTTGAGGAGGATCTACAGGTGGAGACCCCACTAGACGATATTCTAGACAGGATTAAAGCTCTTAAGTTAGCTAACTCCTTTATTTCTGACACCATTTTTCATTTAGCCAAGCTAACGGCTAAAAATTCAGGTTTTGCCATTTTGCTGCGTAGGGCGCTATGGCTTAAGTCCTCGTCAGCAGACATTACTTCAAAGTCTAAGCTTCTTAACATCCCCTTCAAGGGACAGACCCTATTCGTGCCTGGTCTGAAGGAGATAATTTCTGATATTACTGGAGGAAAAGGTCACGCCCTTCCTCAGGATAGGACCAATAAGTTAAGGACCAAACAGAATAATTTCCATTCCTTTTGAAACTTCAAGAGTGGCGCAGCTTCCGTTTCCTCTAATGTAAAATAAGAGGGAAATCTCGCCCAGTCCAAACCAGTCTGGAGACCTAACCAGGCTTGGAACAAGGGGAAGCAGGCCAAGAAACCTGCGGCTGCCTCTAAGACAGCATGAAGCAGTAGCCCCCGATCCGGGACCGGATCTAGTAGGGGGCAGACTTTCTCTCTTCGCCCAGGCTTGGGCAAGAGACATCCAGGATTCCTGGGCATTAGAGATTGTTTCCCAGGGATATCTTCTGGACTTCAAAGCTTCATCTCCAAAGGGGAGATTTCATCTCTCACAATTATCTGTAAACCAGATAAAGACAGAGGCATTCTTACGTTGTGTTCAAGACCTACTGGTTATGGGAGTGATCCACCCAGTTCCAAGGGAGGAACAGGGGCAGGGCTTCTATTCAAATCTGTTTATAGTTCCCAAAAAAGAGGGAACGTTCGGACCAATCTTGGATCTCAAGATCCTAAAAAAATTTCTCAGGGTCCCATCCTTCAAGATGGAGACTATCCGAACCATCCTTCCTATGATCCAGGAGGGTCAATATATGACTACCATGGACTTAAAGGATGCTTATCTCCACATTCCGATTCACAGAGATCATCATCAGTTCCTCAGGTTCGCCTTCTTAGACAGGCATTACCAGTTTGTGGCTCTTCCCTTCGGGTTAGCCACGGCACCAAGAATCTTTAAGAAGGTTCTAGGGTCCCTACTGGCGGTTCTAAAGCCACGGGGCATAGCAGTGGATCCTTACCTAGACGACATTCTGATACAGACGTCCACTTTTCAAATTGCCAAGTCCCATATGGACATTGTTCTGGCCTTTCTGAGGTCTTACGGGTGGAAGGTGAACGAAGAAAAGAGTTCTCTCTCCCCTCTCACAAGAGTTTCCTTCCTAGGAACACTGATAGATTCAGCAGAAATGAAAAATTTTCTAACAGAGGTCAGGTTATCAAAGCTTCTAACTTCCTGCCATGCTCTTCATTCCACTTCTTGGCCGTCAGTGGCTCAGTGTATGGAAGTAATCGGCCTAATGGTAGCGGCAATGTACATAGTTCCGTTTGCCCGCCTACATCTCAGACCACTGCAACTTTGCATGCTCAATCAGTGGAATGGGGACTACAGAGATTGTCCCCTCTGCTAAATCTGGATCAAGAGACCAGGGATTATCTTCTCTGGTGGTTATCTCGGGTCCATCTGTCCAGGGGAATGAGTTTCCGCAGGCCAGAGTGGACTATAGTGACGACAGATGCCAGCCTTCTGGGCTTAGGCGCGGTCTGGAACTCCCTAAAGGCTCAGGGTTCATGGACTCAGGAGGAAGCCCTCCTTCCAATAAACATTCTGGAATTGAGAGCGATATTCAATGCTCTTCAGGCTTGGCCTCAGCTAGCTGCGGTCAGGTTCATCAGATTTCAGTCGGACAATATCACGACTGTAGCCTATATCAACCATCAGGTGGGAACAAGAAGCCCCCTGGCAATGTTGGAGGTTTCAAAGATAATTCTATGGGCAGAGCTTCACTCTTGCCATCTCTCAGCTATCCATATCCCAGGAGTAGAGAACTGGGAGGAGGATTTTCTAAGTCAGCAGACTTTTCATCCGGGGGAGTGGGAGCTCCATCCGGAGGCATTTGCCCAGCTGACTCAACTATGGGGCAAACCAGAACTGGATCTGATGGCGTCTCATCAGAACGCCAAGCTTCCTTGTTACGGGTCCAGGTCAAGGGATCCCCAGGCAACGCTGATAGATGCTCTAGCAGTGCCCTGGTCCTTCAGCCTGGCTTATGTGTTCCCACCATGTCCTCTCCTCCCTCGTCTGATTGCCAAGATCAAGCAGGAGAGAGCTTCGGTGATTTTGATAGCACCTGCGTGGCCACGCAGGACTTGGTATGCAGATCTGGTGGACATGTCATCCCTTCCACCATGGACTCTGCCGTTGAGACAGGACCTTCTACTCCAAGGTCCATTCAAACATCAAAATCTAATTTCTCTGCGGCTGACTGTTTGGAGATTGAACGCTTGATTTTATCAAAACGTGGTTTCTCCGAGTCGGTCATTGATACCTTAATTCAGGTTAGAAAGCCTGTCACCAGGAAAATCTATCATAAAATATGGTGTAAATATCTTCTTTGGTGTGAATCCAAGGGTTACTCATGGAGTAAAGTCAGGATTCCTAGGATATTATCTTTTCTCCAAGAAGGATTGGAGAAGGGATTGTCAGCTAGTTCCTTAAAAGGACAGATTTCTGCTCTGTCTATTCTTTTGCACAAGTGTCTGGCGGATGTTCCAGACGTTCAGGTGTTTTGTCAGGCTTTAGTTAGAATCAAGCCTGTGTTTAAACCTTTTGCTCCGCCATGGAGTTTAAATTTAGTTCTTAAAGTTCTTCAAGGGGTTCCGTTTGAACCTCTGCATTCCATAGATATCAAGCTTTTATCTTGGAAAGTTCTGTTTTTGGTAGCTATCTCTTTGGCTCAAAGAGTTTCAGAGTTATCTGCCTTACAGTGTGATTCCCCTTATCTGATCTTCCATGCAGATAAGGTAGTTTTGCATACCAAACCTGGGTTTCTTCCTAAGGTGGTATCTAATAAGAATATCAATCAGGAGATTGTTGTTCCATCACTGTGTCCTAATCCTTCTTCGAAGAAGGAACGTCTATTACACAATCTTGACGTGGTTCATGCTTTAAAGTTTTATTTACAAGCTACTAAGGATTTCCGTCAAACATCTGCATTGTTTGTTGTCTACTCTGGACAGAGGAAAGGCCAAAAGGTTTCGGCATCTTCTCTTTCTTTTTAGCTGAGAAGCATAATCCGTTTAGCTTATGAGACTGCTGGCCAGCAGCCTCCTGAAAGAATTTCAGCTCATTCCACTAGAGCGGTAGCTTCCACATGGGCTTTTAAAAATGAGGCCTCTGTTGAACAGATTTGTAAGGCGGCGACTTGGTCTTCGCTTCATACTTTTTCTAAATTCTACAAATTTGACACTTTTGCTTCCTCGAAGGCTGTTTTTGGGAGAAAGGTCTTGCAGGCAGTGGTGCCTTCCGTTTAAGTTCCTGCCTTGTCCCTCCATTCATCCGTGTCCTAAAGCTTTGGTATTGGTATCCCACAAGTAATGGATGAACCCGTGGACTGGATACACCTTAAAAGAGAAAACAAAATTTATGCTTACCTGATAAATTTCTTTCTCTTGTGGTGTATCCAGTCCACGGCCCGCCCTGTCACTTTAAGGCAGGTGTTTTTTATTTTTAAAATACAGTCACCACTGCACCCTATAGTCTCTCCTTTTTCTTGCTTGTCTTTGGTCGAATGACTGGGGGTGGCAGTTAGGGGAGAAGCTATAAAGACAGCTCTGCTGTGGGTGTCCTCTTGCAACTTCCTGTTGGGAAGGAGAATATCCCACAAGTAATGGATGAACCCGTGGACTGGATACACCACAAGAGAAAGAAATTTATCAAGTAAGCATAATTTTTGTTTTTAAGTTAGGATGAACTTGTTTCTAAAATTAGGGCCACCTGGAAAATAAACATTCATCATCTTATAATAATACACAGATTATAATACCAAGTTGTTGTTGGGTGCCTTTCCCTTTTGTTATCCACCCACTAGATATATTAAACAGGTTTTAAATTGCCGCAGCGTCTGAAGGGCACAGCATAGCCCAAACTAGATTTGATTATTATGTAAAGAGGATGCAGCAAATTAATAAAGTTAATACCTCTGTGTAAAATGATACATATGCAGCAATACCTTTAATCTAAGAAAAAAAAGGGGGAGGGTTTAGTAATTGTAACATTTATAATAAAAAGTAGTACTACATTTCATAGAGCAGGATCCCTTATAGACCAAACACCTAGCAGTTTGTTCTTGGCTTTACTTTTGCCGTGATCTACCCTGTCTATGGATTAGATGAGGCAATATATGTCCAGCAGAGTTTTTCTTTTTTTTTTAGACTAGTTAATAAAAGTCAAAGGGAGTCCAACCATATACTATAGGCAGGTATCTGAGCACATCAGACAAGAAAGAACAGTCATTGACTCAGTGGGATAGTGGTTTAAGAAGGAGAAACCCCTCAGAATTACCTGCCTTGTGCTGAGAATTCTGGCGATCATCACAGCCCACACCAATCCCCCCTCACTCAGCACCGGTGGGAGGGGGGGCGCCTTTCAGGAAAACAGGGCAAAGGAACACAACTCGGTCGCTGCAAGAGGAGACCTGACCATGGAGCAGTGAAGTAGAGCAGCCGGAGGGCCACAGGAGCGCACCAGGGCGCAACAGCAATCCTCACCCCTCTCGCAACACCGGTGGGAGGGGGCAGCAGAAGAAGAGTAATGAAGTCCCCCGGTATCTCCAGGTGCGTTGGTTATGCTCACACTCAGAGCTACAGCAGTCGACACATCGCCAACGATGTTCCAAGCTAATCCAGCTCCATATCAGTAGCGTAGCACGCCAGGTGGAAGAGCAGGTAAGCAGCCCAGGTGCAAGCCTAATATGAGTCAGCTCCAGCCAAACTCACCCAACAATGTAGAACCAGCCGGAACACTTAGCTGGGAAGGATACTACAGTAGCAACAGGGGTTCAGGCGTCTAGGCAGACTCACTTAGCATTAGGTTTATAGCAACAGCATGCAGTCACTTAGCTGGGATCCACATTGGGGCTCCGTCTCAGAGCACTTCTCTCAGTGCAGGGCAAATATAATAGGTAGTCTGTTTTTTAGGGGTAATTTTAGCCAGAATCAGATCCTTCCTATCAGTAGCTGCAGCATGCAGCATTAGTGCAATGTTGTAGCACTATGAGCTTCCAGTAGCAGTACTTTCTCGCTATCCAAGCCGCCCAAGGTCAGAGGGTTTAGGCGTTAATCTCGCCAAGGGCTTGTATGGAAGGTAGATCAGAGCAGGTGCATCACCTTACCACACACCTGAGCTCCTCCTCCAGAACCTGGGGCATGCAATTATAAACAACTTTCCAATTTACTTTTATCATCAAATTTGCTGTCTTCTCTTGGTATTCTTTGTTTAAGGTTAAACCTAAGTAGGTTTAAATGCTAATTTCGAAGTCCTTGAAGGTCGCCTCTTATCTCATTGCATTTTATTAGATTTTCCACCTAGACAGTGTTAGTTTATGTATGCCATATATACAACATTATGCTCACTCCCATGGAGTTATGCATGAGTCAGCACTAATTGGCTGAAATGCATTTTTGCTGTCGCTCTATTTAAACAGAAAGAAAACCTTTGTTTTTTTTTTTAATTTTATCCATGAATCACATTCCACAAAAACGTGTAGCTTTCTATCGGCAAAAAAAAAATATACAATTCGTTCATTGGCATCCTCTGATATATATTATATAATATAATAATTATATTTTTATTTATTGTTTAATCATTTTAAGGTATTTTTCTGCAGCTATGTCAAAAATGATGCTATGGGCAAACTCTCATTTTGTATAGCAGAACTGGCCAAATTCTCAAAATTTATCCCCAAAACTATATATATTTCTATAGTAGACAACCCAAGGTATTGATCTAGGCCCATTTTAGTATATTTGGTGCCACTATTTGACCACTAAATACGATCATATAAAAAAATTAAGTTTACTTTTTCACAAACTTTGGGTTTCTCACTGAAGTTATTTACACACAACTACTGCAGTCATAAGACAAATGGTTGTAAAAGCTTTAGTGGTCCCCTTTGTTCAGAAACAGAAGACATGCATGGCAATTAGAAGACCACTACTTGCAGCTGCATACCACACTTCTGAAATTCCTGATAGTGAAGGGTTAATCAGGTACCATGTAAGGTTAATTTTAGCTGTAGTGTGGAGATTACCCTTCCATCTGACACCTCCCAAACCCTAATCCCTCCCAAACAGCTCTGTTCCCTCCCTCATCCCCCCACTGGTTACCACCATCTTAGGTAGTGGCAGACAGTCTGCCAGTATGCAATTTAGAAATATGATTATTATTATTTTAAATTTTTAAAATTTCTTTAGTGTAGGAAACCCTCCTCACCGACCCACCTCCCTGCCCCCTCCCAAACAGTCGCCTAGATTTAGAGTTCTGCGTTAGCCGTCCAAACCAGCGTTAGGGGGTCCTAACGCTGGTTTTTACCGCCCGCTGGTATTTAGAGTCAGTCAGGAAAGGGTCTAACGCTCACTTTCCAGCCGCGACTTTTCCATACCGCAGATCCCCCTACGCCAATTGCGTATCCTATCTTATCAATGGGATCTTTCTAACGCTGGTATTTAAAGTCTTGGCTGAAGTAAGCGTTAGAAATCTAACGACAAGACTCCAGCCACAGAGAAAAGCCAGGAGTTAAGAGCTTTATGGGCTAACACCGGTTCATAAAGCTCTTAACTACTGCGCTCTAAAGTACACTAACACCCATAAACTACCTATGCACCCCTAACCCGAGGCCCCCCCACATCGCCGCCACTCTATTAAAAATTTTTAACCCCTAATCTGCTGACCGCACACCGCCGCCACCTACATTAACCCTATGTACCCCTAATCTGCTGCCCCTAACATCGCCAACCCCTACATAATATTTATTAACCCCTAATCTGCCCCCCCAATGTTGCCGCTACCTACCTACAATTATTAACCCCTAATCTGCCCACTGGACCTCACCGCTACTCTAATAAATGTATTAACCCCTAAAGCTAAGTCTAACTCTAACCCTAACACCCCCCTAAGTTAAATATAATTTAAATCTAAGTAAATAAAATAAATCTTATTAAATAAATTATTCCTATTTAAAGCTAAATACTTACCTGTAAAATAAACCCTAATATAGCTACACTATAAATAATAATTATATTGTAGCTATTTTAGGATTAATATTTATTTTACAGGCAACTTTGTATTTTTTTTAACTAGGTACAATAGCTATTAAATAGTTAATTACTATTTAATAGCTACCTAGATAAAATAATTACAAAATTACCTGTAAAATAAATCCTAACCTAAGTTACAATTAAATCTAACACTACACTATCAATAAATAAATTAAATAAACTATCTACAATTATCTACAATTATATCAACTAAACTAAATTGCAAAAAAAAAGATTACAAGAATTTTAAACTAATTACACCTACTCTAAGCCCCCTAAAAAAATAACAAAGCCCCCCAAAATAAAAAAATGCCCTACCGTATTCTAAAATAAAAATTGTAAAGCTCTTTTACCTTACTAGCCCTTAAAAGGGCCTTTTGGGGTGCATGCCCCAAAGAATTCTGCTCTTTTGCCTGTAAAAAAAAACATACAATACCCCCCCAACATTACAACCCACCACCCACATACCCCTAATCTAACCCAAACCCCCCTTAAATAAACCTAACACTAAGCCCCTGAAGATCTTCCTAACTTGTCTTCACCACGCCGGGTATCACCGATCCGTCCAGAAGAGGGTCCGAAGTCTTCCTCCTATCCGGCAAGAATAGCTCCTCCAGAGGGTCCAAAGTCTTCCTCCTATCCGGGCAGAAGAGGACATCCGGACCGGCAGACATCTTCATCCAAGCGGCATCATCTATCTTCTTCCATCCGGCGCGGAGCGAGACCATCTTCAAGCAGCCGACGCAGAGCCATCCTTCTTCACCGACGGACTAACGACGAATGAAGGTTCCTTTAAGGGACGTCATCCAAGATAGCGTCCCTCGATTTCCGATTGGCTGATAGGATTCTATCAGCCAATCGGAATTAAGCTAGGAAAAATCTGATTGGCTGATTGAAACAGCCAATCAGATTCAAGTTCAATCCGATTGGCTGATCCAATCAGCCAATCAGATTGAGCTCGCATTCTATTGGCTGTTCCGATCAGCCAATAGAATGCGAGCTCAATCTGATTGGCTGATCCAATCAGCCAATCCGATTGAACTTGAATCTGATTGGCTGATTCAATCAGCCAATCAGATTTTTCCTAGCTTAATTCCGATTGGCTGATAGAATCCTATCAGCCAATCGGAATTCGAGGGACGCCATCTTGGATGACGTCCCTTAAAGGAACCTTCATTCGTCGTCAGTCCGTCGGTGAAGAAGGATGGCTACCCATCAGCTGCTTGAAGATGGTCCCGCTCCGCGCCGGATGGAAGAAGATAGAAGATGCCGCTTGGATGAAGATGTCTGCCGGTCCGGATGTCCTCTTCTGCACGGATAGGAGGAAGACTTTGGACCCTCTTCTGGACGGATCGGTGATACCCGGCGTGGTGAAGACAAGGTAGGGAGATCTTCAGGGGCTTAGTGTTAGGTTTATTTAAGGGGGGTTTGGGTTAGATTAGGGGTATGTGGGTGGTAGGTTGTAATGTTTTGGGGGGGTATTGTATGTTTTTTTTTTTAAAGGCAAAAGAGCAGAATTCTTTGGGGCATGCCCCGCAAAAGGCCCTTTTAAGGGCTGGTAAGGTAAAAGAGCTTTACAATTTTTATTTTAGAATAGGGTAGGGCATTTTTTTATTTTGGGGGGCTTTGTTATTTTTTTAGGGGGTTTAGAGTAGGTGTAATTAGTTTAAAATTCTTGTAATCTTTTTTTATTTTTTGTAATTTAGTGTTTTTTTTTTTTTGTAATTTAGTTTAGTTGATATAATTGTAGATAGTTTATTTAATTTATTTATTGATAGTGTAGTGTTAGGTTTAATTGTAACTTAGGTTAGGATTTATTTTACAGGTAATTGTGTAATTATTTTATCTAGGTAGCTATTAAATAGTTATTAACTATTTAATAGCTATTGTACCTGGTTAAAATAAATACAAAGTTGCCTGTAAAATAAATATAAATCCTAAAATAGCTACAATATAATTATTTGTTATATTGTAGCTATATTAGGGTTTATTTTACAGGTAAGTATTTAACTTTAAATAGGATTAATTTATTTAATAAGAATTATTTTATTTCATTAGAATAAAATTATATTTAACTTAGGGGGGTGTTAGTGTTAGGGATAGACTTAGCTTTACGGGTTAATACATTTATTATAGTAGCGGTGAGGTCCGGTCGGCAGATTAGGGGTTAATAATTGTAGGTAGGTGGCGGCGACGTTGGGGGCGGCAGATTAGGGGTTAATAAATATAATATAGCGGTCGACGGGGGTTAGGGGCAGCAGATTAGGGGTACATAGGGATAACGTAGGTTGCGGCAGTGTACGGAGCGGCAGATTAGGGGTTAATAATAAATGCAGGGGTCAGCGATAGCGGGGACGGCAGATTAGGGGTTAATAAGTGTAAGGTTAGGGGTGTTTAGACTCGGGGTACATGTTAGGGTGTTAGGTGCAGACATAGGAAGTGTTTTCCCATAGGAAACAATGGGGCTGCGTTAGGAGCTGAACGCTGCTTTTTTGTTTTTTTTTCAGCCCAAACTGCCCCATTGTTTCCTATGGGGGAATCGTGCACGAGCACGTTTTTTAAGCTGGCCGCGTCCGTAAGCACCGCTGGTATTTAGAGTTGCAGTGGCGATAAATTATGCTCTACGCTCCCTTTTTGGTGCCTAACGCAGCCCTTCTGTGAACTCTAAATACCAGCGGTATTTAAAAGGTGCGGGGGGAAAAAAGCATACGTAGCTAACGCACCCCTTTGGCCGCAGAACTCTAAATGTAGCCGAGTATTAATAATGCCCCCCCCCCCCCATGCTGGCGAGCTTTTAATCATCAGAGCCTCTGACCTTTCTCAGTATACTTGTTTTTGGGTTTGTCTTTTTTGGCCCTGCTTTCTACCCCTTTCTCCACTGCCCTTCTCCTTTCTCACATACACTTCTTGACGCTCACTCTTTTCCTCATGCTGTCCTCTGATATACTCCTACCTTATCTACTCACTCTAGTTATCTCTCTCTTTCTATCCTTTGCCCTCTATCCTGACATTTCACGTCCCCTCTTACCAGTCATTCCACATTATCACAAAATTCATACTCTTTTAAAAAATGGGTGTGTGTGATGTGTTATGTATATTTATTTATTTTTATGTATGTTTTTTGCATTCTGGGTAATCTAAATGGTTAAAACAAATCAAACAAGCAGCTTAAAATGGATAAGGTGAAAAAAACGCATATAAATAAATATATATTTTTGTACAGTTCCTATCACTATTCCACACAAATAGCAATGTCACTGCAGTATTACAAACATGATGATGAAAGTACACATGTGAAAAATAATGTCTTTTCTACATATTTTTTCCCCCAGAGTTTCATGGACCATTTTAGTCAAGCTCTTCATTATGAATATGCGTCCAAAGGGATTTTTATTCAGACCCTGGTTCCCTTTTTCATAGTTACAAAATTGACATCATTTAGCACTTTTCTTTTGAAAAAATCAATCCTTGTACCTACGGCTAAGGATTATGCTTATAAGGCTGTGCAAACTTTAGGAAAATCTCATCGCACAACGGGACACTGGTCTCACTCCATTCAGGTGAGCAATACATTTTTTCATACATAATTTGTGTGTGTGTCAAGATAACAATAATCTAATAATACTGAGTTGAAAGTTAAATGCTATTTATTTTTATTTTTAAAGGGAAAAAAGGGAGAGAAAAAATTCTGCTTTGTTTTAACTTTAAAAGGACATTAAACGCAACTTGCTTTTTGGTAAAAATGTGGTTGAAATAAACAGAGGTTATTGTTTTTAAATAAAAATATAAATAAATGTAACAAAAAATGCAAATAAACCAAAATAAATGTTATAAACAGTGAATCAAAAAGTTACATTTATTTAGTGGGTTTCAACAGTCCATGGATTTCTCTATGCAATAATCCACCTCAATAAAGAAAAAAAAATAGAGTAATGCTGTAGAGCTATTTCTAAGCACCAAACACTTCTACATGCTTATACACATGATCAAGAGCTTTGTTGTGTATCTGCAGCATTTTGATTAACCTTTTAACACCGTTATGCCGTTCTATTCCGTTATAATTACACTGGGCTTTAGAGCCGTTATTACGGAATAGAACGGCATAACGGTTTGTAGCTCCTGTGCCCCCTCCGTTATTTTTTTCCTTCTGGATCTGTTTGGGGGATGTGCCTAGCACCTAAGGCACTCCCCCAGGATCCAATCAGCATGGAAGCGGTGTATCGATTGTCCCCTGTAACACTGTAGCAGCCAATGAGTGGAATCATTGGCTGTTACAAGTGTATCCGATTCCTCTCTTCCCTCATTGCGATCTGAGAGAGAGAGGAAGACAGTTTAGTGTTGGTGTGTGCTGTAGAAAGCTAGAGAGGGAGAAAAAAAAATATAGATACAAACAAAATATATATATTGTTTGCTGCTGATCACAGAGCTGCTATAACTTGGTTAGCCTGTTAGGGCTTTGATCAGTGTTGATCAAAAGCGTTGGGGGTTTATTTGTGGGGGTTACAAATATATATATATATATTTTTTGTTGCTGCTGCTGCTGATCACTGTGATTAGCCTAATATCACTGTGATCAGCCTGTCAGGGCTTTGATCAGTGCCAAAATGTTTATTTGTGGGGATCTTTAGTTATTGTTAACCCCTTCCCTGCTGCTCCCAATCACTACCCTTCCCAGTGCTTTTTTTTTTTTTAGTTTATAAAATATATATATATATATATATATATATATATATATATATATATAAATCGTAAAAAAAATCTGAGGGAATAGGGTGTGTGGGAATAGGTGGGTAGTAATTGGGAAGTGGTAATTGGGGTGGTTTAGTGGGATTTTGGGGAAGGTGAAGTGGGAATTGGTGGTGGTGAAGTGGTAAATTGAAAAAATCCCTTATGGCACGCTATTCATCAGAAGAGGTTTATGTCATTCTTGCCGAAGATTCAGGGAGTGAAACCCTCTCGGTACTGTCTGACAACGCAACCCTTACGGCATCAGATATAGAGCCCCTGAGTGATACATCTAATGCTGGTGCTCCCTGCCCGCCACCTAAAAGGAGGCGTCGCACAAATGAATAAAATTGGCTACCCCCAAATTTTACTGCCCCAGAAATGGCAGAATTTACTGAAATTCCTGGCACCACAACTGATGTTCCAGTTTGTGAGCCAATAAACTATATGTCCCTGATTCTGACAGATACCATGTTTGAGCATATAGTTGCTCAAACAAATTTATATGCCAGCCAGTATCTGTCAAAAAAACCCCAATCTCTGAATGTCAGAAAAAATACCTGGCACCCCACTGACATACCGGAGATTAAAAAGTTTTGGGCCCTGACATTAATAATGGGGATTGTGAAGAAACCCAGCATACGTTCATACTGGAGCCAGAACCCCATCCTGGCTACCCCTCTTTTTCCAGGGGTTATAAAGAGGGACAGATATGAACAGTTGCTGCGGTTTCTCCATTTTAATGATAATACCCAGTGCCCCCCCAGAAATGACCCCCTGCATGACAGGTTATATAAACAAAGGCCCCTGATAAGCCACCTGTCCCAAAAATTTAAAGACGTTTACATCTCTGAGTAGGACATTTGCATTGATGAGTCCCTCATGAAATTTAAGGGGAGATTGCTTTTCAAGCAATATATACCATCCAAGAGGTCCCAAACTCTGTGAATGCAGTGCTGGGTATATCTGGGCATTTCACATCTACCAGGGAAAAGATAGCCACTTGGATCCACCTGGCTGCCCAGATTCAGTTGGCACCAGTGGGAAAATTGTGTGGGATCTCCTACTACCCCTGCTAAATAAAGAGTACCATTTGTGGCTCGATAATTCTTACACCAGCACAGAGCTATTCAAATTTTTATTTTATTTTGAAACCGTGGCCTGTGGCACAATGAGAAAAAATTGCACAGGTTTTCCCCAGAAGCTGACGTATGGAAAAAAAAGTAGGGGCACAACGTCAGCTTTATGCCACAATGAGCTACTGGCCCCTCGGTACACTGATAAAAAAGATGTGTTCATGCTCTCCACAATGCACGATGAAGCTACAGTGCCAGTGTCTGTGAAGGGAAGATCTGCACAGATCCTAAAGCCAAAGTACATTGTGGAGTACAAAAAAAACATGGCAGGGTAGATTTAGCTGACTGGTGCCTGCAGCCATATCTAATTCAAAGAAAAACTAGAACTATCTTTTCAATGGGATTTGCCTAATGCTGGTATTACGAGTCTTGGAAGAAGTGAGCGGTAGAGCCTCTACCGACAAGACTCCTACCGTCAAAAAAAGTCAGTAGTTAAGAGATTTATGAGCTAACGCGGGAACACTAACACCCATAAACTACCTATAAACCCCTAAACCGAGGTCCCCCACATCGCAAACCCTATAATAAAATTTTTTAACCCCTAATCTGCCGCTCCGGACATCGCCGCAACCTACATTATATTTATTAACCCCTAATCTGCCCCCCCCCCCCCAACATCACCGCCACCTACCTACAATTATTAACCCCTAATCTGCCGACCGGACATCGCTGCCACTATAATAAATGTATTAACCCCTAAACCGCCGCACTCCCGCCCAGTGCGGCGGTTTAGGGGTTAATACATGCAAGGTCAATCCGATTGGCTGATGCAATCAGCCAATCAGATTGAAGTTCAATCCGATTGGCTGATCCAATCAGCCAATCGGATTGACCTTGCATTCTATTGGCTGATTGGAACAGCCAATAGAATGCGAGGTCAATCCGAATGGCTGATTGGATCAGCCAATCGGATTGAACTTCAATCTGATAGGCTGATTGGATCAGCCAATTGGATTGAACTTCAATCTGATTGGCTGATTGAATCAGCCAATCAGATTTTTCCTACCTTAATTCCAATTGGCTGATAGAATCCTATCAACCAATCGGAATTCGAGGGACGCCATCTTGGGAACCGTCATTCGTCGTTAGTCCGTCGGTTGAAGAGGATGGCTCCGCATCGGCTGGATGGAAGACGGCTCCGCTCCGCTCCGGATGGATGAAGATAGAAGACGCCGCTTGGATGAAGACTTCTACCGGATGGAGGACCTCTTCTTGCCCCGCTTGGATGAAGGCTTCTACCGGATGGAAGACCTCTTCTTGCTCCGTTGGATGAAGAATTCAGCTCGGCTGGGTGAAGACGACTCAAGGTAGGGAGCTCTTCAGGGGGTTAGTGTTAGGTTTATTTAAGGGGGGTTTGAGTGGGTTAGAGTAGGGGTATGTGGGTGGTGGGTTTAAATGTTGGGGTGGGTTGTATTTTTTTTACAGGTAAAAGAACTGATTACTTGGGGCAATGCCCCGCAAAAAGCCCTTTTAAGGACTGGTAAAAGAGCTGATTACTTTGTAATTTAGAATAGGGTTGGGCATTTTATTATTTTGGGGGGCTTTATTTTATTAGGGGGCTTAGATTAGGTGTAATTAGTTTAAACTTCTTGTAATTTTTTTTCTGTAATTTAGTGTTTTGTTTTTTTTTGTATTATAGTTAGTTTATTTAATTGTATTTTAGTTTAGCTAATTGTAGGTAATTTATTTAATTAATTTATTGATAGTGTATTGTTAGGTGTATTTGTAACTTAGGTTAGGATTTATTTTACAGGTAATTTTGAAATTATTTTAACTAGGTAGCTATTAAATAATTATTAACTATTTAATAGCTATTGTACCTAGTTAAAATAAATACAAAGTTGCCTGTAAAATAAATATAAATCCTAAAATAGCTACAATGTAACTATTAGTTATATTGTAGCTATATTATGGTTTATTTTATAGGTAAGTATTTAGTTTTAAATAGGAATAATTTATTTAATTATAGTGAATTTATTTAGATTAATTTAAATTATATTTAACTTAGGGGGGTGTTAGGGTTAGGGTTAGACTTAGGTTTAGGGGTTAATAACTTTATTATAGTAGCTGCGATGTTGGGGGCGTGAGATCAGGGGTTAATAATTGTAGGTAGGTAGCGGCGATGTTAGGGAGGGCAGATTAGGGGTTAATAAAATTTATTATAGTGTTTGCGAGGCGGGAGCGCGGCGGTTTAGGGGTTAATACCTTTATTATAGTGGCAGAGAGGTCCGGTCGGCAGATTAGGGGTTAATAAGTGTAGGTAGGTGGCGGTGACGTTGGGGGGTGCAGATTAGGGGGTAATACATATAATATAGGTGTCTGCGATGTTAGGGGCAGTAGATTAGGGGTTCATAACGATAATGTAGGTTGCGGCGGTGTCTGGAGCGGCAGATTAGGGGTTAATAATAAAATGCAGGTGTCAGCGATAGCGGTGTTTAGACTCTGGGTTCATGTTAGGGTGTTAGGTGTAGACTTAGAGAGTGTTTCCCCATAGGAAACAATGGGGCTGCGTTAGGAGCTGAACGCTGCTTTTTTTGCAGGTGTTAGGTTTTTTTTCAGCCAGCTCATCCCCATTGTTTCCTATGGGGATATCGTGCACGAGCACGTTTTTCCAACTCACCGCTACCGTAGGCAACGCTGGTATTGAGGGTTGAAGTGGAGCTAAATTTTGCTCAACGCTCCCTTTTCTGAGGCTAACGCAGCCATTCAGACAACTTTAAATACCAGCGTTGTCTTAAGGGTGCGCTGGGAAAAAAAGGAGCGTTAGCACCGCGGGTCTTTACTGACAAAACTCTAAATCTAGGCGCTTCTTAATATGCACATCTTTTTTTTTTTTGGGTGTCGATCTCAATGATTTTTTTCCCCTATGTCTTCATTGGTCCAAAGATTCATGTGATGTGTAACCATCTTTGTAGTTCTTAAATGGATATAAAACAGTCTGCTTCATGGCTGTAATGAAAAAGTACTACGCAGTGGGTTATACTTTATAGAAATAATAGCAATAAGTATTATTCATCACTTTAAAAGCTTTAGCTTTCATTACTTTTTTTTTTTTAAACTTAATTTGTACAGTGCCCATTGCTTCCTGTCACAGCCCTACAAAGATGCTGGGTTCTCTATAGGAAGGCAAATTAGCAGTTTGTCCTTTGAAGCTTTGCTAGGTGACACCTATCTGCTTGCTGCAATTAATATATTGCCCATGTTCAGTACAGGACATCATGTGATCATGCAACCTAAGTTCTGTAACTGTAGCTCTCTTATCTAGCTGTGGGCAGTGGCTACACTAAGAATTTCTAAGTGCTAATTTAGCAAGAAAACAAGTAAGTTGTTTGCTGTATTTTAACCATAATCTGTTTCTTTTTATGTTTACTTTACTTTTACATATTTCTTTTTATTAAAGGTGCACTGTTTAATATCCATACTTTATCCTCCAACATACATCTATACTATAATCACAGTTGTAATGCGTCCGTCACCATCACCAGTTGCGCACGCATCCTCAAAGGAATATTGGCTGTGCGAGGCTGCCAAAAAAATCTGCCTGAATGCAGCGTAGGCAAACCCAAAGACTTAAAAAAAAAAACACGCAACTAAGTAAAAAAACAGGTAACCGCTCGCAAGAAATAAAAATAAAAACACATAACCACCCGCACGAAGTATAACAAAAAAAACTCCTGCACGAAGTATTAACAAACACCTAAACCGCAAACCCCCACATTGCAAAATAATAAAGTAATTAACCCCTAATCTGCAAATAACATAATTAAAATATTAACCCCTTAACTGCCAACCCCTCACATCGTAATATACCTAATAAACCTATTAACCCCTAAACCGACAAACCCCCACATTGCAACTGCCAACCCCCAACATCACAATAAACCTAATTAACCTATTAACCACCTAAACCACCAACCTCTAACATCGCAATAAACCTAATTAACCTATGAACCACTAAACCGCCAAACCTCCACATTGCAATAAACCTAATTAACTATTAACTCCTAAACCACCAACCCCCCCACTAACCCCCTCCTTGATGGCAGCAGTCCTAAGCTGCGTTGAGGCTTCTCTTCATGCGATCGTCTGTCGCACAATGAAGATTGAATGCAAGGTACCCCATATTTATTGGTGTACCTTGCATTCCTATTAACTGAAATGTTGAAATCAGCCAATAGGATGAGAGCTACTGAAATCTTATTTGCTGATTTGAACAGCCAATAGGATTTCAGTAGCTCTAATCCAATTGGCTGATTTCAAAATTTCATTCAATAGGAATGCAAGGTACCCCAAATTGATTGCGGTACCTTGCATTCAATCTTTAGTGTACAACGGACATCGGATGAAGAGGAGCTTCCATGCCGTCGAGGACCGCCGCCGCTGAGGATCCACGCATCAGGGAAGACAGTTCCGCGCAGCTGGTGAGGACCGCCACTGAGTATCCACACCTCCGCTCTGCGCTACCTTCGCCCCGGATGAAGATAGAAGATGATGGAGCCGCCTGAAAGAAGACCTTCTCCGCCGGACATCAGGAACGGTGAGTACTTATTTGGGGCTTAGTGTTAGGAATTTTTTTATTTTTGTGAGGTTTTTTATTTTTAAGATTAGGGATTTAATGGGCTGGAAAAGAGCTAATTGCCCTTTTAAGGGCAGTAAAAGAGATGAATGTCCTTTTAAGGGCAAGGCCCATACAAATGCCTCTTTAGGGGCAATGGGTAGTTTAGGTTTTTTAGTGTTAGTTTTTTTTATTTTGGGGGGTTTGGTGGGTGGGGGTTTTTTACTGTTGGGGGTAATTGGTAATTTGTTTAGGTAAAAAGAGCTGTTTAACTTTTTTTAGGGCTATTGGCAGTGTAGTATTAGATTAGGGGGTGTTTTTATTTTTGGGGGGATATTTTTATAGGGGTATTAGTTAAGTTTTAAATTTTTTATTTTGGATAGCTTTGTTTTTTTTCTCTAATTTTACATTTTTAATTTTTTGTAATTTTACCTTTGGGGGTTGCAGTTTTTGTTTAAATAGACTGCCCTCTGGGCAGGCTTATCACCTAGTTATAAATAAAACTATTGTGTTGTGACATATATTTAAGGAAAAATAACTGTTATCAATGTTGTAATATATATTATCGCTAAACATATCTTAATATTTAAGCATTAAACATTAATGACATATAATCACTACTAAAGCAAAAAAAAAAAACACTTACGGCTAGATTACGAGTTTTGCGTTAGGCTGAAAAAGCAGCATTAAGAGGTCCTAACGCTGCTTTTTCACTACCGCTGCTCTTACGAGTCTTGCAGGTTTAGGGGCACTGCACACTTGTTTGGCCTTACCGCAAACCGACTTACGTAAACTTCTAAAAGTCTATTTTCTATGGGACTTCCATAGCACTGATATTACAAGTCTGTCCTGGGAGGCCAAAAAGTGAGCGGTACACCCTCTACCTCCAAGATCCGTAACGCATTCTAAAGTCAGTAGTTAAGAGTTTTATGGTACGACGCCGTAGCATAAAACTCATAACTAAAGTACTAAAAAGTACACTAACACCCATAAACTACCTATTAACCGCTAAACCGAGGCCCTCCCGCATTGCAAACACTAAAATAAAAATTTTAACCCCTAATCTGCCGCTACGGACATTGCTGCCACTAGAACAAACATATTAACCCCTAAACCGCCGCTCTCCCGCCTCGCAAACACTAGTTAAATATTATTAACCCCTAATCTGCCGCCCCTAACATCTCCGCTACCTACATTATACTTATTAACCCCTAATCTGCTGCCCCAACATCACTGACACCTGCATTATTTTTATTAACCCTTAATCTACCGCCCCAATGTCGCCGCAACCTACCTACACTTATTAACCCCTAATCAGCCGCCCCAACGTCGCTGCCACTATTCTAAATGTATTAACCCCTAAACCTAAGTCTAACCCTAACAACCCCTAACTTAAATATAATTTAAATAAATCTAAATAAAATTACTATCATTAACTAAATGATTCCTATTTAAAACTAAATACCTATAAAATAAACCCTAAACTAGCTACAATATAACTAAATAGTTACATTGTATCTAGCTTAGGGTTTATTTTTCTTTTACAGGCAAGTTTGTATTTATTTTAACTAGGTAGAATAGTTATTAAAAAGATCCCTGTCAAAAGACACAAGAAAACAGGAGCGCAACTCTGTGCACCAAACAGTACACGGATGATCTAAGTGCAGATTTAAAACAATTTTAATAGAAATATCACAAGTAAAAACATCCAAATAGTAGCAAACTCACATAGTAGCCCTCAAACATATGAGGTATGTCAGCGCATCACAAAATATGAGGAGTATATGTCCCGCTGCTTGTCTTTTCCTCTCCTTATCACAAATTTATTCGATAGCCAGCGGGTAAATCCTCTCCTGTAAAAAGCGGACCCTCTCTGCTCTCAGTGCGAAAGACGCTGTACTGCAAATAGCCGGCTCCAGTCACAGGTACTAGCACACACGTCAGAGTACGTCCTACGTTTGCGTAAAGTGGGCGTGGCCTAACGCGTTTCGCGAGGCTCCTCCTCGCTTCGTCAGAGGCAATGCCCACATTGCTTCTCACAGCATATTTATATCCCTTAACATGTGTGAACGATATACATATGCAAATGTCCAGATTTATAGGCGGGCTGTTTCTTATGCACTTTAAACATTCCCTATGATAATACATACACCACCTAATCTAATAGCAGATAAAAACTCCATATATAACATACAATATTTCAAAAAATCACAAAATTACATATTTGTTAAAACCGTTCTAAGCGAACCCAAATTAATACTCAAAAGTTAGTTAAAAACAAATATATAAATATAATGATAGTGCATATACATAGACAATAATTACGAAGGTAATATTCTAAAAACTATCTACTTATACCTGTAAGGAAAGGCATAATCATATAGGCATAGTGATATATACTACCTATTAGAAGTCTAGTAAAAAAATATATATATATATGGACACTAAAACATATAGTAAATATTTAAAAAATAAAGTTAAAGGTATACTTAGGCTCATCTATATTTAGTAAATATTATTGGGGAAATATAATTATCTGGGGGATCAGACATGATATAACATAAGGTCCATTCATGTAGTTAAAGGTATATTAGAGCCCTGGAATCACTAAGAGAAATATTATACAGGGGGCAGAAATAGTCATAGGAGACATGGCATTATATTGAGGGGCTAAATAGAATAGAATAAAAATCCCTTAAAGAGTTAACCCATTTCATTATTATTGGTAATCATATTTCCAGAAATGCTGCTAAATCTATATCTCGGTTCATACCTCCTGGACCCACAGCTTCCAGTTTGTGGATCCAGTAGGTCTCACGTTGCCTTAAAAGAAGTAGTCTATCACCTCCCCTAATGGGGTTTTTTACGTGTTCAATTGCTATCTAGATAATCATGGTGTACCAGCACACTTTCTTGAAGCCCATGATGGTGATAACACAGGTTTGAGTGTTTTAGCAATTGAACACGTAAAAAACCCCATTAGGGGAGGTAATAGACTACTTCTTTTAAGGCAACGTGAGACCTACTGGATCCACAAACTGGAAGCTGTGGGTCCAGGAGGTATGAACCGAGATATAGATTTAGCAGCATTTCTGGAAATATGATTACCAATAATAATGAAATGGGTTAACTCTTTAAGGGATTTTTATTCTATTCTATTTAGCCCCTCAATATAATGCCATGTCTCCTATGACTATTTCTGCCCCCTGTATAATATTTCTCTTAGTGATTCCAGGGCTCTAATATACCTTTAACTACATGAATGGACCTTATGTTATATCATGTCTGATCCCCCAGATAATTATATTTCCCCAATAATATTTACTAAATATAGATGAGCCTAAGTATACCTTTAACTTTATTTTTTAAATATTTACTATATGTTTTAGTGTCCATATATATATATATATTGTTTTACTAGACTTCTAATAGGTAGTATATATCACTATGCCTATATGATTATGCCTTTCCTTACAGGTATAAGTAGATAGTTTTTAGAATATTACCTTCGTAATTATTGTCTATGTATATGCACTATCATTATATTTATATATTTGTTTTTAACTAACTTTTGAGTATTAATTTGGGTTCGCTTAGAACGGTTTTAACAAATATGTAATTTTGTGATTTTTTGAAATATTGTATGTTATATATGGAGTTTTTATCTGCTATTAGATTAGGTGGTGTATGTATTATCATAGGGAATGTTTAAAGTGCATAAGAAACAGCCCGCCTATAAATCTGGACATTTGCATATGTATATCGTTCACACATGTTAAGGGATATAAATATGCTGTGAGAAGCAATGTGGGCATTGCCTCTGACGAAGCGAGGAGGAGCCTCGCGAAACGCGTTAGGCCACGCCCACTTTACGCAAACGTAGGACGTACTCTGACGTGTGTGCTAGTACCTGTGACTGGAGCCGGCTATTTGCAGTACAGCGTCTTTCGCACTGAGAGCAGAGAGGGTCCGCTTTTTACAGGAGAGGATTTACCCTCTGGCTATCGAATAAATTTGTGATAAGGAGAGGAAAAGACAAGCAGCGGGACATATACTCCTCATATTTTGTGATGCGCTGACATACCTCATATGTTTGAGGGCTACTATGTGAGTTTGCTACTATTTGGATGTTTTTACTTGTGATATTTCTATTAAAATTGTTTTAAATCTGCACTTAGATCATCCGTGTACTGTTTGGTGCACGGAGTTGCGCTCCTGTTTTCTTGTGTCTTTTGACAGGGATCTTTTCAACTTTACTACCACGGATTCCACACCAGTGGAATAGAAGGAGCAGCAGGACTGTGTGGAGGAAAATTGTGAACTTTTCTTTGAACCGTTATTATGTACTAACCAGTTATACACCTGCCTTTGTTGAACATTCATCTGGTAAGAGTGTATACTTTACTCCTTTTGAGGACGGAGTTTAATTGTATGTTTTGCACTATAAATGTATATTTGCACTATTCTTGATTTAGCATTTGACCCTGTGACTTAAGAGTTTATTCTATACAGCAATTTCTTTTTATATAGTGGGTCTATTTGACTTTTTCTGTTGTTGGCGCTTTTGGTTGTCTGTTCTTTAGAATAGTTATTAAATAGTTATTAACTATTTAATAACTACCTAGCTAAAATAAATACAAAAGTACCTGTAAAATAAAACCTAACCTAAGTTACACTAACACCTAACACTACACTACAATTAAATAAATTGACTAAATTAAATGCAATTAAATAAATTAAATACAATTAGCAAAAAAAACAAACACTAAATTACAGAAAATAAAAAACAAATTAAGGGCTATTGATAGTTTAGTATAGGCTAGGGTTTTTTTTTTTTTTTTGATAGGGCTATTAGATTAGGTGTAATTAGTTTAAAGATCTGTAATTTGTGTTTGTTGTTTTTTTGTGATTTAACTAATTTAATTTAATTTATTTAATTGTTTTTAATTTAGTTAATTTATTTAATTGTATTTAATTTAGTTAATTTATTTAATTGTAGTGTAGTGTTAGGTGCTAGTGTAACTTAGGTTAGGTTTTATTTTAAAGGTGAATTTGTATTTATTTTAACTAGGTAGTTATTAAATAGTTAATAACTAATAACTATTGTACCCAGTTAAAATAAATACAAACTTGCCTGCAAAATAAAAATAAACCCTAAGCTAGCAACAATGTAACTATTAGTTATATTGTAGCTAGCTTAGGGTTTATTTTATAGGTAAGTATTTAGTTTTAAATCGGAATAATTTAGTTAATTATAGTAGGTTTTATTTAGATTTATTTAAATTATATTATAAGTTAGGGGGTGTTAGGGTTAGGTTTAGACTTAGGTTTAGGGGTTAATACATTTAGTATAGTGGTGGCGACTTTGGGGGTGGCAGATTAGGGGTTAATAAATGTAGGTAGGTGGGGGCGATGTTAGGGACGGCAGATTAGGGGTTAATAATATTTAAATAATGTTTGCGAGGCAGGAGTGCAGCGGTTTAGAGGTTAATATGTTTATTATAGTGGCGACGACGTTGGGGTTCTGCAGATTAGGGGTTAATAAGTGTAGTTAGGTTGCGGCGACATTGGGGGAGGGAGATTAGGGGTTAATAAATATAATGTAGGTGGCGGCGATGTCGGGGGTGGCAGATTAGGGGTTAATAAGTGTAAGATTAGGGGTATTTAGACTCGGGTTCATGTTAGGGTGTTAGGTGTAAACATAACTTTTATTTCCCCTTAGGAATCAATGGGGCTGCGTTACTGAGCTTTACGCTGCTTTTTGGCAGGTTTTAGACTTTTTCTCAGCCGGCTCTCCCCATTGATTCCTATGGAGAAATCGTGCACGAGCACGTACGACCAGCTCACCGCTGACTTAAGCAGCGCTGGTATTGGAGTGCGGTATGGAGCACAATTTTGCTCAACACTTACTTCTTGCCTTTTAACGCCGGGTTTATAAAAACCCGTAATACCAGTGCTGCAGGTAAGTGAGCGTTGAAAGAAAACTGCTCGTTAGCACCGCATAGCCTCTAACGCAAAACTCGTAATCTCGCCATTAATTTGTATGTATCTTTATGCCATGCATAAAATCATCCCAAATAATAACAGTTCATTTGTTTAAAAAAATCTTCTAAATTCATAACACAAATTGTTTATCAGTTGGGAAAGGGAACATTTCATCTTACTTTTAAATTCATAATTTAGAATACAAATTTAAATAAACTATAAATATATATATATATATATATATATATATATATATATATAAACATACTAAAATTATTTTGAGGACCATTAAATAAAGTAGAATAGCATAATAAATAGACAAAGACTACTGGTAGCTCTTACTCTTTTTTGTGTCTGACAAATTTCACAATTTGCCAAAATATGACAGCCCCCTTTATCATGTGACAGCCATCAGCCAATCACAGACTCATATATTTATACATTGTGAACATTTGCACATGCCCAATAGTAACTGGTGCCTCAGAAAGCATGCTTATAGAAAGACTGTGCACACTTTGATAATGGAAGTAAATTGGAAAGTCCCTTAAAACTACATGCTCTCTGAATCATGAAAGTTTAATTTTGCTTTATTGTCCCTTTAAATTTGTTAAAGGGACAGTAAAGTCAAAATTAAACTTTTATTATTCAGATAGAGCATGCCATTTTAAACAACTTTACAGCTTATTTTTATTATCTAATTTGCATCCTCTCTTGGTATTTGTTGGAAAGCATACCTATGTAGGCTCAGGAGCAGCAAAGCATTACTGGGAACTAGCTGGTAATTGGTGGCTGCACATATGTGGCTTGATTGGCTCACCCTATGTCTTCCACTATCTCTTATTAGTGCATTGTTACTCCCGAGCCTACTCTTCAACTATGGATACCAAGAGAACAAAGCAAATAGAACTAAAAGTTGTTTAAAGTTGCATCTACCTGTACTATCTGATTTCTGAAAGTTTAATTTTGACTTTACTGTCCCTTTAAGGTGTTCAGCAAGGTCCCGGTAGTAGAGTGCTGCTCTTTAAACAAATGGTATCAAGAGAATTTAGCTATTTGACAAAAGTAGTAAAGTTGTTTAGGATAAAATAAACATTTAGGATTTCATGTCCCTTTAGACTGAATATATGAATATAAATGTCAAACTATTTGACATTGATAAATTGGACTCTGCATAATCTGTCCTATTTTAACACACCCTTTCACACCCTCTAAGACTGCAATATCTTAACCATAAAAGAAACATTTTGGAATTTCATGTCCCTTTAAGATAAATATATGAATATAAATGTCAAACTATTTGACAGTGATAAATTGGACTCCCTGCATACCTTGCACAATCTGTGCTATGTTAACACACCCTTTCACACCATCCAAGACTGCAATATCTTAAATAAGAAACTAAAACAAGAAAACACTTGTTTTTTTTTTTGTTTTGTTTTTTTAAATCAACTGTTTTTATTAAAAGTTTTCAAACAAACAGGAATACAGAGTATAATATCATACATTTAAGTTGCATTGTGACAGCAGGGTAACATCAGGTCAGATTATTTTGTTACAGTAACGGGTAACCACATGTGGTTCATGAAACAACACTTCACATAATGGGTTGATATTAGCAAAAAGCAAAGACGGGCAGCTTGCCCTTAAGTCCGTAAGAGAGCCATAATGACCTAAAAGGATATATAGTATATCATTAATAACCAGGCATTGGGTGCAGTGTTTTATCGCTGCTAGGTTTAGGAAGAGTAACTAGACATATCGTAAATTAAGGTCTGGGAATCACAACAGTATCAGTTCTCCCTTTTTTCCCAGATATAGAGAATGTCTGAGCTCCTTCTTATCCCCCCTTCAAGCTCTACGCCGACTTCTTACTTCTCTATCCCTGTTGACGGCATCACCATTTCCCCATCGCCCCAAGTCCGCTGCCTCAGAGTCACACTTGACTCAAACCTATCCTTCGCCCCCCATATCCAATCGCTTTCTACATCCTGTCGCAATCATCTACGCAATATTTCCAAAATTCGCCCTTTTATGAGCGCTGACACCACAAAGCAAATTATTCACTCCCTTGTTATCTCCCGACTTGACTACTGCAATAACCTACTCGCTGGCCTTACTCTTTCCCGCCTCTCCCCCCTTCAATCCATCCTAAATGCCTCTGCCAGGCTGATCCACCTTTCCTTTCGATCTGTATCTGCTGCACCTCTCTGTGAGTCCCTTCATTGGCTCCCCATTCACAGCAGAATTAAATTCAAAATTCTAACCCTTACATAAAAAACTCTCACCAACGCCGCTCCCCTCTACCTATCCTCTCTAATACACAAGTATACTCCAGCCCGTCCACTAAGATCCAACAATGACCTGCTCCTTGCATCCACAACTATCACCTCCTCTCATGCGAGACTTCAGGACTTCTGTCGTGCAGCACCTACCCTCTGGAACAATCTCCCTCGTGCTGTCAGGCTTTGACCTAATCTTTCTTCCTTTAAATGCTCCCTGAAGACTTTTCTGTTCAGGGAAGCCTACCACCCAACTCAATAATAAATTAATTTCACTTACCTAAACAATTCCCTCATCTAACTCTGTATTAACATCCTTCTCAATCTTGCAGTCCTCACCTCCTGTTTCTCAACCTCCTACCCTTCTAGATTGTAAGTTCCCACAGGAATAGGGCCCTCAATCCGTCCTGTATGTGTTTGTAAATTTTGTCCTGTATCTTACAAGTCTTGTATTGTTTTATCTAAATGAATTGTATCCATGGACAGCGCTGCGGAATATGTTGGCGCTTAATAAATAAAGTATAATAATAATAATAATAATGTCTGCGATAAAATCTTGTTTACCTATAAAAGTGTAGTGTATTTTTTCTAGGGATAAAATGTAGTCTACCTCTCTCAACCACATGGAGAAATTAGGGACCTGTGCGGTTTTCAAGAACCTAGGTATTAGGCGCTTAGCGCAGTTAAGGAGACAACAGAATAATTGTCTTTGTTATACACAGGGGATAGGGGGAGTGTCATGCAGCAGCACTGTACATGGGGAAAGTGTGAGATCAAGTCCAAGTGTATCATTTATACCTTTAGTGATATCTTTCCAGTATGTATGTAGGAGTGGACATGACCACCAGATGTGTGAGAGGGTACCCGTCCCCGTCCCCCCCACAATGTCTCCAACAAAGGGAAGAGGAGTTAGGGAATATACTATGAAGTCTATGCGGAGTCAAGTACCATCTGGATAACAGTTTATAATTCATCTCAGCGAACACTAGTGAGGGGGATGACTTTTTAGTTTCAGCAAAAATGTGGTTCCATTGTGCTTCAGAAAAAACCATATCAAGTTCTTTCTCCCATTTGGAGTTATATGAAGGTTGCTTAGTTGGGTAGGAGCCCCTGAGTATTTTGTATATTTTAGAGATATGGGATCTCTTCAACGAGGGGGTGGTGCACAATGTATCAAAGGGGTTAAGTGGCCTGGCAAGATCGCCAGTAACTGGACTGTTCAATATAGCATGCCTTAACTGCAAATAGGGGAACCACTGGTGGAATGGGGGGCCTAGAAGCTGAGAGATTTCCAATTGCGTGCGCACTTGTCCTTTGTGAAGTACCAGGTAGGCTGGAACATTGGAGGGAGAGTTTGCGACCGTCGGGGTTAGCAAGGAGTGTGGGTGTAGTAGAAGCGGGTTATCGAGAACTGGGGTAAGGGGGGAAGGTATGGTCGAGATTGAATTATCGCAAGTGAGGGTTCTATCCCAGACCTTCAGGAAGGCTGCTACATAGTAGTTTGTGTATGCTTCTGGGGGTCTATGCTTGGGCAGTGTCCAGCACAAGTCACCAAGGTTGTGGCTGCCTACCAAAGAGGATTCTTGTTGTACCCAGGGCTTCTCGTGGTGTGAATGTTTCCATGCTACTATCCTAGCTAGGTGAGCTGCCCTAAAGTATGATGTGAGGTTTGGAGCACCCATACCTCCATGTTCCCTATTTAAGTATAGAGTGTTTCTGTTCACTCTAGTTAATTTCTGCACCCAAATAAAAGAATCAAATAGCTTCTGTTGACACGTTAAATACGAGGGGGGAATATCTAAGGGGAGGACCTGGAACAGGTATAAAAATTTAGGGAGTAGGTTCATTTTAAGGGCATTAACTCGTCCCATCCAGGAGAGGTGTCCTTGTTTGTGCCACGACTCCAGGAGGGTTTGGGATTCTTTTTGGAGGGGGGTATAATTGAGGTCGAACAGATCTGACTGTACAGGAGAGATGGTTATCCCTAAATAGCAGATTTTGTTCGTGATCTGGAAAGTGGTGTTAGGCCGAAATATGGAGTGGCATTAGATTAGATTTCTCCATGTTTACTGAGAAATTGGATACTGTTTGATAATCCTCTAGTTCTGCAAGCAGCAGCGCTGGTAGGGAGGTAGAGGGGGAGCATAACGTGAATATAATATCGTCTGCATAGAGAAGGCATTTCTGCCGAGATTGGCCCAGGAGTAGGCCCTCTATCCGAACATTCTCTCTGACTCTGCTGGCCAGCACCTCGACTATCAGGGCAAATAATAAGGGGGACAGGGGACATCCCTGTCTTGTACCATTGCTAATTGGGATTTTCTGGGACAATGTGCTATTTGCGTTAATACTAGCCATGGGGTCACTGTATAAGGCTTTGATGCGGGACATAAGTATTTCAGAGAAAACAAATTTTGACAAGGTGGCCCAGAGGAAGTCCCAGTCCACCCTGTCAAAGGCCTTTTCCGTATCCGTGGAAAGGAAGAGTAGTAGAGTAGGCAGTTGATATAGTTTGCAGGACACGAATAGTATTTGAAAACACTTGGGTTTTATGCCCCTTTTAGCATATTCCTTTCTTTCCAAAGTGGTATACCTGTCCTAATACCCAAGAATCATAAACCCTTTAAATGTCTGTTATGTTTCTTATTAAAGTATAACAAAAAGGGTATTTCTTATAACCATTAAAAATATTATAAATATTTTCAGATAACTTAACCCTCGGAGGGTGTGTTGTGTGTCCAATATACTGTAATCCGCACAAACACTATAATATACTACATTTTTTACTGCAGCATATAATTAACTGAGTAATATCAGTTAAATTCATATTCAATCTTATTTACATTTGAATTAAAAATTACAATACTGCTCCTGTAGAAACCTATCATGACTTCATTGAGCCATTATCCAGAACAATATTATTCCCAATAATGCTCCTTGTTAAATGATCTTTAAGTTTAGGTGTTTTTTTTTTTTAAATTCTAGGCTTATTGCTGAAATATTCCGCTTATTCAGGGTGCCTTTTTAAAATTCCCCAATGTTGTTTGATTATCCATTTAATTTAAATATTTTAAGAATTTGAGTTTATCATTATCAGTAGGAATATTAAATGTTATTTGTGTGCAGGAAATGCTAGTAGGCACACAGGTATCTGGTAATATACGGGTTCTAAAATCCAGTATAAAATGTACTAGTAGATAAGAAGAAAAGCAGAGACTTTTACTTAGCACTCGTACCTCAAACTATTTATTAAAATATTAAAGGGACAGTCAACTCAAAAAATGTTATTGTTTAAAAAGATAAATAATCCCTTTATTTACCATTCCCCAGTTTTGCATAACCAACACTGTTATATTAATATATTTTTTTACCTATATGACTACTTTGTATTTAAGCTTCTGCAGATAGCCTCCTTATCTCAGATATTTTGACAGACTTGCATTTCGGGCAAGTAGTGCTGACTCGTAAATAACTCCACTGGGGTGAGCACAATGTTATCTATATGGCACACATGAACAAATGGTACATGTTATTAGCTTGTTATTAGCTATTCATAGCCAAACTGTGAGATGAGAGGTGGACTACAGTCTTAGAAATCAGCCTATAACCTTACTTAACAAAAAATACCAAGAGAAAAAAGCTAATTTGATGACAAAAGTAAATTGGAAAGATGTTTAAAATTATATGCCCTATCTGAATCATGAAAGTTTAATTGGGACTTTACTGTCCCTTTAATGTGATGAGATTACTCACCAATAACAATTGCACAGATATTTATTAAACCAATAATCAATACTGTACAAAGTATCATAAAAACAATAACTAGTGCCCAATACTTGGCTATTACCTGACCACGTATACGTATATATCCTGCTCCAGGATGAGTCCTACACATTACTTCCCATAGAAAGTAAAGACTGTATAAACAGCATCCGTCCCAAATAAATGCTCCAAGATAAATTAGTTCATACCTGATATTTCAGTAGCACAAGCTGTTCCCAACATAGGCTACAAACAGGCCATAAACCTCTGTTAGTCAACTCCTTAATAAACATACCTCTTACAGGAAAACTACTTCACCACTCTTTGTTGTAAACAGCTCAGCAAGAAACGCTCTAACCAGGGAGTAGGATCTCAGCACGGGCGGTAAACAGATACCTCCACCAATCCAATCCATGGAAAAGTTGAGGTATAATAAGCTCAACAACCCCGGTGCCACTGAGCAGTATGGAAGGCTGATCTGTGCAGTTTAAAGCAGTAGTATGTCAGGGTAGAACAGAGGTATAATAGTTTACAGGGATGATCGTGGAGTAGGCATGGTCCCATGTGAAGAACAATCAGCACAAAAACCACAAATAGCCAACAATCGTTTCACCACACTGACTTTTTGTGCTAATTTATTTTTTCAAATTAATTTTTCTTCTACAAGATATGACGAGTCCACAGATTTCATCCTTACTTGTGGGATTTATCCTCCTGCTAACAGGAAGTGGCAAAGAGCACCACAGCAGAGCTGTATATATAGCTCCTCCCCTCCCTCTACCCCCAGTCATTCTCTTTGCCTGTATAGTAATAGGAAGAGGTAAAGTGAGGTGTTAGTTTAGTTTCTTCAATCAATAAGTTTTTTTATTTTCAAATGGTGCCAGTGAATACTATTTTTCTCAGGGAAAGTGAGGATGCGTCCTGCCCTGATGATGATCTTAGCAAGCATTTTCTAAGATCCATGATGGTTCCCACAGCTGCTGACGATAGTGTAAGAAAATCTTCAGGGTGGAGACCGGTGTGTAGCTACAAGCAATTTTGATGTATGTTCAGTCTTTTTGTTTCTGGGGAGACTTGATGCACGGAACAGGCTGACATTTTCCCCTTTATGGGGAGGGGTAAGCAGTATACACATGTATAAAGAAATGGTGTACCTGGAATCCCTTTTCTCTTTATTACCATACTATGTTAAAGATTTTTGGCTGATAAAGAGGAGCTTTGACGCTGGGAGTTGCGGTTCTGTTTTAAAGGGTCATGTTATGAAAGGCACATGGCTTAGTGTTATGACATATTGTGCAGAGTTTTTCTCTTACTATACCGAGTGTTTATAAGAGGGCACATGGCTTTGGGGGCCATATTTAATTTTTTTGCTATGACCCATGCAGGTCTTGCCGTACTTGCATAACGATTTTAAACACTTTAGTTTTATCTTTTGTTCTGTTTGGATTTTAGATTTTTAGGAATTTTTTATGGAATTTTTTTCACTGTTACTTTTTCACTGTTTGATTAACTAAGATCACCATTTGAAGCTAATAGATTTACTTTCATCAATTGATTCACCACTATTGGTTTGTTCTATATCTTGCTGTAATCAATTGCGTATTGTTTTTACTTCATTTTAACAATTTGTTATATTCAATTTCTTATCATGGATCCATGAAGTCTGTACTGTAATTTGTTTTTACTTTGTATTTTATTGTTCTTAATCCAACTGTACCTCAATTTATCTATGTGTGAAGGTATATTATATTAAATTATATTTTTTAGCCACACTGGTATATCCGATTACTCAAACCTAGCCTCCTCAGGGTAGGCGCCTGGGATTCTCTCACATTTTAGTATCTTACACTGGGTAATAGCTAGGAGTCACCCGCCCCCAGGCCCATAGGTTTTCATCAGGCGCTGAGGTCTATCTTTAAAATCTGATCCATACTTGCATAACTCCCACGGTGGGCAGGGCCTATTTCACACGCTCAGACACGCAGTTCAGCTGTATCGCATGGGCGACAGAGTCCTGTTCTCTGGGGAGGCCTAAGTGTTCCGGACTTTAAAAGGGGCCTGAATAGCTTCTTGAGCAGCAGCAGTCACATTCGGGGGCAGGTAGGCGCCACAGCTCTGATGCAGGGGCCCAATTAGAGATATAACATTCTTTATTGTTAAACATCGTTATTATATGGGTTTACCATACTTTAGCAAGTGGAGGCAATATTGTTAGAGTGTTTTTGATCATTTTCACATAAATTTACTGCTAAACACATTTTTGGACGTCTCAGAAAAATAGTTGCGTTTTTAAAATTTAAAGGCGCAGTACAGCATTTTTTCTGCATTAACTTTTTTCTATAGTTGAAATCAGAGCAAAAATTTGTTAATAAAAGAACTTCTATTATAAGAGTGCTAATCTGTTTAACATGTCTGACACTGAGGAGGAAACACCTTGCTCTATGTGTTTAGATGCCACTGTGGAACCCCCTCTTTTTGTCCCTCATGTACTGAGAGGGCCTTGCAGTGCAAAGCTAAAATTTTATGTAAAGAAAATATGTCTAAAGATGATTCTCAGTCTGAGGAGAATCAGGGTATACCGCTAACTTCTCCCCAAGCGTCACAACCTTTAACGCCCACTCAAGTGATGCCTGGTTCTTCAACCGCGTCTAATTCTTTTACTCTGCAGGATATGGCTGCAGTTATGTCAACTACCCTTACAGAGGTATTATCTAAGTTGCCAGTGTTACAGGGAAAACGCAGTAGGACAGAAGTCAATGCGAATACTGAGTCCTCTAATGCTTTATTAGCTATTTCCGATGTACCCTTACAGGGATCTGATTTGGGGGTCATGGAACTTTTGTCTGAGGGGGAACTTTCCAATTCGGGAAGTGCGGTACCTCAAACAGACTCGGACACCATGTCCTTTAAATTTAAGCTTGAACACCTCCGCCTGTTACTTCGGGAGGTTTTAGCGACTCTGGATGACTGTGACCCTATTGTGGTGCCTCCAGAGAAATTGTGTAAGATGAACAAATACTTAGAAGTAGCTGCCTACACTGATGTTTTTCCGGTTCCTAAGAGAATCTCAGAGATTATTAAGAGGGAATGGGACAGACTGGGTATTCCGTTCTCGCCCTCTCCTAATTTCAAGAAGATGTATCCCATATCTGACACTGTTGGGAACTCGTGGCAAACAGTCCCTAAGGTGGAGGGAGCTATATCTACCCTGGCAAAGCGTACAACTATTCCTATTGAAGACAGTTGTGCTTTTAAAGACCCTATGGATAAGAAATTGGAGGGTCTTCTAAAGAAATTGTTTATTCATCAGTGTTTACTCAAACAACCAACGGCCTGCATTGTTCAAGTTACCACTGCGGCATGTTTCTGGTTTGATGCTTTAGGAGAGTATCTTAAGACTGAGACTCCCTTAGAGGATATATTAGATAGAATTAAGGCTCTTAAGCTGGCTAATTCTTTTGTTACAGATGCCGCCTTTCAGATTGCTAAATTGGCGGCTAAGAATGCTTGATTTGCTATTTTAGCGTGTAGAGCGTTATGGTTAAAATCTTGTTCAGCTGATGTGTCATCTAAGTCAAAGCTTTTGGCTATTCCTTTCAAGGGGAAAACCCTATTCGGGCCTGACTTGAAGGAAATATTTTCTGACATTACGGGAGGTAAGGGTCATCTCCTACCTCAGGATAGAACTACTAAACTGAGGGGTAAACAAAATAATTTTTGTTCCTTTCGGAACTTTAAAGGAGTCCCCTCTTCTTCCTCATCTTCTGCCAAGCAGGAAGGGAATTTTGCCCAGACCAAGTCCGTCTGGAGACCCAACCAGAATTGGAACAAGGGTAAACAACCCAAGAAGCCCATTGCTGCTACCAAGACAGCATGAAGGGGCGGCCCCCAATCCGGGACCGGATCTAGTAGGGGGCAGACTTTCTTTCTTTGCCCAGGTTTGGGCAAGAGATTTTCAGGACCCCTGGGCAATGGAAATAGTGACCCACGGGTATCAACTGGAATTCAAAAATGTTCTCCCAAGAGGGAGATTAATTCTTTCATGATTTTCTGTAGACCAGATAAAAAGAGGCGTTCTTACGGTGTGTAAAAGACCTCTTTACTATGGGAGTAATTCGTCCTGTCCCAAAACTAGAACAGGGTCAGGGATTTTACTCAAATCTTTTCGTGGTTCCCAAAAAAGAGGGAACGTTCAGACCCATTTTAGAACTCAAGAGTCTAAACAAGTTTCTCAGAGTCCCATCTTTCAAGATGGAGACTATTCAAACAATTTTACCAATGATCCAGGAGGGTCAATATATGACTACCGTGGACTTGAAGGATGCATACCTTCATATTCCTATCCACAAGGATCATCATCAGTACCTAAGGTTTACCTTCCTGGACAAACATTTTAAGTTTGTGGCTCTTCCCTTCAGGCTGGCCACAGCACCCAGAATCTTCACGAAGGTTATAGGGTCCCTTCTGGCGGTCCTCAGACCACGGGGCATAGCAGTGGCGCCTTATCTGGACGATATTATGATCCAGGCGTCATCTTATCATCTAACAAAATCTCATACAGACACAGTGTTATCATTTCTGAGAACTCACGGATGGAAGGTGAATCTAGAAAAAAATTCACTAATTCCACAGGCAAAGGTTCCTTTCTTGGGAACTCTGATAGATTCTGTAGCTATCAGTGGCTCAGTGCATGGAGGTAATTGGATTAATGGTGGCGACAATGGATATCATTCCGTTTGCTCAGTTTCATCTCAGACCACTGCAACTGTGCATGCTCGGACAGTGGAATGGGGACTATGCAAATGTATCCCCTCCGACAAAATCTGGACCAGGAGACCAGAAACTCTCTTCTTTGGTGGTTGTCGCTGGATCATCTGTCCCAAGGGACGTGTTTCCGCAGACCCTCGTGGGTGATAGTGACAACGGACACCAGTCTACTAGGCTAGGGTGCAGTCTGGAATTCCCTGAAGGCTCAGGGTGTATGGACTCAGGTGGAGTCTCTAATTCCAATCAATATTCTGGAATTAAGAGCAATATTCAATGCGCTTCAGGCGTGGCCTCAGTTGGCTTCAGCCAAATTCATCAGGTTTCAGTCGGACAACATCACGACTGTGGCTTACATCAATCATCAGTGAGGAACGAGGAGTTCCTTAGCAATGACAGAAGTATCCAAGATAATTCAATGGGCGGAGGCCCACTCTTGTTCTCTGTCAGCAACCTACATCCCAGGAGTGGACAACTGGGAAGCTGACTTTTTAAGCCGACAGGCATTTCATCCGGGGGAGTGGGAACTCCACCCGGAAGTCTTTGCCTCACTGATTCTCCGATGGGGCAGACCGGAATTGGATCTGATGGCATCTTGACAGAATGCCAAGCTCCCCAGATACGGATACAGGTCGCGGGATCCTCAGGCCAAACTGATAGATGCCTTGGCAGTGCCTTGGTCATTCAACCTAGCTTATGTGTTTCCACCATTTCCTCTCCTTCCCTGGGTGATTGCTCGGATCAAACAGGAGAGAGCTTCAGTAATTCTAATCGCGCCTGCGTGGCCACGCAGGATGTGGTATGCAGATCTAGTGGACATGTCCTCTCTGCTTCCGTGGAAACTTCCAGTGAGACAGGACTTCTCATTCAGGGTCCTTTCCAATATCCAAATCTAATTTCTCTGCAGCTGACTGCCTGGAGATTGAACACTTGATTTTACCTAAGCAGGGATTTTCTGATTTGATTATCGATACCTTGATTCAGGCATGTAAGCCTGTCACTAGAAAGATCTATTATAAGATATGGCGTAAATATCTTTTTTGGTGTGAATCCAAGGACTACTCATGGAGTAAAGTTAGGATTCCCAGGATTCTGTCTTTTCTCCAAGAAGGATTGGAGAAAGGGTTATCAGCAAGTTCCTTAAAGGGACACATTTCTGCTTTGTCAATTTTGTTACACAAACTTTTGGCAGATGTTCCAGACGTTCAGTCTTTTTGTCAGGCTCTAACCAGAATTAAGCCTGTGTTTAGACCAATTGCTCCACTTTGGAGTTTAGTTCTTAATGTTCTTCAAGGGGTTTCGTTTGAACCCATGCATTCCATAGATATTAAGTTGATATCTTGGAAAGTTTTGTTTTTGGTCACTATTTCTTCTGCTCGTAGAGTTTCTGAGCTTTCAGCATTACAATGTGATTCGCCTTATCTTATCTTCCATTCTGATAAGGTGGTTTTACATACCAAACCTGGTTTCCTTCCTAAGGTTGTTTCTAATAAGAATATTAATCAGGAAATCGTTGTTCCTTCATTATGTCCTAACCCTTCTTCTAAGAAGGAGCGTATGTTGCATAACCTGGACGTGGTCTGTGCCCTGAAGTTTTACTTGCAGGCGACTAAGGATTTCCGTCAATCATCTTCATTATTCATTGTTTTTTCTGGAAAGCGTAGGGGTCAGAAAGCTACGGCTACCTCTCTTTCTTTTTGGCTGAAGAGTATCATCCGTCTGGCGTATGAGACTGCTGGACAGCAGCCTCCTGACAGAATTACAGCTCATTCTACTAGGGCTGTGGCTTCCTCATGGGCATTTAAAAACGATGCTTCTGTTGAACAGATTTGTAAGGCTGCAACTTGGTCGTCTCTTCACACTTTTTCCAAATTTTCCAAATTTGATACTTTTGCTTCTTCTGAGGCTGGTTTTGGTTGAAAGGTTCTTCAAGCAGTGGTGCCTTCCATTTAGGTTCATGTCTTGTCCCTCCCTTTCATCCGTGTCCTATTGCTTTGGTATTGTATCCCACAAGTAAGGATGAAATCCGTGGACTCGTCATATCTTGTAGAAGAAAAGGAAATTTATGCTTAGCTGATAAATTTATTTCTTCTACGCTATGATGAGTCCACGGCCCTCCCTGTCACTTTTAAGACAGGTTTAGATTATATTATATTTTTTATAAACTTCAGTCACCTCTGCACCTTTGGCTTCTCCTTTCTCTTCCTTACTTTGGTCGAATGACTGGGAGTGGAGGGAAGGGAGGAGCTATATATACAGCTCTGCTGTCGTGCTCTTTGCCACTTCAGGTTAGCAGGAGGATAAATCCCACAAGTAAGGATGAAATCTGTGGACTCGTCATATCGTAGAAGAAATAAATTTATCAGGTAAGCATAAATTTCCTTTTTCTACATTTTCCGGCCCCCTGTATCATGTGACAGCCATTAGTCAATTACAGATTAATATACATACACACTGTGAACCTGTGCACATGTTCTGTGAACCTTGTGTTGTGCTAAATCTTAAATAACTTTCTGTCCCTGAACACAGTGTTATCTATATGGCCCACGTGTACTTTCAGTCTCTTTGTGTTGAAAAGGAATTTAAAAAGCATGTGATAAGAGGCAGCCCTCAAGGGCTTAGAAATTAGCATATGAGTCTGCCTAGGTTTAGTTTCAACTAAGAATACCAAGAGAAAAAAAGCAAATTTGATGATAAAAGTAAATTGGAAAGTTGATTAAAATTAAAAGCTGAATAATCAAAGTTTAATTTTGACTAGACTGTCCCTTTATGTGTCCCTTTAAGATGATCATTAAAAAAAAAAATCAAAGTCTAAAAGCGTAATTCTCTCCTTATTTAATTCTGAAACTATTTTGATACCCTAATTATTGTTATTTTAAAAATCCATATATTCCTTCACAGGACAGTTAACACTGAGATATTTATATAAAATGTTTAGTTATGCAAATTTCAATTTACATTAATTATTTATTTTGCCCATTTTCATGTAATCTAGCTCTAAAAAAGGTGGCTTTTCTAATTTGCTGAGTTGGAAATACACACTAAAGACTTCTCAATGCTAGTCCTGCTTTTTTCTGTCCCTGAATGGCATTAGCAGATACTGGGTTAGATGTCAAGTGGCACGCTAAATATTATTTTCGCTTTTGTGCTAACTGCGCTCAAAGTTAAATTTTGTATATTACAAGTTGAAAGTAAAAAGTTAGAGCATGACTGAAAACAAAGGCAAACTAACTTCAGGACTTTGTTTGTCGCAAGTGCATTAACTGCTCCCCTTAGACTTCCATGGTGTGCATTATTTAAAAAAAACTAACACTTGTCAATCTCGCGCTAACCCAACATCGCACTAACTATTTAACCCCTTAACGACTGAGGACGTGTCAGGCACGTCCTACAAAAAGGACGGTTGTTAAGAACCAAGGACGTGCCTGACACGTCCTCGGGAAATCTGTGTGCTGGAAGCTGCTCAAACAGTATTGCAGCGATTCCTCGATGTTGAGGCATCCTGCAATACTGTTCCTGACTGCCGGGGCCCTGTTTTGATCGCTCCCACGGGAAGATCACTTCCTGATGCTCTGACTGAGTGCTTCAGTGGGTCGAGGCACTCAGTAAATTATATATTTTAATAAAAAATATAAAAAATGTTTTCATATAAAAAAGCCTCATAAAGCCACATATAGCCCCATCCTCCATGTGGCTTTAAAGATGACACTGCCCAGTGCATCATGGGGCTTCTGGGGGTGTCCCTAGTCTGCCTCATCATAGGGGCAGGCTAGGGTCATCCAATCTGAGCTTGCCCCTATAATTAAATTTATAATAATAAAAAAATCCAATTTGTCTGATCATGTTAATTTTAGTAAATATTGACTCTGACTAGTGTGGATCTGCCTCTCTCCCCTCACTTGTGTTTTAGTGAGAGAGAGATATGTGTTTAGGGAGAGAGATTTAGTTAATAGAATATTTGTTAAAAATTGGGGGCCGAGCCGGCAGCAGCCAAGATGGCGGCATAACACTAGAGCTCCGCTAATTGGGTCTGCAACACATGCTCTTCCCGGTGTTACGGAACATCAAAGACCAGGGATGTCTGCTCCTTAAGGTGCCTGGTGAAGAGACTGACACCCGGAGGTCATTTTTCAAGACTGCAACGGCATGCAGCATAAGCGGTTAGCTCCGTAGCAGCCCTCTGCAGCCCAAAAGCGCCATCTTGCTTGTGCCAGATCTCACACACGTGGAGGGTAAAGACCTCCAATGGACAGCACTTCAGCCCAGTGATCTGCACCTACATAGGAGACACACCACCTCTACGTACATGGATTCTCACTGTGAGTAAATTTCAATACAGGAGCGCAATATAAGAGCTATAAGTGGAGGTAGGAAAAAGCCCTAACAGATCTGTTTCAATACACAGTGGCGGTAGACATATTATCACAGGCCCTAACAGTCAGATCCTCCAGGGACACTCCACATACCCCATCCTCATAAATAAGGATCTTTATTATATTTCAAGCATCCTGAGGAGAGGGGAAACAATAAATAACTGGGAGATAAATATTCCTTATCTTTTTGGTATGCTTGAAACGGCTGACAATACATTTTATGAGGCTTTCTACTATCCATAAAATACATAAAAAAAACTCCAAACAGACTGGTTTAAGAGTCAAAGGAAACTGTATTAATATAGCAGAGATTACATCCTGATATAAAGGCTTGAAATCTATACAGCCCTGTCAGGGTGCCAGGAATCAGACTGAGACAAGATCACACCTTTTATTAATAACAACAACAACAAAAAAGTCCACAAGTCAAATAACAAGCCAGGAGTCAAAGCCAGAGCTGGTAGTCAGACGAGCCGAGTCAGGAGCCAAAGCGAATAGTCAGACCAGCCGAGTCAGGAACCAAAGCGAGTAGTCAGACAAGCAGGAATCAGGAACAAGGAGAACAGCAGAGTCAGGAACAAGCCAGGGATCAGGAACCAGAAGGGACGTCAGAGAGCCAGGTAATACACAAGAACTGGAACTCACAAACAGTTGTGAGACAACACAAGGGCAAAGCATACTGAACAGAGGCCCTTTAAATAATAAGTGATGACATCACAATTCTGAGACTGCAAACTGTCTCACACGGATGATGTACACCAGTCTGACCATAAGAGGGCGTGCAGGAAATGAGCAGCATCACACACTCTGTACCAGATTCAGCAAGAGAGGTGAGTAAAATGGCTGCCAGCAACACATGGCAAACAAAGCAGGGAAAAAACCCTGGCAAGCCCACATTATCAACACCTGGTCCAGCAGACAATATTATTACGACGCATCTCTGATTGAGACACTTTGTCCCTGTCCCTCTGTCAACCCTAACAAGTTTGCATATATCTAGTAAAGTACAGAGAGAAGTTCCACGATACCAAAGATACACACTGAAACCATGGTGACTAAGAAACCACCTAGACAAGATAAATCAGTCAAATCTACAACTGGCAAAGCAAACACTATGCCCTCCTACTTCACCAATGTGGAGCAATCTGATTCACCACCAAATAATACCAACAAAGGGAAAACAGGGAATATACCCTCCTCACAAGACCAAGATTTGCAACCCCATGCTAGTGACTTACAGATTCCATTCTCATTACTAACTAATCTGGCCTCTAAACAAGATATTACTGAAATCTTCAAAACATTTCTCATAGAGAAAATAGCGGATATAAAACAGGAACTATCCACCCTTGGGTCCAGAGTTGAGATGCTGGAGGAAAATAATGAAGAAGCGCGAGAGGATATACAAAATATTGACGAAAAAGTGCCACACCAACAGGAAACTATTGATTCACTTTTGGAAAAAATTGATGATCTCGTGTATAGAAGCAGAAGAAAAAATCTAAGGATCAGGGGTATCCCTGAATCTGTGTTACCAAGAGACCTCCCGGAATACCAACAAGCTCTGTTCATAAATATGGAAGAATCATAATACATAGAAAATATCCTCTGGGTAAGAGCATATAGAGCACTATGACCAAAGCAGCCTGACAATGCACCACCTAGAGATATAATTATATGCTTCAAAGTGTTTCAAGAAAAAGAAATGATCCTTAACTAATGTAGAAAAGCCAGCCCATAAAATTTCGGGCAGTGTCTTACAGTTTTACCAGGATCTTTCCACTAGAACCCTCCAGCGTAGGAAAGACTTTGCTCCCCTAACCACCCTACTAAGATCCAAAAGGATCCCTTACCGCTGGGTATTCCCCACACAATTAATGGTTATTGTGGACAGCAAAAGGTTAATTTGCAAATCACCTGAAGACATTGCCTCATTCTGCGAAGAATTGGGACTTGACCCGCCATTAGACACTGAATCTTCTACCACTCATCCACAAGACAACTCAAAGAGATCACACACCCGCCAAGAAAAATGGCAAACCAACACACCCAAGAAAGGAAGAGATTCAACAAAAACTGCTACTAAAACTAACCCATCAACCTCACAAAGATCACCCTTCTCATCGGGATATGATCCAGGATGAATGAACCCATTTTAAGAGCTGCAACCGTCTTATTCCACGAAGAACTCATGGAAAACATAAAGATCACAGGAACAACCAGGTACTAACTTAAAGATAATTACCTCTGCCGGAGAGTTTCAGAGTTTTTAACCCAATATGCCAGCTAAGATTATAACCCACACCTGATTACTGACCTAGCACTTTTAATATATCCCTTTAAAACATGACCCTAGCATTATGCATACCCCATTTATTTGTTCTCTTTATGCCTTATTTTAGGCTGAGAGAAGTGTATTTGTTCTTAACTTTGTTTATGTTATTGGATGTTTACATTTATTGTTCATTATTATGTTTATGTTCTTATTTATATGTTGATACAGCATTGTACTTTGTGATGATACTTACTGGTGATATAACAGAACTCTTACTACCTGATATACACCACTTACCCATATTCACAAATATCTCACTCACATATCAAATATACACCCATGACACAGGCCCAAAACTAAACTCCAACACCCCTTATCACTGCTGACATAAAATGTCAAGGGTCTCAACTCCCCCTATAAATGCTCCAAAGCCCTCTCATATATATTAAAATGTCATATTGACATAATATTCCTCCAAGAAACACATTTTAGATACAACAAAGAGCCCAAATATTTCGGCTCAACATACACCTAACCTTTTAATAGTTTCTGCCCCACTAAGGAGGAGTCAGCATACTAATCAAAAAAAGCTATTCCCTTTACACTCATATAAAATCTGCAGATACAGAAGGTAGATTTCTAGGGCTGGTTGGACTCCTCTTCGGTAGACCCATCACATTGATTAATGTGTATGCCCCAAATACTAAGTAAAAGCGATTTTTTACCACAATGTTCAATCGTCTTCTAGACATTTCCAAAGGCCCTATATATACCTAGAAGGTGATTTAAACATTCCCATACAGGCCACAATGGACAGTACAAATACCCACATTAGACACTCTAATAAAACCTCAACTTTGTTGTGAAGAAATCTAAAATCGCTCAAGCTGTATGACACCTGGCGGTTCATCCACCCAGACAAGAAGGACTTCACCTTCTTCTCCCACCCCAACAAGACCTACAGCAGGATTGACTATATATTTACTTACCAAATAGGACTTACCAATATAACCAGCTTTGAGATCTCTCCCACAGCTTGGTCTGATCATAGTGGAGTAAAATTGCAATTCAAATGGTCAGATGAACCCTTAGGCCCCTACCTATGGAAACTATACGACACTCTCTTAACCAGCACACAAACAATACAAAAATTAAGCAGTACGATCACTGAATACTAGACATGTGCGTTTTGTTTCGTCAGAATTTGTTTTTAGGCCAAATTTTGGCCGATTCGGGTGCATCCGAATTTCGGCACATCCCGAAAATTTCCGAAAATGAATAAATTAGTTTCTGAATTTTCCTATCCATTATCCATATTCAGAATTTTTCATTGTTCCTAATGTAAACCGCACATCACCAACACTAACTATAAGTCTAAATCATTTAATAAAGCTATTAACCCCTAAACCGCTGTTCCCCGACATCGCTGGTACTAACTAAACATATTAACCCCTAAACCGCCGTTCAGAAACCGCCAAAACAAACTAAACCTATTAACCCCTAAACCATATACCCCCACATCGCCAACACTACATAAATCTATTAACCCCTAAACCACCGTTCCCAAACATCGCAGACACGAACAAAACCTTATTAACCCCTAAACCGCTGTTCCAAACATCCCCAAAACTAACTAAACCTATTAACCCCTAAACCGCCGGTCCCCACATCGCAACAACCTAAATTAAACTATATTAACCCTTAACCCTAAACCAACCCTAAACCTAACACCCCCTAGCTTTAACATAATTAAAATAGACCTAAATTAAGGTTACATTTATTAACCAACTACCTATTTAAAATTAAATACAAACTTACCTGTGAAATAAAAATAAAATCTAAGCTAGCTACAATGTAACTAATAGTTATATTGTAGCTAGCTTAGGTTTTATTTTTATTTCACAGGTAAGTTTGTATTTATTTTAACTTGGTAGACTAGTTAGTAAATAGTTATTAACTATTTACTAACTACCTAGTTAAAATAAATACAAACTTACCTGTGAAAAAAAACCTAAGCTGCCTTACACTAAAACCTAACATTACAAAAAATAAATAACATTACAAAAATAAAAAACCTACCATTACGGGGGGCGGAGCCAGCAGCATAACTAGCAAGACGTGTAGTGACTGAGCTCTCCTTGCAAAAGCGGTATTTCAGCCTTTTTAGCTAGATACACCCAGCGAATTTGCACACAAACCACCTGGGGCAGCTAGTGACACTATCCGGAGCAGATCCCTGTCCGATTTTTCAGTTAATTTTGGCCGCAAAATTAGACCGCCCAAGAGAACCGGACCGCTTTCCAGGAAAGACCGCGGCTGCGGCCTACACCGGCACTCGATACCAGGCCTGAAGAAATAAAACTGTACCCGGTGGCAACAATACACCTTGTAGACTTACCGGACCTACAATAACCCTAGGAGAGAGGGGAAGCACCGACTGGATTCTACTTTTTGCCACTTTGGCAGACATAGTGACCCCCGCAGCATCCCACGTGGCAACCTGTAAGTAGTGAGTTCCTTGCTGCTCCTATAAGGGACACATAGACTGTGACCATTATATCCAAATCACTACGTATATTACCCCCCTCTAAGATACAGTGCACAGGCAATTGCTCACACAGACTTTTTCACAGCAGCTTTTTAACACTGTATTGGCCCTATATACCCTGGACACCTCTGAAGTTTGCTGCAGCTCACTTCTCCCTCATACTTACTTGCAGCCCCTCAGAAGCCTGCACTAACAGAATTCTCAGTACCTACTGACCACAATAAGGGCCTGGCACTACTCACTATCCTTATTATAACTACTCTTCACTAGTCCCCCCCCCACACCCTTTCCTGCAGGAGCGGGGTACCTGTGGGTCATACCCCCCAACCTTTTACCGACTTCGCCGATAGGAGGCATATCCCCGGGGGGGAGACAGTGGTTATAGAAGGCTTTACTCTGTTAATTGCTTTTTCCTCACTCTGAAACTGTTTGAAACCGAGGATGCTCTCACTATAGGCCACCATTGGGTAAAGTACAACCATATGCTGGCTCTAATCTTAAACTAGTCGATCCACATGGCTCACAACATGCACTAGGAGACAGGGGTCCTTAGGGCCGAGGCATAAAATGGAACATAAAGGAATATGATCTAAGAAACTAAGAGATCTCTACCCAATCATATCATTTCATATTGGAGTACTTCTACTGAACCCCCACTTCCTTTATCATGCCACAAGGGTCTAGAAGAAAAACCGCTAACCCCTCAGAGTATAGGAAATCAGTGGTAGACCACTTTAAAGTCAAACCTACTCTGGGAAAACCTGCAACCGATCCTGACACTCCACAGCAATTACTAGGGAACGGCTGTGATATGGCCGAAGCTGCTAGCATTGAGAGCAGTATCCCTGACTCTGTAGCCTCAGATATTGTCACTACCCTTACCCAGAGGATGAATTCTCTCCAAGATTCCCTTACAAAAGCTATTAAGAGCTCCACGGCGGACCTCAGGCGAGATATTGGCGTTATTAGTGAACGCATTGATGTCCTGGAAAAAAAACAAGAGGACTTAACAGTTGAACAAGGAAACTTGGCTAACCATTCTCAAGTTCTAGTTGACATGCTAGACACGGTTGAAGCCAAGATGGCGGATATGGAAGATCGTTCTCGCAGGAACAACTTAAGATTTAGAGGTGTACCTGAAGAGATTACCCCAACTGATCTTGGCAAATACCTTCTTGAACTGTGTGAAATACTCCACCCTCCAGGTTTCCCCAATGAGACCCTGATAGACAGAGCACACAGACTCCCCAGGGGGAGGAATGTCTCAGCAGAGAAACCAAGGGACGTGATTGCCAGATTCCACTATTTCACATACAAAGAACAAATCCTCAGAGCCATGTTTCTTCGCCCCACTCTACCAGCCAAATTAGCCTCTATACAAATATTTCCAGATCTGTCTCAATATACGATGCAAAAGAGAGGCACATTTCGTGAAGTGACAAAGACATTGAGACAGATGGGAATTAAATATAGGTGGGGATACCCTACTAAACTACTGATTCAAAAAGATGGACGATTCTACACAGCGGATACCCCAGACAAAGGCCTCTTCCTTCTCAAGGGATGGACCAAGTTCCCCAACCAATTTGGAGAAAATAGCTCCCTTATCCCTCAGGATACGGAACTCAACACTACCCCCTCCTCTATCCTAAGACCATCTGCATTTGAATGGAGACCCCTTGCTCAGAGAAGTACCCCTTCTAAAAGACAGAACTTAGCACCTCAGCAACTATCATCAGATAGGGTAGAAGAATCCTCAGGAGATGAAGACTGATAAGTATATCCTTTGCTACTAAATGTTTTTTGTTATATTGTTTTGCAGGGGGGATGTTTTGTTTGCTCCCTAGTTGTACAACTGTGATGAAAGGGGGAATGTTAAACTACAGGACTAGAGACATTGGATCCTGATTGAAGATAAGTTTCATGGGCACATACATATTATAAGAGACTTTCTACCTCAGGAACCATGCCCCTGACTCGGCTTTAACTGTGAAAATATCTGAGTACTACATACCTTTCTTGCAATGCTTAGGTTTACTATTGCTGATAATGTAAATGCTAGAATTCTTTTTATTTCTTGCAGTGTCTACAGTTATTATGTGTTACTCTTGATATTGATTACATGCACTGTCATAAGAGACTTTCTACCTCAGGATTCATGCTCCTGTCTTGGCTTTGACTGTGAAAATGTCAGAGTAATACATACCTTTCTTGCAATGCTTAGGTTTATTTTTTATCATCTCTGTTACTTGTTGCAAATTTCAGTGAATCCTATATGGAAGGTATAAATGGGGATATGCTGCAAAGACTTGGACACGCAATAAGAGACTATCCCATTTTGACCTATTGCTGATAACGAAAATGCTTGAATTTTTTTTTTTTTTTTTTTTTTCTTGCAATGTTTACAGTTATTATGTGCTACTCTTGACACTGATTATATGCACTGTTTATCATAACTCACAAGCCCTATGTTTATTATATGTTACATGTGTCTAGAGATTTGAAACAGGTAATTCCTGACCAATCTAACAGTCTCTATAAGAGATAAAATATTACTATCTTTGTTCCAAAGTACTTATCATTTCCCAGGACCTCAACTGCCGCACCCTATCCCCTAGACACTCATTCTTGCTTTAATAGCTCTCAGCCCATAGCACCCTACGATTATATTCAAACCTAGCATACACCCACTAGGTACTAATGGAGACACATAAGCCATTGAACATGCGAATGGGTATGTTAGTGTGGATGTGATAGGAAGGATATGTTTCACTACATGACTAGAGCCTGTTAGCCTCAGTCAGAGAGTCTTGCTTGATAAGGCACAACTTATTAAGTCCTAAAGTAACTGCTAGAAGACAAGTCCTAAGCATGTTTGACAAAAAGGCCTTACTAGCTCCCCTCTAGTTCTCTATTGTTTATATGAGTTAATTATTCATTAAGATATATTAGTTTTGCACCTGTGAGTATAGATTAGCCTAAATATCAATAGATATCCGCATACAAGATGTGAGATCAGAACAGAAACACCTGACCTTGGCAATTAAGATACCATTATGCACTTAAATGTAGTTGGCAGGTTTTTGTTATACAGAGTGAAGCTATTTTGACCCATACCAGATGTTAGATCAGAACAGGAACACCTGACCTAGGCAATAAAGATACCATTATGCGCTAAAATACAGTTGGTAGGTTCTAATTACACAGAGCGAAGCTATTATGATTACTGTGATCCTACACCAGTTTCTCTCGCATTTATGATTGAAAGATATTGTTTTGATCAGATAAAGTTTTTACATGACCATCAGGACAGCAGACTGAACCATTAATATCTCATTTCTCTCTCTTTGACATTTGCACTCTCAATCATTTACAGTTAAACCCTAAGCAGGACCACCTTTCCTTCTTTCCTCATGACCTATGTAATGATACTAAATTATACAGCTACACCTCGATAAATATACACAGAATAGACCCTGCCTACCAGGGACGTGACGCACATTACTGTTTCTCCTTCCCCCTCCCCCCCCCCTGCTCACAGACCTTGCCTCGGCCCGAACCCCATCTCCTCTCTCCTCTCCCCGATTTTCAGTTTTTCTTTCTCTTTTTTTTTATTACTCTTTTGGACATCCGTTAATGCAGTCGTAGGACTGTATCTCTCCACCCCCCCCAAGGGTAACACCATAGCTTACCGAAAGTAAGCACAAGAACACAGATTCAATCGCACTCACTAAGTGACCCACTTTTCATATTTTCATAACTTATAAGCAGACAATAACCACCAGCCCACACTCATTACTGCTTTCAGACTACTAACAACGGCTATTTAACCCCCCTTCTTCATCTCCCCTCATCCTTTAGATCCCCCCCCCCTTTTTTTTTTTTTTTTTCTCTCTTGTTTGCGCGATGAACCCTGGTCTTAAATTTGTCTCCCTCAATACGAAGGGACTTAACTCGCCAGAGAAGCGAAGCATGGTACAAACTTACTTGAGGAAGCTCCAGTGTGATGTTTCCTTCCTTCAGGAGACGCATTGGTCTTCAACTAATACTCCAGTACTGAAATCTAAACACTTTCCGGTGGTCCTTAACTCGACCTACCATGAAAAAAACAGAGGTGTCTCAATCTGCATCAGTGCAAGAGTTGCATTCCAACCACAGCATATAGAAATGGATCCAGAAGGGAGGTTTCTTTTGGTGGTTTGCAGACTAAATTCACACCTCTTCACTCTAGTAAACTTGTATACCCCTAACCAAGGTCAGATAGCCTTCCTCCGCACAATGCTGCATCTTATCGATGGCCTGAAGCAAGGCACATTAATTTTAGGAGGAGATTTTAATCTAGTCTGGGACCCCCATACGGACAAAAAAATCCCGAAAGATAGAGTTTTAGACAGCTACTCTAGGTCTACAGCTCCTAAATTTCAAAACCTGATATACCAGTCTGAGCTCTATGATGTGTGGAGGGCATGTCACCCAGACTCACGAGATTACACTTATTTTTCTCCCCCTCACCGGTCATACTCGAGATTGGACTACTTCTTTGTCGACTCCTGGTCTATGAACAACATCACAAACTCCAGTATATGCAGCTGTCCATGGTCAGATCATGACGCTGTTACAATGTCTATCGACATTGAGAGATCCGTACTGGCTAGACCGTCATGGAGGCTCCCGAGGTTTCTCTGGGAGGACACCTCTTTTGTCACAGAATTGGTCGACAAGGTTGAGGAATTCTTAGACATTAACAGACCCAATCAGACTTCGCATCAAATAAGGTGGGCAGCATTAAAGGCGTACATCAGGGGATTTTGTATTGCAAAGGCATCGAATATCAAAAAAAAATGGGGGGCCCCGCTAGGCAAGCTCACTTGCGACCTACGGGCGAAAGAAAGACAAAATAAACTAATGCCTACAGCTAGCCTATCCACTGAGATTTTGAACTTGAAATCACAGATTAAAAACCTGGAAGTGGAAAAATTTAAGCGAGCCCTTTCGAGATTCAAAATGGTTATGTACTCAAAAAGCAACAAAGCAGGCTTGATGCTTGCAAATAAACTGAAGCAGAGACTAGCTAGCTCCCGAATACCATACCTTGTCCATGAAGGACAAAAAGTACATGCCCCTGAAGACATAGGGAAGGCTTTTGCCGACTTTTATGAACGCCTGTACAACATTAACTCTCATGAGATACCCAAAGTGATGTCTCCTCCGGACATCTCCTCCTTCTTACAGAGACTAGACCTACCCAAACTCTCAGAGGAAGACAAGGTTAAGCTAACTGAACCTATCACCGAGATGGAACTTGGAATAGCAATTAAACAGTTGAAGACTGATAAAGCCCCGGGCCCGGATGGGTTTCCGGGGCAATTGTACAAAAAATTACAAGCGCAACTCAAACCCGTACTCTGCCAAGCGTATAACGAAATCAGAACTGAAGGACAGATACTACAAGAATATCTTGAAGCAACTATAGTTGCGATCCCAAAGCCGGGTAAAGACCCGACCCTTTGTGGCAATTTCCGTCCCATTTCACTTATTAATGTAGACACAAAATTATACTCTAAGACTCTCGCGGAAAGGCTGTCTCCCCTGCTGCCGGGATTAATCAATACAGACCAGGTCGGATTCGTGAATGGCCGGCAGGGTCCGGACAATACGAGACGACTGATTTCCGTCTTTTCTGAGGCGAAGAGACGAGCTGTGTCCCCCTTCTGGCCCTGTCACTAGACGCTGAAAAAGCGTTTGACAGGGTCAGATGGGAGTATATGTGGAGAGTCTTAGACACGTTTGACTTCCCACCCGAAGCCATAACCATGATTAAAGTCTTGTACTCTAATCCAAGTGCCAGAGTAAGAGGGCTGGGCTTCTGCTCTCCTCCCTTCAATATTTCTAATGGTACCAGGCAAGGCTGTCCATTATCCCCCTTGCTATTTGCCCTGGTCATGGAACCATTGGCGGAACTGATTCGGATGTCGCCTGTTATTGAGGGATTACCAGTAAGCACTAGTCAGGAAAAGATTGCTCTGTATGCGGACGACGTTACTCTCTTTCTCACAAACCCCCAAAGTTCAGTCCTGGCAGTTTTCACTGCCCTGGAACAGTTTAGCCTTCTGAGCTACTACAAGATAAACGTCACAAAAACAGAGGCATACAGTATCAACTTGCCCGAAGACCAACTCCTGAGCCTACGCGAAACGTATGACTTTCATTGGTCTACAACGTCCCTCAAACATCTAGGGGCTCACTTAAGTACAGACTTAGACGTCATCCTCTCTTTAAACTTTGACGCCCTCATCATTGAGTTACGATCTTTAACACACAGATGGGATTTCAGAGAAATCTCTTGGATGGGTCGTATCGCCACGGTGAAAATGTCACTGCTTCCTAAAGCGCTGTACCTATTCCGATGTCTCCCATTGAACATCCCGCATGGCACATTACAACAAATTCACCGAATTTTCTCTAAGTATGTATGGGGGAAAAAGATGCCCAGGATTGGCTACAAAACCATGCAGAGAGAGTTCTCTAAAGGTGGAGTAGCTTTTCCAAATATATTCCTTTACTATGAAGCCGCTAGACTATCACAGATCACGGCCTGGGGCCCGACTAGAGAGAAACCGAAATGGTTCAAAATAGAGGAACTACACCTGCCTGAAGGCCTAGACTTACCAAGTATTCTCTGGGTTCATAAACACAAGCAGCTGGTAGATAGGGTTCCTAACCCCATAGTACAACAAAATGTTAAAATGTGGCATGAACTTAAACATCATAAGGAGATTGCCCCACACCCCTCACCGATTCACCAGATAAGGGGTCTTCTCTGGGATCTACCGAATATCCATCTTGAGTTTTGGATACAACACAACCTGGACATGGTGGAACACCTGTTTTCAAACGGTAAGCTTATGACAGTCCATCAAGTACTCGACTTACTAAGCGGTTCTCCTTTATGGCTCTACTTTGAGAGCTGCAGGGTACTCAGCTTACTTTGCTCCTGGAAATTTGGCACTCAGACTCTCAGACCCCATTCTAAATGGGAAGAAAGATGGCTGCTTGAGATGGGGACATGGAAGCCCCTCACATTCCACTACAAAGCCATGCTACAAGATCACTCAGAGGGCCTCCCAAGTCAAATCAAAATGTGGTGCAAGGAGTTGGCTTTAAACATATCAGATATGGAGCTGAAAGCAGCGATCGAATTGACAAAAAAAAACGATCCATTGTATAACGATCTTCGAAAGTTACATGAAACTAATGCTACAGTGGTACAGAGTGCCCACCAAACTGTCGAGAATGTTTCCTAATGTATCTCCAGGTTGCTGGAGATTGTGCGGAAGGGTAGGCTCCAATTCTCATGTGTGGTGGTCATGCCCTAAAATAAAAGACCTATGGAAAGATGTTGAGACACTCTTGCATTCTATGAATCTGACTATACAGCTTACGCCAAGGGTGGCCCTCTTCCACATCATGGATAAAACTCTCCCCAAATGTAGCAAGCAACTGGTGATCTATGTGATGGCAGCCACCAAACTTTGCATTGCTAGAGCCTGGAAACAGGTTACCTCACCCACGATTTCGGAAGTCTGTGAGGTAATACAATACTTAGCCAACATGGAAAAATTTGCATATAGCTCGCTAGAGCGTATGGAAGTTTACTGGGCAATTTGGGGTGACTGGATTCAGATTCAGTAGACCCATATGGACTCCCGTACCGCTTTCCCTCTTCCTAGGAAGTTGGGCCAGGAGATATCGCGCACAAGTAGTTTAGCCCCCCCTTTTTTTTTTTTTTCTCTTCTCCCCTCTCTCCCCCACTCCCTTTCTTCATGTCTCCATCTCCACTACCGCGTTCTTTACCCTAACCCCTTCCCCTCTCCTCACCCCTTCTCACCTGAACTTCCCCACCCCCTCCCATGTGATGACTCCCTTCCTACTTACCCTATAACCTACCCCTTACTCCCAACACCACTGAATGACCATGTTAAAATAGAGACCGACAAGCTAACTGAGAAACGTGGTTATAACTGTCACTTCAACCTTATCATTACGACACTGGAGTTATACTCCGCTATCCGTGACTTCTAGGTACATTATAGACACTCCGTATTGACTGAATAGAAGCACAAATATTGCTTACAATATATATGGATGTATATAACTCTGCAATACGCCTAATTGTTATATGTTAAAGCTATGTAATTGTTTTGATGTACTTGTGGAAAGTAATTTCTTTCTTTGGTTATCTAATTGTATGTACTTTTTGTTCTTAATAAAGAAAAAATTTAAAATTTAAAAAAAAACAAAAAAAAAAAAACCTACCATTACAAAAAATAAAAAAACACTAAAATTACAAAAAATAAAAAAAACTTCCATAACAAAAAATAACAAACGAAAATATCAAAAACAATAAAAAATGATTCCTATTCTAATACCCCGTTAAAAAAAATATACCCCAAAATTAAAAAAAACCTAATCTATAATAAACTACCAAGGGCCCTTAAAAGGGCTCTTTGTAGGCCCTTAAATTGCCTTTTGTAGGGCACTGCCCTAAAGAAATCAGCTCTTTTGCTAAAAAAGAAAAACAAACACCCCCTAACAGTATAGAAACCCCCACCCCAAACCTACAAAATAAAAATAAAGTTAAACCTAATCTACCCATTGCCCTGAAAATGGCATTGGTATGGGCATTGCCCTTAAAAGGGCATTCAGCTCTTTTACTGCCCATTAAAAATAAAAAAAATGGCTATTCTAAAAAAGAAAACCCACCCCAAAAAGAAAAAAAAAACATTAAACAAAATAACAAACAAATTATCCAAAATAATAAAAATTATTCCTATTCTAATACCCTGTTTGAAAAAAAAATCCACCCCAAAATAAAAGAACCATAATCTATAATAAACCACCAATAGCCCTTAAAAGGGCCATTTGTAGGGAAATGCCTTAAATAAATCAGCTCTTTTGCTACAAAATAAAAACAAACACCCCTAACATTACAAACCACCACCCCCCAAACCCACAAAATAAAAAAACCTTACTAAAAAAAAACCTAATCTACCCATTGCCCTGAAAATGGCATTTGTATGGGCATTGCCCTTAAAAGGGCGTTCATCTCTTTTACTGCCCTTAAAAGGGCATTCAGCTATTTTAAGATTGCCATTTAGCCCTAATCTAAAAAAAAAACACCCCAAAAAAACCTTAAAAAAACATAACACTAACCCCACTTTAGGTACTCACAGTTTCTGAAGTCCGGCTTGAACGATCTTCAACACAGCGGCTCCATCTTCATCCAGGCAGCTCCATCTTGATCCAATGAGCGACCGGCATCTTCTTCATCCCTGCGGAGGCGGAGCGGTTGATGTGCGGAGGCGGAGGCGGAGGTCCAGGCAAAGGTCCAGGCGGAGGTCCTTCGATCCGACGTGAGGTCCTCTTCATGCGATCGTCTGCCGCACACTGAGGATTCAAATGTAAGGTAATGTAATGTGTACCATTGCATTCCTATTGGCTGAAAAATTTAAATCAGCCAATAGGAATGAGAGCTGCTTAAATCCTATTGGCTGATTTGAACAGCCAATTGGATTTAAGCAGCTCTAATTCCTATTGACTGATTTACATTTTTCAGCCAAAAGGGAAGCAATGGTACCCCCATTATAAAAGAGGTACCTTGCATTTGAGTCCTCAGTGTGCGGCGGATGATCTCATGAAGAAGACCTCCATATTGGATTGATGGACCTCCGCCTCTGCGCAATACATTACTCCACCTCCACAGGGATGAAGAAGATGCCGGTCCCTCGATGGATGAAGATGGAGCCGCTGGGATGAAGATCGTTCAAGCCGGACTTCAGCAACTGTGAGTACCTAAAAAAGGGTTAGTGTTCGGTTTTTTTAAGGTTTTTCTGGGGTGGTTTTTTTTGTTAGATTAGGGCTAATGAGCAATCTTAAAAGAGCTGAATGCCCTTTTAAGTGCAGTAAAAGAGCTGAATGCCCTTTTAAGGGCAATGCCTATACAAATGCCCTTGACTGTGCAGACCTTAACCTATCTGAACAGTATGTCCAGGGTTTCAAAGAAAAAGTCAGGGGACAGGCATTTCTGAACTCCCCTAAACTGAGTTCTGGTTCCAGAGAAAGGGGTCGGTGGATTAAGAGTGGGTTCAGGTGAGTCAGTTGGCCTTGGAGGAGAGAGATCCTTAAGAACATTCCTAATGCGCCAAAAAATCCACCTTTTGATTCAGGGAGGCGATCTCGGAACCCATCTCATTAGGATCCATCCTTGTGTACTTAATAAGTGGAGAAAGAAGTATGCACACTGAGAAGGAGGAGAATATTTTTTTTTAAAACAACAACAACAAAAAACTCCCCTTTTTTTTTATAAGGCTTGAATTATACTGCAGTTAAATTTAGTATCAGTTTAGTAAATTGCTTTGATATTAAGCTTCCTATATTTGTGAGTATAAAAGCTATGTTTCAGAAACTGTCAACATTGTATTTGTAGCAGATAGTAGTATCAGAGCAGTATAACGGAACTGCACTGAAATAGTTTTACCATTGATGCATAATAATAAATCTGGTTATTCAGCATAATACGATTGGTATAAATGCAAAAACATACGGCTAGATTACGAGTTTTGCGGTATGAGTGAAAAAGCAGCGTTAAGCCTCATAACGCTGCTTTTTCACTACCGCTGTGGTATTACGAGTCTTGCAGGTTTAGGGGCACCGCACACTTTTTGGCCTTAATGCAAATTAACGTATGCAATTTGTGTGAAGTCCTTTTTCAATGGGAATTCCATAGCGCCGGTATTTCGAGTCTCCCTGGGAGGCCAAAAAGTGAGCGGTACACTCTAAAACTTCAAGATCAATACTGTAAACTGAAAGTCAGTAGTTATGAGCTTTATGCTACAACGCTGTAACATAAAATTCATAACTAAAGTGCTAAAAAGTACACTAACACCCATAAACTACCTATTGACCCCTAAACCGAGGCCTTCCCGCATCGCAAACACTAAAATAAATTTATTAACCCCTAATCTGTCGCTCCGGATATTGCCGACACTAGAATAAACATATTAACCCCTAAACCGCCGCACTCCCTCCTCGCAAACACTAGATAAATATTATTAACCCATAATCTGCTGTTCCTAACATTGCCGCAACCTACATTACACTTATTAACCTCTAATCTGTCGTCCCCAACGTCGCCGCCACTATACTAAATTTATTAACCCCTAAACTTAAGTCTAACCCTAACACCCCCTAACTTAAATATAATTAAAATAAATCTAAATAAAACTTACTATCATTACCTAAATAATTCCTATTTAAAACTAAATACTTACCTGTAAAATAAACCCTAAGCTAGCTACAATATAAATAATAGTTACATTGTATCTAGCTTAGGGTTTATTTTTATTTTACAGGTAAGTTTGTATTTATTTTAACTAGGTAGAATAGTTACTAAATAGTTATTAACTATTTACTAACTACCTAGCTAAAATAAATACAAATTTACCTGTAAAATAAAACCTAACCTAAGTTACACTAACACATAAACTTACACTACAATTAAATAAATTACCTAAATTAAATACAATTACCTAAATTACAAAAAAAAAACACTAAATTACGCAAAATAAAAAAGTCATTATCATATATTTAAACTAATTACACGTAATCTAATAGCCCTATCAAAATAAAAAAGCCCCCCAGCAAATAAAAAAAACCCTAGCCTAAACTGAACTACCAATAGCCTTTAAAAGAAATCGGCTCTTTTACCTGTAAAAAGAAAATACAAACAACCCCCCAACAGTAAAACCCACCACCCACACAACTAACCCCCCAAATAAAATCCTAACTAAAAAAAACCTAAGCTCCCCATTGCCCTGAAAAGGGCATTTGGATGAGCATTGCCCTTAAAAGGGCATTTAGCTCTTTTTCAAGTGCCCAAACCCTAACCTAAAAATAAAACCCAACCAATAAACCCTTAAAAAAACTAACTAACCCCCGAAGATCCACTTACAGTTTTGAAGACTGGACATCCATCGCAAACAAAGCCGGGAGAAGTCTTCATTCAAGCGGCAAGAAGTCCTCAACGAAGCCGGGAGAAGTCTTCATCCAAGCCGGCAGAAGTGGTCCTCCAGACAGGCAGAAGTCTTCATCCAGACGGCATCTTCTATCTTCATCCATCCAGCACGGAGCGGCTCCATCTTCAAGACATCCAGTGCAGAGCATCCTCTTCTTCTGACAACTAACGACGAATGAAGGTTCCTTTAAATGACATCATCCAAGATGGTGTCCCTTGAATTCCGATTGGCTGATAGAATTCTAGCAGCCAATCAGAATTAAAGGTAAAAAAATCCTATTGGCTGATGCAATCAGCCAATAGGATTGAGCTTCAATCCTTTTGGCTGATCCAATCAGCCAATAGGATTGAGCTTGCATTCTATTGGCGGATTGGAACACTAACCCCCGAAGATCCACTTACAGTTTTGAAGACCGGACATCCATTGTCAACGAAGCCGGGAGAAGTCTTCATCCAAGCGGCAAGAAGTCCTCAACGAAGCTGGGATAAGTCTTCATCCAAGCCAGCAGAAGTGATCCTCCAGACGGGCAGAAGTCTTCATCCAGACGGCATCTTCTATATTCATCCGGCGCGGAGCGGCTCCATCTTCAAGACATCCGGCACGGAGCATCCTCTTCTTCCAACGACTAACGACGAATGAAGGTTCCTTTAAATGACTTCATCCAAGATGGCATCCCTTGAATTCCGATTGGCTGATAGAATCCAATCAGCCAATAGGATTGAGCTTGCATTCGGAAGAAGAGGATGCTCCATGCCAGATGTCTTGAAGATGGAGCTGCTCCGCGCCGAATGGATGAAGATAGAAGATGCCGTCTGGATGAAGACTTCTGCCGGTCTGGAGGACCACTTCTGCCGGCTTGGATGAAGACTTCTCCCGGCTTCGTTGAGGACTTCTTGCCGCTTGGATGAAGACTTCTCCCAGCTTCGTTGATGATGGGTGTCCGGTCTTCAAAACTGTGGATGTTCGGGGGTTAGTGTTTTTTTTAAGGGTTTATTGGGTGGGTTTTATCTTTAGGTTAGGGTTTGGGCACTTGAAAAAGAGCCTAAATGCCCTTTTAAGGGCAATGCCCATCCAAATGCCCTTTTCAGGGCAATGGGGAGTTTAATGTTTTTTTAGTTAGGATTTTATTTGGGGGGTTGGTTGCATGGGTGGTGGGTTTTACTGTTGGGGGGTTGTTTGTATTTTTTTTTACAGGTAAAAGAGCTGATTTCTTTGGGGCAATGCCCCGCAAAAGACCCTTTTACGGGCTATTGGTAGTTTAGGATAGGGGTTTTTTTTATTTTGGGGGGGGGGCTTTTTTATTTTGATAGGGCTATTAGATTAGGTGCAATTAGTTTAAATATCTGATTAAAGCTTTTTTCATTTTGTGTAATTTAGTGGGGGGGGGGGGTTGTAACTTATGTAATTGTTTTTAATTTTGGTAATTTATTTAATTGTAGTGTAAGGTTAGCTGTTAGTGTAACTTAGGTTAGGTTTTATGTTACAGGTAAATTTGTATTTATTTTAGCTAGGTAGTTAGTAAATAGTTAATAACTATTTAGTAACTATTCTACCTAGTTAAAATAAGTACAAACTTAGCTGTGAAATAAAAATAAAACCTAAGCTAGATACAATGTAACTATTAGTTATATTGTAGCTAACTTAGGGTTTATTTTATAGGTAAGTATAAGTTTTATTTAGATTTATTTTAATTATATTTAAGTTAGGGGGTGTTAGGGTTAGGGTTAGACTTAGGTTTAGGGGTTAATAAATTTAGTATAGTGGCGGCGACATTGGGGGCGGCAGATTAGGGGTTAATAAATGTAGGTAGGTGGCGGCGATGTTAGGGGCGGCAGATTAGGAGTTAATAATATTTAACTAGTGTTTGAGATGCGGGAGTGCAGCGGTTTAGGGGTAAATATGTTTATTAGAGTGGCGGCGATGTCCGGAGCGGCAGATTAGGGGTTAATAAGTGTAAGATTAGGGTTGTTTATACTCAGGGTTTATGTTAGGGTGTTAGGTGTAAACATAAATTTTGTTCCCCCATAGGAATCAATGGGGCTGCGTTACGGAGATTTACTCTCCTTTATTGCAGGTGTTAGACTTTTTTTCAGCCGGCTCTCCCCATTGATGTCTATGGGGAAATCGTGCACAAGCACGTAAAACCAGCTCACCACAGCTTTCAGCAGCGCTGGTATTGGAGTGCGGTATGGAGCTCAATTTTGCTCTATGCTCACTTCTTACCTGTTAACGCCGGGTTTTTAAAAACCTGTAATGCCAGCGCTGTAGGGAAGTGAGCGGTGCAAATAACTTGCAAATTAGCACCAAGCAGCTCTTACCGCAAAACTCGTAATCTGGCCGATAGATAGTATTTCGAATTGAAGCTGTGACATGAGAGGGCTGAATTGTGCTTAGATATTCACTTGGAAAGCTGTAAAACAGTGTTGAGAGAGCTGACAGCTTTTGACTTCCACAGCTTGTTGTAGCAAGCAGATTGATTCAATTTACTTTGGGTGTACTGAGAGTAGCAGAGGATTAACTGAGTCTTATGTTTACCCAGCACACAGCAGATATAGACAAGTAACTTCAATAAGCAACTAGAGATTTTATTTCCGGAGGCTTTTATCTTACGTACTTGTGGTCTCCCAGAGAAACAAATTGTCATTTAAATGAGAGTGTCTATACAAACAAAACAAAGTAACTGATTAAAGGTCTGAGTCCTAGAGGTTAGGAATCCGGATAAGACTTAATATGATCAGTAGTTGTAGAAGTGTTCAGGATAAGATTGCAAAAGAGATATTCACAGGAAGGCAAGGTATCAGCAGGATCTCTGTGTTCAAGGTAGTCCACAGATTGAATATGATAATTCAATCAATGAGTTGGAGCTGGACATAACTTTTATAGGCAGGGTTCAGAGGGGGAGGAGAAACAAGCTTAAAGGCACAGTGTAAGTGCCAAATATGACAATCGCTCTCACACTCTCTCATACTGGTCACTGGAAGTCCAACATGGCACACCTCATGGCAAAGAACTCTCTTGGGATCTGAAAAAAAGAATTGTTGCTCTACTTAAAGATGGAATAGGCTATAAGGAGATTGCCAAGACCCTGGTGGGCAAAACCATACAGTGGTTGCACAGGACAGGTTCCACTCAAAACAGGCCTCGCCATGGTCGACCAAAGAAGATGAGTGCATGTGATCAGTGTCATATCCAGAGGTTGTCTTTGGGAAATAGACGTATGAGTGCTGCCAGCATTGTTGCAGTGGTTGAAGGGGTGGAGGGTCAGCCTGTCAGTGCTCAGACCATACGGCAAACACTGCATCAAATGGGTCTGCATGGCTGTTGTCCTAGAAGGAAGCCTCTTCTAAAGATGATGCACAAGAAAGCTGTTATAAGCTTGTATAATGTGGCTATTCCCATAGAACCTTAAGTAAAACAGGCTTATACAAAAGGTTATTACCAAGGGAGATAGCTGGTTTACTTAGTACAAGTTCTTTTTATAACACTTTACAAAATCAAAATAAAGTGAATAAAACAGATGAAATGAAGCCTTTGTATATTTTACACAGTTGTAAAGAGTTGTGTTCTTTAAAGATAGAAGGCAGCAAACAAGCAGCTTATTGGTATTGTCTGAGAAAAGCAGAATTTTATAGCAAAGTCTCTTTATAGTTAAGCTTAGAAATGAGAAACTGATTTGCAGTCTGCAGTGTCCATATATCAAGAGGTATCAGGTTACAGCAGGCAGAGTGTGTGATGCAGAGAGAAGGAGAGAGCCAGATTTAACCAGTTGTGAGCACTTTAACAGTTTGTATGTCAGCAGAACTTTGGATAAGAATATATACAGCTAGAGACAATTGTATATAAAATGAATGATACTTGCGAGTGAGTTTAGAACTGCAGAGAGCGAAGTTGGCACTGAGTCAAAATGGATCACAGCAGGGAAGCTGTTCTTATTTCCTGGTAGAGGTAAACACTCAGTAACGGAGCTGGCTGGAAAATCAGACTGCAGAGTTAACACAGACTTGCAAGAGTTGCTGCCAAAGACTGTTCCTTGAAGTGTAAAGCAGCAGGAAATGCTTTTTAGGTTTAGAAGCTGGAGAAATGACAACAAGGATTTCCTTTAACAGGTACAAAAGCAGGATCTGTAGATTTTAGCTTTAGAGCTTGAAGCAGAGTGGGAACTACAAACTTCAATTATCAAGCAAAGCACAGGTGTACTGAACACACCTTTAAAGGGAGGTGAAGGAGTGGGTTGGTCTTAGTTCTTAAAGCTACAGGAATATGACAAAAGCCTGCAAACAGTTTGTTGAAGACAAGTGGACTAAGGAGATGTTGTCAAGCGTGTGTGATGATAACCAGGTGAGGATTACAAAGACAAGTGTGTCTTGCCTACAGTCAAGCATGGTGGTGGGAGTGCCATGTTCTGGGCCTGCATGATTGCTGCTGGCACTGGGGAGCTACAATTCATTCAGGGAACCATGAATGCCACATGTACTGTAACATACTGAAACAGAGCATAATACCCTCCCTTCGGAGACTGGGCCGCAGGGCAGTATTCCAACATGATAGCGACCCCAAACACACCTCCGAAGACGACCACTGCCTTGCTAAAGAAGCTGAGGGTAAAGGTGATGGACTGGCCAAGCATGTCTCCAGACCTAAACCCTATTGAGTATCTGTGGGGCATCCTCAAACGGAAGGTGGGCAAGTGCAAGGTCTCTAACATCCACCAGCTCCGTGATGTCATCATGGAGGAGTGGAAGAAGACTCCAGTGACAACCTGTGAAGCTATGGTGAATTCCATGCCCAAGAGGGTTAAGGCAGTGCCTTAACTACTTAGGGGTGTACTCACTTTTGTTGCCAATGGTTTAGACATTAATGGCTGTGTGTTGAGTTATTTTGAGGGGACAGCAAATTTACACTGTTATACAGGCTTTACACTCACTACTTTACATCGTAGCAAAGTGTCATTTCTTCAGTATTGTCGCATGAAAAGATATAATAAAATATTTAGAAAAATGTGAGGGGTGATATATTAGACATGTGCGTTTCATTTCGGACAAATTTCATTTACTGCCGAATTTTGGCCGATTCGGAGATTCGAATGCATCTGAATTTCCGAACTGGCACATCACGAAAAATTCCGAAAATGAATAAACAAGTTTCCGAATTTTCGGATCCATTATTCATATTCAGAATTTTTCACTGTTTCATCTAAAGTTTCTAAACCGCAGTTCCGCGACATCGCCGACACTAACTAAATCAATAAATAAAGCTATAAACCCCTAAACCGCCATTCCCCGACATCGCCGACACGAACTAAACCTATTAACCCCTAAACCGCACCCCCCATCGCCAACACTAACTAAATCACTAAATAAACCTATTAACCCCTTAACTGCCGTTCCCAAACATCGCTGACACAAACTAAACATATTAACCCCTAAACCGCCGTTCCCAAACATCGGCGACACAAACTAAACCTATTGACCCCTTAACCGCAGTTCCCCGACATTGCTGACACTAACTAAATCACTAAATAAAGCTATTAACCCCTAAATCGCCGTTCCCCGACATCGCTGACACTAACTAAACCTATTAACCCCTAAACCACCGTTCCCAAACATCGCCAAAATGAACAAACCTATTAAACCCTAAACCGCAGTTCCAAAACATCGCCAACACTAACTAAACCTATTAAACCCTAAACCGCCGGCCCCCACATCGCAACAACCTAAATTAAACTATATTAATCCATAAACCTAACACCCCCTAACTTTAACATAATCAAAATAGACCTAAATTAAAGTTACAATTATTAACTAACTTAAAAATAAATACAAACTAACCTGTGAAATAAAAATAAAACCTAAGCTAGCCACAATATAACTATTTACTAACTACCTAGTTAAAATAAATACAAACTTACCTGTGAAAAATAAAAATAAAACCTAAGCTGCCTTACACTAAAACCTAACATTACAAAAAATAACAAACACTAAAATTACAAAAAATAAAAAAAACTACCATTGCAAAAAATAACAAACGAAATTATCCAAAACAATAAAAATTATTCCTATTCTAATACCCCATTTAAAAATAAAAAAACACCCCAAAATAAAAAAAACCTAATCTATAATAAACTACCAAGGGCCCTTAAAAGGGCCTTTTGTAGGGCATTGCGCTAAAGTTTACAGCTCTTTTGCTAAAAAATAAAAACAAACACACCCTAACATTACAAACCTCCACCCCCTAAACCCACAAAACAAAAAAAGCCTAACTAAAAGAAACCTAATCTACCCAATGCCCTGAAAAGGGCATTTGTATGGGCATTACCCTTAAAAGGGCTTTCAGCTCTTTTACCAGCCCATTTGCCCTAATCTAAAAAAACACCCCAAAAAAAAAAAAAAACCTAACACTAACCACAAAATCAGTACTCACAGTTGCTGAAGTCCGGCAAAGCATCTTCATCCCAGCGGCGAATCGTCTTCATCCAGATGACTCCATCTTTATCCATCGCGGGACCGTCATCTTCTTCATCCCTGCGGAGGCGGATCGGTCGATGCACGGAGGCGGAGGTCCAGGCGGAAGGTCCATTGGTCTGACGTGGAGGTCCTCTTCATGTGATCGTCCACCGCACACTGAGGATTCAAATGCAAGGTAGAGCTACCTAAATGTTATTGGCTGATTTGAACAATAGTTTTTTATTTTCTTAGGCATAGTTTACAGGTGGTGTGAAGCAGTAAACAATCACAATCATATGTTGGAAACAGGCATAAAATTGCATAAAGGCATAGTAACATAACAACATAGTTGAAGGACAACAAATAAGGTTAGATAGGCTTGATGCTGTTGCAATAAATGGGCCAGGTAGATATAGTTGGTGAAAATAATTTCTTCAGGCCCTTAAAAGTCAGCATTTAGACATTATAGTATAGTATAGTAGTACTATTTTACATATTACATATTTTAGCCTATGTTTATTACTTCTGTAAATGCTCTATATAACTGTAACACTGCTATCATAGCCTTTTGCTGCGTTCAGTAAGGTTATCTAAACTAGAGAAAAAGGAAAGATAAGAAGGTAACTTGGAGGGAAAAACATAAAGAACAGGAATAAAAGAAAATGAAGGGAATTTCACAGACAAAGCCGCTCAAGAAAGGAGTTTAGACGAGCCAATATGGTCAGAAGTGTTAGGTTCTTACCATACAGTCTTCTGCCTGCAATCATGTTCTATCTAGCTGTGGTAGTGGGTGTAATGACCTGGGGGTGTTCTTTGGTGTTTGGGATTCTAAATGGAGAATAAAATGATTCCCAGTAGAATTTTATGTCGTTGAAGAATGTGGATTTGTTTCTTTTATAGAAGCCATACTCTTCCAAATAAATGAGCTCATCAGTTTTAATAAGCCACATATTGTGTGTTGGTATTAGTTGAGATTTCCAATGTTGGGCTATTAATAATTTTGCGCTGTTGATACAAAGTCTCAACAACGTTGCTTTAATTTTACAGGTAAGCGGCAAGGTGTCATTTAGGAGAACAATTGTTGGGGTTAGTGCAAAGTCTTGTCCAGCAATTGAACAGAGAGAGTTTTCAACGCCCTTCCAAAAAATGGCCAGTTTGCTGCATTGCTACCACATATGGGTCATGTTTCCTTGCAAATTACATCCTCTCCAACAATATGCTGAAGAGGTCAGGTATATGTTTTTAAGCTTGACTGGGGTGAGATACAAGCATAGCATGACCTTGAAATTGAGTTCAAGAATTTTAGGTGAAGAGGAGGATTTGTGTGTGTTTTGAATAAGTTTCTGCCACTTCTTGATGTCTATTTCGGTGCCCAGCTCACTATGCCATTGAGTAGTATATGAAGGGGGAGATAGGGATTGTGAGTTGTGTAGCAAGGATTTCACTATTGAGAGAGAGCCCTTAGTATTCGTACCTGAAAGGCAGATCTGTTCCAGGGGGGTAGGAGGTCTAAGTAGCTCCCGTCTGCGTGGAGATGAGTAGATAAAATGATGGAGTTGAGAGTATTTAAGCCAGGTTGCAAAAGAGCCAAACAGAGTGTGTTGCATGTCAGTTCGGTTTTTTAATTTGCCTTGATCTAATAATTGGGCGATGGGGATTGAATCTCAAAGTTCATATAAAGGGGCCTAGTTATCAAGCCGTCAACCTCAAATACGCTGGAATTCCGCAGCGTATTTGTGGCGAGGCTGATTCGCCTTAGTTATCAAAGGCTAGAGACCAGCAAAAGTAGAATTTTGTGACGTAAACTTCGATCCGCCGGACTCAGTCCGACACAAGTGCGGCACAATCTGACTACTTTTGCTAGTTATCAAAAAACTAGCAGGTACGCTCGGCACTTTTACGGCCCAGCGTACCTGGTTTTAAAACCGCCACCCTGGAGGCGGCGGATCCCAAAGGAATCAATGGGAGTCTGACCATAGCGAAAGTACAAGTTCGCTGCTGCCAGACATCCCATTGATTCCTATGGGAACTGTCTACATCTAACACCCTAACATGTACCCCGAGTCTAGACACCACTAATCTGTCCCCCCTACACCGCCGCAACTAAATAAAGTTATTACCCCCTAAACCGCCGCTGCCGGAGCCCACCGCAAGCTACTCTATACATATTAACCCCTAAACCAACGCTCCCGGAGCCCACCGCAAGCTACTCTATACATATTAACCCCTAAACCGTCGCTCCCGGAGCCCACCGCAACCTATATTAAATTTATTAACCCCTAATCTGCCCCCCCTACACCGTCGCCACCTATAATACATTTATTAACCCCTATCCTGCCCCCCACTACAACGCCGCCACTGTAATAAAATTATTAACCCCTAAACCTAAGTCTAGCACTAACCCTAACACCCCCCTAACTTGGTGTGGGGGATCTGAGCAGGTGGGAATCTAGTGCTACCCAAGCTTTTAAATTTGCTCTGCAATGCCAATCTATTATTTTCTGTATAATAGTCGAATGCTAATATAAGTTGACATTCGGTAAGCCTAAGCCTCCATTTTGAAGGGTTCTATACATTGTGTTTTTATTGATGCGGGTCGGGTCTTACCCCAAATAAAGGTGTTAAGCAATTTTTGTAGAAGCAGAAGAAAGGATTTGGGTAATGCTATAGGCATAGCCTCTAGGATATATAGGATTTTGGGAAGAACTGACATTTTGACTGATTGTATCCTCCCCCACCAGGATAAGGGTTTATCTCTCCATACTGAGAAGGAGTGTTGTATTGATTTAAGTAGAGGGGTAAAATTTTGAGAGAATAGCTGCTTATAGTCTGGAGACATCACTACCCCCAAATACTTCAGGTGTGAGGTTTGGAGCCTGAGCGGGCATATGTGTTGTAAATTTGCAAAGTCTGCTGGTTTCATAGACAAATTTAGTATTTCTGATATACTATAATTAATGAGGAAGTGTGAAAGATTACTAAACTTATCGAACTCGGAGATTAGGGCTGGAAGTGAAAGGGTAGGGGAGGATAAGGTAAGTAGGACATCATCCGCAAACATAGCTAGTTTATACAATTGCGCTCCTATTTTGAGACCATGTATGTTAGGGTTATTTCATATGCGGTTAGCTAGCACCTCCATAGTAAGTATAAATAGAGGAGGGGAGAGGGGGCATCCTTGACGGGTATCGTTGCTAATGGGGAAACTTTGTGAAAGGACTCTGTTTGTACGCACTTAGCTGTGGGGCCAGTGTATAAATGGGATATTCGTTTTATCATAGTGTCACCAAAACTGAAGTGTCTGAGGGCGCCATGGAGAAATTTCCAGTTCAGCCTATCAAAGGCCTTTTCTGCATTCATAGAGACCAGGACAGCGGGAATTTGATGTGTTTTCACATATTCCATGAGATGTAGCACACGGACTGTGTTGTCTCTGGCCTCTCAGAGTGGAACAAAGCCTGCTTGGTCCATATGAATAAGGGTGGGCAATATTTTAGTTATACGTTGCGCGAGGATCTTGGCATAAATTTTTATGTCTCCATTTAGCAGAGAGATTGGGCGGTAGCTACTTGGATTTGTGGGGGGTTTCCCTGGTTTAGGGATTATTGATATGTGCGCTTCCAGTAGGTTCGGAGAAAAGTGGTCATTATCATCAAGGGAATTAAATAGATTTGTAACATGTGGTACTAAAATATGTTGGAACCGTTTGTAATATAGTGCTGACAGTCCGTTGGGTCCAGGGCTTTTATTTAAGGGGGCATTTTTTATTGCCCCAATAACTTCTTGTGTAGTTATCGGTTCATCTAGTTGTTTAGCTATTTCATCTGATATCTTTTGTATGCCTGATTCATGAATATATTGGTCTATTGCCGAATGATCTACTGAAGCGTCTGAGGGGAGTATATTATATAGGTTATTATGAAAGGTTCGAAAAGTGTCGGCAATAGTTCTACTTTCATATATGTATTTTGTGGGGTCCAATGGAGAAGCTATTTTGCGAATATAATTACTGTTTATCCTAGTCTTAAAGGCTCTGGCAAGAAGTGATCCCGCTTTGTTACCGTCCGAGAAGTATAATTTCCTGAGGCGCAGTGCCTTTCGATGCGCTTCTTTATTTAGTAGTTCATTTAATTCCCTTCTAACTTTGAGTAATTGTGTGGTACAATGTTGATCTGTAGGTGTCTGCATATGTGCGGCTTCCCATAATCAGAGTTCTTGAATTAAATTATTGTAGTAGTTGTTATAATTTTCTGTGAGGATGGACTTTTGCTTTATGAATTCACCCCTGTTCACAGCTTTATGGGCTTCCCAGATTAAACTATTTGGTAAGGATGCAGATGTATTATGTTGGAAATAGTCTGTGAGAGTATTGTGAGTTTTTCCATTATAAAGGGTTGTAGCAGTAGATTCTCAGGTTAGGGACAGTAAGACCATAGAATGGTCCGACTAGGAAGTTGGGAGGATTTCAGAGGATTGGGCTACAGGGAGGCTATTTTGATCGATGTACTGTAGATGTAGTCAATCCTCGAGTAAGATTTACAAGGGTTAGAATAAAATGTAAATGTTTTCTGCGAGAGATGTCTTACTCTTACAAAAGGCCCTTTTAAGAGCCCTTGGTAGTTTATTATAGTAATATAGATAAAAAAAAAATTATTTTGGGGTGTTTTTTTGTTTTGTTTTTTAAAACGGGGTATTAGAATAGGAATATTTTTTATTGTTTTGGATAATATTGTTTGTTAGTTTTTGTAATGGTAGTTTTTATTAGTGTAAGCTTAGGTTTTATTTCACAGGTAAGTTTGTATTTATTTCAACTAGGTAGTTAGTAAATAGTTATATTGTAGCTAGCTTAGGTTTTATTTTTATTTCACATGTAATTTTGTATTTATTTTTTAGATAGGTAGTTAGTTAATAATTGTAACTTTAATTTAGGTCTATTTTAATTATGTTAAAGTAAGGGGGTGTTAGGTTTAGGGGTTAATATAGTTTAATTTAGGTTGTTGCGATGTGGGGATCGGCGGTTTAGGGGTTAATATGTTTAATTAGTGTTTGCGATGTTTGGGAACGGTGGTTTAGGTGTTAATAGCTTTATTTAGTGTTGGCAATGTTTGGGAACGACGGTTTAGGGGTTAATAGGTTTATTTTGTGATTTAGTTAGTGTCGGCGATGCGGGGGGTGGCGGTTTAGGGGTTTATAGGTTTAGGTAGTGTTGGCAATGTAGGGGGTGCGGTTTAGGGGTTAATAGCTTTAGTTAGTGTTGGCGATGTCGGGGAACTGCGGTTTATGGGTTAATAGGTTTAGGTAGTGTTGGTGATGTGGGGGGTGCGGTTTAGGGGTTAATAGGTTTAGTTAGTGTCAACAATGTCATCGACAGACCGTCGGGAAGCTGCTTCACTGGCCACATCAGCCATGCAGTCTGACGGTCTGTCAAGATATTCTAAGAAAAGAGGCATGTCCGAGCAATTACATATGCATTTTGCTGTGGCCAGAGGGGGGCCCTGTTTGAAGTAGGCCTATATGGCGCAGACAGTATGCTCACTGAAACTAAAAATAGTTTCCGTGTAGGCACACTTCAAATATTGCAGTGGGGACCTACGTTTACTTATACCTACACTAACTAGCTCAGGCAATGTACATGGCCGCTACCCTCCTTGCATCCTGCACTTCGCTGCTTCAAACATCAATCTTATACCGATGTGTCTGAATGAAAGTGCAGACTACTCCCACTAGCATGCCCCGCTAACTCCCCCTGAATGCCTATAGCTACATCATGCCTAACCTACACTACCTCTTCTCCGCCTCTCTACCTCCCACGACTGCCTACACCTATGTCAGAGCTAACCTACACTCCCCCTGCACTGCCTACACCTATGTCATGTCTAACCTACACACCCTCAGAACACTCAGCCAAGTCCCTAATACCACCTAAACTGACATAATGTCTAACCTACACTCCCCTGGAACACCCAATCTAACTGCCTACTGCCAAAACATAACTCACTATAATAAATAATAAACTATACTAAATAATAAATCTCCTCATTATAACTATGAAGCTATGTCACTAAAATTATAATTAATGTTTAAATAATATTTTACAGAGTTGCACTAAAATGCCGGCGGCCAACAAAACCTCACTGGCCTAGTTGGGCTCCTGGAACTCAGCGCCAGACCAGAATTGAGCCTGGTCCAACGCTTCTTAAAAGGGGTGCTGTTTGAGCAGGATGCAGGGGATCAAGTTGTCCTTTTAAAATGTTGTTGGCAATTTCATGAGGCACCTAGAGATACCACTTGTTTGTGGTTGCTACCTTCTCAGAGAAATAGGGTTCCGGATTTAAAAGGTCTCCCATTCCTCCCAGTAGGTAGCTCCCCCAAGCAAGTGGTATCCCTAGGTGCCTCATCTAATTGCCGGCAACATACTATAAGGGTGACTTGATCCCCCACACCCTACTCTATCAGCAAACTGGGGCTCAATTCTGGTCCGACGCTGAGTTCCAGGAGCTCCGCTAAGCCGGCGAGGTATTGCCAGCCCTCTGGCATTTACCTAATCTCCTTGAAAAAATAAGCATTTTTATGTACAATGTAGATTATTTAAATTATTGTAGATATCTTAAAAGGGATTTAAGGGTTGCTTGCTATTATTTCAAACATAAATATATATTTTAAAATATATGCTAAAAATAATAAAATGCATCATTAAATACCTTTTCCTCTATAGATATATACAATTATTTAAGCAATATGCATTGTACATGACTATGCATATCATTTAAACATTGACCCCTAAACTGGCATGACCTAAAACTAAATGTAGATGCTAAGGCCCTATACATAAATATTTAATATTTAAAATGATGCATTGTTATGCAGAATGCATAATATTTAAATATTTGCATATACATTAAGATGCAATTAATGTTGTTATGTTTATTATTTGTAATTAAAGAAAGTATAAATAACATTATAGTTCTACATAACTGCATGCATTTGATGTAAAAGTATATCAATACTACTGACTACTATAACATATATATAAACATATATATCTATGTTATCACTAATAAACACAAAAAGCTAACATAAATACATTTTAATGTATTATGCAATATACATGCATAACAGTTTAAATATTGAATTCCAATGCAAAGCCTGACTACATTATATCTATATTGTTTGAAATACAATGCATGTATAATGCATATTAGTTTAAGTATTGGATACATGAATTAAAATGTAGATATTCTTGCTTGATGCATTATTATTTTAAATATAAATAGATATTTCTGTTATAAAAGACAGTTTCAGTATGATTATAGTATTACATAACTGCATGCCTGTTATGTAATAATACTATTGTAATACTAATGCCTTTTGTAACATGAATATACATTTTAAAATATATATTTATGTTTACAATAAAAAAACTCAACAAGAAAAAAAAATACATATTAATTTATATACAATAGTTAAAAGAATATGCATCAAACATAGGAATGCATAATATTTTTTAAAAATGTAGATAAATACACCATTAACCCCTAAGCTGCCCTAACCTAATCACCTATCAACCCCATACAGGTATGGGGGGTGGTTAGGAGATTAAGGCCTAATAAATGGTAACCATCAATAATCATCTAACCAACCTCATACAGGTATTAGTGGTGGTTAGGTAATTAAGGCCTAATAAATAGTAACCATTAATAATCATCTAATCAACCCTCATACAGGTATGGGGGGTTGGTTCGTTGATTAAGGCCTACAAAATCCTAACTATCAATAATCACCCAATCAACTCCTATATGGGTATGGTGGGTGTTTAGAAGATTAAGTCTACAAAATCCAAACTAACAATAATCACCCAATCAACTCCTATATGGGTATGAGGGGTGGTTAGGAGATTAAAGCCTACAAATTCCCAAATAAATGTAATAACCCAATCAACCCCCATACAGGTATAGAGAATGGTTAGGTTATTAAAGCCTAAACTACCACCTCCCAACGCAAACTAGAACTACACTAACAACTAAACCCCCCTCTAAACTAACCCCACTAAAATACAAAAAACACATTATCCAAAATAAAAAAATATTCCTAACACTAAACTACATGCCCCATAAAATAACCCCCCAAAATAAAAAAATCCCTAAACCCTAACTCTAAAATAAATTACAATAGCCCTTAAAAGGGCTTTTTGTAGGGCATTACCCTAAAGCGATCACAGCTTTTTAAATTTAAAATAAGTTACAACCCCCCACTTACATTAAAGGAACCCCCCACCCCCTAAATGAAAAAAAATTCTAACTGTTAAAACCTAGCCTAAGATATAAAATTGAAAACAAAAGCCTATTCTGAAAAATAAAAATCTAACCTCAAAAAAAAAACCTAACCAACTCCACAATTGTTACTCATGTTTGATGATGACTCTGACTCCTCTTGATCTGTCGCGGGTGTTTTCTGTCACGTCGACTACGCAATCTTCATCAACAGCAAGCCCCTCTTCATCCATCCTCCAGGCGCCGAGGGGTCCATCTTCGCAGTGGTGGAGGTGGACTTCTGCGGCCTCTTCCAGCGCCTCCACGGCTTCTTTTCTTCTGCTCATCCAATAGAAAAGGATAATTAGAATTTAAATATAAAAAAGTTATTTTTATGGCTGATTCAAATCAGCCAATCAGAATTAAGTAGTATTCCTATATATTGGGGTTCCGCGCTTCCAGGTTTTAGTGTGCTGCAGAGATTGCATGAAGAGAAGGACTCCCTGAAGAGAGACAAAGAAAAGAAGGTGCAGAGAGGAGGCGTCGGAAGAGGCCGCCGAAGTCTGTCTCCATGAAGATGGGCCCTTGCCGCCTTGAAGATGGATGAAGATGGGCCCCTGCCGCCTTGAGGATGGATAAAGATGGGCCCTGCCATTGATGAAGATTGGGTAGTGGAGGTGGCGGAAAAGTCTGCCTCCCCTGCCACGAAGATGGGCCCCCAGCAACTGGAGCAATGGATGAAGATTGGTCCACAACAGATCAAAAGAAGCTGGGATCCCCATCAGATGTGAGTAACACTTTTGGGGTTAGTTAGGGTTTTTTGGGGTGGTTTTTTATTTTTTGAATAGGCTGTGTTATTTTTTATTTTATTCTGTAGGCTATAATTAATTTTAGAGTTAGGGTTTAGTTTTTCTTTATTTTGGGGGGCTTTTTTATTTTATGGGGCATGTAGTTTAGTGTTAGGTATAATGCTTTCATTTTTTTAGATAATGAAGTTTATTAATTTTTGTAACTTAGATTTTGTTTTATTTTGTGTAATTTAGTGGGGTTAGTTTAGAGGGGGCTTAGGTGTTAAAGTGGGGTTAGTAAGGTTTTTTGGTTTAGTGTTTTGTAATTTTTTAACAGATTTTTTTAACTTAGATTTTTTAAATTAGATTTTTTTTAACTTAGATTTGTTTTATAGTAGCATATGGGGTTAATAGTTAGCTACTTGCAGTGGGTTGATGGCGGCATAGGGGATTCATAGTTAGCACTTGCGGTGGGCTGATGGTGGCATAGGGGTTAATAGTTAGGTACTTGCAGTGGGTTGATGGCGGCATAGGAGATTAATAGTTAGCACTTGCGGCGGGTTGATGGCGGCATAGGGGGTTAATAGTTAGCACTTGTGGTGGGTTGATGACAGCATAGGGGGTTAATAGATAGTACTTGCAGTGGGTATGTCATGGTTTAGAGGTTAATAGTAATTGATTTGCAGTGGGTATTATTAATATTTATTATTTTAGTTAGTATGCGATCGTAGGGTACTTCGTTTTAGGGGTATTAGGAGTAGCGATTAGGCAGACGGCAATACTATTCCAGGGATCGTTTACTATACATCGCTATTATGATCAGTGATGCTGGGTGTTGCTTATGCGTATGCCGAGAGCTTGGAATATTCCGACAAGTTCACTCAACATAGCAGCGGATTGCTTGGAATATTTTGCCACATTGTAGCACTTTCGAACATCTGGGCCCTATTGAGAGCTCACAGAGAGTCATGAGCAGGTTGAGGGTATTATTGCTTTGGGCTCTGCTAATCATCATTGACTGAGATATTAGGAGACAGTGATAGTTTACATATGCTGCAATTTAAGTGACTTATTGCATATGTGAGTACATTTTGAAGTGTTTGATGCTTAGGAATATTTCAACTGTTATTTTTTTCTCTTTTGTGAGGTGGACTTTTACATAAAAACAAAATCTATGGAATTTTGCTTTTGTAATGCAGCTCACCCAATATCTACTTTAGTTTTTAATCAATTAAGAGAAAGGGGTCTCACAATTTCAAGAAACTGCTCATTTGTCTGTTTGGTGCTCATAAAGGGGTGTTTAGTACAGATTAAAAATCACTTGGTATATGGGTAATTTTCTTTTCTAAATCAGTAATTTGCTTGATGGTAAAATCACAGAATTATTATAATTATTTTTTATATTTGAGTTGTGTGTGTTTCTCTTCCCAGAAAATGTGTGTAAGTAAAACATAAAAAACAAGCAAAATGCCCATTTGCTTTTTTTGTTTTGATCATTTAATAGTAAAACCTTATTTCTCTTACACAATATTTTTGTTTCTCTCTCCAGTTTGCAATGGCTGAAAGTATCCCAGAATGGACTTGGGTGCCCATAATTAAAGTACTCTGCAGGAAACTTCGTCAAGAGTACAATTCCAGCAGATCATGATGACCCATATTTATGAAACTGAAAATCATGATTTGTTGCACATCTGTGATTAAACTCAATTTAAATTTTAGGAAGCATTTTTTGCATTGCTCAAACACAATATACGTTGATATACGGTATATACTATTAAATGCGTAAAGGTAACATCTGTGTTTGACCTTCTTAAATGTTTTCTTGGCCATACAACATTATTTTACTTGGGGTTTAAATAAAGACTACCAACAAATACTGCACTGTTTGTGTCAGCAGAAACAAACAACAACAACAAAAAAAAACAGCCATATTTTGCTGTGTATAGGTCATGTTTGCCCCTATAGACTTCCCCAGGCAACAATTAGACATGAACTCTGCTTTACCCACATCAACACATTGTTTTAATCCCTCAGCATACATATTTGTATTCTATCAAGCTCTTGCCTTACATACTTGCATTCTATGCATTATACAGAGACTTAAGGGGGCCCTGTCAATACCAAACAAAGGGCCAGATTACACATGTAATTTAATTAATTAACTGCGCTAGAAGTAAGCTTTTTGCGCACATCGTGTTGCGCTGTTATTATGAGTTAAAAGTAAGCCGAACTTAGAATATCGGACGCGCAATAAACTATTCCCCCATAGAAGTTAATGGAGAAAACAAAAAGTGGGAAAAACCTACCTAACATCCAACTCCCGATCGCATATTCTCAAGTGCACTAACCCGTCAAGAAAATATGAATATTTCACATTCCGATCTTCTTTACATAGCAGAATATGTTCTATTTATTCTTAAATATATATTTCTATATGTATATATATCATGTTTTTTGATAAAATATATATTTATACCTATATATATATATAATTATATAGGTATAGATATATACAGATATGTATAGGAATATATATTTATAAATACTTAGAGCATATTCTGATATGTGCAGAACATTAGAAAATAAGCAATTTACAGTAAATACATAGTTAAAACCTTTATTTAAAATCAATATTGCATTAATATGTTTTTTCATGTTTCATCTACTTTACTGCAAAGGTCTCCAATGCATATATATATATATATATATATATATATATATATATATATATATATATATATATATATATTCCTTGCAAATAAATGCACTCTCAGGCCTTTTTCAAGTGAACAATCAAAGCTTTCTTTAATGAAACGTTTTCAGGGATGTTTTCCCCTTCATCAGCATGTCAAAATGTGACAAAGCAAACAAATTTATACACATGTGTATACACAACAAACAATTCCCACCTGTGTTAAATCAGTGAAAGTGCAGCAAAAACTATCCGTGGACCGCATACCTTGCGTTCCACCATTGCTAACCCGGAAGTGTCTACTTCTACTACATCCGGTAGGTTACGTCAAATATTATACACCTTTTTAGTATGTATGTATTATTTAAATCATATGTGTCAATGTTATGCATCAAATTCATATTATAACTATATACATGTGCTAATTATTCTTTTGCATCCCCTCGGTGCTTAAATCAATAAATACTTATAGTGCACTATCGGTGTTTTCATTTCCTACTTGTGTTTGTCACTTATATTGCATTAATTATCTCTAAACAACACGCTACTTGTACCCCGCTCTTATCACTTTTGTAACACTGCTCGGGTCTCTATTTTTTCATTGTGATGAATGTACTTACTACGCTGGTTGTGTTGCGTGTTTTGTTATTCTGGTGGTCATGGTAACATCCTTCTGCCGGAACTATTTGGCGTAGGGATCCTACGTTGTACTATTTTTTAGGGCGCTATGTTGTTATGCATATGTTCCGTTCCGGGAATTGTTTGTTGTGTATACACATGTGTATAAATTTGTTTGCTTTGTCACATTTTGTCATGCTGATGAAGGGGAAAACATCCCCGAAAACGTTTCATTAAAGAAAGCTTTGATTGTTCACTTGAAAAAGGCCTGAGAGTGCATTTATTTGCAAGGAATATATAAATATATATATACCCAGGCAGCTGTCCCCAAGGAGGGTAACACAGTAAAGGGGACGGTATTTGTATGGTATTTATACTAGTGTACCCCCAGGAACCTACCAGTGATTTAATTTAGTGCCTACTATACTACAGCAGGATTGTGCGAACATGTCAGCGCACACAAAGATTGCCGCAATAAAGAGAGAGCAACAAAGTACATAATCCGTTTTTGCCAGTGCCCTACACTGAACGGATTATTATCCACCAAGATGGAAGCTGCATTAACTCCCGTTACAGAGCTCCCTCCACCTGGAATAACTACAATGGGGAATACAGAGGATCCAGGAACACAGGCACTTGGAGCGCAAATAGGCACAGTGTCATACACACATGACGATGCGGCCAGAATCTTATTCGCTCCGATCAACAGAACAGCTGGTGAGACCCCTGTAAATGTATACCACAACCTGTTAAAATTAAAAAAACGTAAAATTGACCTTATGCTACATGGCAGCTACTTATCAGAATATCATAGGCTTAACCATATTCCCAGGGGGTTTAGGGTAAAAAATATTCCCACAATAGGTAGAGAGAACCCAGAATTCCGTAAAAAATGGTGCCATATATTAAATAAGTGCTCCTTAGACCTAATGTTGCTAGTAGTAGAGGAAGTTACCAACATCCTAGTTAGGGTCAGAGTTGAAATAGTCACGTTTGAACAGATACACAATGAGACACTTACCAGAGATCAACAAGAGAACTGGCTACTTAAACTCAAACAACAGATAGATAAATACAGGTCAGAATTACTTGTGTTTAAAAATAGAAAACTCGACACAGTTAACTCAGACTATACACATGACAGAGTATATAAGTGGTTAACTAACACCAATGAAGGTAGGATTAGGAGACCACAAAGATCTAGGAGGGTACAGTTTCACACTATCGATACGAGTGGAGCAGATACGTCAGATACAGACACTAGCACCCTACACACTAACCAAACTTCACCTGAGATATACCCCTCACAAACAGTACATCATACCTCATATTCAGGTAGGGTACACTCCACACCTGAACATTTTTTAGGTGTAACCACCAGATCGAGAGGAGAGGGAGGTGGAATAGACCACACATCAGGAGGACGAGGGGGCAGAAACAGGAACAGACCTATACGTCGCTTCAGACGGAGAATATAGTTGTTAATCTCAGTAAACACACACTTACGCCTGCTGAAACACTAGTCCTTAATAAAGGTTTGGCGTTTGTGCCTACACATACTATATCTGAAATAGATCTGAAAACGGATATATATAAGTTGAATAGAAGCATGAAAATTAAGGAACATTTTCAAAATACACCCCAGAGTGTAGATACACTTGACCCCTTACATAAATGCAGGAAACCCAGCACATTTGAGCCTCACAACTGCAGTGCAAGCACTAAGACATATGTGAGGTTAGTCACTCAGGACATGGAACAGGAAAGGACTACTAAAACATGGAAACACAACTTAACCAGTATTGAAAAAACAGCCATTAAAACATTACAGGACGATCACAGTCTCATAATTCGCCCCGCGGACAAAGGCGGGGCGATTGTATTAATGAACTATGATGACTATAGGGAAGACATCCTGACACAATTGGCAGATGCAAACACATACTCCATGTTAACAAAAGACCCTACAACCATGTACAAGAAACAGATAGATGGCATTTTGCAGATGGGTCTACAACAAGGGTATTTAACAGACAAATTGTATGATTTTTGTGTTACACAATATCCTCGAATACCTATCTTGTATACAACTCCAAAAATACATAAAACCTTACATAAACCTCCGGGACGACCCATAGTGTCAGCAGTACAATCGCTTACCCAACCGGTTGCGCAGGTGATCGACATCCTGTTACAACCAACAGTAAAGGGGGTCAGATCATATATAGCTGACACCAATGATCTGATAAGGAAAATGAGGGATGTGAGTGTGGAGACTGGTGACATCCTGGTAACCCTGGATGTCAACAGTCTCTACACAATCATCCCCCATGATAAGGGCATGGATGCAGTAAGAACTCATTTGACGGAAGGCAGGCTATATGAGGGGCCACCAGTTGAATATTTACTTACCCTTTTAGAGTACTGCCTCAGCCATAATTATTTTCGATTTGATACAAAATTTTACCTGCAGATAGCAGGCACGGCGATGGGGTCGAATATGGCCCCATCCTACGCCAACATATTTATGTTCCAGTTCGAAAATGATTATCTATGGAACACTGACACATCGTCGATAGTGTTTTATGTGAGATACATCGATGATGTTTTCTTGATCTGGCGAGGGGGGCAAAGAACATTACTCGATTGGTTTAACTATCTAAACAACACAGAAACCACTGTGAGATTTAAAATTAGCCACAATGAGAAAGAAATACAGTTCCTAGATCTTAATATCTACATACAGGGACACAAATTGGGAAGTACACTTTATCACAAGCCAACAGATAGAAATTCAATACTGAGTGCCAACAGCTGCCATCCGCCCACACTCCTGAGGGGGATCATTAAGTCCCAAATGATCCGTGTAATTAGAAATAATTCTAACCACTTTGCAGGGGTCTCCCAGCTGCAGGAAATGAGGGACAAATTTCTTCAGAGGGGTTATAAGAAGAGAATAGTGGAGGATACCTTAAATGAGGTCCTAACACTTACACAAGATAACTTCATCTACAAAGCAGCAAAAGCTGAAACAGAAAGTAAATTAATAATGGCTACCACCTTTGCCCCAAATACCACACAAGCGGGCAAAATATTGAGGACACATTGGCTCCTGATACAATCAGACACAAGGTTAAAATTTGCAGAGAGAATGACACCTATGATAGCCTACAGAAGAGGAACCAATCTACGAGACATCTTGGTCCGCACAGACCCTAAAAAAAGCTACATAGGTGCTACACATAAAAATATTAAAGGCTCATACAAGTGCTTGGGATGCACTACATGCAATGGGTTGATATCTACCAAAACGTTTCACCATCCACAAACGAATAAAGTGTACACCATCCAACACTCCATATCCTGCAACACGACACATGTGATATACCTGCTCTATTGTCCGTGCTCTCAATTCTATGTTGGAAAAATGAGTGGAACACTCAGAGAAAGGATGGCCAATTACAGGAGAGCGATCCGAGTAGCACTAAAGGAAGGGGATTCGGACCAACCGGTGGCGAGACACTGTGCAGTAAAATCACATCAAGTATCGACCATCAGGTATATCCTCATCGATCATATCCCCCCCCTGGATAGAGGGGGTGATTGGAACAAAACCCTATTGAGGCGTGAAGCAGAGTGGATGTACAGACTTGGCACCGTAACCCCAGGGGGACTGATTTCCCCACCGGATTATAAAGCGCTCATATAGATTGGAGACACACTACGAGGCATGGCCAGTGGTAAACCCTAGTATGCTTTGGTAGTTTGGCGAACTTGCCCCCAGAGGGGGTGAGCTATCTAACATACACCAAAAACCTGAGTAGGAGGGAGACACCTAGGTGCCACCCACCACTCATGATACAAGTGGTCCACGAAGGCATATTGCACTTCTTATACATTTTATCTCCTATATCTATATAAAAAAATGAGCTGAAGACGAAACAAGGAGCCAGTAGAGCCACACCAGAAAAAGATGCAGGAAGAAGGAACTGTTCCCTTCAATGAAGGATTACATATAAAGGATAGTGGATGGTGCACACCAAGAAAGAGAAGAATCAGTTCTATAACTTCATGACAAGAGGGGAAGCAAAATAACACAATAACTGTATAAGAGATACAATTTATACTTATATCACCAGGGGCCAATCCTGCAGTAGTACATAGTAGCCAATATAGTAGTGCATAATTGTTAGTATGTATACTAGCATTTTATCTGTTACTTTTTATTTTTTTCATTTTTAATTTGTGTCAATATATACATGATATATATAGTGCAAAGTGGTGTATGAAAGTTGTAACTAGATTAGTATATGTGGGTCAGATTAATAGAATAGTACTAGTATGAACACAGTACCTATACCGAGAATAAGAACCGAACATATGCATAACAACATAGCGCCCTAAAAAATAGTACAACGTAGGATCCCTACGCCAAATAGTTCCGGCAGAAGGATGTTACCATGACCACCAGAATAACAAAACACGCAACACAACCAGCGTAGTAAGTACATTCATCACAATAAAAAAATAGAGACCCGAGCAGTGTTACAAAAGTAATAAGAGCGGGGTACAAGTAGTGTGTTGTTTAGAGATAATTAATGCAATATAAGTGACAAACACAAGTAGGAAATGAAAACACCGATAGTGCACTATAAATATTTATTGATTTAAGCACCGAGGGGATGCAAAAGAATAATTAGCACATGTATATAGTTATAATATGAATTTGAGGCATAACATTGACACATATGATTTAAATAATACATACATACTAAAAAGGTGTATAATATTTGACGTAACCTACTGGATGTAGTAGAAGTAGACATTTCCGGGTTAGCAATGGTGGAACGCAAGGTATGCGGTCCACGAATAGTTTTTGCTGCACTTTCACTGATTTAACACAGGTGGGAATTGTTTGTTGTGTATACACATGTGTATAAATTTGTTTGCTTTGTCACATTTTGTCATGCTGATGAAGGGGAAAACATCCCCGAAAACGTTTCATTAAAGAAAGCTTTGATTGTTCACTTGAAAAAGGCCTGAGAGTGCATTTATTTGCAAGGAATATTTGAAGTATCTTTGCACCCAGGCAGCTGTCCCCAAGGAGGGTAACACAGTAAAGAGGACGGTATTTATATATATATATATATATATATATATATATATATATATATATATATATATATATACACATGTATATATGCACTTATGTGTTTATATGTGTATATATGTCTGTAAATACATATATACACATATAAATACGTGCACATATATAAACATATTGTGCACGTTTTTTTGCCTACACTGGAACTGTCATTCATGCGCTTTGACCATATACAATTGTAGCGCAACATTTGGAACTTTTCATGATTAATAATTTCACAATTGTGGACTGCATCATTACTTAATGTTTTATATTTCCACATTTTGGCAAGTACAAAAACCTTTTTTGTAAACATGGGAATAAACAGCAATATTTTGGGACTGCCTATTATTGAGAATTCTAGTATTGTCTAGATTTAAACACTGTTTTCATTACACATTGGTGTTTAAGGTTCCCATTATTTATATCTGCTACCAATTAGCTTTGTTTTTATAGTTTTTAATTTTATCTCTGCAGATATAAACAGAGGGCTCCTCTGGTCCAAAGTGCATAAGCCATTTATACATATTATACTTTAGTGCACTTTCCATAATGGCAACAATGATACCCACAGGGGTTATAAATGAAACAAAAAGAAAACGCATTATGGAAAATGCACTAAAAGGTGATAGCCAAGCACTAGTTCTTGTTAATCAGGATGATATTACAAATGTATTTCGAAATTAGAATTGCTAAGGTTTAGGGAAACTAATCTGTGGTGGGATATAGAGTTCTTAGAACTCTATATATCTGAACATAAGGTACCTAGGGGTTTAAGAATGAAAAAATATCCCTCCTTTGCACTTAATAACCCCAAATTTATGGAGGAATGGAATGATAATTTAACTAACTGTTCCATAATATGAATGAAACAACTGTTATGCCATAAAAAAGAAGAGAGTGATTAGGTCCTTATTGAAATTAATACTGCCATTGAAACACTTAAAGGAATGGAATGATAATTTAACTAACTGTTCCATAATATGAATGAAACAACTGTTATGCCATAAAAAAGAAGAGAGTGATTAGGTCCTTATTGAAATTAATAGTGCCATTGAAACACTTAAACTATTTGAAACCACTCAGAAATATGCAGACTATACCAAACAGCTTACTTAAACAATAGATAATTTAGATACAGTATTATCTGAAAGGAAGGTACAGAAATACCAGAGAGATGTTAAGGATTATGAACTTAACATAGTCTACTCTTGGCAGCAACATAAGCCTACTAGACAAAATTGGCCACCTCCTAAGAAAAATAAGAACAAGAATAAAAACAAAAAAGGAAATAGTAATAAGTCCGAAAAAAATTAACATGTCACATTTTCTAGTATAGAATCGGATTACCAAGACACTAGTGCCCAGTCGAAGGTGAACAGTCACAAAGCCTACCTGAACCTGATAAAATCAGTCTAAATCCTAATCCTGGTAGAAAAGAATTAAAAGCTTTAGTGAAACAACCTAATCAGACAAGTACACCAAAAAGAACACAAGACACAATAGGAATGGGACAAGCAGGGTCCACCTTTCATTACCCCAGCAGGGTCAGAAAAACTGTAAAGAAGTAGCAGTCATTAATCTCTCTGACTATATCCTGTCCAACACAGAATGTAATTTGTTAAATAAAGGTCTATCATATGCATCAGCACATAATTTTGATCTTGTGAATACACTTATAGATATTAATAGATTTGTTCGTAAGATTATTTTAAAAAAGTACTTATTACCTACAAAGACGATTCACAGCGATGAGGGCAAAATTTGCCCCCGCCTTTGCCAATATTTATATGGGGTGGCTAGAATTCAACATGATCTTTTCAGACCCATTTCCATATAAGAAGAATGTCATACTATATGGTCGCTTCATAGATGACATCATTGTCATCTGGGACACCAGAGTAGATTGCACTGCTGACAAATTTATAGACTTTATGAATAATAATGAATATAATTTGACATTTACAGCACAGACACATAACCAAACTAATGATTTTTTAGATCTGAGCCTAAGAGCCGTAGGTAATAGAATCTCCACATGTACTTATCGCAAACCTTTGGCCAGAAATACAATATTGAGAGCTGACTCCAGTCATCTCAATCATCTAAAAAGAGGTATTCTGAAAGCCCAATATTTACGCCTAAGGATGAATTGTACAGAACTAACAGAGTATTATTCCCAAGCCAGAGAGCTAACTAATAGATTAATAGATAGAGGCTATTGAAGAAATTTGCTATTTAAAATAGAAAAACAAGTGGCAGATTTAAATAGACAAGATCTGCTTAAAGGAGGATGTAACTCTGATAAGTCTCTAATAACAGAAAAGTCTGTCTTACCTGGTCAAAATCTTTTGCTCATCACACAATTTAGCAGACAATACAATCAAATCTGTAATATAGTAAAAAATTGACAATTTTAAAAGGAGATGAGGCCCTTAATAACATCCGAACATCAGGAGTTAAGTGTATAGCACGAAAAGCTCCCACTATAAGAGATATAACTGGTAAACAGTTCACAGATAAAGAAGTAGTAGGCTCGCATTGGCTTAGCCTAAAACCGGGATGTTTCAAATGTGGCCATGTACCATGCAAAGGATGCACTTGTATCACTGTGACAGATACTTTTTCTTCAAAAGTTACCAATTAAGTATTTCATATTAGTGATAGGATCGACTGTAATTCCCATTACGTCATCTATCTCATTAATTGTTTATTCTGTTCCTGCCAATACATAGGTATCACTACCCGCCCACTAAAAGAAAGAATCTGCGAGCACTTGCGCTCTCTGGATGATAAGGAACCAAAAACGCCGGTAGATAAACACTTTAGATTACATGGTATGGGACCAAAATACTTTTCATTTATAGGTATTGATATAATTAAAATACACCCCAGGGGTGGTGATAGGAAAAAAAGTCTGAGAAAAAAAGAAAAAAAAGAAATATTTTGGATTGTAAAGTTGCATACTAGAGCTCCAGAAGGGATCAACAAAAGGATGGATGTTGATTTATTTGTTGAATAATTCATTTTCTTTCCGGAACTGCTAAAGTTACCTTCCATTTTTCCTCATACTATAGTCTTGCACCTAAGTGCCTTCTAATCCTTTGAATCTTACCTAATAATGCAGATTATAAAATAATATAGTACATCCTCAATCAATCAGGTGTTTTTTGATATATATTTTCTTTTTACATGTATATAATATTCATTTTATTTGCCTAATCTTATTTGCTTTTATACATATTATCATATTGTTTTACCCTTTGTTAATATAGCAATTTTTCCTTTTCATATGTAGACTGGTGGTTTTTATATATATATATATATATACTTTCATTATATTATTAGGGCCACATATATTGCCATTTATTTGCTTAGCCCTTTATGTAAAAATCACCTGTCTCCTCTAAGCTATAAACATATGTTTTTATTTCTCAGCTTTCTAATATGTAATTGGTATTATTTTAGATTTTTTATTTTATTTCATTTTTGTATTTCCTTATTTTATGCTTAGAATTATGTATTGTTATGATATATGTTTTGGAATATATAGAAAATTGTACTAGTATTATGTATATAAATGTCTTTTATGTCTTTGTATACATATAGAAGTTTATAAAATAGGATGAATGACTCATTTGCAACAAATTACCCTGCCACTTAATCTACAGGTGTAGATAAGGGTTTTGACTGAACAAGGCCTTGATTGGCTCTTTTGTTGCATTTAAGTTCACTCACACCTTGAACTCATCACCTCTGATGAAGCGCATGTACGCATGCGCAAAACGCGTCAGGTGTTAATGCTTTGCTCTCACCTTTTGTACTAGGACCTTTGCTCAATAAATCTTTTTTGAACCAGCCGTGGGTGATTTTCCAGCCTCCTTTGTCCTCCTTTCTGGGGATTACCTATATATATATATATGTGTGTGTGTGTACATATGCACTTATATGTTTATATGTGTATATATGTCTGTAAATACACATATAAATACGTGCACATATATAACCATATTGTGTGTATATATATATATCCAGTGACTCAGCAACATCCCAGCCCTGGGTGCTAAATAGCACTCCAAAAAAGCTGTGATGTCACCAGAACCACAAGCAGTTAACCCCAGTCCGGAATGGGTGCAAGAAACAAGGGGGATTACAAACAAAAAATAATACAACACATAGAGACACCCAGCACTCACCAGCTAGCTCACAGCTAAGATAAAATCCCAACTGGAAAGGTTTGTTACCGCATCTGGCCAAATGGGAAAAGCTCAGGCACCACGTCAAGGTCCTTTCCACTGCCTGAGTCCCTAACACAGCCAAACCATGTGAGCTTACAAAGCCAAACAAACTGAGAACAAAGAAGGGGTGCACAGGTGGATGTAATCACCCAGAGAAATACAAAACACGGAAGGGAACTGTACTCCAAGACCGGACCAGGTACACATCCAGTGACTCAGCAACATCCCAGCCCTGGGTGCTAAATAGCACTCCAAAAAAGCTGTGATGTCACCAGAGCCACAAGCAGTTAACCCCAGTCCGGAATGGGTGCAAGAAACAAGGGGGATTACAAACAAAAAATAATACAACACATAGAGACACCCAGCACTCACCAGCTAGCTCACAGCTAAGATAAAATCCCAACTGGAAAGGTTTGTTACCGCATCTGGCCAAATGGGAAAAGCTCAGGCACCACGTCAAGGTCCTTTCCACTGCCTGAGTCCCTAACACAGCCAAACCATGCGAGCTTACAAAGCCAAACAAACTGAGAACAAAGAAGGGGTGCACAGGTGGATGTAATCACCCAGAGAAATACAAAACACGGAAGGGAACTGTACTCCAAGACCGGACCAGGTACACATCCAGTGACTCAGCAACATCCCAGCCCTGGGTGCTAAATAGCACTCCAAAAAAGCTGTGATGTCACCAGAGCCACAAGCAGTTAACCTCAGTCCGGAATGGGTGCAAGAAACAAGGGGGATTACAAACAAAAAATAATACAACACATAGAGACACCCAGCACTCACCAGCTAACTCACAGCTAAGATAAAATCACAACTGGAAAGGTTAGAGATTCTTTAGAGATTTATATGTATGTATGTCTATGTTAAAGCTCTTTGCCTGCCTTTTTTTTCCAAAACACCTGAGACTTCATAGCTTTGAGCCCTTATAATTTTTTTTTCTATTTTTTTTTTAATATTTTTTATTAGATGGTGTTATTATAAGTATAACTGTTTGTAATATATTTTTGATGTGTTTTGTGAGACTTTTTTGTTCTGCAAAATAGTGAACTATAGCTGTGAGGATGCGCTAACCTGATGAGTTTCAACTTATAATACGAGCGGAAAACCTGATGCACGCAAACACCCGTAATATACCGATTATTACTCGCACATAACTGTTAGCACTCCATTCGTAAGCTGGACCAAAATGCACATCTTAAAGGAATGATACACAAAGTCTTCAAAAGGACAGATCTTTCCACATGCACACGCAAACATTCTTAAAGGGAAAACACTTACATAGTCCTAAAACAGGCACATACAACGCACATCCTTAAAGGCACAGTAGCAACTCGCACACACAGATTTAAAGAGACAGCTCACAGCATTCACACAACCAGCCTTAAAAGGACAAATGATGGCACACACACAAACTTGAAAGGACAACTCAAGAGGACGAGCGAGCGAGCGAGCATCCAAGATGGCTACAACACATTAGAGCTCCGTGATCGGGTCAGCCAGAAAGCAGCCCACATACCTCTATTTGGTGCCAAATCACCCACAAAGAGCCACCACAAGCCACCTTGAAAGGAAGGTTACTTTCCGGAGCTCTGCATCTGGTGCGCAACAGCTCTCACCACTGCTAAACCTCATATATAAAAGTGAGCAGCACTAAATAAAAATCACACATGTGACGCACTCAAAATACTCCAGGCTGACAATTACATGAAAGACTCATATATCATCATCACATAAGCCTACAGCTTACCCCATCTTGTGGATAAGGCTCCATGTGGAACTTTATTGAAAATTAAATCATTTCAGATCTTTTTATTCACAAATTACTTTTAAGTGACAGCATAACCATTTCTGCTAATACAATCTAGACTCCTAACAATATAGCTCTCTGACATGCGGATCATACTCAGAATGATCTAAGACATTGCATGATTCCTCCTCAAAGAAATTGTACACTTCATCAACACTGCTTAAAAAGGGGATATAACATGCCCTAAAAAGTTAAGCCTGACCGTCTTTAAAGTAGCAGACACGACCACTAAGAGATAGTACTAAGTCTCAAATCCACATATCAGCAGAGATGTCACAGCGCAAATTAAATAAGGCTGACAAACATGCGAAAACACAACAAACAGGGCACAGCTCAGTCAACACCTTTTTCAAAACCCCAGAAGGTAATACAGGGAGTGCAGAATTATTAGGCAAGTTGTATTTTTGAGGATTCATTTTATTATTGAACAACAACCATGTTCTCAACGAACCCAAAAAACTCATTAATATCAAAGCTGAATAGTTTTGGAAGTAGTTTTTAGTTTGTTTTTAGTTATAGCTATTTTAGGGGGATATCTGTGTGTGCAGGTGACTATTACTGTGCATAATTATTAGGCAACTTAACAAAAAACAAATATATACCCATTTCAATTATTTATTTTTACCAGTGAAACCAATATAACATCTCAACATTCACAAATATACATTTCTGACATTCAAAAACAAAACAAAAACAAATCAGTGACCAATATAGCCACCTTTCTTTGCAAGGACACTCAAAAGCCTGCCATCCATGGATTCTGTCAGTGTTTTGATCTGTTCACCATCAACATTGCGTGCAGCAGCAACCACAGCCTCCCAGACACTGTTCAGAGAGGTGTACTGTTTTCCCTCCTTGTAAATCTCACATTTGATGATGGACCACAGGTTCTCAATGGGGTTCAGATCAGGTGAACAAGGAGGCCATGTCATTAGATTTTCTTCTTTTATACCCTTTCTTGCCAGCCACGCTGTGGAGTACTTGGACACGTGTGATGGAGCATTGTCCTGCATGAAAATCATGTTTTTCTTGAAGGATGCAGACTTCTTCCTGTACCACTGCTTGAAGAAGGTGTCTTCCAGAAACTGGCAGTAGGACTGGGAGTTGAGCTTGACTCCATCCTCAACCCGAAAAGGCCCCACAAGCTCATCTTTGATGATACCAGCCCAAACCAGTACTCCATCTCCACCTTGCTGGCGTCTGAGTCGGACTGGAGCTCTCTGCCCTTTACCAATCCAGCCACGGGCCCATCCATCTGGCCCATCAAGACTCACTCTCATTTCATCAGTCCATAAAACCTTAGAAAAATCAGTCTTGAGATATTTCTTGGCCCAGTCTTGACGTTTCAGCTTGTGTGTCTTATTCAGTGGTGGTCGTCTTTCAGCCTTTCTTACCTTGGCCATGTCTCTGAGTATTGCACACCTTGTGCTTTTGGGCACTCCAGTGATGTTGCAGCTCTGAAATATGGCCAAACTGGTGGCAAGTGGCATCTTGGCAGCTGCACGCTTGACTTTTCTCAGTTCATGGGCAGTTATTTTGCGCCTTTGTTTTTCCACACGCTTCTTGCGACCCTGTTGACTATTTTGAATGAAACGCTTGATTGTTCAATGATCACACTTCAGAAGCTTTGCAATTTTAAGAGTGCTGCATCCCTCTGCAAGATATTTCACTATTTTTGACTTTTCTGAGCCTGTCAAGTCCTTCTTTTGACCCATTTTGCCAAAGGAAAGGAAGTTGCCTAATAATTATGCACACCTGATATAGGGTGTTGATGTCATTAGACCACACCCCTTCTCATTACAGAGATGCACATCACCTAATATGCTTAATTGGTAGTAGGCTTTCGAGCCTATACAGCTTGGAGTAAGACAACATGCATAAAGAGGATGATGTGGTCAAAATACTCATTTGCCTAATAATTCTGCACTCCCTGTATATCAGTCACCTCGGCTACCCACCCTGATGAAGATCCTACTACAGGCCTCCTTGAAAAAGACAAGCAGGGTACACCGAACACCTAACCAGACCATAGCACAGGCACGCCGGTCACACTTCAAGCTATTGAACAGCTTATAGACCAAGTAACGTCCTGCATCAAAGAGCAGTGTGGAGACCTAAAGAAAGAAATTAATGACTTAGAAGAGGAGAGAGAGGAATTACACAGCACCTTCACCGAAATAACAGAAAATATGTTGAATCACCAACAACAAACAGACCTTGAAAAAAAAGTGGACAATCTAGAAAACAGAGAACGCCGCTGCAACTTGTGTTTCTGTGGCATACCAGAAACTATACAAGGGGCTGCAATACCAGAGTACCTGCAATCTCTTTTCCAGGAACTCGTGAAAGACAACATCACTCCACTACCTGATATACCTCTAGAGAGGGTGCATTGTGCCCTACGTCCAAAGCCATTTAAAAACCAACCACCAAGTGAAATTATTTTATGTTTTCAAATCTATAAACAAAGAGAAATATATAACCTTGCAAGAACACATCTAGTCCTACAATACCAAGACAATAGGAAACAGATTTTTCAAGATCTCTCTGCTAAAACCTTACAGCAACGACAAGACTTTGCATCTTTAAATGTCTTAATCCTTCAAATGAGGAGCACTCTCAGTGTGATTAAAAGATAACTTTTATTATGCGTTCCATAAACGTTCCATAAAACATTCACTTGTAGTAGATGCAGTACAAAGCGGCAATGTGGGTGAAGTAAAAGGAGCTCACTCCTAGACTGGCTGCGGACGCGTTTTGGCAAAGAAAGCCGTAATAGTAGCTGCAGTCTAAGGTCCCATCTGACCTTATATCCACCTTCATGTGTACTGATTGGGTAAAAACAATTACCCGAAGTGAGATCCTTTTTTCCACCCCATAATCGCTTTTTTAGCAATTAATATACAAACATTTGTTTATACATTTGTTTATATATAAACAACTATTCACTGCTCTCTGGTGTATTTTACTCTCCTGTAACTCTCTTCTGGTATGTGAATAGAGACCCTGTCATTCTGCAACTATTCACTGCTCTCTGGTGTCTTTTACTCTCCTGTAACTCTCTTCTGGTACGTGAAGAGAGACCCTGTCATTCTGCAACTATTCACTGCTCTCTGTTGTATTTTACTCTCCTGTAACTCTCTTCTGGTACGTGAATAGAGACCCTGTCATTCTGCAACTATTCACTGCTCTCTGGTGTATTTTACTCTCCTGTAACTCTATTCTGGTATGTGAATAGAGACCCTGTCATTCTGCAACTATTCACTGCTCTCTGGTGTATTTTACTCTCCTGTAACTCTCTTCTGGTACGTGAATAGAGACCCTGTCATTCTGCAACTATTCACTGCTCTCTGGTGTATTTTACTCTCCTGTAACTCTCTTCTGGTACGTGAATAGAGACCCTGTCATTCTGCAACTATTCACTGCTCTCTGGTGTCTTTTACTCTCCTGTAACTCTCTTCTGGTACGTGAATATTTACATAGAGCAAATTATTTTAGTTTGTTAATTTAGTCCTACATCTGTTGTACTGTTATCCACTGTGTTATTTCTAATGTTCATTTAACTGCCATTTGATATTCAATCCTTATCAATACTTGCTATTATTCTAAAATGTATAGCTGTCTTATTCCATAGTTTTAACCTCCCCCAAATTTTATTGTCTGTTTACTTAACATCTCACCCTGACCAGACCAGAATCTAACTAACTTTCCAATTGGCCTTTCCAATTGTCTTTGATTAGCAATCAACTAAATTTAGTGGACTCAGCTGACTGCCCTCCCTGCATATATTTCACACCAGTCTGAGATGTGCATTGCACAGTGATGTGCATTGCTATAACAACATATGTTCACAGTTTCAAAGTGAACATTTTATAAGTGATTCACTAGCAATATAGCAATAGAATTATACAAGAATTGAACAAGGATTGGGCAAGGGGCAAGACACAAGGCAAGTACTTTTGTAAGATTGTTTCATATACCTTACTGTTGTCAAATGCAATTGCTACTGTAATACTGTGTCTTATGTGTTTAACTGGTTCCCTCTTTTGTAAAAATGCCTAATATCTTCTTATTCCTTTTTGCTGCCTTTTGTCTCTATAACAAACTACATTACTCAATTACTCCTTCTCCCTCTCCACCTGCACTGTTTATTAGCCCATCTCTCTTAAACTCAGATTACTTTTGTACTCATGACCTTTACCTATTCCTAAACACTCTCTCTCCCCCCTGCACCTTGTCTCAAAAGCAGTCTCACTACTGCAAATCTGTATCTCATCTTATGTCACTCTCCCTCTTGCTTCTACTAACTGCTGGTGACATCTCCCCTAATCCTGGTCCCCAACAACTGCCTAGCCGTGCACATCCATATGTACCATCCCACAGACTCAAAAAACAAAACTCTGACAACCTTACTCACATTCATCTTGCATCAAAAGCCACTTCCCCTTTCACTTGTGCACTTTGGAACTCTCGCTCTGTTTGCAACAAACTCACTTCTTTACATGACCTCTTTATCTCCCGCTCCCTCAACCTTCTGGCCCTAACAGAAACCTGGCTCTCTCCCCTAGACACAGCATCCACTGCTGCTCTGTCACATGGGGGTCTCCACTTCAGCCACACTCCTAGGTCTGGTAATAGACAAGGAGGTGGTGTTGGTATTTTACTTTCCTCTCATTGCACCTTTCAACAAATACACCCCATCTCTTCCCTCACATTTTCTTCATTCGAAACCCACATGATTCGCTTATTCTCTCCTCTTTCTATACGTGTCGCAGTCATATACCGTCCTCCTGGCTCCTCAACTCAATTTCTAGATCACTTGGCTGCATGGCTACCTTATTTCCTTTCCTCAGACACCCCTTCCCTCATTCTTGGTGACTTCAACATCCCTCTTGACAATCCCACTGCCTCCTCTGCAAAACAACTTCTGCAACTCACTTCCTTTTTTGGTTTGTCACAATGGACTGATTCTCCCACTCACAAAGATGGTCACTCCCTTGACCTGATCTTTAGCTATCGATGCACCCTCTCAAACTTCACAAACTCCCCCTTTCCTCTTTCTGACCACCATCTCCTTACTTGCAACATATAATCCCTCCCTACAACTCTCCCTCCTTCTGCTCCTCACACCAAACTTCACAGAAGCATTACGTCATTAGATCAACAACAGCTTTCTAATTCCATCAAACCTCTCCTCTCATCCTTCTCCTCCTTTTCATGCCCTGACCAATCTATCTGCCACTATAATTCCACCCTTACATCCGTCCTTGACAATCTCGCCCCTCTTACCATAGCTCGGAAATCAAACACTCATCCTCAGCCCTGGCATACTCCACTGACACGATACCTACGCAGATGTTCCCGTACTGCTGAGCGGCACTGGAGAAAATCTAGGAGTTCAGCTGATTTTCAACACTACAAATTTATCTTGAACTCCTACTACTCTGCCCTTAATTTCCATAAGCAACACTACTTCTCTACTCTTATCTCTAATCTTTCTTCAAACCCAAAATGTTTGTTCTCCACTTTCAATACTCTTCTCCACCTATCCCCTCACAGCTACTCCCCTCCCTCTCTGCCACCCTTACCCCTATACTCACACACACTTTCAACCTCTCCTTCAGCACCGGTATATTTCCCTCATCGCTGAAACATGCACTGGTTACACCTATCCTCAAAAAACCTTCCCTTGATCCTACCTCCCCATCCAACTACCGCCCTATTTCCCTCCTCCCTCTTGTATCAAAGCTTCTTGAAAAACTAGCTTATGCACGCCTTTCCCATTTCCTTACAATAAACTCCCTCCTTGACCCATTGCAATCTGGATTTCATCCCCATCACTCCACAGAAACAGCAATTGTTAAGGTTACCAACGACCTACTTACAGCAAAATCAAAAGGCCACTTCTCTCTGCTTATTCTCCTTGATCTGTCCGCAGCCTTTGACACTGTTGACCACCCTCTCTTGCTCCAAACCCTCCAATCCTTCGGCATACGTGACACAGCCCTCTCGTGGCTCTCTTCCTACCTGTCAAACCGTACCTTTAGTGTAGCCTTCTCTGGGGCCTCCTCTGCCCCGTCACCACTTTCTGTCGGAGTACCGCAAGGCTCTGTCCTCGGTCCCCTTCTCTTCTCAATCTACACGTCATCACTAGGTTTCCTAATAAAGTCCCATGGTTTACAATATCATTTGTATGCCGACGACACTCAAATCTACTTCTCTGCACCAGACCTTTCTCCTTCCTTGCTAACCCGTGTCACTAACTGTCTTTCTCACATCTCCAACTGGATGTCCTCTCATTACCTCAAGCTAAATCTCTCCAAAACTGAGCTCCTTATTTTCCCCCCTTCTTCAAAACTCTCCACCCCCAATCTCTCTATAACTGTCGATAACTCCATCATTACCCCTACCCCACATGCCCGATGTCACATTTGACTCAGATCTTTCTTTCACTCCTCACATTCAGTCTTTGGCTAAAGCCTGCTGCTTCCACCTTAAAAACATCTCTAAAATTAGACACTTCCTTACACAAGACACAACTAAGATTTTAATCCACTCTCTCATCCTCTCCCGCCTCGATTACTGTAACTCTGTCCTCTCTGGTCTCCCCACCTACCGCCTAGCTCCTTTACAATCCTTAATGAATGCCTCTGCTAGACTCATCTTCCTTACAAGTCGCTCTTCATCTGCTGCACCTCTCTGCCAATCTCTTCACTGGCTTCCTCTTGCCTCTAGGATCAAACACAAAATTCTCACTCTGACATACAAAGCCCTCAACTGCACTGCTCCCCCCTATATCTCAGATCTTGTCTCCAGATACTCTCCTTCCCGTCCCCTTCGCTCTGCTCAAGACCTCCTACTCTCCTCCTCTCTTGTCACCTCATCACACTCCCGTTTACAGGACTTCTCCAGACTGGCTCCCATCTTGTGGAACTCTCTGCCTCGCTCCACAAGACTCTCTTCTAGTTTTAAAAGCTTCAAGTGCTCCCTAAAGACTCTACTGTTTAGGGATGCATACAACCAACGCTAACCTTACTTTATACCAGTTCCTCTCCTCCATTGCTATCCCCTGAACCCCCCCTGGCATGTAAGCTTAAGAGTCCAGCTGTTTGTTGATCACCTTCTCAAGAGCTGACTACAACAGTGCAAGTCTTGGCAGGGCCCTCTACCCATTTGATCCCTATAACTGTTTTTTTGTACTCCGCCTTTGTTAATAGCGCTTCGGAATCTGTTGGCGCTCTACAAATAACCGATAATAATAATAATAATAATAATAATATGTATATGCGAATAAGTTGTCTGGAAATGCCTAATTCTTGTAGTAATCTCTATTGGCATTTTAAAATGCCCATATATATTCACAGTTCTCATATATTTATGAAAAGTGGTGCATGCAATATTCACTGTTTTTAATGTCTCCAATTTGTAGGTTGTGAGGAGTGAAAAATAAAGAGCGATATTGTTGTTTGCCTGGAGGGAAAATGGAAATATGTATTTTTCTTGCTGTATCTAGGGTTAGAAATTGCCCACAACAAGGCACAAAACCTGTATAATATTAATAATTAAATAACAAAAAGGTATACACAAATTTATAAAAAAATTTAAATAAATAAATAAGTGTATTAAAAAGAATGAAGATGAGCTCCAAAAAGCGGGAAACCTTCCTCAATGAAAGAGAGCCAAAGAAGGGGCAAAATAAAAATAACTTTAATATATAAGAAATAACATTCTTACAAACGATCACTTGATTAAAACAATAAACCATTTACCGGTGTCTAAAATTAAAATTGATAAATAAAGTGAAAATGACATTTTCACAAGAAAACTAGGATCAGCCATTCGTTTGACATCGCAAAAAAGTTTTGCCCCAAAAATGTCTCTAGAATTTTGATAAATACTGGCGACATTTTTTACTTTACACATTGCGAACTATGGCGGAAATAATCGCGACTTTTTAGGCGCATTTTTTTGGGGCTTGATAAATTTTGCCCTGAATGGACCTTTATACTGCATTACAAATCAGGACTGGGTATTAAACAAATGCATAATACTTAATGCCCTGGATAATAGAGGTATTTAGCTTCTGTTTATTGTTATTCCTATATGTTTATGTCACATGTATCACACACTTATATTTACTGTTATGTTTACAGATTGTCACCGATTGTGAATATTGAATATTACATACACAAAAATGTATTTATTATTTTTTGGCTGTGTTCTGACTGACTACGGCGACAGTCCCTCAGCCTTCAACACACAACTTTAAACCACAGAACGGCACACGTGTCTCTAAACCATCTTTACACTTTCCTCCACTACCTGTTACTCGAAAATTAAGCCACAAACGTTCCTGGACATCAGCGTGCTAGAGATAAGTATAATGTTACAGGCAAACTTTAACATTTACATTCGTTTAACGAAAATATATGTAAATATTCTACAAATAATAAGTATTTTGCTTTAAACAAAACAAATACAGAATAGTACCGCAGACGAATATTCGGGGAAGCAAATTTCCCCGAATATTCATTCCGAAAGATTTGGACTAGCCAAATTTTTTGGCGCTGTACAAGTCTACTGAAAATTAAAAGATCTTTCTTCTCCCACTCATACACTAGCTTTTCACTGTAATATAGTTATTAAATGTAAACAGATTGAGATGGCCTTTAATTAGTATTTTAGAAGTAAACTATTAGAAAACATTGCAATTAAAATATTAGATTTAGAAAAAAACACAAGAAAAAACCTGACACCTGAACTGATGATTAAAGGACCAGTAAATAAAGAATTACATAATCAACAAATGCATGATAAAAGGACAATGAAATAGCACTTAGGGGCATATCTATCAAGCTCCGTATGGAGCTTGAAGCCCCGTGTTTCTGGCGAGCCTGCAGGCTCGCCAGAAACACCAGTTATGAAGCAGCGGTCTAAAGATCGCTGCTCCATAACCTGTCCACCTGCTCTGAGGAGGCGGATAGACATTTCTGCAATTCAACCCAATCAAGTACGATCGGGTTGATTGACACCCCCCTGCTGGTGGCCAATTGGCCGCAAATCTGCAGGGGGCAGTGTTGCACCAGCAGTTCACAAGAACTGCTGGTGCAATGCTGAATACGGAGAGCGTATTGCTCTCCGCATTCAGCGAGGTCTGTCGGACCTGATCCGCACTGTCGGATCGGGTCTGACAGACCTTTGTTAAATAGGCCCCTTAGTCTGAACTTCAAATAAGTAGTAGAGTTTTGTCTATTTCCACTCCACCTGTGTCATGCGACAGCCATCAGTCAATCACAAATGCATATATGTATATATTGGGGGGTAGTTATCAACGTGTCAACTTTCCTGTCTTCGCCGGCCCAATACGCCCACCTAAGCTCACCTACCTTCGCCGCCGCGTACCTGAAAAAATTATCAAAGTTATCAAATAAGTTATCAAATAAAGTTATCAAATAAAGCTGTCAAAAAGCCGTGGGGCGATGAGCAGCGGACTGTGAGAGTTATCACTCATCCGATCTCGCTGCTCTTCGGCTGTTTGACAGCTTTCTTGCTAGCCTGTCACTAAGCACTCACACTAAACTACACTGTTCTACCCCCTATACCGGCGCCCCCGGAGCTCCCCGCAACTAAATAAAGTTACTAACCCCTAAACCGCCGCTCCTAGACCCTGCCGCAAGTCTTATAAATGTATTAACCCCTAAACCGCCGCTCCTAGACCCCGCCGCAAGTCTTATAAATGTATTAACCCCTAAACCGCCGCTCCCGGACACCGCTGCCACCTACATTATACCTAGTAACCCCTATCCTGCCCCCCCCCATACCGTCACCCTCTATAATAAAGTTATTAACCCCTATCCTGCTGATCCCGCACCTCGCCGCAAATAAATAAATAGTTTAACCCCTAAACCGCCGCTCCCTGAACCCGCTGCAACCTATATTAAATTTATTAACCCCTATCCTGCCCCCCCTACACCGTCGCCACCTATAATAAATTTATTAACCCCTATCCTGCCCCCCACTACACAGCCGCCACTGTAATAAAATTATTAACCCCTAAACCTAAGTCTAACACTAACCCTAACACCCCCCTAACTTAAATATTAATTAAATAAATCTAAATAAAATTTCTATTATTAACTAACGGCTAGATTTGGAGTTTTGTCGGTAACGACCCGAAAAGCTAACGCCGGCTTTTTTCTGGCCGCACCATATAAATAACTCTGGTATTGAGAGTCCACATAAAGGCTGCGTTAGGCTCCAAAAAAGGAGCGTAGAGCATATTTAACGCAGCTTCAACTCTCGATACCAGAGTTGCTTACGCAAGCGGCCAGCCTCAAAAACGTGCTCGTGCACGATTCCCCCATAGGAAACATTGGGGCTGTTTGAGCTGAAAAAAAACCTAACACCTGCAAAAAAGCCGCGTTCAGCTCCTAACGCAGCCCCATTGTTTGCTATGCGGAAACACTTCCTACGTCTGCACCTAACACTCTAACATGTACCCCGAGTCTAAACACCCCTAACCTTACAATTATTAACCCCTAATCTGCCGCCCCCGCTATCGCTGACCCCTGCATATTATTATTAACCCCTAATCTGGCGCTCAGTAAACCGCCGCTACTTACATTATCCCTATGTACCCCTAATCTGCTGCCCTAACATCGCCGACCCCTATATTATATTTATTAACCCCTAATCTGTCCCCCACAACGTCGCCTCCACCTGCCTACACTTATTAACCCCTAATCTGCCGAGCGGACCTGAGCGCTACTATAATAAGTTATTAACCCTTAATCCGCCTCACTAACCCTATCATAAATAGTATTAACCCCTAATCTGCCCTCCCTAACATCGCCGACACCTAACTTCAATTATTAACCCCTAATCTGCCGACTGGAGCTCACCGCTATTCTAATAAATGTATTAACCCCTAAAGCTAAGTCTAACCCTAACACTAACACCCCCCTACGTCAAATATAATTTACATCTAACGAAATTAATTATCTCTTATTAAATAAATTATTCCTATTTAAAGCTAAATACTTACCTGTAAAATAAATCCTAATATAGCTACAATATAAATTATAATTACATTGCAGCTATTTTAGGATTAATATTTATTTTACAGGCAACTTTGTAATTATTTTAACCATGTACAATAGCTATTAAATAGTTAAGAACTATTTAATAGTTACCTAGTAAAATAATTACAAAATTACCTGTAAAATAAATCCTAACCTAAGTTAGAATTAAACCAAACACTATACTATCATTAAATTAATTAAATAAAATACCTACAATTACCTACAATTAAACCTAACACTACACTATCAATAAATAAATTAAATACAATTCCTACAAATAACTACAATGAAATAAACTAACTAAAGTACAAAAAATAAAAAAGAACTAAGTTACAAAAAATAAAAAAAATATTTACAAACATAAGAAAAATATTACAACAATTTTAAACTAATTACACCTACTCTAAGCCCCCTAATAAAATAACAAAGACCCCCAAAATAAAAAATGCCCTACCCTATTCTAAATTACTAAAGTTCAAAGCTCTTTTACCTTACCAGCCCTGAACAGGGCCCTTTGCGGGGCATGCCCCAAGAAGTTCAGCTCTTTTGCCTGTAAAAAAAAACATACAATACCCCCCCCCAACATTACAACCCACCACCCACATACCCCTAATCTAACCCAAACCCCCCTTAAATAAACCTAACACTAAGCCCCTGAAGATCATCCTACCTTGTCTTCATCTCACCAGGTATCACCGATCCGCCCTGGCTCCAAAATCTTCATCCAACCCAAGTGGGGGCTGGCGATCCATCATCCGGTGGCTGAAGAGGTCCAGAAGAGGCTCCAAAGTCTTCATCCTATCCGGGAAGAAGAGGCGATCCGGACCGGCAACCATCTTGATCCAAGCGGCATCTTCTATCTTCATCCGATGACGACCGGCTCCATCCTGAAGACCTCCACCGCGGACCCATCTTCTTCCGGCGACGTCCAACTGAAGAATGACGGTTCCTTTAAGGGACGTCATCCAAGATGGCGTCCCTCGAATTCCGATTGGCTGATAGGATTCTATCAGACAATCGGAATTAAGGTAGGAATATTCTGATTGGCTGATGGAATCAGCCAATCAGAATCAAGTTCAATCCGATTGGCTGATCCAATCAGCCAATCAGATTGAGCTCGCATTCTATTGGCTGTTCCGATGGTGAGGTGAAGACAAGGTAGGATGATCTTCAGGGGCTTAGTGTTAGGTTTATTTAAGGGGGGTTTGGGTTAGATTAGGGGTATGTGGGTGGTGGGTTGTAATGTTGGGGGGGGGGGTATTGTATGTTTTTTTTTTCAATCTGATCGGATTGAACTTGAATCTGATTGGCTGATTCCATCAGCCAATCAGAATTTTCCTACCTTAATTCCGATTGGCTGATAGAATCCTATCAGCCAATCGGAATTGAAGGGACGCCCGTCGGGAAAGAAGGATGTTCCGCGTCGGCGGGATGAAGATTCAAGACCCGGCTTTGAAGATGACCTTACCCGGATAGAAGACTTCTTCAGCGCCTCTTGGAAGATGACCTCGCCCGGATGGAAGATTTCTTCAGCGCCGCTTGGAGGATCACTTCATCGGATGGAAGATTTCTTCAGCGCCCCTTGGATGATCACTTCTGCCAGTCCGGATGTCCTCTTCAGTTCCATCGGTGGCTCGGCTGAGTGAAGACAACTAAAGGTAGGATGATCTTCAGGGGATTAGTGTTAGGTTATTTTAAGGGGGTTTGGGTTAGATTAGGGTTATGTGGGTGGTGGGTTTTAATGTTGGGGGGGTTGTATTTTTCTTTTACAGGCAAAAGAGCTGAACTCTTTGGGGCATGCCCCCACAAAAGGCCCTTTTAAGGGCTGGTAAGGTAAAAGAGCTTTGAACATTTTTAATGTAGAATAGGGTAGGGCATTTTTTTATTTTGGGGGGGTTTGTTATTTTATTAGGGGGCTTAGATTAGGTGTAAGTAGCTTAAAATTGTTGTAATATTTTTTTAAATGTTGGTAACTTATTTTTTTTATTTTTTGTAACTTAGCTTTTTTTATTTTTTGTACTTTAGTTCGTTTATGTAATTGTATTTAATTGTAGTTATTTGTAGGTAGTTTATTAAATTTATTTAATGATAGTGTAGTGTTAGGTTTAATTGTAACTTAGGTTAGGATTTATTTTACAGGTAATTTTGTAATTTCTTTTAGCTAGGTAGTTATTAAATAGTTAATAACTATTTAATAACTATTCTAACTAGCTAAAATAAATACAAAGTTACCTGTAAAATAAATATTAATCCTAAGATAGCTACAATGTAATTATTAATTATATTGTAGCTATCTTAGGCCTAGATTTGGAGTTTGGCGGTAGATGGGTTGTTAACGCTACGCAGGCTTTTTTCTGGCCGCACCATAAAATTAACTCTGGTATCGAGAGTCCAAAAAAATGCTGCGTTAGGCTCCAAAAAAGGAGCGTAGAGCATTTTTACCGCAAATGCAACTCTCGATACCAGAGTTGCTTACGGACGCGGCCAGCCTCAAAAACGTGCTCGTGCACGATTCCCCCATAGGAAACAATGGGGCTGTTTGAGCTGAAAAAAAACCTAACACCTGCAAAAAAGCAGCGTTCAGCTCCTAACGCAGCCCCATTGTTTCCTATGGGGAAACACTTCCTACGTCTGCACCTAACACTCTAACATGTACCCCGAGTCTAAACACCCCTAACCTTACACTTATTAACCCCTATTCTGCCGCCCCCGCTATCGCTGACACCTGCATTATATTATTAACCCCTAATCTGCCCCTCCGTAAACCGCCGCAATTTACATTATCCCTATGTACCCCTAATCTGCTGCCCCTAACACCGCCGACCCCTATATTATATTTATTAACCCCTAATCTGCCCCCTCAACGTCGCCGACACCTGCCTACACTTATTAACCCCTAATCTGCCGAGCGGACCGCACGCTACTATAATAAAGTTATTAACCCTTAATCCGCCTCACTAACCCTATCATAAATAGTATTAACCCCTAATCTGCCCTCCCTAACATCGCCGACACCTAACTTCAATTATTAACCCCTAATCTGACGACCGGAGCTCACCGCTACTATAATAAATGGATTAACCCCTAAAGCTAAGTCTAACCCTAACACTAACACCCCCCTAACTTAAATATAATTTAAATCTAACGAAATTAATTAACTCGTATTAAATAAATAATTCCTATTTAAAGCTAAATACTTACCTGTAAAATACATCCTAATATAGCTTCAATATAAATTATAATTATATTATAGCTATTTTAGGATTAATATTTATTTTACAGGCAACTTTGTAATTATTTTAACCAGGTACAATAGCTATTAAATAGTTAAGAACTATTTAATAGTTACCTAGTTAAAATAATAACAAAATTACCTGTAAAATAAATCCTAACCTAAGTTATAATTAAACCTAACACTACCCTATCAATAAATTAATTAAATAAAATACCTACAATTACCTACAATAAAACCTAACACTACACTATCAATACATTAATTAAATACAATTCCTACAAATAACTACAATTACATAAACTAACTAAAGTACAAAAAATAAAAAAGAACTAAGTTACAAAAAATAAAAAAATATTTACAAACATAAGAAAAATATTACAACAATTTTAAACTAATTACACCTACTCTAAGCCCCCTAATAAAATAACAAAGACCCCCAAAATAAAAAAATGCCCTACCCTATTCTAAATTAATAAAGTTAAAAGCTCTTTTACCTTACCAGCCCTGAACAGGGCCCTTTGCGGGGCATGCCCCAAGAAAATCAGCTCTTTTGCCTGTACAAAAAAACATACAATACCCCCCCCCCCAACATTACAACCCACCACCCACATACCCCTAATCTAACCCAAACCCCCCTTAAATAAACCTAACACTAAGCCCCTGAAGATCTTCCTACCTTGTCTTCACCTCAACAGGTATCACCGATCCGTCCTGGCATCCGGTGCTGAAGAGGTCCAGAAGAGGCTCCAAAGTCTTCCTCCTATCCGGCAAGAAGAGGACATCCGGACCGGCAAACATCTTCATCCAAGCGGCATCTTCGATCTTCTTCCATCCGGTGCGGAGCGGGTCCATGTTGAATCAGCCGACGCGGATCCATCCTCTTCTTTCGGCGTCTCCCGACGAATGACGGTTCCTTTAAGGGACGTCATCCAAGATGGCGTCCCTCGAATTCCGATTGGCTGATAGGATTCTATCAGCCAATCGGAATTAAGGTAGGAATATTCTGAGATATCCAAGATGGCGTCCCTCGAATTCCAATTGGCTGATAGGATTCTATCAGCCAATCGGAATTAAGGTAGGAATATTCTGATTGGCTGATGGAATCAGCCAATCAGAATCAAGTTCAATCCGATTGGCTGATCCAATCAGCAAATCAGATTGAGCTTGCATTCTATTGGCTGATCGGAACAGCCAATAGAATGCGAGCTCAATCTGATTGGCTGATTGGATCAGCCAATTGGATTGAACTTGATTCTGATTGGCTGATTCCATCAGCCAATCAGAATATTCCTACCTTAATTCCGATTGGCTGATAGAATCCTATCAGCCAATCGGAATTCGAGGGACGCCATCTTGGATGACGTCCCTTAAAGGAACCGTCATTCGTCGGGAGACGCCGAAAGAAGAGGATGGATCCGCGTCGGCTGCTTCAACATGGACAAGCTCCGCACCGGATGGAAGAAGATCGAAGATGCCGCTTGGATGAAGATGTTTGCCGGTCCGGATGTCCTCTTCTTGCCGGATAGGAGGAAGACTTTGGAGCCTCTTCTGGACCTCTTCAGCACCGGATGCCAGGACGGATCGGTGATACCTGTTGAGGTGAAGACAAGGTAGGAAGATCTTCAGGGGCTTAGTGTTAGGTTTATTTAAGGGGGGTTTGGGTTAGATTAGGGGTATGTGGGTGGTGGGTTGTAATGTTGGGGGGGGGGGTATTGTATGTTTTTTTTTACAGGCAAAAGAGCTGATATTCTTGGGGCATGCCCCGCAAAGGGCCCTGTTCAGGGCTGGTAAGGTAAAAGAGCTTTTAACTTTATTAATTTAGAATAGGGTAGGGCATTTTTTTATTTTGGGGGTCTTTGTTATTTTATTAGGGGGCTTGGAGTAGGTGTAATTAGTTTAAAATTGTTGTAATATTTTTCTTATGTTTGTAAATATTTATTTATTTTTTGTAACTTAGTTCTTTTTATTTTTTGTACTTTAGTTAGTTTATGTAATTGTAGTTATTTGTAGGAATTGTATTTAATTTATTTATTGATAGTGTAGTGTTAGGTTTTATTGTAGGTAATTGTAGGTATTTTATTTAATTAATTTATTGATAGGGTAGTGTTAGGTTTAATTATAACTTAGGTTAGGATTTATTTTACAGGTAATTTTGTTATTATTTTAACTAGGTAACTATTAAATAGTTCTTAACTATTTAATAGCTATTGTACCTGGTTAAAATAATTACAAAGTTGCCTATAAAATAAATATTAATCCTAAAATAGCTACAATGTAATTATAATTTATATTGTAGCTATATTAGGATTTATTTTACAGGTAAGTATTTAGCTTTAAATAGGAATAATTTATTTAATAAGAGTTAATTAATTTCGTTAGATGTAAATTATATTTAAGTTAGGGGGGTGTTAGTATTAGGGTTAGACTTAGCTTTAGGGGTTAATCCATTTATTATAGTAGCGGTGAGCTCCGGTCGTCAGATTAGGGGTTAATAATTGAAGTTAGGTGTCGGCGATGTTAGGGAGGGCAGATTAGGGGTTAATACTATTTATGATAGGGTTAGTGAGGCGGATTATGGGTTAATAACTTTATTATAGTAGCGCTCAGGTCCGCTCGGCAGATTAGGGGTTAATAAGTGTAGGCAGGTGTCGGCGACGTTGAGGGGGGCAGATTAGGGGTTAATAAATATAATATAGGGGTCGGCGGTGTTAGGGGCAGCAGATTAGGGGTACATAAGGATAACGTAGGTGGCAGCGCTTTGCGGTCGGCAGATTAGGGGTTAATTATTGTAAGTAGCTGGCGGCGACGTTGTGGGGGGCAGGTTAGGGTTTAATAAATATAATACAGGGGTCGGCGGGGTTAGGGGCAGCAGATTAGGGGTACATAAGTATAACGTAGGTGGCGGTCGGCAGATTAGGGGTTAAAAAAATGTAATCGAGTTGCGGCGATGTGGGGGGACCTCAGTTTAGGGGTACATAGGTAGTTTATGGGTGTTAGTGTACTTTAGGGTACAGTAGTTAAGAGCTTTATGAACCGGCGTTAGCCCAGAAAGCTCTTAACTCCTGCTTTTTTCCTGCGGCTGGAGTTTTGTCGTTAGAGCTCTAACGCTCACTTCAGAAACGACTCTAAATACCGGCGTTAGGAAGATCCCATTGAAAAGATAGGATACGTAATTTACGTAAGGGGATCTGCGGTATGGAAAAGTCGCGGCTGAAAAGTGAGCGTTAGACCCTATTTTGAGTGACTCCAAATACAGGCGGTAGCCTAAAACCAGCGTTAGGAGCCTCTAACGCTGGTTTTCACGGCTACCGCCAAACTCTAAATCTAGGCCTTAGGGTTTATTTTATAGGTAAGTATTTAGTTTTAAATAGGAATAATTTATTAAAGTATAGTGTAGCGTTAGGTGTAATTGTAACTTAGGTTAGTTTTTATTTTACAGGTAAATTTCTCTTTATTTTAGCTAGGTAAGCTATTAAATAGTTAATAACTATTTAATAGCTATTGTACCTAGTTAAAATAAATTGAAAGGTGCCTGTAAAATAAAAATAAATCCTAAGATAGCTACAATATAATTATTATTTATATTGTAGCTATATTAGGGTTTATTTTATAGGTAAGTATTTAGTTTTAAATAGGATTAACTTAGTTAATAATAGAAATATTATTTAGATTTATTTAATTAATATTTAAGTTAGGGAGGTGTGAGGGTTAGTGTTAGACTTAGGTTTAGGGGTTAATAATTTTATTACAGTGGCGGCGGTGTAGTGGGGGGCAGGATAGGGGTTAATACATTTATTATAGGTGGCGACGGTGTAGGGGGGGCAGGATAGGGGTTAATAAATTTAATATAGGTTGCGGCAGGGTCAGGGAGCGGCGGTTTAGGGGTTAATAGGTATAGAGTAGCTTGCGGTGGGCTCCGGGAGCGGCGGTTTAGGGGTTAATACACTTATTATAGTTGCGGCAGGGTCAGGGAGCGGCGGTTTAGGGGTTAATAGGTATAGAGTAGCTTGCGGTGGGCTCCGGGAGCGGCGGTTTAGGGGTTAATACACTTATTATAGTTGCGGCAGGGTCAGGGAGCGGCGGTTTAGGGGTTAATAGGTATAGAGTAGCTTGCGGTGGGCTCTGGGAGCGGCGGTTTAGGGGTTAATACACTTATTATAGTTGCGGCAGGGTCAGGGAGCGGCGGTTTAGGGGTTAATAGGTATAGGGTAGCTTGCGGTGGGCTCCGGGAGCAGCGGTTTAGGGGGTAATAACTTTATTTAGTTGCGGCGGTGTAGGGGGGGGGGACAGATTAGAGGTGTTTAGACTAGGGGTACATGTTAGGGTGTTAGGTGTAGACAGCTCCCATAGAAATCAATGGGATGTCTGGCAGCAGTGAACTTGTACTTTCGCTATGGTCAGACTCCCATTGATGCCTATGGGATCCGCCGCCTCCAGGGTGGCGGTTTGAAAACCAGGTACGCTGGGCCGTAAAAGTGCCGAGCGTACCTGCTAGTTTTTTGATAACTAGCAAAAGTAGTCAGATTGTGCCGTACTTGTGCGCGGAACATCTGGAGTGACGTAAGAATCGATCTGTTTCGGACTGAGTCCGGCGGATCGAAGTTTACGTCACAAAATTCTACTTTTGCCGGTCTGTAGCCTTTGATAACTAAGGCGAATCAGCCTCGCCACAAATACACTGCGGAATTCCAGCTTGATAACTACCCCCCATTGTGTGAATTCTTACACATGCTCAGTAGAAGCTGGTGACTCAAAAAGTGTAAATATAAAAAGACTGAGCACGTTTTGTTAATGGAAGTACATTGGAAAGCTGTTTAACATTGCATGCTCTATCTGAATCATTAAAGTTTAATTTTGACTTGAGTGTCCCTTTAACTTAAGCAGCAAAAAACATTACCATCCCCTCCTGAGGATCAAAACTCAAATTCATGAATTGAATGAATCACCATAGAATGTTGGTAGATTCCACTCCGAAGCTGTTCAATGTGGTTATGTAGGCCCACTATCCATAAGTAATAATATGACTTCCTAAAAATAGTAGCTTCTTAATTACATTTAATGGGAAACAACCAGGGCCGGCTCAAGATATTGTGCTGCCTGGGTTTAGAGAATGCAATGAAGCCCCCCTCCCCAGTAGTAACATTACTGATTAGCATATCAGCTTATTGGCCTGGCTGTTGACCATACTAAGCCTGCCTACTTATCTGCAGGCAACCAATGCTAATGTATAATTACACAATAAGTGGTCAGGAAATTATGTAAGAGATGCACTTGTCCCACTTTGAATGTTGCCTCTGACCACTGTGCATGATGAGGTTATGCTGCTGGGAGCCTGTGACTTCCTCCACGGAGACAGAGGACAGGAGTGGTCTAGGTCTGACAGTGACTGACTCAGTCACTGAAGTACTGCCCCTTGTCAAGTGCTGCCTGGATCCATTGGACCCACTTGGTCTAGGTCTGACAGTGACTGACTCAGTCACTGAAGTGCTGCCCCTTGTCAACTACTGCCTGGATCTATTTGACCCACTTGGTCCCATGGTTGAGCTGGCCCTGGAAACAACTTTTCTTTCTATTACTCCAAACACTCAGTGTCCTTCCAACCTGGGAACGAACAATAGCATAATAGCTTGTTCTATGGCTAGTTACAACCCAAGAAGCAGCCTCTTTTTGCTCAATATGTGCCTTTCACAGAGAAGAACTTTCCTGTAGCATATCAATCTGATCCTGACTTAACAGTACATTTCACCCCCGAAATACCAGGCAATCCCTCTCTGAACAAGGGAAACGGCAAAACCCCAGATGTACGTTTCGGCCTAGTGTGGGCCTCGTCAGTGAGGTGCAGCCATATCCCTCTAGGCACACTGAGCAACGGGTCCATGTCTGGATTCCTGCATCAAACTTAGGGAGACTTCCCTAAGAGTCATAATTTGCATAAATTAAAAGAGAGAAGCGCTCAACCTGGGAATGAACAATAGAATAATAGCTTGTTCTATGGCTAGTTACAACCCAAGAAGCAGCCTCTTTATGCTCAACATGTGTCTTTCACAGAGAAGAACTTTCCTGTAGCATATCAGTTTTATCCTCACTTAACAGAACAGTCCAGCCCCAAAATACTAGGCAATCCCTCTCTGAACAAGGGAAACGGCAAAACCCCAGACGTACATTTTGGCCTAGTGTGGGCCTCGTCAGTGAGGTGCAGCCATATCCCTCTAGGCACACTGAGCAACGGGTCCACGTCTGGATTCCCATACACACTTAAGGAGACTTCCCTAAGAGTCATCATTTGCATAAATTAAAAGAGAGAAGCGCTCAACCTGGGAACAAATCAGTAGCAAATCAGTCTGATCCTGACTTAACAGTACAGTCCACCCACGAAATACCAGGCAATCCCTCTCTGAACAAGGGAAACGGCAAAACCCCAGACGTACGTTTCTGCCTAGTGTGGGCCTGGTCAGTGAGGTGCAGCCATATCCCTCTTGACACACTGAGCATTGGGTCCATGTCTGGATTCCCGCATCAAACTTAGGGAGACTTCCCTAAGAGTCATAATTTGCATAAATTAAAAGAGAGAAGCGCTCAACCTGATAACGAACAATAGCATAATAGCTTGTTCTATGGCTAGTTACCACCCAAAAAGCAGCCTCTTTTTGCTCAACATGTGCCTTTCACAGAGAAGAATTTTCCTGTAGCATATCAGTCTGATCCTTTACTTAACAGTACAGTCCAGCTCCGAAATACCAGGCAATCCCTCTCTGAACAAGGGAAATGACAAAACCCCAGATGTACGTTTCGGCCTAGTGTGGACCTCGTCAGTGAGGTGCAGCCATATCCCTCTAGGCACACTGAGCAACGGGTCCACGTCTGGATTCCCACATCACACTTAGGGAGACTTCCCTAAGAGTCATAATTTGCATAAATTATAAGAGAGAAGCGCTCAACCTGGGAACGAACAATAGCATAATAGCTTGTTCTATGGCTAGATACCACTGCCCCCTCCTTAGGCCTAACCTCCAGGGAAGACTGAGAACAGGATGTTTGGGACACTTCTTTATAAAGTCTCTGATACATGTAGAAGCATGCTATTCCTATGATGGTACCCAACTTCTCTCATCAGGACCCTAGAGCAGGGGTTAAATCAACTATAAAGTCCATGCCAATTTCAGGCCATTGTCTGCTTGGCCCAGGAAGTGGTTGTAACAGACCTGAAGGAGATTTTTTTAAGTCTTTGTTAATTATACACACAAGACAAGACTGTACATAAGATTGAATATCTTTTTGCATGCTAGGCCACCAGAGCGGTCTATTAATTAACTTGTGAGTCTTATGGATACCCCCATGTCCTCCCAGAGGGGTGTCATAGAAATAAAGTACAACCCCAACTCCGCAAAAAGTTGGGACAGTAGGGAAAATGCAAAATCACAAACAAAAAGAGTAATTTGAAAATTGAATTCACTCTGTTATATATTTAAAAAACATTCACCTAGATTACGAGTTTTGCGCTAAACAGGGTGCGAAACTAACGGCAAAAAAGTTGCGTTATTTCACTCTCCATAGCGCTGCCATTACGAGTTACTGAAAAAGCCTCCTTGTGCTGTGCAATATGGTGTGTTAAGCTCCATATCGCACAAAATCCAAGGGCTGATTTGACGTGCTCATGCACACTTTCCCCCAAAGACATCAATGAGGAGAGAGTGTTAGAAAAAAACCTGGGGCCTGATCCGATATGCAGCATCGCCCGCAAAAGCCGGCGACGCCAAAATTTGACGTGCTCATGCACACTTTCCCCCAAAGACATCAATGAGGAGAGAGTGTTAGAAAAAAACCTGGGGCCTGATCCGATATGCAGCATCGCCCGCAAAAGCCGGCGACGCCAAATTTTGCGCTGGTTTGGTATCATATATACGGTGTAGCATACAACTTACGCGCGTATATTTCTGCCTTCGTCTGTATTTTTTTTACCCATAGACTGACATACAAAACACGTGCAGTTTGGTATCCAATATACAGCGTAAGGACTTACGCGCGCAGAATTCAGAAAATCTACTCCATTCTCATCTCGCCGCAAATTGCAGGCGCAGCAACCCTTGCACTGACTTAGAAACCAACGTAACTCTCTGGAGGCCTAACAAATGCATGCTCAACAACATACATAGCAGCTTGATCACAAATAGTTAAACCTCTTCAAAGCGTTTATTATTCCTGCCCCTGCAAGGGTGTCAAACCAATCACAAACAGCACAACCTCACAACAGGAAGCCTTAAAAACCCGCCAATGCACATCCTCATTAGCCACCATGTTTTCCTGCTTTCCATAGAGAGGCAGCATCATGGGGCACAAGGGGTGCATCATGGGGCACAAGGGGTGCATCATGGGACACAAAGGGTGCATCATGGGGCACAAGGGGTGCTGGAAGCCCTACAAGCCCCTGTTGTTCCGTCTATACATGCTGATGCTATAGTTGCTGCTGAGGTGCCTGGTCATGGTGCTGCCCCTGCTGCAGCTGGTCATAGAATTACATACTGCATGTAAGTGAAACTACTACATCCCACCCCCTTCCCTTAACCACCCTAATTACTGAAAAAAAATTAATTTGTTTAATTCATGTTTAGGTCACTATGATTTATTGACTATCATTAAGAAGAATCAAAATGGATGTTTATACCTTATGTTCACACCTTCTGTAAAAACATTATTTAGATATATATACCCATGTGCAGGGATAGGCAAGGTGTCTTTCACTAAAGGTCTTTACCTTAGAAAATGTCCTCCACAGCCTTGCCTTGTGCCTATCCCTGCCCATGTATCCGATCAGCCAATAGAATGCAAGCTCAATCTGATTGGCTGATTGGATCAGCCAATCGGAATTCGGCGGACGCCATCTTGGATGACGTCATTTAAAGGTACCTCATTCGTAGTTCAGTAGTCGGCCGGGATGGATGCTCCGCGGCGGCGGAGCGAAGAAAGAAGATTGAAGATGCCGCCGGAAGAATGAAGACTTTGCTGCCGCTTGGAGGAAGACGTCGCCGGAGGAAGAATTCTTCTTTGCCGCTTGGAGGAAGACATCGCCGGAGGAGGAATTCTTCTTTGCCGCTTGGAGGAAGACATCGCCCGGATCGGATCAGGAGTTCAGCCCGGTCTGGTGAAGACAAGGTAGGGAGATCTTCAGGGGGGTAGTGTTAGGCTTTTTTAAGGGGGGTTTGGGTGGTTTTAGAATAGGGGTATGTGGGTGGTGGGTTGTAATGGGGGGGGGGTATTGTATTTGTATGCAAAAGAGCTGAATTTTTTGGGGCATGCCCCACAAAAGGCCCTTTTAAGGGCTGGTAAGGTAAAGAGCTTTGAAAGTTGTTTAATTTAGAATAGGGCAGGGAATTTTTTTTATTTTGGGGGTTTATTATTTTATTAGGGGGCTTAGAATAGGTGTAATTAGCTTAAAAATCTTGTAATCTTTTTTTATTTTTTGTAATTTAGTGTTTGTTTTTTTTTGTAATTTAGTTTAGTTAATTTAATTGTATTTTTAGATAGATGTTTGTAGTTTATTTAATTTATTGATAGTGTAGGTGTATTTGTAACTTAGGTTAGGATTTATTTTACAGGTAATTGGGTAATTATTTTAACTAGGTAGATATTAAATAGTTAATTAATAGCTATTATACCTAGTTAAAATAATTAACAATTTACCTGTAAAATAAATATTAACCCTAACATAGCTACAATGTAATTATTAATTATATTGTAGCTATCTTAGGGTTTATTTTATAGGTAAGTATTTAGATTTAAATAGGAATATTTTAGTTTATAATATGAATTAGATTTATTTAATAAGAATTTAGTTAGGGGTGTTAGGGTTAGATAGAGTTAATATAGTTAATATAAATACTATAGTAACTATATTAACTATATTAACCCTAATATAATTAGGGTTAATATAGTTAATATATATAATGTAATACCTATATTAACTATAATATACTTAGGGTTAATATAGATAATATAGCTGGCGGCGGGGTAGGTAGATTAAATTAGGGGTTAATCATTTTAATAGAGATGGCGGCGGTGTAAGGGGCTTACATTAGGGGTTAATAATTTTAATATAGATGGCGGCGGTGTTAGGGGCTCACTTTAGGGGGTTATAGATATAATATAGCTGGCGGCGGGGTACGGGAGCGACGGTTTAGGGGTTAATAACTTTATTAGGTTGCGGCGGGGTATGGGAGCGGCGGTTTAGGGGTTAATAGCTTTTTTATTGTTAGGATAGTGAGGGGGGATAGCGGATAGAGGGTTAGACGTGTCGGGCTTTGTTAGGGAGGCGTGTTAGATGTGTCGGGCTATGTTTAGGAGGCGTGTTAGACAGTGCGGGTGTTTTAGACTTTAGTCAGGTTTTATAGGCGCCGGCAGTTTCTAACGTGCCGCAAGTCACTGGCGACGCCAGAAATTTGTACTTGCGCAGATTTCTGGACATCGCTGGTTTGTCAGACTTGCGGCACGTTAGCATCTGACGGCGACTTATATGGGATAGCTCGAGTTGCGAGCTGAAACTGCGGGCGACGCCGGTTCCCTCGCTTGCGCCGCAAACTGCGATCTATATCGGATCGCGCCCCCAGTATTTCACTCAGGCTTTATTTATTCCATAACTTATCACCCAATATTGCTAGCAGTCTCCTGACAAGCCACTAATTTTATTCACACTAAATATTTTCCCTTTCCTATTATTTAATCAGAAAGAAAAGATATACTAAGGTTATGATTCACAACCTTACTATATCTTTTCTTTCTAATTAAATACTACTTATAATAAACCTCAGGTGCTGGTTAAAGTGCTTTACCTTTGCATATAAAGCTCCAGGGACACAGTGGCAGCTTGCTTCTTGAATCTTTCCCTCTCTCTCTGTCTCACTCAGAGTCATTTTCTGGTACTAAGCAGCATCATGTGGGAGTGGCCACAACCCTGCAAAACGTGGCGTCGCATGTGTTAAGGAGGAGTCAGGACCAGTATTCATCTGTCTTACTCCTCCCTCCCCACAGCAAAATGGGTGGCGGACACTGCAAGGGCCAGTCACGGACACCAGTGTCCGTGTACGGACACTTTGCCTATCCCTGGCCTTATTATATGTTTAAACAATATTAGTGTACTAAAACACCCCTCACATGGATGTGGATTACAATTATATGGTAAATAACAGAGGACAAGATTTATGGTGAACTATAAGAATATTTATTTCTTTTTAGGCTTCTTGGATGAGGGGGCTGAGGTGACTGTAGTGGGTTTCCTGGTTCTCCTTGTTTGGGAAGATTCAGATGATTCTGCTGGAGTGCTGGCCACAGATGATAGGCTGGAGGCAGTGTCCTGCTGGTGTGTGAAGTGCTCAACCAACACACCCAAGAGTTGGTTTTGTTCCCGCCATCTGTTGTCAATCTGCATCTGCATATCAGAAATAACTCATCATCTGCAACTGGTTTTGTACAATTCCATTTAATGATGATGCTATGTCCCTCTGCAGCTCTATGGTACACTGGAGTAACCTCTGTTGGCTCCTGTGAAACCTGTGTTGGCCTTTTTGTCTGCTCTCGCAGCTTGTTATGAGCCTCCTCTGGAGTGAAATGTATTCCTCACCCAGGAGAGAATACAGTGGATCTACAGGCTCTTGAGCAGCAGTGATTCTAGGTGCAGGTTCAGCTCTATCTGCTGGTGCATCATGGACAACTTCAGCGCGGGTGCTTCAGGGACAACTTCAGCTGCTGGTGCTTCATGGACAACTTCAGCTGCTGGTACTTCAGGGACAACTTCAGCTGCTGGTGCTTCAGGGACAACTTCAGCTATATGCTCATCTGAGGATGGTGGAGCTCTCCCAAGGGAAGCGGATGGTGGAGCTCTCCCAAGGGAAGCAGATGGTGGAGCTCTCCCAAGGGAAGCGGATGGTGGAGCTCTCCCAAGAGAAGAGGATGGTGGAGCTCTCAGGCTGGATTGGTAGTCCCATTGACAACTAGTGTGTGACCACTCAGCCTGTCTAGTTTGCATTTCTTGCGACATCCCCTGTGTGGAAAAGCCATGACTGGCCTGATATTGTGTTGGGGGGTAAAGACATGGACCCTTCGTGGCTGACTTGGCTCCACCTCAAAACCAAAAGAATATTCCTCAGGCCAGGTATCTTGCCAGGGGTCGTATGCCAATGGTGGTGGCATAACTTCTGGGTCCTCAACGGAGGCAATCCAACCCTGCTCATGCATGGGAGCATACTGTCCATGTTGCTGCCTGAAGACTGGTGGTGGAGGAGGCTGCATGCCTGTGACTGGTGGTGGTGGTGGAGGTGGCGGAATGCCTGTTTGCAGCCTGGTGACAGGAGGTTCTGTGGAGGAGTCAAATGATGATAGGGATTAGTACAGTCATATATATGTCCATGTGGGCATACAATGTACATTGATACATGCTAGGGACAATACTCCTTCTCATGTCAAACTGTATAACATGCATGTGCACAATGTGATTTGTGATATGAGGGATTTTAATCTGCACAGTATACAGGTATGCGTTTCATACAATAGTTATGTGTACCTGTCAGTGATGGAGAAAATTTGTTCGTTAAATGACACTATGGTCACACAATTTACTTTAGCCTGATATAGACACAGAACCTGCTTTCGGAGCTAAAAGTATTGTGATGGCTATAGTGTCCATTTACTGAAAACTCTACATGTGGCTTGTGGCCTGTGTTACTCTGAGACATGTTAGTATTGCACTATTCCACCTCATATCATGAATTGCATTGTGTTAAGTAGCATTAATGTCAAATATAATTGTAGATGTTTTTGTTAGTAGGCCAAATACCATGCTCCTCATTGTGTACATGAATGTGTGACATTAAAGGATGTTATATCTCAAATACTGTCAGGGATTCACCTCTTTTCATGCTGTACCTTTAAGGAAGTGAACTCACTAGCCCTATTTAAGGCACCTCCCAACAGAACTCATTGCTTGGTAATTTGTTGCTCAGTGACAGGCTGCATCTGAAGAGACCTAGCCATTTATACAACATTGTATTTAATTACATTACTCTCTAAACTCACCTTGAGTTTCTACTTGCTGAATCTACCTGCTTATGCTCTTTAGTGGTTAGAGCTTTTCACCGTTTATATTAGTCAGAGATCTCTCTGTCTCACCTGTAATGAAGTTACTCCCTGCAGCGTGTGACGTCACGCCTGACTTTCTCCCGCCGCGGCTGTGTCTCCGGCTCTCTCCGGTAACGCTGGGACTGTTTGCTGTCTGGTAACAGTATTACTCTGCTCATTGCCACCTCCTGTAATACTGGTCTGTATATTTTGCATTATACGAACTGCATGCACTACTACAACTCTATTAATCTATCTGCAAGCATGCCATATTAACTGTGTAACAAACGCTCACACTTGCTGGGGAATTATATCTGCTTACTAACTTGAATACTAATAACTTTGACAAAGATATATTTTGCTACAATTTGTTCATAACGGACTTCCTAAGCATACTCTAGTAATTTTCAAACTTATCTTTAAATCTGCTTGCAAATGACTGTCTGTATAAAATCAATTACACCTGCTTCATAAGAACAACACAGCTACCTATATTTACATTGGACAAGTTTGGATATAACTAAATATTCATTCTCAAATCTGGATTATACTATATTCTAAGCTTGGTTAGTTTTATTCATATAACTAATTGCTGTGTGATTGCTGGTGTGTTTGACAAAGCCTTCTGTATATATTTTATGTTTGACTGTTTGTGTGTCTGAATCAAGGCTCCTGCAGTATTTAACTCTTTCACTACTAGTGAATAGTTAATCTCAATCTATTCTCTCCTTTCTGCTGCCAGCAGACTTTGTTGCGTGAAGGTTCCGTATTCACTCAGCTACCCTGCTGTAGTGACCCTCAGATCAATGAGCATATCAGGGTTCCCTTAAGTTCAATCTGTGGGAATCCGAGGTAAGGTGTGAGACTGAGTGGTCCTGCATTGGCAGTAAGCTGTTTTAGTAGAGTTATCTATAAAAACCTAACAAATTACCAAGCCATAAAAAGAATACTACTAACAGCTTAAATCATGGACATAAGTGAACTGTTCAGGAGAGTTGGTTCTTTAGCCCAGAGTATGGATCACATGATTCAAGGCTTAAGGGACATTCAATTAGAGAATCAGAATATCAAAAAATGTATTAATGATCACCTTGCTAACAAGACTCCCAATGTTGAGCCAACCCCAGAACCCATTGTTAGTTCGCCTGAAAAGTATTCTGGGGACAGATCTATGTTCAGGGATTTCAGGAATTCCTGCACTCTGCTATTTACTTTGAAACCTAAGTCATACCCAACTGAGAGGATTAAAGTTTTAACTGTAATTTCATTTCTCAGAGGTGAGGCCAGGTCTTGGGCCAATGCCTTTTATGAAAAGGATGACCCCATTCTAAATTCCCTAGAAGAATTTTTCTCTGCTATGTCTCTCTTATACGAAGATCACAATAAGCAGAACACTGCTGAAATTGCCATTAGATGTTTACGGCAGGGCAAAAGAATGGTAGAAGATTACATTACTGAATTCAAAAGGTGGGCACCTGACACCCTCTGGAATATTCCTGCTCTACGCAATCAGTTCTGTTTAGGGCTCAACGATGCAGTCAAGGATGAGTTGGCAAGGGGTGTGATCCCAGAGGACTTGGATGCCTTGATGACTCTCTCTATTGGCATAGATTGCCGACTTAGGGAAAGGAAGTCAGAAAGATCTTCTACTGAGTATACCACCAGGAGGACTCCTAACTATCATCACTCAATTCCTTCCACAGTATCTAACAGATCCCTTGAAGAACCGATGGATGTTGCAGTCATTAGGGGACCCTTAAGACCCGAAGAGAAAGCAAGGCGAAAGCTTCTAAACTTATGTTTATACTGTGCTGAAAAGAACCATGGAGTTAGGGACTGTCCCTCCCTGCTTCGACAAAAGAAGGGTAAGACTTCATCTAATGACCATACAGTTAATTTGGTTAACAGCATAAAATCTCATCTATCTATTTATGTCTCCCTACAGTGGTCCCATCAGAAGATAAACGTTCAGGCTGTAATTGACTCTGGGGCTTCTGGGAATTTTGCTGATAATACTTTTGTTGTTAATAATCACATACCACTAATAAAAAAGAATGTTGCACTAGCAATTCGTCTGGTTTACGGTTCATTTTTTAGCTCTGGTCCCATAACTCACCACACCATCCCACTCAAAGTTGTTACCCCTTCAGGACACACAGAGCTTATTTCGTTTGATGTCCTTCCATCTTCTGTTTATCCTATAATCCTTGGGTTGAATTGGTTAATAAAACATAATCCCACTATAACGTGGTCTACTTCTTCTGTGGTTTTCGATTCAAATCACTGTAAGCAATCTTGTTTTGGGGTACACACACTTTGTCAATTGCTTGAACATAAGTTACCAGAATGCTACAGTATAGTGAGTTTGCTGATGTTTTTGACAAAAAAGAGGCTGAGTCCTTGCCTCCACACAGAGACTATGACTGTCCTATTGATCTTATACCTGGAAGCTCCATACCTTACGGTCACATATATCCGTTGTCACAGCCAGAGTTAAATCATATAAAACAATATTTAGATGACAACTTGAAAAAAGGGTTTATTAGACCTTCTACCTCCTCTGCAGCTGCGGCAATGTTTTTTTGTAAAAAATAAGGATGGCAGTCTGCGGCCTATTATCGATTATAGGCAGTTGAATAAACGCACAAAAAAGAACAGATACCCCCTGCCCCTCATACCTGAACTTATTGAACGTTTACAAGGTGCCACGGTTTTTACTAAACTAGACCTCAGAGGTGCCTATAATTTGATCAGGATGAGGGCAGAGGATGAATGGCTAACTGCTTTCCGTACAAGATACGGATTATATGAATACACTGTAATGCCCTTTGGGTTGTGCAATGCCCCAGCGACATTTCAATGTTTTATAAATGACTTATTGGATGCCTGTATAGTCGTCTACTTGGATGACATTTTGGTTTACTCAAATTCTCTAGAGGCTCATATTGTACATGTCAAACAAGTGTTAACACGTTTAAGGGCGCACCATCTCTATGCTAAACTTGAAAAGTGTATTTTTAACACAAACACCATATCATTCCTTGGATATTGCATTTCACGAGCTGGAATTTCAATGGAATCAAGCAAAGTGGATGCCATCACAAACTGGCCTATTCCACGTAATAAAAAAGATGTCCAAAGATTCCTTGGCTTTGCGAACTTTTATAGAAAGTTCATTAAAGATTTCTCTCTTACAGTCAGACCCCTTACTACGCTAACTCTAAACAGGTTAAGTTTGTCTGGAATCAAGATGCTGATCATTCCTTCAATATTCTAAAAAGTAAATTTATTTCAGCCCCTATATTACAATTCCCAGATCCCACATGTCAATTTACGCTCGAAGTTGATGCTTCTGAGTTTGCTGTAGGGGCCATTCTATCACAGAGACCCTCTGATAAAGAACCTTTGCATCCTGTCTCCTACTATTCTAGAACCATGAGTTCAGCGGAGATTAATTATGGAATCGGTGATAAGGAACTTCTTGCAATCAAAGCAGCTTTGGAGTTTTGGCGACACCTCCTGGAAGGTGCAACATATCCAATCACTATTTATACAGATCACTGTAACTTACAATATTTAAAATCAAACAAGACCCTTACTGCACGCCAGGTTCGATGGAGTTTGTTTTTCTCTCGTTTTGATTATGTTATTACTTATAGACCAGGATCCAAAAATATGAAAGCTGATGCTCTATCTAGAAAAGACCCCCGTCCAACTGATGTAGATTCTCCTTCATCTATCATACCTTCGGATAGAATTATCTGTCTAACAACTGATTTTAAAACCACTCTACAAGAACATCTAAGGGTTGATTCTTCTTTGGATCATTTGACTGTACGAAAACATTCAGACAATCTATATTACCATGGCACTCTATTGTATATACCTCCTTCTCTCAGGAATGAGGTACTTGCCTCTGCCCACGACTCCTTGTTGGCAGGTCATCCCGGAGTTCATAGAACTGCTCATTTGCTCAAAAGGAATTATTGGTGGCCCAAGATGCATGATACTATTCAACAGTATATTGAATCCTGCGTTGTATGTACCACTAAGAAACATCAGCATAAGAGCCCTTATGGATACCTTCTGTCCTTGCCAGTACCAGATAGACCTTGGGCAGCAATTGCGATGGATTTCATTGTTGACTTACCTTCATCTACTAACTATAATACCATACTAGTAGTAGTGGACTTATTCTCTAAAATGGCACATTTCTTACCACATAGAGGATTATCAACAGCATCAGAAACTGCCTCACTTTTTCTGAATCAGATTGTGAAATTACATGGTTTACCTGAGTCAATTACCACGGATAGAGGTACGCAATTCACCTCAAGGTTTTGGAATCAACTGTGCTCCTCTCTCAATATCTCCAAACGATTGAGTACCGCCTATCATCCACAAACGAATGGTCAAACAGAGAGAACAAACCAAACATTAGAGCAATATCTTCGTTGCTACTGCACCCAACAACAAGATAACTGGCATTCTCTACTTGCTACTGCCGAATTTGCCCATAATAATGCTCTGAATTCTTCAACTAAAATTACACCATTTTATATCAACTATGGATTTCATCCCTCATATTACCCAAATCAGATCAACAATTCCGATATGCCTATAGTCAACGACCTTATTAACTCCATTGCCACCAATTTCACAACATTGAAACAAGTCTTACAAGAAGCTCAGGCTGTTCAGAAACACCACTATGATCTACGTAGATCCAAGCCTCCAGATTACAAGATTGGCGACAAAGTCTGGTTAAGCACTAAACATCTTAGGTTACAAGTCCCTTCTGAAAAGCTGGCTTCTTTATATTTAGGACCTTATGTGATACAAAAGGTCATCAATGTGAATGCTGTAACACTTCAGCTACCGGATTCTTTAAAGATGCATCCCACGTTCCACGTTTCACTCCTAAAACCGTATAGTACTATGAGAGGCACAATTCAGAATGACACTGTGAATCCTTCAGTTTCTGATGGCATGGAGTATGAAGTTGAGTCTATCTTAGACTCTCGTTACCATTGTAATCAACTCCAATATCTTGTCAGTTGGAAAGGGTTTGGTCCGGAGGAGGACTCTTGGGAACCCTCCACTCATATCTCTGCTCCCCATCTTGTCTCCTTGTTTCATCGTAGGAATCCTGACCGTCCAGGTCCTTGATCCGCAGAGCGGCTCCTTGGGGGGGGTGTCCTGTCAGGGATTCACCTCTTTTCATGCTGTACCTTTAAGGAAGTGAACTCACTAGCCCTATTTAAGGCACCTCCCAACAGAACTCATTGCTTGGTAATTTGTTGCTCAGTGACAAGCTGCATCTGAAGAGACCTAGCCGTTTATACAACATTGTATTTAATTACATTACTCTCTAAACTCACCTTGAGTTTCTACTTGCTGAATCTACCTGCTTATGCTCTTTAGTGGTTAGAGCTTTTCACCGTTTATATTAGTCAGAGATCTCTCTGTCTCACCTGTATTGAAGTTACTCCCTGCAGAGTGTGACGTCACGCCTGACTTTCTCCCGCCGCGGCTGTGTCTCCGGCTCTCTCCGGTACCGCTGGGACTGTTTGCTGTCTGGTAACAGTATTACTCTGCTCATTGCCACCTCCTGTAATACTGGTCTGTATATTTTGCATTATACGAACTGCATGTACTACTACAACTCCATTAATCTATCTGCAAGCATGCCATATTAACTGTGTAACAAACGCTCACACTTGCTGGGGAATTATATCTGCTTACTAACTTGAATACTAATAACTTTGACAAAGATATATTTTGCTACAATTTGTTCATAACGGACTTCCTAAGCATACTCTAGTAATTTTCAAACTTATCTTTAAATCTGCTTGCAAATGACTGTCTGTATGAAATCTATTACACCTGCTTCATAAGAACAACACAGCTACCTATATTTACATTGGACAAGTTTGGATATAACTAAATATTCATTCTCAAATCTGGATTGACAGGCTCAGAAAAGTCAAAAATAGTGAGATATCTTGCAGAGGGATGCAGCACTCTTAAAATTGCAAAGCTTCTGAAGCGTGATCATCGAACAATCAAGCGTTTCATTCAAAATAGTCAACAGGGTCGCAAGAAGCGTGTGGAAAAACCAAGGCGCAAAATAACTGCCCATGAACTGAGAAAAGTCAAGCATGCAGCTGCCAAGATGCCACTTGCCACCAGTTTGGCCATATTTCAGAGCTGCAACATCACTGGAGTGCCCAAAAGCACAAGGTGTGCAATACTCAGAGACATGGCCAAGGTAAGAAAGGCTGAAAGACGACCACCACTGAACAAGACACACAAGCTGAAACGTCAAGACTGGGCCAAGAAATATCTCAAGACTGATTTTTCTAAGGTTTTATGGACTAATGAAATGAGAGTGAGTCTTGATGGGCCAGATGGATGGGCCCATGGCTGGATTGGTAAAGGGCAGAGAGCTCCAGTCCGACTCAGATGCCAGCAAGGTGGAGGTGGAGTACTGGTTTGGGCTGGTATCATCAAAGATGAGCTTGTGGGGCCTTTTTGGGTTGAGGATGGAGTCAAGCTCAACTCCCAGTCCTACTGCCATTTTCTGGAAGACACCTTCTTCAAGAAGTGGTACAGGAAGAAGTCTGCATCCTTCAAGAAAAACATGATTTTCATGCAGGACAATGCTCCATCACACGCGTCCAAGTACTCCACAGCGTGGCTGGCAAGAAAGGGTATAAAAGAAGAAAATCTAATGACATGGCCTCCTTGTTCACCTGATCTGAACCCCATTGAGAACCTGTGGTCCATCATCAAATGTGAGATTTACAAGGAGGGAAAACAGTACACCTCTCTGAACAGTGTCTGGGAGGCTGTGGTTGCTGCTGCACACAATGTTGATGGTGAACAGATCAAAACACTGACAGAATCCATGGATGGCAGGCTTTTGAGTGTCCTTGCAAAGAAAGGTGGCTATATTGGTCACTGATTTGTTTTTGTTTTGTTTTTGAATGTCAGAAATGTATATTTGTGAATGTTGAGATGTTATATTGGTTTCACTGGTAAAAATAAATAATTGAAATGGGTATATATTTGTTTTTAGTTAAGTTGCCTAATAATTATGCACAGTAATAGTCACCTGCACACACAGATATCCCCCTAAAATAGCTAAAACTAAAAACAAACTAAAAACTACTTCCAAAAATATTCAGCTTTGATATTAATGAGTTTTTTGGGTTCATTGACAACATGGTTGTTGTTCAATAATAAAATTAATCCTCAAAAATACAACTTGCCTAATAATTCTGCACTCCCTGTATAGTGAGTTTGCTGATGTTTTTGACAAAAAAGAGGCTGAGTCCTTGCCTCCACACAGAGACTATGACTGTCCTATTGATCTTATACCTGGAAGCTCCATACCTTACGGTCACATATATCCGTTGTCACAGCCAGAGTTAAATCATATAAAACAATATTTAGATGACAACTTGAAAAAAGGGTTTATTAGACCTTCTACCTCCTCTGCAGCTGCGGCAATGTTTTTTGTAAAAAATAAGGATGGCAGTCTGCGGCCTATTATCGATTATAGGCAGTTGAATAAACGCACAAAAAAGAACAGATACCCCCTGCCCCTCATACCTGAACTTATTGAACGTTTACAAGGTGCCACGGTTTTTACTAAACTAGACCTCAAAGGTGCCTATAATTTGATCAGGATGAGGGCAGGGGATGAATGGCTAACTGCTTTCCGTACAAGATACGGATTATATGAATACACTGTAATGCCCTTTGGGTTGTGCAATGCCCCAGCGACATTTCAATGTTTTATAAATGACTTATTGGATGCCTGTATAGTCGTCTACTTGGATGACATTTTGGTTTACTCAAATTCTCTAGAGGCTCATATTGTACATGTCAAACAAGTGTTAACACGTTTAAGGGCGCACCATCTCTATGCTAAACTTGAAAAGTGTATTTTTAACACAAACACCATATCATTCCTTGGATATTGCATTTCACCAGCTGGAATTTCAATGGAATCAAGCAAAGTGGACGCCATCACAAACTGGCCTATTCCACGTAATAAAAAAGATGTCCAAAGATTCCTTGGCTTTGCGAACTTTTATAGAAAGTTCATTAAAGATTTCTCTCTTACAGTCAGACCCCTTACTACGCTAACTCGTAAACAGGTTAAGTTTGTCTGGAATCAAGATGCTGATCATTCCTTCAATATTCTAAAAAGTTAATTTATTTCAGCCCCTATATTACGATTCCCAGATCCCACATGTCAATTTACGCTCAAAGTTGATGCTTCTGAGTTTGCTGTAGGGGCCATTCTATCACAGAGACGCTCTGATAAAGAACCTTTGCATCCTGTCTCCTACTATTCTAGAACCATGAGTTCAGCGGAGATTAATTATGGAATCGGTGATAAGGAACTTCTGGCAATCAAAGCAGCTTTGGAGTTTTGGCGACACCTCCTGGAAGGTGCAACATATCCAATCACTATTTATACAGATCACCGTAACTTACAATATTTAAAATCAAACAAGACCCTTACTGCACGCCAGGTTCGATGGAGTTTGTTTTTCTCTCGTCTTGATTATGTTATTACTTATAGACCAGGATCCAAAAATATGAAAGCTGATGCTCTATCTAGAAAAGACCCCCGTCCAACTGATGTAGATTCTCCTTCATCTATCATACCTTCGGATAGAATTATCTGTCTAACAACTGATTTTAAAACCACTCTACAAGAACATCTAAGGGTTGATTCTTCTTTGGATCATTTGACTGTACGAAAACATTCAGACAATCTCTATTACCATGGCACTCTATTGTATATACCTCCTTCTCTCAGGAATGAGGTACTTGCCTCTGCCCACGACTCCTTGTTGGCAGGTCATCCCGGAGTTCATAGAACTGCTCATTTGCTCAAAAGGAATTATTGGTGGCCCAAGATGCATGATACTATTCAACAGTATATTGAATCCTGCGTTGTATGTACCACTAAGAAACATCAGCATAAGAGCCCTTATGGATACCTTCTGTCCTTGCCAGTACCAGATAGACCTTGGGCAGCAATTGCGATGGATTTCATTGTTGACTTACCTTCATCTACTAACTATAATACCATACTAGTAGTAGTGGACTTATTCTCTAAAATGGCACATTTCTTACCACATAGAGGATTATCTACAGCATCAGAAACTGCCTCACTTTTTCTGAATCAGATTGTGAAATTACATGGTTTACCTGAGTCAATTACCACGGATAGAGGTACGCAATTCACCTCAAGGTTTTGGAATCAACTGTGCTCCTCTCTCAATATCTCCAAACGATTGAGTACCGCCTATCATCCACAAACGAATGGTCAAACAGAGAGAACAAACCAAACATTAGAGCAATATCTTCGTTGCTACTGCACCCAACAACAAGATAACTGGCATTCTCTACTTGCTACTGCCGAATTTGCCCATAATAATGCTCTGAATTCTTCAACTAAACTTACACCATTTTATATCAACTATGGATTTCATCCCTCATATTACCCAAATCAGATCAACAATTCCGATATGCCTATAGTCAACGACCTTATTAACTCCATTGCCACCAATTTCACAACATTGAAACAAGTCTTACAAGAAGCTCAGGCTGTTCAGAAACACCACTATGATCTACGTAGATCCAAGCCTCCAGATTACAAGATTGGCGACAAAGTCTGGTTAAGCACTAAACATCTTAGGTTACAAGTCCCTTCTGAAAAGCTGGCTTCTTTATATTTAGGACCTTATGTGATACAAAAGGTCATCAATGTGAATGCTGTAACACTTCAGCTACCGGATTCTTTAAAGATGCATCCCACGTTCCACGTTTCACTCCTAAAACCGTATAGTACTATGAGAGGCACAATTCAGAATGACACTGTGAATCCTTCAGTTTCTGATGGCATGGAGTATGAAGTTGAGTCTATCTTAGACTCTCGTTACCATCGTAATCAACTCCAATATCTTGTCAGTTGGAAAGGGTTTGGTCTTGGGAACCCTCCACTCATATCTCTGCTCCCCGTCTTGTCTCCTTGTTTCATCGTAGGAATCCTGACCGTCCAGGTCCTTGATCCACGGAGCGGCTCCTTGGGGGGGGTGTCCTGTCAGGGATTCACCTCTTTTCATGCTGTACCTTTAAGGAAGTGAACTCACTAGCCCTATTTAAGGCACCTCCCAACAGAACTCATTGCTTGGTAATTTGTTGCTCAGTGACAAGATGCATCTGAAGAGACCTAGCCGTTTATACAACATTGTATTTAATTACATTACTCTCTAAACTCACCTTGAGTTTCTACTTGCTGAATCTACCTGCTTATGCTCTTTAGTGGTTAGAGCTTTTCACCGTTTATATTAGTCAGAGATCTCTCTGTCTCACCTGTATTGAAGTTACTCCCTGCAGAGTGTGACGTCACGCCTGACTTTCTCCCGCCGCGGCTGTGTCTCCGGCTCTCTCCGGTACCGCTGGGACTGTTTGCTGTCTGGTAACAGTATTACTCTGCTCATTGCCACCTCCTGTAATACTGGTCTGTATATTTTGCATTATACGAACTGCATGTACTACTACAACTCCATTAATCTATCTGCAAGCATGCCATATTAACTGTGTAACAAACGCTCACACTTGCTGGGGAATTATATCTGCTTACTAACTTGAATACTAATAACTTTGACAAAGATATATTTTGCTACAATTTGTTCATAACGGACTTCCTAAGCATACTCTAGTAATTTTCAAACTTATCTTTAAATCTGCTTGCAAATGACTGTCTGTATGAAATCTATTACACCTGCTTCATAAGAACAACACAGCTACCTATATTTACATTGGACAAGTTTGGATATAACTAAATATTCATTCTCAAATCTGGATTATACTATATTCTAAGCTTGGTTAGTTTTATTCATATAACTAATTGCTGTGTGATTTCTGGTGTGTTTGACAAAGCCTTCTGTATATATTTTATGTTTGACTGTTTGTGTGTCTGAATCAAGGCTCCTGCAGTATTTAACTCTTTCACTACTAGTGAGTAGTTAATCTCAATCTATTCTCTCCTTTCTGCTGCCAGCAGACTTTGTTGCGTGAAGGTTCCGTATTCACTCAGCTACCCTGCTGTAGTGACCCTCAGATCAATGAGCATATCAGGGTTCCCTTAAGTTCAATCTGTGGGGAATCCGAGGTAAGGTGTGAGACTGAGTGGTCCTGCATTGGCAGTAAGCTGTTTTAGTAGTGTTATCTATAAAAACCTAAAAAATACATATAATACTTGTGTGTGGGATGTTACTCACCAGCATGAGGTGCTGTGGTTGCAGCCCCTGCGTCACGAGCCCCTGGAAGTCCACGGACTGCTGTGATACTCAGGGACCAGCGTATCATCTCCTGCCAGGTGTTGTATTCGGTTTCCAGGGGTGGACCACCGCCTGTTCCCCTCTGGTGCATGGCTTCCTGCCCCATCTTCTCTTTCACCCACCTCTTACAATCATTCCACCTTTTTTTAAGTCCCTCGACAGTCCTCCTCTGTGGGGCCACACTGTTTACAACATCCTCTACCGCCAACCATGCTGCCTTACGCCTTCGGGCAACGCCTTTGCCCTTCTCCTGGCCAAAGAGGGCACTGTGGTTGTCCATGATGGCCTGGACTAGTGCAACATTCTCATCGAATGAGAAGTTTGGGCTCCTCCTCTGTGGCCACCTGGCTTGCTCCCTGTGATGTCCCTGGTGTGGGTTCCTCCCTATCCTCTCCCTCCTCCCCCCTTCTGTCCCCATGTGCACCCTGTGTCCCTCTTCTAAGTGTGCCTGGTCTCTGAGCATCTCCCCTCCCATAATCCCTTCTAACTCTCCCTCTCCCCACTCCACTTACTCCCTGACGGGGACCCCACTGCTCCTCCTGTCCGCTACAATACTCCTCTCCCTGCAATTCCGCTCCCCTCCTCCCCTCCGCCCTACCTTTCCCTGACATCCTCATACTACACACACTCACACACTCACTCCCAGTTCAATCACACATAATCACAACCAAACACTCAGCCTATCACACTGTAAAATTGAAATAAAATGTGTAAGGTGTTAGAAAAAAAAAAGTGTTGTGTATTTTGTATATGTATGTATGTATGCAATATATGTGCAATATGTAAAAATAAGTGTAAGTAAATGTACAAGCTTACCCAAACAAAAATATGACTAACTATTATGCTGCGCCTCTCTCACTACTCTTACTAATCCTAAACTCACTGTAGTGTGCTGTAGCTCAACGAACCATCCAAACACACTGAAGAAAATGGCGGCTGTGCATGGGTTTATATATGACTTTTGAATAGCGTAATTACGTTGCGCATTTTTAGATAGAGTTAGCCTAATTTGCATAAAACTACACTTAATTGAGACTTTACGTGGACAAACTACTGGCGTAAGTACTTGCGACGACTAAAATGTGTATTTGCGCACTTTTCGGAACAACGCCAGTTTGTCCTACTTACTTTAGCATCTGACTGCGCCGTATATTGGATACCCCAATGTGCGAGGGTTCCCTCGCTTGCACCGAAAACTACGCCGTATATCAGATCGCGCCCCTGAAGTGTGGAATGAAAAATCTCCGTAACGCAACCCCATTGATGTCTATGGGGGGAAAAAAGCTACGTTTAAACCTAACACCCTAACATAAACCCCAAGTCTAAACACCCCTAATCTGCCGCCCCCGACATCGCTGACACCTAAATAAAGTTATTAACCCCTAATCCTCCACTCCCAACATAGCCAACACTAATAAAAGCTATTAACCGCTAATCCACCACTCTCCGACATCGCCGCCACTAAATAAAATTATTAATCCCTAAACCGCGCTCCCTGACATCGCCACCACTAAATAAAATGATTTACCCCTAAACCTCCGGCTTCCCATATCGCCGCTACTAAATAAACCTATTAACCCCTAAACCTCCGGCCCCCCACATCGCTGCCACTAAATAAACCTATTAACCCCTTAGCCGCCAGCCCCCCACATTGCAAAACACTAAATTAATCTATTAACTGCTAAACCTAACACCCCCCTAACTTTAAATTACAATATAACTATATTTAAATAAATAAAAACTTACCTGTGAAATAAAAATGAACCTAAATTTAAACTATAAATTAACCTAACATAACTATTATAATAAAATAAAAAAAAATACCAATTAAAAACCTAAATTGCAAATTTAAAAAAACCTAACAGTATGAAAAAAATAAAAAAATAAAATTACAAAAAATAATTAACACCAAGCTTACACAAAATAATAAACGAAATGATCAAAAATAAACACAATTACACCTAATCTAATAGCCCTATAAAAATAAACAAGCTGCCCCAAAATAAAAACACCCCCTAACCTACAATAAACTACCAATAGCCCTTAAAAAGGCCTTTTGTAGGGCATTGCCCCAAGTTAAACAGCTCTTTTACCTGTAAAAAAAATACAAAATCGCCCCAACAGTAAAATCCACCACCCAACCAACCCCCCAAAATAAAAAAAACTAACTCTAAAAAATCCTAAACTACCCATTGCCCCTAAAGGGGCATTTGTATGGGCATTGCCCTTAAAAAGGCATTCAGCTCTTTTTAACTGCCCGTTATAGGGCATTCAGCTCTTTTACCAGTGCCCATCCCTAATCTAAAAAAAAAACACCCAAAAAAATTTAAAAAAACCTAACACTAACCCCATAAATTTACTCATGGTTCCTCAAATCCGAACATCCATCTACATCCAGGCAGCGAGAAGTCTTCATCCAGGTGGCGACACCTATCTCGTGGACGTCTTCTTGCTTTATCCCGGTGGCGCGGAGCGGAGCTATCCTGGAAGCCAATGCCATCCTGCGCGGAGCGTCCTCTTCATATGGTCACTGCCATACACTGAAGTTGAATGCAAGGTAGCCATTTCAAAATGGCATACCTTGCATTCCTATTGGCTGATTTGATTCAAATCAGCAAATAGGATGAGAGCTTCTGAAATCCTATTGGCTGTTCAAAACAGCCAATAGTAGCTGTTTTGAACAGCCAACAGTAGCTCTCATCCTATTTGCTGTTTTGGGGTTTAGGAGTTAATAGGTAAGCTATGGGTGTTAGTGTACTTTGTAACAGTTTAATTATGAGTTTTGTGAAACATTTTTGTTTTGCAAAAACCATAACTACTGCTCTCAGATGGCGATATGGAACGTGTCGGTATAGGCTGTAATGCTAGCATTTTAGCTGGACCGCACAACCTGTAATACCGGCGCTATGAAAATACCACACAAAAATGTCATTTTTTGAGTGCTGAATGGACGTTGCATTACAGGCTAAAATGCTTACGGTATAGCTATACCGACAAGACTCGAAATATGCATTCCTCGCCATTCCAGCCAATTTTACAGTGTTAAAAGCAGTACCGCACCATAACACAAAACTCGCAATCTAGCCGATTATTAGCACATTATTTGATCTTTTACTTTGTGAATTTAATGTATTTTTGAAAATATACACTTATTTCAAATCTGAGAACTACAACACATTCCAAAAATTTTGGACGGGGCAATTTAGGACTAATAGTGATGTGACAAGTTGAAATAAGAAGGTGATGTGAAACAGGTGAGGCAATCGTGTAATCATAGTATATAAGGAGCCTCCAAAAAAGGTCTAGTCCTTCAAGAGCAAAGATAGGTCGAGGCTCGCCAATATGGAAACAAATGACTCAGCAAATAATCCAACAATTTGAGAACAACATTACCCAAAGACAAAATCGGTAGGATTTTGGGCATCTCACCTTCTACAGTGCACAACATAATTAAAAGATTCAAGGAATCCGGTCAAATCTCGGTGCATAAAGGGCAAGGCCGAAAATCACTTCTGAATGCGTGTGATCTCCAATCCCTCAGATATCACTGTCTCAAAAACCGTCATGAGTCTGTAATTGACATGGGCTCAGGAATACTTTGGTAAACCTTTGTCAGTCAACACCATTCACAGCGGCATCCACAGATGCAAGTTAAGGCTTTACTATGCAAAGCAGAAGCCATACATCAACACAGTCCAGAAGTGCCTCCGACTTCTCTGGGCTCGGTCTCATCTGAGATGGACAGTGGCACAGTGGAATCGTGTTTTGTGGTCCAATTAGTCAACATTTCAAATAGTTTTTGAAAAAAACAGCTGTCTCCAGGCCAGAGAGGAAAAGGACCATCCGAACATCAGGTACAAAAGCCAGCTTCTGTCATGGTATTAGGTCTTCTTATTGAGGGCTGTAATAGGTTGAATAAACACAAGAGAAATCCCTTATAAACTTACTGTAAAAGCTGTGAAGTCCAAAAAGCATTGGATGGCACTGGATGGCTCTTGTACTGTCTGGAGTGGACTAACAAGAAATAGGCAGCTAAGGGGTTACTATAGCACTCACTCTCACTCAAAAAAGTCAAAAATAAAATCATACATACTTTATTATTTATGTTTTAAAATCTAGGATAAATATCCCTAGGAATCTTTAAATTACCCACAACCATGTATTAAACTAAAGTTTAAAAGTAAATTATGGCCGCCAAACACTCTTCTGTTTCCTGGCCGAGAACTGGATACATCGGCGTCAGGTGGCTGGAGTGAATGGTCGACCTATAATCAAAAGTGTGGAACAAACGCGTTTCGGCTCTAATGTCGCCTTTCTCAATGTTACACTTTCTTTGGAAAAATGAGTAAACAGAGGCTTCGGGGTGCAGGACTTAAATATCCATAGAAAAATTGCTCTCTACCAATCCGGTACACTTCCGGGAACCTCCGCCTCCATGACAGCCAGTCAGCTTGTACTTCGGCACACGCCTATGGATAGTAGTGTTGTGATTGGAGGAATATCGAGTGATATTGAGCTTATCTATGAATTGCCTGCACTTTGAATGGAATGATATAATGTGAGCATTATAAACATAAAGAATTCTAAACTGATGTGGTAACATATATCTATGCTTAAATACTGTAAACGTAGTAAGTACAAATAACGTAAGGATTGATTGTTAAAAGACTTCCACAGACTTTAATAAATTTATGATTAGATTATTAGGAAACACAAAATAACTGTAAGGTACTTTTAAAGTACTCACGACCAGATTCCCACTGGTTTAGTGGTATATAGTTATGTCCTCACTATGTTTGTGCACGTACTAATAATTCTAAAAAAGTACATATTTACAATTTACAGAACAGGATTTTCCACCAATTTTTGCCATTAAATAGAACATCAGGGAATAATTATATACCTATCTATCATATGGCAGTGTTCAGTCTCCCTAATGCCAAGTTACAGGTACAAGGAGGGCAATATATGTTTATTCAGTTCATGGATTATGTTTAAATGCTCACAAATATTTAGATATACACCCAATAATTGTTAAATTCATTCATGCCATTGGGTATAACCGAGTTCAGATTGAAAATCCATTTGGTTTCCATTTTTAACAATCTTTGCTCGGTGTCCCCACCTCTTATCCCAGGTTTTAGTTTTTCAAGTCCCCAACATTTCATTGCATTGGTGTTCCCCTTATGAGACAATAGAAAATGTTTGGCTACACTATTGATTTGTTTCTTCTTTTCTATATCTCTCTGTGCTGTCCTAATATTGCTAAGATGTTCAGTCATACGTGTGCCCAGGCATTGTGTGGTCATGCCAACGTAGAGTAAATCACAGCTGCAGGATATGCAATAAATCACATTAGTGCTTTGACAATTAATATGTTCTTTTATTGCCCATTTTTTACCAAACCTATCCATTATATATTCTTTTTTAACCATATGTTGGCACACTTTACAGTGTCCACATGCGACAGAACCTTTGTGTATAGGATCCCTTTTAGCATTCCTATCGTAATGACTAGTGACTAACTTGTCATTAAGGTTGCTAGCTCTCCTATAAGTCACCAATGGTCTATCTGTTAACAATGGTCTCAATAATGTATCCTGGGTCAGGACATGCCAATGTGTTTTAAGAATGTTGGTAATCTTATCACTCTGAGGTGAATATGTCGTGATAAACCTGATTGGGGTATTACTTTCTCTTGATCTTGGAGTGAGTAACTCCTTTCTATCTTTCAGCAATGCATTATTATATGCCTTGGCTAGTATCTTTCTTGAATAGCCTCGTTCTAGCAGTCTCTGTCTCAAATCCCTAGCTGATTCTTTATACTTCTCAATAGTGCTGCAGTTTCGTCTTAGACGAATGTATTCCCCCATTGGTAACCCTCTAATAGTATTAGGGTGGTGGTAGCTACTTGCATGTAGGATATTGTTGGTAGATGTAGGTTTCCTATATGCATTTGTTGCAATACTGTGGAAATTAATAATACTTTGGAATGGTTTGAATCTCTGAAACAATTAAAAAAGATAAGAAGGAAACAAATTAAAAAGCAATGGAATATTGGCATGTACAATTTCTATAAAGAAAATAATGTCATTCCCAGAGGTTTGCGTTTAAAATTGTTTCCTTCATTCAAAGACTTTAAACCTGAATTTAAATTAAAGTGGGAAAGTGCACTAACTGAGTGCTCATTAAAACTAATGGGATACTTAACTGAGTATGAACTAGACAAGCTTACAGAAATTAATGCAGGTATCTCTATAATCTGTGATGAACTTAAACAATATGAGGTTAATGAGGAATTTCAGAAATCGTACAAAAAGATTAAGGGAGAAGTCGAGAAGTTTGCACGGTTTATATCTGAGAAAAAAGAACGTAAAATCGACAGAGACCTTAAAGATTATTCCTCTGATACCATATATGCATGGGGAAAAAATATGAGTGCTAATTCAGATATAGACACATCAGACAGAGAAGGAGATAGTACTGATGCGGATGCATCTGATGGGGAGTTTATACCAAAAACTATACTTAAAAATAAGAATAGAATTCAGCCTCATAAAATCAACAACGCTAATATCCCTTTAGGCGGAGAACCAGAAGGGGGCGCAAAAGCAAAACCCAGAACCAGGAGACAAGTGAGATTCACACAGAAATCCCTACATCACAAGAAGTAAATACCACTGAGCTAAATATTATTAATCTCTCAAATATAATTCTGACACCTGACCAAATATCTGTCCTGAAAAAAGGCCTATCATTCATACCCACACCACAATTCAATAAGTTTGAGGCGATTAAAGATATACATTTATTCATTCGTAAAATCCTTTTGAAAAAATATTTCAGCAATCCTGATCAGGACCAGTTAAATGCCTCTGATCAGGCAGCCATCAGTGATCTAATTTCTCTATTAGAGGAATCTATTAGTAATGTTGAAACTGAAGATAACAATAGTTGGCGCCAGATCTTAAAAGTAAAATCGAAATTTGTTCCCCCTAACAACACATCATTCAATGCATTAACTTTCCTAAACTTAGTGTGCCAGGATGTCCTCGATATCCAAGGTCAAATTGGAACACCTAACTATAATTTGAGTAAGGAAGAGAATGTAGCATTGAAACAATTATCTGAAATGAAGAATATTCAGATCAAATGTAGTGATAAGGGTGGGAACATAGTTATCTGGCCTGACAGTATGTATCGTGAAGAGGCATTTCGCCAATTAAACAATCCATTAAATTACAAACCACTATTGTGTAACCCTATGGATATGTTTTTGAACAGTTACAACAAACTAATTAAATCAGCTTTCACTAATGGCATAATTGATCAAAAAGAATATAACTTTCTTGAAGTGAAATTACCCAAAATAGCCACACTTTATTTATTGCCCAAGGTCCATAAAAACATGTTAAAACCACCCGGGAGACCTATAGTCTCTGGGATTGGATCTTTGACGGAGAAGGCAAGTAAATACATAGATGCAAGGCTGAGATACATTGTGGAATCTCTCCCATCTTATACCAGGGATACCATGCACCTATTAAATAAAGTGAATGATTTGAAGCTTGATATGAATTCTTCGCTATTGGTTACTTGTGATGTAGAATCGCTCTACACAAGCATTAAGACTCAGTGGGGATGTAGAGCGATTTCTTATTACTTATCCAAAAATACCAATATAAGTCAAGAGGTGAAAGAGTTTCTGCTCAATTTGTTGGAATTTGTTTTGACACATAACTTTTTTGTTTTTGACGACAAGTTCTTTTTACAAATATGTGGCACGGCCATGGGCACGTCGTGTGCCCCTACATACGCGAATATATACCTGGGCTGGTGGGAGGAAACTGTGGTTTTCCATGAGGATCTTAAACATCTTACCCAACACGTATCCCACTGGTCCAGGTATATAGATGATATATTCTTTGTATGGGATGGACCTGAACACCTTTTGACTGAATTCATTAATAGTCTCAACAATAATCCCTTTGGATTATACCTTACATCTACTGTAGAAAAGTCTAAGGTTGAATTTTTAGACCTCTATATTGAGAAGGTTGATAACTCCATTGCAACAAATGCATATAGGAAACCTACATCAACCAACAATATCCTACATGCAAGTAGCTACCACCACCCTAATACTATTAGAGGGTTACCAATGGGGGAATACATTCGTCTAAGACGAAACTGCAGCACTATTGAGAAGTATAAAGAATCAGCTAGGGATTTGAGACAGAGACTGCTAGAACGAGGCTATTCAAGAAAGATACTAGCCAAGGCATATAATAATGCATTGCTGAAAGATAGAAAGGAGTTACTCACTCCAAGATCAAGAGAAAGTAATACCCCAATCAGGATTATCACGACATATTCACCTCAGAGTGATAAAATTACCAACATTCTTAAAACACATTGGCATGTCCTGACCCAGGATACATTATTGAGACCATTGTTAACAGATAGACCATTGGTGACTTATAGGAGAGCTAGCAACCTTAATGACAAGTTAGTCACTAGTCATTACGATAGGAATGCTAAAAGGGATCCTATACACAAAGGTTCTGTCGCATGTGGACACTGTAAAGTGTGCCAACATATGGTTAAAAAAGAATATATAATGGATAGGTTTGGTAAAAAATGGGCAATAAAAGAACATATTAATTGTCAAAGCACTAATGTGATTTATTGCATATCCTGCAGCTGTGATTTACTCTACGTTGGCATGACCACACGATGCCTGGGCACACGTATGACTGAACATCTTAGCAATATTAGGACAGCCCAGAGAGATATAGAAAAGAAGAAACAAATCACTAGTGTAGCCAAACATTTTCTATTGTCTCATAAGGGGAACACCAATGCAATGAAATGTTGGGGACTTGAAAAACTAAAACCTGGGATAAGAGGTGGGGACACCGAGCAAAGATTGTTAAAAATGGAAACCAAATGGATTTTCAATCTGAACTCGGTTATACCCAATGGCATGAATGAATTTAACAATTATTGGGTGTATATCTAAATATTTGTGAGCATTTAAACATAATCCATGAACTGAATAAACATATATTGCCCACCTTGTACCTGTAACTTGGCATTAGGGAGACTGAACACTGCCATATGATAGATAGGTAGATAATTATTCCCTGATGTTCTATTTAATGGCAAAAATTGGTGGAAAATCCTGTTCTGTAAATTGTAAATATGTACTTTTTTAGAATTATTAGTACGTGCACAAACATAGTGAGGACATAACTATATACCACTAAACCAGTGGGAATCTGGTCGTGAGTACTTTAAAAGTACCTTACAGTTATTTTGTGTTTCCTAATAATCTAATCATAAATTTATTAAAGTCTGTGGAAGTCTTTTAACAATCAATCCTTACGTTATTTGTACTTACTACGTTTACAGTATTTAAGCATAGATATATGTTACCACATCAGTTTAGAATTCTTTATGTTTATAATGCTCACATTATATCATTCCATTCAAAGTGCAGGCAATTCATAGATAAGCTCAATATCACTCGATATTCCTCCAATCACAACACTACTATCCATAGGCGTGTGCCGAAGTACAAGCTGACTGGCTGTCATGGAGGCGGAGGTTCCCGGAAGTGTACCGGATTGGTAGAGAGCAATTTTTCTATGGATATTTAAGTCCTGCACCCCGAAGCCTCTGCTTACTCATTTTTCCAAAGAAAGTGTAACATTGAGAAAGGCGACATTAGAGCATTCACTCCAGCCACCTGACGCCGATGTATCCAGTTCTCGGCCAGGAAACAGAAGAGTGTTTGGCGGCCATAATTTACTTTTAAACTTTAGTTTAATACATGGTTGTGGGTAATTTAAAGGTTCCTAGGGATATTTATCCTAGATTTTAAAACATAAATAATAAAGTATGTATGATTTTATTTTTGACTTTTTTGAGTGAGAGTGAGTGCTATAGTAACCCCTTAGCTGCCTATTTCTTGTTAGTCCTATAGTTATTTTATAAGGGGTAGCACCTGAATTTATTCTATATTCCAGTCTCACCTAGTTTATAGTGTAGTGCCAGTTTTTCCTTTTTTTGTTCTAATACTGTCTGGAGTGGGTCAGTTTGTTATAGCTTCAATTTTCTTGGAATTCATATGGATCTCTCCAGGTATTTAGATGAAGCCTAAGAATTCTACTGAGTCAGTGTTAAAGATACATTTTTCCAGTTAAGCATATAGACATCTAGCTCATAGACGGGATAGCACAGTCCTCACATGATCAAAATATTGTCAAACAGAAGAGGAATAAATGAGTATTTTTTCAAGGTAGGCTACTACATAAATGTCCAGAATATCATGACAAATGTCATTGACGAACCTCTGAAAGGTAGCAGGGGTGTTCCACAGACCAAAGAGCATCACAGTGAATTCCACAGTTTTCCACTAATCTCCTTTTTGTACTCTTACAAGATTGTAAGCACCTCTTAAATCAATTTTACTGAAGATAACTGCTGATTTGAGTTGATCCATAAGTTCTGGAATAAGTGGTAGTGGGTATTTATTTTTAACAGTCTATGCAAGGAAGAAGTCATCCATCCTTTTTACTGACAAAGAGTATGCAAGCCCCAGCAGGTGACTTGGATGGTTTGATAAATCCTTTCTTTAGATTTTCTTAAATATATTCCTTTAATACTTTTAACTCTGGTTCTGATAATGGATAGATGCAGCGGAAGGGAATTATAGCCCCAAGGAGGATATCAATTGGGCATTCGTATTCTCTCAGCTCCTTTCTTTTCAAAGACATCTTGAAAATCTTGGTACATCTCAGGTATTTGAACAAGTCTTGGGTTTGAGGGTAGGATTGATGACACACTTTAGAGGGTGCTGAAGACAAAATTGGGATCTAAAGTGTACAGTTCCAGTTTCCAAGTTAATAAATGTATTATGTCTTCATAACCAGGCAAGGCCAAGCACGGAAAACTGAAAACTCAATTATATATTCTTCCACTTCTCTTTTACCTTGTTTAGGGGCATTGATCTTAGCTTGTGCAGTGGAGGTATAGTAATGGTCTTCAAATTGTTACTCAATGCTTTGTAAAAATAGATCCCAAGGCTCACAGATAAGGTTATGAGTGGCAAGGAGTTGGTGAGCCTATAATTGTGGTTCCCCAGTGAGGAGTGAAATAACAGTCGGTACACATATAAAGTCGAGTAGTAAGTTCTAGGTTGCAGAGAAAACATAATCGGACAAGAGGTGATCAAAGTGCAAAATTGAGACTGATCTGCATTACATTTCTCAGGTAAAGCAACTCTAGGCTTAGGTGGATTGTTTATAGCAGATTCTGATACAGGTGCACTGGTTACTGGTAGTTACTGGTACTGGTGGGTGCTTTGGAGTTGCTGTTTCAGTCTGTTCTGATTCTCTTGGAAGGCACGCACAGTTTGAGTTATTGCATTTACTTGCTATGTTAAAGCTTCAACTATTCCTGTAAGTTCCATCTTTTTCAGTTATCCTGTGAGGAGGTAAGGGTGTGTGGAACTCAGAATGCAGGAGCAGATAAACAGAACAATGAAAGTTTTTTAAAAGCTTTACTGATTGATAAGCAAAAGAACAGTTGGTAGTTCAAATTGAAAATTACAGAAACAGCAAGTTCTCAGCAGGCACAGGATACCCGGCGGGTATTGTTGGTGAGACGGTCATAGGAAACCAGATATATACAGCAGGCACAGTTGGTTTGAGGAAGACTGTTGCTGGTAAAGTAGACACAGGGTCCTCAGCAGACACAGGTATCAAGCAAGACTGTTTGGCTTTCAAGAACCAGGTGAGCATACAGGAGCAAGGTAAGTTTGTTTGATCTCTGGAACGAGGTGAGCATACACAGGTATCAGGTAAGTATGCTTAGTCTTAGGAACAAGGTAAGTATATGCAGATACAAGATAAGTGTTTCTAATATCTGGAGGAAGGTGATTATACGCAGATACAAGGTATGTATTTTTGGTCTCAGGAGGAAGGTGAGCATAAACTGATATAAGATAAGAATGCTTGGTATGTGGAACTAGGTGAGCATATGCAGGTACAAGGCAAGTATGCTTGGTCTAAGGAGCAAGGTGAGCATACACAGGCATCAGGTAAGTATACTTGATCTCTTGAAACGGTGAGCATATGCAGGTACAAGGTAAGTATGCTTGGTCTCTGGATCTGGGAACAAGGTAGTTAAGGCAATAACCCAGAATGAAGGGCAGAGTGAGCAATTATAGGAACTTTTGCACCTGAGTCCTCCAAGTGGGCGTTCCGGTAATTAGGACATGGCCTCTTTAAATTCCTGCAGCATGCGGCCACACGGGCCTAGGGGGGCTGCAGGCAGGAGCAGGAGGACTAGAGTCTTAGCATCCCAAGTGAAGGGATGCAGCTACTCTCGAAGTTTTCCGAGACCGAAGGGGCCGGACCAGGAGTAGAATTGACAATTTTTACTTGAGGAATCTGATTTTAGAATAATTTGTAGTATTATTGAAAGAGTAGTATTAATGTAGTATTAATGAAAGTATTAATGAACGAACCAATAACTTTAATCAAGACACTGTCCTCCAAAAATTGAGTATTCATAATTATTAACTTATTTATATAATAACTAGTTTTGTATTAATTCAAATTGATTACCACTGGAGGGATTAAATTAAATCTAGTGGTAAAATATATAAAATTAATTTCCTTTACTTGAAATTTATAAGATCTTTAAAATATTTTATTTAAATCTTTTACCAATTCTGAAAAAGGTGACTGTGCTACCTGGAGGAAACACTTGGTTTCCAAACAATAGAAGATATCTAGTATTTTTATCATTCATTTTAAGACATATGTTGAGTTTCTTCCAAAATTAGAATTTTGAATGGTAATCTAAAATTTACATATGACCCCACTGAGGCTAGTATGCCATATTTGGATGTCCTACTTGGTCATGAAGGATATAAAGTAATAACAGACGTTTATAGGAAAGAGATCACAGGTAATTCCATTCTTAGAGCTGACTCCTTACACCCTTATCATCTTAAGAAGGGTATACCAAAAGGGCAATATATATGGCTGAGACATAAATACACGAGTTTTCAAAGCTACTGGCATCATGCAAATAAGCTTACAAAGCATCTACTTGACAGAGGTTATGACCCGCAGATATTAAATTTGATATCAAAGCAAATCTCTGGTTTAGATAGAGAAAAAAGACTTTTGGAAAATAAGAATAGACAAAATAATTCCAGAGGAGGTATGAATTTTATAACTACTTACAGCAAACAATTCAATGAGATATGTAATATCATCAAAAAAAGATTACCAATGATAGAGAGGGATAAGAATTTAAAACTCTTCCAAGTATATGTAAATGTATCCAATGTAGATCCAAAACAATTGGGGATTTGGTGAGGAACCATTTTGGTAATCAGGGTACCAATCATAGGGATAACAAAAATTGGCTGTCTATTCGACCAGGTTCCTTTAAATTTGTTGCTATGCCTTGTAGATGTTGTAGTTATGCCAACATGGGTAACATCTTTTCTTCAACTCAGACTGGCAAAGTTTACAACATAAGAAACCACATTAATTGTAATTCTACATTTGTAGTTTATTTGGTGACATGTGGCATTTGTAGTTTTCAGTAAGTAGGACTCACAACTAGAATGTTAAAGATACGGTGAGAGAACATCTGTTTTCTCTTGAGGCAATAAATTTCAAAAACACCAGTAGCTAAGCACTTTGCAAAACATGGAGCTGATTGCAATGCATTTAGCTTCTAGGAAATTGAAAAGGTTTTTTTGGGCCAGAGAGGAGGTGACAAATTTAAAGCCCTGAGTAGAAAGCAATTTTTTTTGGATTTATACGCTACAGACAGGATCACCCCTGGGTATTAATGAAATAAGTGATGTCTAGCTATACATTGATAATAGGTAACGTGTTTTTCAGTTGCATATTTGTCACGCTCGGCCGCTGGAAGCTCGGGTGGTCCTCTCTGTGTGCTTGATTGGCAGGTAGTCTGAGCTGCCCCTTCCTGATGATGTCACTACCAGGCTTTTTATTCCGGGCTTCCTGTTTCTTCAGTGCCCGTTTGTTTGTTCCTCTGTGTGGCTCCTGTGAAGACTTCGCTGTGGAAACTCTCTAACTGCTGATTTTCTGTTGCCAAACTCTGCAAAGACTGACTATGCTGGGTTAACCCTCAAACTTCCTGATAACCTGTTGCCAAACACTGCAAGTAACGTTTATTCTGTGAATCTCTCAAACTGCATGTTAACCTGTTGCCAAACTCTGCAAGTACTGTTTATTCTGTGAAACTCTCAAACTGCATGTTTACCTGTTGAATAAATTAATTAAGATAAAGACTGGATATAAAAAAACAGAAAAAATCTTCTAATCATAAGCGCTAGTGAAAGCTTAAAATAGGTGATAAGTGATGCATAAGAAAATTTATGTGAAAAAACTAATAAACTTTTAAACATTGTAAAATCTGAATGAAGCCTACCATCGGCTAAATAAAAAACAATATAGAATAAAGTGCAAAATCTGCATTAATTTAATACAAATATATTAAAACATTAGGGCAAATATAACAAGTTAACAGAACTCTACATGCGTTGATCAGGCGCAAATAAAGTGTAGCATACAAATTATTTGGAACAACTCGCAACAATATATTGTAACTTTGTTGTAGAATTAATTACAATGTATCAATATAAAATGCTAGCAATAAAAACGAAGGAATAGGTGATTTCCAGATGTATGTGTGGATAAATACAGACAAGCCAGACGTTTTGTCACGGAGTGAAGCTGAAATAGAATAAGAACCGGATCACACGGCAGAAAAGGCACCAATCAAAGGTATTCAATTTTACTTACACCGGAAACGGTGAAAAGATGTCTGGATCTCCCTTCTGTGGCAAATGGCTCCCGACAGCATACACTTCAATGCGGCAATCCAATATGGCGATCAGCTGGAACGGAATATTCGTCCGAATCACTCTTTTGCCGGAGGATAGCTGAGAAGGATATCTACGGAAGCCTTGGAGGGATAAAACACTTCAAAGTACAAGAGTAACGCGTTTCAACCCGCAGTGGGTCTTTTTCAAGCTCTTGATGTGTAAAACAACTAGCGATTTAAAGACAGTATGTTGACCTGATTGGCTTAACAATTGTGGGTGTCTCTTAACAAACGGGCTAAAAAAATAACATCAGCGATACTTGATCTCTTAATAGTTAATGATTTGATCTAAATACTGGGCAGTGTAACAGAGCAGATGGCTCGCAAACGTAAGTGTCATTCAATAAACCACATTGGACCTATGATAACAGCAATACTTTGCATCATAGAGGATCGCAATTTAGCAAAAAGAAACAAGGAAATAATGGATAAGAGAACAATAAAAAATAAGACAATTAGCGTAAAACGTAAAAAATACATATAATTTATATATAGTTTAAATTCATGCAGATCTACAGGTTTCCTATGCTTTAATTTATAAACATAATTATAAAAAACGATGGGCAAATGAATGATTAAATGAAAAGTTAAAGTGATGAAGTACATTTTCTGTGTATCTCATATATATTAAAAAATACAGTGGGGCAAAAAAGTATTTAGTCAGCCACCAATTGTGCATGTTTTCCCACTTAAGAAGATGAGAGAGATCTTTCCAAATCAGACAATCACATTGTCTGATTTGAAAAGAATTTATTTGCATATTATAGTGGAAAATACGTATTTGGTCACCTACAAACAAGCAAGATTTCTGGCTCTCACAGACCTGTAACAACTTCTTTAAGAAGCTCCTCTGTCCTCCACTCATTACCCGTTTTAATGGCACCTGTTTGAACTTGTTATCAGTATAAAAGACACCTGTCCACAACCTCAAACAGTCACACTCCAAACTCCACTATGGTGAAGACAAAAGAGCTGTCGAAGGACACTGTGACAGACCCTTCTGTCAGGACTGAAGGAGTTAATTGTGTTTAGCTAAGAAACTAATTTCTAAAGACAGAGTTGCTGGCTCCAGCTATAATCTAATTAGTGCTAAGCATTCTATTGTTTGATCACCTCCAGAGAGAAAACGCCTAAGTGATAAGAAGGGCCAAGAGTGTCTTGTGGTTGAAGTGTTTAAGTAATATAATTCTATTGTATCATGTCAAAGGGCTTGTTCCCTCCATGTAATGTACAACAGTCTTTCAACCCCCATCTGGGGGGGGGGGGTCAGACCTGCATAAATACTAGGCATAGCCTTTTAATAAATGTCATTCTGTTTTAAACCTGAAAACTGGCTGGGTTGTGAATTGCTGATTCCCTATGCAGGACATTGTTCATCTGATATTAACCTTGGTACACTGTTGGTACCGTAACAATTGGTGGCAAGCGACGGAATGAACCTTATCGCCCAGAAGAGCAACTACACAAGCCAGTAACCTCAGGAAGAGGGGGATTATTACAATACTGACTAAGATGGAAAGAGTACCAGGGACAGAAGGAACCAATGGGCCCAGCATATCAGACAGAACCCCTGAAGAAGCAAGCTTTGATCGGGCGGTTAAAATAAGACTGGCACATTATGGCCCCAACCCATCTGCGGAAATTATCGACCGGGTCATAGCAGCTGTGGAGGCCAACCTACTTCGCCAAAGCAGCGCTGCAGCAGCCCAAGTGGAAAAGAGAAAAGTAAATTTTGCAGCTTTTAAAAACTTCCTGGAAACAGAAGGAGAGATTGATGGGTTCCTTGCGGATTTTGAGAGGCAATGTGCACTACACAAGGTACCCGCAGAGGACTGGGTCACGATATAACCGGAAAATTATCCGGCCGGGCCAGTGAGGCTTTTCGGGCCATTCCAGATGAGGAGGTTGGGGATTATAATACTGTGAAAGAGGCTCTGCTCTCCAGGTATGCGGTTACACCGGAGGCATACCGGAGGCGGTTCAGAGACACTGTTAAATTAGCTGGTGATTCCTACGTTGAGTGGGCATGTAAGGTGCACCGCACAGCAGCTCACTGGATAGCGGGGTGCCAAGCCGTATCTGGGGAAGAGGTGCTGCAGCTATTCCTGTTGGAACATTGCTTTGACAAGTTATCAGCAGGAGTTAGAGAGTGGGTTCGGGACCGTAAACCCTCCACCCTGCATGAAGCTGCTCGCCTGGCAGATGAGTATATGGATGCCCGCAAACTGGACACTTCTACCACTAAGCCCCCTGCTAGAGTGGAGTACAGACCCCCAGTCACCCCAGCAGCTGCCAGTTACCAACCCCCGGCGCACCGCTATACCACACGGCCTCCGTCCACGAACTACCCTCAGAGAGCCCGGTTCAATTCACGGGGCTACTCACAGCCTATTTGGTGCTTTGGATGTAAGCAACTAGGGCACAAAAGACCAGAGTGTCCCCTAAATGCAGCGAACCAAGCACAGTCCTGGAGAAGACCCGCCGGCGGAATCCCACGTAACTCTCAGCCTGCGGCCCGCTACGTAGAGGCGCAAGAATGCTGGAGCATCCTACATGAGGCAGACCTTGTGCAAGCTGCCCACCGGAATAACCGGCAACTGGTTAAAGTGAATGGGAAGAAGGTCAGTGGTCTACGGGATACTGGTGCTACCATGACCTTGCTTCAAAAGAACTTGGTGTCTGAGAAACAGTACACTGGAGACACTGTGGCTGTGAGGGTAGCAGGGGGCGATGTGTTCAGCCTACCTGTTGCCAGGGTACATTTGGATTGGGGAGTGGGCGCTAGACCTGTGAATGTGGGGGTCAAGAAGGACTTACCTGCTGATGTTCTTCTTGGAAATGACTTGGCTCCCCTTGTTTCTGCCTATGCTCCCATGGGTCCCGCTGATGTTAACCCTGTGACTACCCGTGCTCAGATCCGTGCAGCAGAGACTGACCCCCCTGCTGCTAAGCCCCAGGACGCTGAGCTCAGTAAATCTCTATCCGCTATTGATACGTGGAAGTCCCGTTACAATGCGCTGATGAAGGAGAAGAGGAGCGCAGAGGAAAAAGCACGTTTAGAACGTGAATCTCTGCTAGACAAGCTGCACCGACAGACTGCAGAAAACACCAGCTTGAGAGTGGGACATGAAACATTAAAGACAAACTTAGCGACACTTGAGGAGAAGCTGACGCTGGCTCATAGTGAGGTGCAGCAACTCAAGGGCACCCTATGTCAGTATGAAGGGATTGTGGATACCTATAAAGAGCAGGTACAGAAAACTCGTAAAGAAGCTGATGGGATTTTGAAGGACTGTTTAGCCCTAGTCTGGGCACTGAGGAAGTTGAACCCTTCTTTGTATGGACAGGAATTCTCTCTCATAACGGGAATACAGATGGATTGTCCTGGCAAACTGACATGCCTACCACCTCCTAGTCCGGTCATCCCCAGGTTGACCCGCCAAAGGGTCAAGCTGGGTCTGCCGGAGTGTTCCACAAGGGGGGAGATATGTGACAGACCCTTCTGTCAGGACTGAAGGAGTTAATTGTGTTTAGCTAAGAAACTAATTTCTAAAGACAGAGTTGCTGGCTCCAGCTATAATCTAATTAGTGCTAAGCATTCTATTGTTTGATCACCTCCAGAGAGAAAACGCCTAAGTGATAAGAAGGGCCAAGAGTGTCTTGTGGTTGAAGTGTTTAAGTAATATAATTCTATTGTATCATGTCAAAGGGCTTGTTCCCTCCATGTAATGTACAACAGTCTTTCAACCCCCATCTGGGGGGGGGGGGGGGTCAGACCTGCATAAATACTAGGCATAGCCTTTTAATAAATGTCATTCTGTTTTAAACCTGAAAACTGGCTGGGTTGTGAATTGCTGATTCCCTATGCAGGACATTGTTCATCTGATATTAACCTTGGTACACTGTTGGTACCGTAACAGACACCAGAAACAAAATTGTAGACCTGCACCAGGCTGGGAAGACTGAATCTGCAATAGGCAAGCAGCTTGGTGTGAAGAAATCAACTATGGGAGCAATAATTAGAAAATGGAAGACATACAAGACCACTGATAATCTCCCTCGATCTGCGGCTCCACGCAAGATCTCACCCCGTGGGGTCAAAATGATCACAAGAACGGTGAGCAAACATCCCAAAACCACACAGGGGGACCTAGTGAATGACCTGCAGAGAGCTGGGACCAACGTAACAGAGGATACCATCAGTAACACACTACGCCGCAGGGACTCAGATCCTGCAGTGCCAGACGTGTCCCCCTGCTTAAGCCAGTACATGTCCGGGCCCGTCTGAAGTTTGCTAGAGAGCATTTGGATGATCCAGAAGCGGATTGGGAGAATGTCATATGGTCAGATGAAACCAAAGTAGAACTTTTTGGTAGAAACACAACTCGTCGTGTTTGGAGGAGAGAGAATGCTGAGTTGCAACCAAAGAACACCATACCTACTGTGAAGCATGGGGTGGCAACATTATGCTTTGGGGCTGTTTCTCTGCAAAGGGAACAGGACGACTGATCTGTGTACATGAAAGAATGAATGGGGCCATGTATCGTGAGATTTTGAGTGCAAGCCTCCTTCCATCAGCAAGGGGATTGAAGATGAAACGTGGCTGGGTCTTTCAGCATGCCAATGATCCCAAACACACCGCCCAGGCAACGAAGGAGTGGCTTCGTAAGAAGCATTTCAAGGTCCTGGAGTGGCCTAGCCAGTCTCCAGATCTCAACCCCATAGAAAACCTTTGGAGGGAATTGAAAGTCTGTGTTGCTCAGCTACAGCCCCAAAACATCACTGCTCTAGAGGAGATCTGCATGCAGGAATGGGCCAACATACCAGCAACAGTGTGTGACAACCTTGTGAAGACTTACAGAAAATGTTTGACCTCTGTCATTGCCAACAAAGGATATATAGCAAAGTATTGAGATGAACTTTTGATATTGACCAAATACTTATTTTCCACCATAATTTGCAAATAAATTCTTTCCAAATCAGACAATATGATTGTCTGGATTTGTTTCCACATTTTGTCTCTCATAGTTGAGGTATACCTATGATGAAAATTACAGGCCTCTCTCATCTTCTTAAGTGGGAGAACTTGCACAATTGATGGCTGACTAAATATTTTTTTGCCCCACTGTATATAAAATAAATGTAAAAAATACAAAGAAATTATGAAAGTGAAAAAAGTGTAACAAAGATGTGTATAAAAAATCTGATACATTATTTAGTGTATATTTAATGATACATATTTGAATATTATTCATAGTGAATATTTTTTTCAAAAAATATTGAAAGAATATTCAGAGTGACAAAAACATAAGTTAACCACTAAAAATACTGAAAGCATTAAAATTATATAAAAAATGTCGCTATACTCACATTCAATTTTTAAATAAATATTTTAACTATCATTATTTTTTACCTATCATTATTTTTGATATTGTTGGTATTTTAAATAAATTAAAAGAAATAGAAGATTTATATAGCTCTTTTATGAAAAAAATGACTAGTCATTTAAATAACACCCAATATCAAATTCTAGATTTAGACCCTTGGGCTGTAAAGTTTTTAAGTCAAAAATCCATTTACTCTCCCTTTTTAATAGATCATTTTGTATGTTACCCCCTCTCCATTTCTTTTTAACCTTTTCAATGCCTACGAATGAAAAATATTCAAGGTTACCCTTATTACATAATCCAAAATGCTTTGGAATTGGGAGATCTTTATTTCTTTTTTGATTGAAATTTTCTATAGACCAAATATGCTCCCTAATATGGGTACGTAGGGGCCTAGTAGTTTCACCTACATATTGTAGGCCACACTTACATTGAATAATGTAGATTACATATAATTTAAAACAATTGGCAATATAGTAGCACCCTCTGATCTACCGACCCTAAACGCTAGAACCTGGCTACCTAATAGAAAGAAAAAAAACTTTTTTTTCAAATGTAAAGCACAGCGCTGCAAAACCTGCAACTATGTTATAGAGGGTTCAAACTTTTTGCTTATATATACAAGTATCCTAGGTCTTATGTATATCACATAATTTCTCTCTTTGCTTTATATTTAGTATGGGGGTCTTAATACTTCTTTGAACATAATTGTGTGTACCTTAAGCACTTTATTTAAATTGGTAAGAGTTAACTAAGTTTGTTTTTAATTGATTGATGTCTCTTTAAATAGAGGCCAGATACACAGCATTCAGACAGCAGTGATCAAGCGTGGAGTACCATGCGAAACATGTCTGCAGTCTTCTTGCAGTGACCCTGACCTCATGCTGATGGAGTTTAGGCTCCATTTTGCTTTTATCTTGTGTCCCAAATAAAGCCTCAACTTTTTATTTTTACTGCGGTTGGTGACCTGGTTTTCTTTTCATTGGATATCTTTATTGTTTGCCACTGCCTTACACCTGTGAAGCCTGGAAGTACATTTGGATCTCTCTGACTGCGGTGTGTGCCGGAAACTGTGGGAGTTATACTACAGAAAAGGATTTTTTTATTTTTTTTAAAAAACACAATTTTTTTTCTAAACTGCCAGTACCCAAGATGGCGCCCATTAAGGTAGAGGGTGAGGGTTAGAGAGCTGTTTGGTGGGGGATCAGTGAGGTTGGCGTCTAAGGGCTGATACTACACAGCAGCATATGTAAATATGCTATATATAAAAAAAAACATAATTTATGCTTACCTGATAAATTCCTTTCTTCTGTAGTGTGATCAGTCCACGGGTCATCATTACTTGTGGGATATTAACTGCTCCCCTACAGGAAGTGCAAGAGGATTCACCCAGCAGAGTTGCTATATAGCTCCTCCCCTCTACGTCACCTCCAGTCATTCGACCAAGGACCAACGAGAAAGGAGAAGCCAAGGGTGTAGTGGTGACTGGAGTATAATTTAAAAAATATTTACCTGCCTTAAAAAACCGGGGCGGGCCGTGGACTGATCACACTACAGAAGAAAGGAATTTATCAGGTAAGCATAAATTATGTTTTCTTCTGTTAAGTGTGATCAGTCCACGGGTCATCATTACTTGTGGGATACCAATACCAAAGCAAAAGTACACGGATGATGGGAGGGATAGGCAGGCTCTTTATACAGAAGGAACCACTGCCTGAAAAACCTTTCTCCCAAAAATAGCCTCCGAGGAAGCAAAAGTGTCAAATTTGTAAAATTTGGAAAAAGTATGAAGCGAAGACCAAGTTGCAGCCTTGCAAATCTGTTCAACAGAGGCCTCATTCTTAAAGGCCCAAGTGGAAGCCACAGCTCTAGTGGAATGAGCTGTAATTCTTTCAGGAGGCTGCTGTCCAGCAGTCTCATAAGCTAAACGAATTATGCTACGAAGCCAAAAAGAGAGAGAGGTAGCAGAAGCTTTTTGACCTCTCCTCTGACCAGAGTAAACGACAAACAGGGAAGACGTTTGTCGAAAATCTTTAGTTGCCTGTAAATAAAATTTAAGGGCACGAACTACATCCAGATTGTGCAAAAGACGTTCCTTCCTCGAAGAAGGATTTGGGCACAAGGATGGAAAAACAATCACCTGATTGATATTCCTGTTAGTGACTACCTTAGGTAAGAACCCAGGTTTAGTACGCAGAACTACCTTATCCGAGTGAAAAATCAAATAAGGAGAATCACAATGTAAGGCTGATAACTCAGAGACTCTTCGAGCCGAGGAAATAGCCATTAAAAATAGAACTTTCCAAGATAACAACTTTATATCAATGGAATGAAGGGGTTCAAACGGAACACCCTGTAAAACGTTAAGAACAAGGTTTAAACTCCATGGTGGAGCCACAGCTTTAAACACAGGTTTAATCCTGGCCAAAGCCTGACAAAAAGCCTGAACGTCTGGAACTTCTGACAGACGCTTGTGTAACAGAATGGACAGAGCTGAGATCTGTCCCTTTAAGGAACTAGCGGATAACCCCTTTTCTAAACCTTCTTGTAGAAAAGACAATATCCTAGGAATCCTAACCTTACTCCAAGAGTAACCTTTGGATTCGCACCAATATAGGTATTTACGCCATATTTTATGGTAAATCTTTCTGGTAACAGGCTTCCTAGCCTGTATTAAGGTATCAATAACTGACTCAGAAAAACCACGCTTTGATAAGATCAAGCGTTCAATTTCCAAGCAGTCAGCTTCAGAGAAGTTAGATTTTTGATGTTTGAAAGGACCCTGAATCAGAAGGTCCTGTTTCAGAGGTAACGACCAAGGTGGACAGAATGACATGTCCACCAGATCTGCATACCAAGTCCTGCGTGGCCATGCAGGCGCTATTAGAATCACTGATGCTTTCTCCTGTTTGATTCTGGCAATCAATCGAGGAAGCATCGGGAAAGGTGGAAACACATAAGCCATCCTGAAGGTCCATGGTGCTGTCAAGGCATCTATCAGGACCGCTCCCGGATCCCTGGATCTGGACCCGTAGCGCGGAAGCTTGGCGTTCTGTCGAGACGCCATGAGATCTATCTCTGGTTTGCCCCAACGTCGAAGTATTTGGGCAAAGACCTCTGGATGAAGTTCCCACTCCCCCGGATGAAAAGTCTGACGACTTAAGAAATCCGCCTCCCAGTTCTCCACTCCCGGGATGTGGATTGCAGACAGGTGGCAAGAGTGAGACTCTGCCCAGCGAATTATCTTCGATACTTCCATCATTGCTAGGGAGCTTATTGTCCCTCCCTGATGGTTGATATAAGCTACAGTCGTGATGTTGTCCGACTGGAACCTGATGAACCCCCGAGTTGTTAACTGGGGCCCAGCCAGAAGAGCATTGAGGACTGCTCTCAATTCCAGAATGTTTATTGGAAGAAGACTCTCCTCCTGATTCCATAGTCCCTGAGCCTTCAGAGAATTCCAGACAGCGCCCCAACCTAGTAGGCTGGCGTCTGTTGTTACAATTGACCAGTCTGGCCTGCTGAATGGCATTCCCCTGGACAGATGTGGCCGATAAAGCCACCATAGAAGAGAATTTCTGGTCTCTTGATTCAGATTTAGAGTGTTGAATGGAATGAAGGACACGGCATGCATTTTGAAGTTTTGTTAACCTGTCCTCTGTCAGGTAAATCTTCATTTCTACAGAATCTATCAGAGTCCCCAGGAAGGGAACTCTTGTGAGTGGAAAGAGAGAACTTTTCTCTTCGTTCACTTTCCATCCATGCGACCTTAGAAATGCCAGTACTATCTCTGTATGAGATTTGGCAGTTTGAAAGCTTGAAGCTTGTATCAGTATGTCGTCTAAGTACGGAGCTACTGAAATTCCTCGCGGTCTTAGTACCGCCAGAAGAGTGCCCAGAACCTTTGTGAAGATTCTTGGAGCCGTAGCCAGTCCGAATGGAAGAGCTACAAACTGGTAATGCCTGTCTAAAAAGGCAAACCTTAGATACCGGTAATGACTTCTATGAATCGGTATGTGAAGGTAAGCATCCTTTAAATCCACTGTGGTCATGTACTGACCCTCTTGGATCATGGGCAAAATTGTTCGAATAGTTTCCATCTTGAACGATGGAACTCTTAGGAATTTGTTTAGGATCTTTAAATCCAAGATTGGCCTGAAGGTTCCCTCTTTTTTGGGAACTACAAACAGATTTGAGTAAAACCCTTGTCCTTGTTCCAACCGCGGAACTGGATGGATCACTCCCATTAATAAAAGATCTTGTACGCAGCGTAGAAACGCTTCCTTCTTTGTTAGGTTTGTTGACAACCTTGACAGATGAAATCTCCCTCTTGGGGGAGAGGATTTGAAGTCCAGAAGGTATCCCTGAGATATGATCTCTAACGCCCAGGGATCCTGAACATCTCTTGCCCAAGCCTGGGCGAAGAGGGAAAGTCTGCCCCCCACTAGATCCGGTCCCGGATCGGGGGCCCTCAATTCATGCTGTCTTAGGGGCAGCAGCAGGTTTTCTGGCCTGTTTGCCCCTGTTCCAGGACTGGTTAGGTTTCCAGCCTTGTCTGTAGCGAGCAACAGCTCCTTCCTGTTTTGGTGCAGAGGAAGTTGATGCTGCTCCTGCTTTGAAATTACGAAAGGAACGAAAATTGGACTGTCTAGCCTTGGCTTTGGCCTTGTCCTGAGGCAGGGCATGACCTTTACCTCCTGTAATGTCAGCAATAATCTCTTTCAAGCCGGGCCCGAATAAGGTCTGCCCTTTGAAAGGAATATTAAGCAATTTAGATTTAGACGTAACATCAGCTGACCAGGATTTCAGCCACAGAGCTCTGCGTGCCTGAATGGCGAATCCTGAATTTTTAGCCGCAAGTTTAGTTAAATGTACTACGGCATCTGAAATAAATGAATTAGCTAACTTAAGGAATTTAAGTTTGTGTGTGATGTCATCTAGTGTGGATGATTGAAGTGTCTCTTCCAGAGACTCAAACCAAAATGCTGCTGCAGCCGTGACAGGCGCAATACATGCAAGAGGTTGCAATATAAATCCTTGTTGAACAAACATTTTCTTAAGGTAACCCTCTAATTTTTTATCCATTGGATCTGAAAAAGCACAGCTATCCTCCACTGGGATAGTGGTACGCTTAGCTAAAGTAGAAACTGCTCCCTCCACCTTAGGGACCATTTGCCATAAATCCCGTGTGGCGGCGTCTATTGGAAACATTTTTCTAAATATAGGAGGGGGTGAGAAAGGCACACCGGGTCTATCCCACTCCTTAGTAATGTCAGTAAGTCTCTTAGGTATAGGAAAAACGTCAGTACTCGTCGGTACCACAAAATATTTATCCAACCTACACATTTTTTCTGGGATTGCAACTGTGTTACAATCATTCAGAGCCGCTAATACCTCCCCTAGTAACACACGGAGGTTCTCAAGCTTAAATTTAAAATTTGAAATGTCTGAGTCCAGTTTATTTGGATCAGAACCGTCACCCACAGAATGAAGCTCTCCGTCTTCACGTTCTGCAAACTGTGACGCAGTATCAGACATGGCCCTTGCATTATCAGCGCACTCTGTTCTCACCCCAGAGTGATCATGTTTACCTCTTAGTTCTGGTAGTTTAGCCAAAACTTCAGTCATAACAGTAGCCATATCTTGTAATGTGATTTGTAATGGCCGCCCAGATGTACTCGGCGCTACAATATCACGCACCTCCTGAGCGGGAGATGCAGGTACTGACACGTGAGGCGAGTTAGTCGGCATAACTCTCCCCTCGTTGTTTGGTGAAATATGTTCAATTTGTACAGATTGACTGTTTTTTAAAATAGCATCAATACATTTAGTACATAAATTTCTATTGGGCTCCACTTTGGCATTAACACATATAGCACAGAGATATTCCTCTGAATCAGACATGTTTAACACACTAGCAAATAAACAGCAACTTGGAAATACTTTACAAAGTAATTTACAAATAATATGAAAACGAACTGTGCCTTTAAGAAGCACAGAAAAATATTATAACAGTTAAAATAATTAAGTTATAGCATCAATCTTTGTCAGAATATACAGTTTTAGCAAAGGATTGTTCCCCTCAGCAAATGATAACTAACCCAGGCAGCAGAAAAAAAATACACAAATAAACGTTTTTTTTTGTTTTTTTTTTTTTTTTTTATCACAGTCAATACAATCAGCACAGCTCTGCTGTAATGATTACTTCCCTCAAAAAAGGCTTTGGAGATCCCTGAACTCTGTAGAGATGAACCGGATCATGCAGGAAGAAAATGAATCTCTGACTGAGTTTTTTCTGATGCATAGTGAAAGCACCAAAATGGCCCCTCCCCCACACACATAACAGTGAGAGGGATCAGTGAACTGCTCTAATTTAAATCAAAACTATTGCCAAGTGGAAAAATAGTGCCCAAAACATTTTTTCACCCAGTACCTCAGAGAAAAAAACGTTTTTACATGCCAGCAAAAAAACGTTTTACCTCAATAATTAATTGTCATTTAAAACCTATTGCAAGTCCCTGCAAATTAGGTTAAGTCTATGTATACAGTCTAAAAACCAGAGAAGTATAAAATATACATACATGACAGCCTGATATCAGCTACATCTACTGCATTCAAGGCTGGGTTTACATTATAACGGTATGGCAGGATTTTCTCATCAATTCCATGTCAGAAAATAATAAGCTGCTACATACCTCTTTGCAGATTAATCTGCCTGCTGTCCCCTGATCTGAAGTTTGCCTCTCCTCAGATGGCCGAGAAACAGCAATATGATCTTAACTACTCCGGCTAAAATCATAGAAAAAAACTCAGGTAGATTCTTCTTCAAATTCTACCAGAGAAGGAATAACACACTCCGGTGCTTTTATAAAACAACAAACTTTTGATTGAAGATATAAAAACTAAATATATCACCATAGTCCTCTCACACATCCTATCTAGTCGTTGGGTGCAAGAGAATGACTGGAGGTGACGTAGAGGGGAGGAGCTATATAGCAACTCTGCTGGGTGAATCCTCTTGCACTTCCTGTAGGGGAGCAGTTAATATCCCACAAGTAATGATGACCCGTGGACTGATCACACTTAACAGAAGAAATATACCTTTTATTTTAGTACTGGCAGACTTTCTGCCAGTACTTAAGATGGCGAGGACAATTGTGGGGTGGGGGAGGGAAGAGAGCTGATTGGGAGGGATCAGGGGGTCTGATGTTTCAGGTGGGAGGCTGATCTCTACACTAAAGCTAAAATTAACCCTGCAAGCTCCCTACGAGCTACCTTATTAACCCCTTTACTGACATAATACACGTGTGATGAGAAGCAGCATCTAGCGGCCTTCTAATTACCAAAAAGCAACGCCAAAGCCATATATGTCTGCTATTTCTGAACAAAGGGGATCCCAGAGAAGCATTTACAACCATTTGTGCCATAATTGCACAAGCTGTTTGTAAATGATTTCAGTGAGAATCCTAAAACTGTGAAAAAGTGAACAATTTTTTTTATTTGACCGCATTTGGCGGTTAAATGGTGGCATGAAATATACCAAAATGGGCCAAGATCAATACTTTGGGTTGTTTACTAAACTACACTAAAGTTAAATTACCCCAAAAAGCTCCCTACATGCTCCCTAATTAACCCCCTCACTGCTGGACATAATACATGTGTGGTGCGCAGTGGCATTTAGCGGCCTTCTAATTACCAAAAAGCAATGCCAAAGTCATATATGTCTGCTATTTCTGAACAAAGGGGATCCCAGAGAAGAATTTACAACCATTTATGCCATAATTACACAAGCTGTTTGTAAATAATTTCAGTGAGAAACCGAAAGTTTGTGAAAAAAATTGTGAAAAAGTGAACGATTTTTTTTATTTGATCGCATTTGGCGGTGAAATGGTGCCATGAAATATACCAAAATGGGCCTAGATCAATACTTTGGGAAGTCTTCTAAAAAAAATATATAGACGTCAAGGGATATTCAGGGATTCCTGACAGATATCAGTGTCCCAATGTAACTAGCGCTAATTTTGAAAAAAGGTGGTTTGGAAATAGCAAAGTGCTACTTGTATTTATTGCCCTATAACTTGTAAAAAAAGCAAAGCACATGTAAACATTGGGTATTTCTAAACTCAGGACAAAATTTAGAAACTATTTAGCATGGTTGTTTTTTGGTGGTTGTAGATGTGTAACAGATTTTGGGGGTCAAAGTTAGAAAAGGTGTGTTTTTTTCCATTTTTTCCTCATATTTTATAAAAAAAAAATTATAGTAAATTATAAGATAAGATGAAAATAATAGTATCTTTATAAAGTCCATTTAATGGTGAGAAAAACTGTATATAATATGTGTGGGTAAAGTAAATGAGTAAGAGGAAAATTACAGCTAAACACAAACACAGCAAAAATGTAAAAATAGCCTTGGTCCCAAACGAACAGAAAATGGAAAAGTCAGGTGGTCATTAAGGGGTTAAACCTGTAATACCAGCGCTGTAGGGAAGTGAGCGGTGACCATAACTTGCAAGTTAGTACCATACCCCTGATAACGCAAAACTCGTAATCTAGCCGTAAGTTTGTACTCTGAACAGAACGGCTAAAACTTAAACAGAACAGAATTCTTTGGACCGTTGGGGTTTCAGAATTCACATATACTTCATAGGAGACTTAAAAATGATAGTAGAACTTACAACCTGGACAGTATGGTATTACCTGTGTTGATACAGACTGGTACTAAAACCGTTTGGGTCCCAGTTTTGCATGAACGTATGCACTAAGTATTATAATATACAGTGTGGCAATACTATTAATCAAATTCACCTTAATATCTAACAGCTAGATTACAAGTCTTGCGTTATGAGTAAAAAAGCAGCATTAAGTTGCTTTTTTACTACCGCTGATATTACGAGTCTTGCAGATTTAGGGGCACCGCACACTTTTTTGGCTTTACAGCAAATCAACTTATACAAATTGCGTATAGTCTTTTTTCAATGGGACTTCCATAGCGCCGGTATTACAAGCTTGTCCTGGGAGGCCAAAAAGTGAGCGGTACACCCTATCCCGTCAAGATTCGTACCGCATTCTAAAGTCAGTAGTTATGAGTTTTACACTACAAAGCAGTAGCATAAAACTCATAACTAAAGTGCTAAAAAGTACACTAACACCCATAAACTACCTATTAACCCCTAAACCGAGGCCCTCCCGCATCGCAAACACTAAAATAAATTATTAACCCCTAATCTGCCGCTCCCGACATCGCCGCCACTAGAATAAACATATTAACCCCTAAACCGCCGCACTTCCTCCTTGCAAACACTAGTTAAATATTATTAACCCCTAATCTGCCGCCCCTAACATCGCCGCAACCTATCTACATTTATTAACTCCTAATCTGCTGCGCCCAACATCACCGGCACTATACTAAATTTATTAACCCCTAAATCTAAGTCTAACCCTAACCCTAACTTAAATATAATTAAATTAATTATAATTAAAACCTACTATTAATAAATAAATCCTATTTAAAACTAAATACTTACCTGTAAAATAAACCCTAAGCTTGCTACAATATAACTAATAGTTACATTGTATCTAGCTTAGGGTTTATTTTTATTTTACAGGCAAGTTTGTATTTATTTTAACTAGGTAGAATAGTTACTTAATAGTTATTAACTATTTAATAACAAAATCCTTTGATATGATCCTACTATGTGTTTAACTTAAATTGCATTTTTGTATTCACTACTATCTAGACATCTTTTTAGCAGCCAAATTTTGAGAATATGTATATATACCCTCAGTCTGCTATGCATTACTCCTAGCCTGCCATTAATTTGCTCACTTTATATTCATATTTATATATTTATTGAATCCATTGCTCAGCTTTAATTAATAAGAATATAGCTGTTCATAGTTGTTTAATACATATTTCTTCATTCATGGTTTATCCAGATCTGTTTCAAAGTTTATACATACATAGTTTAGTAAGCCAAATAGTATTAAGGTTTAACTGTTTTTGCAACCGTACTCATTGGCTACACTATTATTCTGGCTATATGTATGCATATGTAATTTTTTTTACACCTGCTTCTGGCCTAGATTTGGAGTTTTGTCGGTAACGACCCGAAAAACTAACGCCGGCTTTTTTCTGGCCGCACCATAAAAATAACTCTGGTATCGAGAGTCCACATAAAGGCTGCGTTAGGCTCCAAAAAAGGAGCGTAGAGCATTTTTAACGCAGCTTCAACTCTCGATACCAGAGTTGCTTACGGACGCGGCCAGCCTCAAAAACGTGCTCATGCACGATTCTCCCATAGGAAACAATGGGGCTGTTTGAGCTGAAAAAAAACCTAACACCTGCAAAAAAGCCGCGTTCAGCTCCTAACGCAGCCCCATTGTTTGCTATGCGGTAACCCTTCCTACGTCTGCACTTAACACTCTAACATGTACCCCGAGTCTAAACACCCCTAACCTTACACTTATTAACCCCTAATCTGCCGCCCCCGCTATCGCTGACCCCTGCATATTATTTTTAACCCCTAATCTGCCGCTCCGTAAACCGCCGCTACTTACATTATCCCTATGTACTCCTAATCTGGTTCCCTAACATCGCCGACCCCTATATTATATTTATTAACCCCTAATCTGCCCCCCACAATGTCGCATCCACCTGCCTACACTTATTAACCCCTAATCTGCCGACCGGACCTGAGCGCTACTATAATAAAGTTATTAACCCCTAATCCGCCTCACTAACCCTATATTAAATAGTATTAACCCCTAATCTGCCCTCCCTAACATCGCCGACACCTAACTTCAATTATTAACCCCTAATCTGCCGACCGGAGCTCACCGCTATTCTAATAAATGGATTAACCCCTAAAGCTAAATCTAACCCTAACACTAACATCCCCCTAACTTAAATATAATTTAAATCTAACAAAATAAATTAACTCTTATTAAATAAATTATTCCTATTTAAAGCTAAATACTTACCTGTAAAATAAATCCTAATATAGCTACAATATAAATTATATTTATATTATAGCTATTTTAGGATTAATATTTATTTTACAGGTAACTTTGTATTTATTTTAACCAGGTACAATAGCTATTAAATAGTTAAGAACTATTTAATAGCTAAAATAGTTAAAATAATTACAAATTTACCTGTAAAATAAATCCTAACCTAAGTTACAATTAAAACTAACACTATACTATCAATAAATTAATTAAATAAAATACCTACAATTACCTACAATTAACCTAACACTACACTATCAATAAATTAATTAAATAAACTACCTACAATTAACCTAACACTACACTATCAATAAATTAATTAAATACAATTCCTACAAATAAATACACATAAATAAACTTGCTAAAGTACAAAAAATAAAAAAGAACTAAGTTACAAAAAATAAAAAAATATCTACAAACATAAGAAAAATATTACAACAATTTTAAACTAATTACACCTACTCTAAGCCCCCTAATAAAACAACAAAGCCCCCCAAAATAAAAAATGCCCTACCCTATTCTAAATTACTAAAGTTAAAAGCTCTTTTACCTTACCAGCCCTGAACAGGGCCCTTTGCGGGGCATGCCCCAAGAAGTTCAGCTCTTTTGCCTGTAAAAAAAAACATACAATACCCCCCCCCCAACATTACAACCCACCACCCACATACTCCTAATCTAACCCAAACCCCCCTTAAATAAACCTAACACTAAGCCCCTGAAGATCATCCTACCTTGTCTTCACCTCACCAGGTATCACCGATCCGTCCTGGCTCCAAAATCTTCATCCAACCCAAGCGGGGGTTGGCGATCCATCATCCGGTGCCTGAAGAGGTCCTGAAGAGGCTCCAAAGTCTTCATCCTATCCGGAAAGAAGAGGCGATCCGGACCGGCAACCATCTTAATCCAAGCGGCATCTTCTATCTTCATCCGATGACGACCGGCTCCATCCTGAAGACCTCCACCGCGGACCCATCTTCTTCCGGCGATGTCCAACTGCAGAATGACGGTTCCTTTAAGGGACGTCATCCAAGATGGCGTCCCTCGAATTCCGATTGGCTGATCGGATTCTATCAGCCAATCGGAATTAAGGTAGGAATATTCTGATTGGCTGATGGAATCAGCCAATCAGAATCAAGTTCAATCCGATTGGCTGATCCAATCAGCCAATCAGATTGAGCTCGCATTCTATTGGCTGATCGGAACAGCCAATAGAATGCGAGCTCAATCTGATTGGCTGATTGGATCAGCCAATCGGATTGAACTTGATTCTGATTGGCTGATTCCATCAGCCAATCAGAATATTCCTACCTTAATTCCGATTGGCTGATAGAATCCGATCAGCCAATCGGAATTCGAGGGACGCCATCTTGGATGAAGTCCCTTAAAGGAACCGTCATTCTGCAGTTGGACGTCGCCGGAAGAAGATGGGTCCGCGGTGGAGGTCTTCAGGATGGAGCCGGTCGTCATCGGATGAAGATAGAAGATGCCGCTTGGATCAAGATGGTTGCCGGTCCGGATCGCCTCTTCTTCCCGGATAGGATGAAGACTTTGGAGCCTCTTCTGGACCTCTTCAGGCACCGGATGATGGATCGCCAACCCCCGTTTGGGTTGGATGAAGATTTTGGAGCCAGGACGGATCGGTGATACCTGGTGAGGTGAAGACAAGGTAGGATGATCTTCAGGGGCTTAGTGTTAGGTTTATTTAAGGGGGGTTTGGGTTAGATTAGGGGTATGTGGGTGGTGGGTTGTAATGTTGGGGGGGGGTATTGTATGTTTTTTTTTACAGGCAAAAGAGCTGAACTTCTTGGGGCATGCCCCGCAAAGGGCCCTGTTCAGGGCTGGTAAGGTAAAAGAGCTTTTAACTTTAGTAATTTATAATAGGGTAGGGCATTTTTTATTTTGGGGGGCTTTGTTGTTTTATTAGGGGGCTTAGAGTAGGTGTAATTAGTTTAAAATTGTTGTAATATTTTTCTTATGTTTGTAGATATTTTTTTATTTTTTGTAACTTAGTTCTTTTTTATTTTTTGTACTTTAGCAAGTTTATTTATGTGTATTTATTTGTAGGAATTGTATTTAATTAATTTATTGATAGTGTAATAGGTTAATTGTAGGTAGTTTATTTAATTAATTTATTGATAGTGTAGTGTTAGGTTAATTGTAGGTATTTTATTTAATTAATTTATTGATAGTATAGTGTTAGTTTTAATTGTAACTTAGGTTAGGATTTATTTTACAGGTAAATTTGTAATTATTTTAACTATTTTAGCTATTAAATAGTTCTTAACTATTTAATAGCTATTGTACCTGGTTAAAATAAATACAAAGTTACCTGTAAAATAAATATAAATCCTAAAATAGCTATAATATAATTAAAATTTATATTGTAGCTATATTAGGATTTATTTTACAGGTAAGTATTTAGCTTTAAATAGGAACAATTTATTTAATAAGAGTTAATTTATTTCGTTAGATTTAAATTATATTTAATTTAGGGGGGTGTTAGTGTTAGGGTTAGACTTAGCTTTAGGGGTTAATCCATTTATTAGAATAGCGGTGAGCTCCGGTCGGCAGATTAAGGGTTAATAATTGAAGTTAGGTGTCTGCGATGTTAGGGAGGGCAGATTAGGGGTTAATTCTATTTATTATAGGGTTAGTGAGGCGGATTAGGGGTTAATAACTTTATTATAGTAGCGCTCAGGTCCGCTCGGCAGATTAGGGGTTAATAAGTGTAGGCAGGTGGAGGCGACGTTGTGGGGGGCAGATTAGGGGTTAATAAATATAATATAGGGGTCGGCGGTGTTAGGGGCAGCAGATTAGGGGTACATAAGGATAACGTAGGTGGCGGCGCTTTGCGGTCGGCAGATTAGGGGTTAATAAGTGTAGGCAGGTGGAGGCGACGTTGTGGGGGGCAGATTAGAGGTTAATAAATATAATATAGGGGTTGGCGGTGTTAGGGGCAGCAGATTAGGGGTACATAAGGATAACGTAGGTGGAGGTCGGCAGATTAGGGGTTAAAAAAATGTATTCGAGTGTCGGCGATGTGGGGGGACCTCGGTTTAGGGGTACATAGGTAGTTTATGGGTGTTAGTGTACTTTAGAGTACAGTAGTTAAGAGCTTTATAAACCGGTGTTAGCCCAGAAAGCTCTTAACTACTGACTTTTTTCCTGCGGCTGGAGTTTTGTCGTTAGATGTCTAACGCTCATTTCAGAAACGACTCTAAATACCGGAGTTAGAAAGATCCCATTGAAAAGATAGGATACGCAATTGACGTAAGGGGATCTGCGGTATGGAAAAGTCGCGGCTGAAAAGTGAGCGTTAGACCCTATTTTGAGTGACTCCAAATACCGGCGGTAGCCTAAAACCAGCGTTAGGAGCCTCTAACGCTGGTTTTCACGGCTAACGCCAAACTCTAAATCTAGGCCTCTGTTTCTGCTGTTTTTAACCACTCCCAAAGGGAGGTACTCCTGTGCATAAAAAGGTTCTCAGGTGTGACTAATTGTACATCTAGGATTACGGCTATCCACGCCGAAACCGGTCAGATGTGTTTTTGCAGGTTTTATGTATAAGTCTTACTGACTTGAATAAAGGCTACGTTTTATTATCCTTTTTTCACTGGAACTTTTATTCATCATTTGGATCCTACCTTTTATGTGCTGGGTTCTTTTTTTCTTGTTTAACTATTTAATAACTACCTAGCTAAAATAAATACAAATTGACCTGTAAAATAAAACCTAACCTAAGTTACACTAACACCTATCACTACACTACAATTAAATAAATTCCCTAAATTAAATACAATTAACTAAATTCAATACAATTAGCTAAATTACAACCCCCCCCCACTAAATTACAGAAAATAAAAACAAATTACAAGATCTTTAAACTAATTACACCTAATCTAATAGCCCTATCAAAATAAAAAGAAGCCCGCCCAAAATAAAAAAAACCTAGCCCAAACTAAACTACCAATAGCTCTTAAAAGGGCCTTTTGCAGGGCATTGCCCCAAAGAAATCAGCTCTTTTACCTGTAAGAAAAAATACAAACAACCCCCCCAACAGTAAAACCCACCACCCACACAACCCCCCAAATAAAACCCTAACTAAAAAAATCTAAGCTCCCCATTGCCCTGAAAAGGGCATTGGATGGGCATTGCCCTTAAAAGGAAATTTAGCTCTATTGCAGCGAAAACCCCTAATCTAAAAATAAAACCCACCCAATACACCCTTAAAAAATCCTAACACTAACCCCTGAAGATCCACTTATAGTTTTTGAAGATCCAACATCCATCCTCAATGAAGCCGGGAGAAGTTTTCATCCAAGTGGCAAGATGTCCTCAACGAAAGCCGGCAGAAGTGGTCCTCCAGACTGGAAGAAGTCTTCACCCAGACGGCATCTTCTATCTTCATCCTTCCGACGCGGACTGGCTCCATCTTCAAGACATCCTGCGCGGAGCATCCTCTTCAATTGGTGTCTTCTTCTACAATGACGGTTCCTTGATTGGAACAGCCAATAGAATGCGAGCTCAATCCTATTTGCTGATTGGATCAGCCAATAGGATTTTTTCAACCTTAATTCCGATTGGCTGATAGAATTCTATCAGCCAATCGGAATCTAAGGGACGCCATCTTGGATGATGTCATTTAAAGGAACCGTCATTGTAGAAGAAGACGTTGATTGAAGAGGATTATCCGCGCCGGATGTCTTGAAGATGGACCCGCTCCGTGCCGGATGGATGAAGATAGAAGATGCCGTCTGGATGAAGACTTCTGCCCGTCTGGAGGACCACTTCTGCCGGCTTGGATGAAGACTTCTCCCGGCATCGTTGAGGACTTCTTGCCGCTTGGATGAAGACTTCTCCTGGCTTCGTTGAGGATGTTTGTCCAGTCTTCAAAACTGTAAGTGGATCTTCGGGGTTAGTGTTCGGATTTTTTAAGGGTTTATTGGGTGGGTTTTATTTTTAGATTAGGGGTTTGGGCTGCAACAGCGCTAAATGCCCTTTTAAGGGCAATGCCCATCCAAATGCCCTTTTCAGGGCAATGGGGAGCTTAGGTTTTTTAAGTTAGGGTTTTATTTAGAGAGTTGGTTGTGTGGGTGTTGGGTTTTACTGTTGGGGGGGTTGTTTGTATTTTTTTTTTACAGATAAAAGAGCTGATTTCTTTGGGGCAATGCCCAGCAAAAGGCCCTTTTAAGGGCTATTGGTAGTTTAGGCTAGGTTTTTTTTTATTTTGGGTGGGCTTTTTTTATTTTGATAGGGCTATTAGATTAGGTGTAATTAGTTTAAAGATCTTGTAATTTGTTTTTTATTTTCTGTAATTTAGTGTTTTGTTTTTTTAGTAATTTAGCTAATTGTATTGAATTTAGTTAATTGTATTTAATTATAGTATTTGAAATAATACAAAATCAGAGTAGAAAATTAAACAGTCCCAAACTTACGGCTAGATTATGAGTTTTGAGTTATGAGGGGTGTGGTGCTAACTTGCACGTTATTGTCACCGCTCACTTTCCTACAGCGTTGGTATTACAGGTTTTTATAAACCCGGCGTTAAAAGACAAGAAGTGAGCGTAGAGCAAAATTGTGCTCCATACCGCACTCCAATACCAGCGCTGCTTAAGTCAGCGGTAAGCTGGTTGTACGTGCTCGTGCACGGTTTCCCCATAGGCATCAATGGGGAGAGCCGGCTGAGAAAAAGTCTAACACCTGCAAAAAAGCAGCGTAAAGCTCAGTAACGCAGCCCCATTGATTCCTACAGGGAAACTAAATTTATGTTTACACCTAACACCCTAACATGAACCCCGAGTCTAAACACCCCTAATCTTACACTTATTAACCTCTAATCTTCTGCCACCCGACATCCCCGACACCTACATTATTCTTATTAACCCCTATTCTTCCGCTCCTGACATCAACGCCACTATAATAAACATATTAACCCCTAAACCGCTGCACTCCCTCCTCGCAAACATTAGTTAAATATTATTAACCCCTAATCTGCTGTCCCTAACAGCGCCGCCACCTATCTACATTTATTAACCCCTAATCTGCCACTCTGGACATCGCTGCCACTATAATAAACATATTAACCCCTAAACAGTCGCACTCCCGCCTCGCAAACATTAGTTAAATATTATTAACCCCTAATCTGCTGTCCCTAACATCGCCGCCACCTATCTACATTTATTAACCACTAATCTGCCGCCCCCAACGTCGCCGCCACTATACTATATTTATTAACCCCTAAATCTAAGTCTAACCCTAACCCTAACACCCCCTAACATAAATATAATTAAATTAAATCTAAATCAAACCTACTATTAATAACGAAATAATTCCTTTTTAAAACTAAACACTTACCTATAAAATAAACCCTAAGCTAGCTACAATATAACTAATAGTTAAATTGTAGCTAGCTTAGTTTTATTTTTATTTTACAGGCAAGTTTGTATTTATTTTAACAAGGTAGAATAGTTACTAAATATTTATTAACTATTTAATAACTACCTAGCTAAAATAAATACAAATTGTCATACACTAACACCTAACCTAACCCTACAATTAAATAAATTCCCTAAATTAAATACAATTAACTAAATTCAATACAATTAGCTAAATTACTAAAAAAACAAAACACTAAATTACAGAAAATAAAAAACAAATTACAAGATCTTTAAACTAATTACACCTAATCTAATAGCCCTATCAAAATAAAAAAAGCCCACCCAAAATAAAAAAAAACCTAGCCTAAACTACCAATAGCCCTTAAAAGGGCCTTTTGCTGGGCATTGCCCCAAAGAAATCAGCTCTTTTATCTGTAAAAAAAAAATACAAACAACCCCCCCAACAGTAAAACCCAACACCCACACAACCAACTCTCTAAATAAAACCCTAACTTAAAAAACCTAAGCTCCCCATTGCCCTGAAAAGGGCATTTGGATGGGCATTGCCCTTAAAAGGGCATTTAGCACTGTTGCAGCCCAAACCCCTAATCTAAAAATAAAACCCACCCAATAAACCCTTAAAAAATCCGAACACTAACCCCGAAGATCCACTTACAGTTTTGAAGACTGGACAAACATCCTCAACGAAGCCAGGAGAAGTCTTCATCCAAGCGGCAAGAAGTCCTCAACGATGCCGGGAGAAGTCTTCATCCAAGCCGGCAGAAGTGGTCCTCCAGACGGGCAGAAGTCTTCATCCAGACGGCATCTTCTATCTTCATCCATCCGGCACGGAGCGGGTCCATCTTCAAGACATCCGGCGCGGATAATCCTCTTCAATCAACGTCTTCTTCTACAATGACGGTTCCTTTAAATGACATCATCCAAGATGGCGTCCCTTAGATTCCGATTGGCTGATAGAATTCTATCAGCCAATCGGAATTAAGGTTGAAAAAATCCTATTGGCTGATCCAATCAGCAAATAGGATTGAGCTCGCATTCTATTGGCTGTTCCAATCAAGGAACCGTCATTGTAGAAGAAGACACCAATTGAAGAGGATGCTCCGCGCAGGATGTCTTGAAGATGGAGCCAGTCCGCGTCGGAAGGATGAAGATAGAAGATGCCGTCTGGGTGAAGACTTCTTCCAGTCTGGAGGACCACTTCTGCCGGCTTTCGTTGAGGACAACTTGCCACTTGGATGAAAACTTCTCCCGGCTTCATTGAGGATGGATGTTGGATCTTCAAAAACTATAAGTGGATCTTCAGGGGTTAGTGTTAGGATTTTTTAAGGGTGTATTGGGTGGGTTTTATTTTTAGATTAGGGGTTTTGGCTGCAATAGAGCTAAATTTCCTTTTAAGGGCAATGCCCATCCAAATGCCCTTTTCAGGGCAATGGGGAGCTTAGATTTTTTTAGTTAGGGTTTTATTTGGGGGGTTGTGTGGGTGGTGGGTTTTACTGTTGGGGGGGTTGTTTGTATTTTTTCTTACAGGTAAAAGAGCTGATTTCTTTGGGGCAATGCCCTGCAAAAGGCCCTTTTAAGAGCTATTGGTAGTTTAGTTTGGGCTAGGTTTTTTTTATTTTGGGCGGGCTTCTTTTTATTTTGATAGGGCTATTAGATTAGGTGTAATTAGTTTAAAGATCTTGTAATTTGTTTTTATTTTCTGTAATTTAGTGGGGGGGGGTTGTAATTTAGCTAATTGTATTGAATTTAGTTAATTGTATTTAATTTAGGGAATTTATTTAATTGTAGTGTAGTGATAGGTGTTAGTGTAACTTAGGTTAGGTTTTATTTTACAGGTCAATTTGTATTTATTTTAGCTAGGTAGTTATTAAATAGTTAAACAAGAAAAAAAGAACCCAGCACATAAAAGGTAGGATCCAAATGATGAATAAAAGTTCCAGTGAAAAAAGGATAATAAAACGTAGCCTTTATTCAAGTCAGTAAGACTTATACATAAAACCTGCAAAAACACATCTGACCGGTTTCGGCGTGGATAGCCGTAATCCTAGATGTACAATTAGTCACACCTGAGCACCTTTTTATGCACAGGAGTACCTCCCTTTGGGAGTGGTTAAAAACAGCAGAAACAGAGGCCTAGATTTAGAGTTTGGCGTTAGCTGTGAAAACCAGCGTTAGAGGCTCCTAACGCTGGTTTTAGGCTACCGCCGGTATTTGAAGTCACTCAAAATAGGGTCTAACGCTCACTTTTCAGCCGCGACTTTTCCATACCGCAGATCCCCTTACGTCAATTGCGTATCCTATCTTTTCAATGGGATCTTTCTAACTCCTGTATTTAGAGTCGTTTCTGAAATGAGCGTTAGACATCTAACGACAAAACTCCAGCCGCAGGAAAAAAGTCAGTAGTTAAGAGCTTTCTGGGCTAACTCCGGTTTATAAAGCTCTTAACTACTGTACTCTAAAGTACACTAACACCCATAAACTACCTATGTACCCCTAAACCGAGGTCCCCCCACATCGCCGACACTCAAATAAATTTTTTTAACCCCTAATCTGCCGACCTCCACCTACGTTATCCTTATGTACCCCTAATCTGCTGCCCCTAACACCGCCAACCCCTATATTATATTTATTAACCCCTAATCTGCCCCCCACAACGTCGCCTCCACCTGCCTACACTTATTAACCCCTAATCTGCCGACCGCAAAGCGCCGCCACCTACGTTATCCTTATGTACCCCTAATCTGCTGCCCCTAACACCGCCGACCCCTATATTATATTTATTAACCCCTAATCTGCCCCCCACAACGTCGCCTCCACCTGCCTACACTTATTAACCCCTAATCTGCCGAGCGGACCTGAGCGCTACTATAATAAAGTTATTAACCCCTAATCCGCCTCACTAACCCTATAATAAATAGAATTAACCCCTAATCTGCCCTCCCTAACATCGCAGACACCTAACTTCAATTATTAACCCCTAATCTGCCGACCAGAGCTCACCGCTATTCTAATAAATGGATTAACCCCTAAAGCTAAGTCTAACCCTAACACTAACACCCCCCTAAATTAAATATAATTTAAATCTAACGAAATAAATTAACTCTTATTAAATAAATTATTCCTATTTAAAGCTAAATACTTACCTGTAAAATAAATCCTAATATAGCTACAATATAAATTTTAATTATATTATAGCTATTTTAGGATTTATATTTATTTTACAGGTAACTTTGTATTTATTTTAACCAGGTACAATAGCTATTAAATAGTTAAGAACTATTTAATAGCTAAAATAGTTAAAATAATTACAAATTTACCTGTAAAATAAATCCTAACCTAAGTTACAATTAAAACTAACACTATACTATCAATAAATTAATTAAATAAAATACCTACAATTACCTACAATTAACCTAACAGTACACTATCAATAAATTAATTAAATAAACTACCTACAATTAACCTAACACTACACTATCAATAAATTAATTAAATACAATTCCTACAAATAAATACACATAAATAAACTTGCTAAAGTACAAAAAATAAAAAAGAACTAAGTTACAAAAAATAAAAAAATATCTACAAACATAAGAAAAATATTACAACAATTTTAAACTAATTACACCTACTCTAAGCCCCCTAATAAAACAACAAAGCCCCCCAAAATAAAAAATGCCCTACCCTATTCTAAATTACTAAAGTTAAAAGCTATTTTACCTTACCAGCCCTGAACAGGGCCCTTTGCGGGGCATGCCCCAAGAAGTTCAGCTCTTTTGCCTGTAAAAAAAAAACATACAATACCCCCCCCCAACATTACAACCCACCACCCACATACCCCTAATCTAACCCAAACCCCCCTTAAATAAACCTAACACTAAGCCCCTGAAGATCATCCTACCTTGTCTTCACCTCACCAGGTATCACCGATCCGTCCTGGCTCCAAAATCTTCATCCAACCCAAACGGGGGTTGGCGATCCATCATCCGGTGCCTGAAGAGGTCCAGAAGAGGCTCCAAAGTCTTCATCCTATCCGGGAAGAAGAGGCGATCCGGACCGGCAACCATCTTGATCCAAGCGGCATCTTCTATCTTCATCCGATGACGACCGGCTCCATCCTGAAGACCTCCACCGCGGACCCATCTTCTTCCGGCGACGTCCAACTGCAGAATGACGGTTCCTTTAAGAGACGTCAACCAAGATGGCGTCCCTCAAATTCCGATTGGCTGATCGGATTCTATCAGCCAATCGGAATTAAGGTAGGAATATTCTGATTGGCTGATGGAATCAACCAATCAGAATCAAGTTCAATCCGATTGGCTGATCCAATCAGCCAATCAGATTGAGCTCGCATTCTATTGGCTGTTCCGATCAGCCAATAGATTAGGGGTGTTTAGGGTGTTAGGTGTAAACATAAATTTAGTTTCCCCGTAGGAATCAATGGGGCTGCGTTACTGAGCTTTACGCTGCTTTTTTGCAGGTGTTAGACTTTTTCTCAGCCGGCTCTCCCCATTGATGCCTATGGGGAAATCGTGCACGAGCACGTACAACCAGCTTACCGCTGACTTAAGCAGCGCTGGTATTGGAGTGCGGTATGGAGCACAATTTTGCTCTACGCTCACTTCTTGTCTTTTAACGCCGGGTTTATAAAAACCTGTAATACCAACGCTGTAGGAAAGTGAGCGGTGACAATAACGTGCAAGTTAGCACCACACCCCTCATAACTCAAAACTCATAATCTAGCCGTAAGTTTGGGACTGTTTAATTTTCTACTCTGATTTTGTATTATTTCAAATACTATAATTTACAAAACTGTTGAAGGATACTACTTATTGATGATTGGCCAAGAATAGTCACATGGTCAGGAGATCCATGACAAAATGTCTGATTGACATCTAGATAGCCGAATCAAAGATTTAACAGTACCACAACGGGAATTCCCGGGTCCCTATCACAGTGAGTCTTTGTATACACAAGTAATAAAACCTCCGTTAAAATACTTTTATACATTTTACGAGTGCAGAATCATTAAGAAAATTATCTACACATTTATTTGGACAATCTTATGAACTTTTAAGTTAAAGTGAATGTAAATTTTGATGCTAAAGTGCCCGGTTTTTAAAATTTCGATTAAAAACAGGGGCACTTTAATTAATCAAAATTGACATTTCACTCGTGAAAAAATACTTACCTTTTAAACTTGACATCAGCTCCAGCTTCCCCTGGTCGTCACAAAGTCATTTCTGATGGATCGGTCATCCTCCAATCATGGCTCCCCCCCCCCCCCCCCCCCCGGGGAATCAGTGTCTGATTCAAAGCCGTGATTGGAGGAAGCCGGATTTCTCATTGTAGACCCAGGAAGAGGCTTTGCGATGGGCGGAGGAAGCTAGAGCGGCTGTCAAGATTAAAAGGTAAGTATTTTTTCACCACACGAGTGAAATGTAAATTTTGATGAATTAAAGTGCCCCTGTTTTCGAATTTTTAAATCGAATTTTTAAATACCGGGCACTTTAGCATCAAAACTAATTTCTATCCACTTTTCCTGAATGACCAACACTTGTGTCATCCCCACTAGACCATCCTCGCTGTTTCCTTGCTCTCCAGGCTCTTACTTGCCAGGGGAAACAGAATATGACAGTATTATTATTTTCATCAAGTTTGGTTTTCCCAGCTTTTTGAGGGTTTAAAGGGACACTGTACCCAGATTTTTTATTTTGTAATTCAGAAAGAGCATGCAATTTTAAGCAACTTTCTAATTTACTCCTATTATCAATTTTTCTTTGTTCTCTTGCTATCATTATTTGAAAAAGAAGGCATCTAAGCTTTTTTTTTTTTGTTTCAGTACTCTGGACAGCACTTTTTTTATTGGTGGATGAATTTATCCACCAATCAGCAAGGACAACCCAGGTTGTTCACCAAAAATGGGCCGGCATCTAAACTTACATTCTTGCATTTCAAATAAAGATACCAAGAGAATGAAGAAAATTTGATAATAGGAGTAAATTAGAAAAATTTTGGGTACAGTGTCCCTTTAACTGATTTTTATCCTCTCCCTGACTGCTCAACACATGTGCCTTCCCCACTTGACCATCTTGGCTGTTTTTATTTCACTCTCTGGGCTATTTCTGGCCAGGGATAACCGAATATGACAGTAAAATTATTGCCCTTCTTTTTGAGAGTTAAACTGATTTATTTACACTTTTCCTGAATCCCTGTGACTGGCACCCACACCCATACTGTAATTGGCACCCATAAGCACACCCATAGTGTAACTGGAACTCTTATGCACACCCATACTGTAGCTGGCACTCATACTGTAATTAGCACCCATAAGCACTTATGGATGCCAGTTACAGTATGGGTGCGCTTATGGTTGCCAATCACAATATGGGTGCCAGTTACAGTTTGGGTGTGCTTATGGGTGCCAGTTACTGTATTGATGTGGTTATGGTGACAGTTACACTATGGGTGCGTCACAGTGTGGGTGTGCATCTAGGTGCTGGTTACAGTATGGGTGTGCTTCTGGGTACCAGATACAGTATGGGTGGCAGTCACAATATGGCTGTGCTTATGGGTGCCACCGTGCCAGTCACATGGGTGTGCTTATGGGTGCCAGTTACAGTATGAATTTGCTTTTGGGTTCCAGATACAGTATGGGTATGCTTATGGGTGCTAGTTACAGTTTGAATGTGTTTATGGGTGCCAGTTAAAGTATGGGTGTACTTATGGGTGCCAGACACAGTATGGGAGCCAGTTACAGTATTGGTATAATTATAGGTGCCAGTAACAGTATGGTGTACTTATGAGTGACAGTTACAGCAGTATGGGTGTGGATATGGGTGCTAATTACAGTATGGGTGTATTTATGGATGTCACTTACAATATGGGTTTGCTTATGGGTGCGGTTATGGGTGCAGATACACTATGGGTGCCAGTTACATTATGGGTGTGCGTATGGTTGCCAGCTACAGTATGGGTGTGCTTATTGGTGCCAGTTATAGTATTGCTGTGATTATGGCTGTCAGTCGCAGTATGGGTGTACTTATGGGTGCCAGTTACGGTATAAGTGTGCATATGGGTGCCAGTTACAGAATGTTTGCTGTTATGGGTGTCAGTTACGGTACAGGAACTCTTAGAAAACACAAGTTAACAAAAAAGGATCAATATATTGTTTCCCGTCCCTTCCCTTTATTTATTTTAAAGTGAAGTTACCGATCTTATATAACAAAACACGGCATTTAAAACATGAGCGTTTATTATTTATGCAAACATATTTAGCCTCAATACATCCATAAGGAATAGCGCAGAACACGGGAGGGAAGCAGTAGTGGAGGAGCTCGGCAGGTTTGTCGAGTGCTGGGGAAAGCCTAAAAAGTAATCTGGCCTTATCATTTTAAATTACCACACAAACTGTATTTTTACACAGTGCTGGGTAGATCAGAAACCCATACCACTGTTGTAACGCAACACTTTTTTGGTGACACCGCTTCCTGTAGTCAGAACCTACGGATCTGAAACGAAACCTACACAGCCATTGGTCGCTAAAACCCGGAACTGTAATTGGCTGGCGCGCGTGATTATGTTTTTGACAGTGTGGGAGGTGACAAGGGGAAGGTGAAAAAAAGCCTTATAAGTGTGGTAAGAGGTTTGTTTGTTTTTCTATTTTCTGTTGATATAAAAGCCACCCTGTCACATATCGTTGCTTAAAGCTATTACAATTGTACTGCTCTGGTGGTAAAATACATTAGTACAGCACACTTGGTTAAGTCAGTACCTGCCCTTGAGAAGCTTCTGCCGTTAAACAGTAAACAAATCTATTATACCTGAGCGCAAAGGCATGTTGGAAACCTTTGTATAATTTAGCGATACTCAGTTAACAGGATAAGTGAATTGGGTAAAGGTGGAGTTTAGCGTCCCAAATTACAGTGCATGGTTGGAAGGTACCACATCCTGCCTTGGGGGGGGGAACCATGGATAGGTTCCCAGCGGCAGTTGCGGTGCATTTTTAATAATAGCTTAAAGGGATACTGAAACCAATTTTTTTTCTTTCATGATTCATTTAGATCATGCCATTTTAAGCAACTTTCCAATTTACTACTTTAATCAATTTTTCTTTGTTCTCTTTGTATCTTTATTTAAAAAGCTGGAATGTTAGCTTACGTGTCGGCCCATTTTTTGTTCCGCACACTGGATAACGCTGGCTGATTAGTGGCTGCATTTATCCACCAGTCAGCAATCGCTACCCAGGTGCTGAACCAAAGATTCCTGCTTTTTCAAATAAAGATACCAAAAGAACAAAGAAAAATTAATAATAGGGTTCAATTAGAAAGTTGCTTAATTGCATGCTCTGTCTGAATCATGATAGAAAAAAAAAATAGGGTTCAGTATTCTTAATATTGGCTAAAACTTTAGCCGGGTGGTACAAACGCTAAAACGGTGCTGGGGAGAACACAACATTATTTGGGAAAACCTGAGTATGAGCATTATTACCCAGTTTGTCTTTTAGGACACATTTGATCATACTTAGCTTCTGGAAACATTAGCCCCTATTATTTTCAAAAACTTTATATCAGTTGAGTGAACATAACCTGTCAAAATTTGAGCAGTATGTTATTTATGTATTACTGACCTTAGCTAACTGTTATTAACTCCCACAAAGCTTCTAAACAAGACACGGTTAGCCAATAAGGGGCAGAAGTTGCACTGCCCTGTCATCCACCAGTTGTGTATTGTTTGTTGAAACTGTAAAGCTTACAGCTCCCGAGCAGGTCTTAACCTATGTGTTTAGTCCCTTTGTGGAGGTTAAACACATAGCATGGACTGTCTGCAAATCAAACTTTACATGTTGTAACAAATTAAAAATGAGCATGTAATTTTCCGTTTACCAACCTCTCGGCTAGATTTAGAATTTTGCGGCCAAAGGGGTGCGTTAGCTACGCGTGTTCCCCCCCCCCCCGCACCTTTTAAACAACACTGGTATTTAGAGTTCTCTGAAGGGCTGCGTTAGGCTCCAAAAAGGGAGCGTACAGGCATATTTACCTCCACTGCAACTCTAAATACCAGCGTTGCTTACGGACGCGGCCAGCTTAAAAAACGTTCTCGTGCACGATATCCCCATAGGAAACAATGGGGCAGTTTGAGCTGAAAAAAACCTAACACCTGCAAAAAAGCAACGTTCAGCTCCTAAAGCAGCCCCATTGTTTCCTAAGGGGAAACACTTCCTAAGTCTGCACCTAACACCCTAACATGTACCCCGAGTCTAAACACCCCTAACCTTACACATATTAACCCCTAATCTGCCACCCCCGACATCGCTGACACCTGCATTATATTATTAACCCCTAATCTGCTGCTCCGTACACCGCCTCAACCTACATTATAGCTATGTACCCCTAATCTACTGTCCCTAACACCGCCGACCCCTATATTATATTTATTACCCCCTAATCTGTCCTCCCAACCTAACTACACTTATTAACCCCTAATCTGCCGACCGGACCTCGGCGCCACTATAATAAATGTATTAACCCCTAAACCGCCTCACTCCTGCCTCAAAAAACCCTATAATAAATCTTTTTAACCCCTAATCTGCCCTCACTAACATCGCCGACACCTAACTTCAAGTATTAACCCCTAATCTGCCGACCGGACCTCGCCGCTACTCTAATAAATGTATTAACCCCTAAAGCTAAGTCTAACACTAACCCTAACACCCCCCTAAGTTAAATATAATTTTTATCTAATGAAATAAAATAAATCTTATTAAATAAATTAATCCTATTTAAAGCTAAATACTTACCTGTAAAATAAACCCTAATATAGCTACAATATAAATAATAATTATATTGTAGCTATTTTAGGATTTATATTTATTTTACAGGCAACTTTGTATTTATTTTAACTAGGTATAATAGCTATTAAATAGTTAATAACTATTTAATAGCTACCTAGTTAAAATAATTACAAAATTACCTGTAAAATAAATCCTAACCTAAGTTACAATTAAACCTAACACTACACTATCAATAAATTAATTAACTAAACTATCTACAATTATCTACAATTAAATCAACTAAACTAAATTACAAAAACAAACAAACACTAAATTACAAAAAAAAAAAAAGATTACAAGAATTTTAAACTAATTACACCTACTCTAAGCCCCCTAAAAAAATAACAAAGCCCCCCAAAATCAGAACAGCCAATAGAATGCAAGCTCAATCTGATTGGCTGATTGGATCAGTGAATCGGATTGAACTTGAATCTGATTGGCTGATTCAATCAGCCAATCAGATTTTTCCTACCTTAATTCCGATTGGCTGATAGAATCCTATCAGCCAATCGGAATTCGAGGGACGCCATCTTGGATGACGTCACTTAAAGGAACCTTAATTCGTCGGGAGTCGCCGGAAGAAGAGGATGGACCTGTGTCGGCTGCTGCAAGATGGTCCCGCTCCGTGCCGGATGGATGAAGATAGGAGACGCCGCCTGGATGAAGATGTCTACCGGTCCGGATGTCCTCTTCTTGCCGGATAGGATTAAGACTTCGGACCCTCTTCTGGACCTCTTCTTGCCGGATAGGATGAAGACTTCGGACCCTCTTCTGGACGGATCGGTGATACCCGGCGTGGTGAAGACAAGGTAGGAAGATCTTCAGGGGCTTAGTGTTAGGATTTTTAAGGGGTGTTTGGGTTAGATTAGGGGTATGTGGGTGGTGGGTTGTAATGTTGGGGGGGTATTGTATGTTTATTTAAATGCAAAAGAGCTGTTTTCTTTGGGGCATGCTCCGCAAAAGGCCCTTTTTAGAATAGGGTAGGGCATTTTTTTATTTTGGGGGGCTTTGTTATTTTTTTAGGGGGCTTAGAGTAGGTGTAATTAGTTTAAAATTCTTGTAATTTTTTTTTTTTTTTTGTAATTTAGTTTAGTTGATTTAATTGTAGATAATTGTAGATAGTTTAGTTAATTCATTTATTGATAGTGTAGTGTTAGGTTTAATTGTAACTTAGGTTAGGATTTATTTTACAGGTAATTTTGTAATTATTTTAACTAGGTAGCTATTAAATAGTTATTAACTATTTAATAGCTATTGTACCTAGTTAAAATAAATACAAAGTTGCCTGTAAAATAAATATAAATCCTAAAATAGCTACAATATAATTATTATTTATATTGTAGCTATATTAGGGTTTATTTTACAGGTAAGTATTTAGCTTTAAATAGGATTAATTTATTTAATAAGATTTATTTTATTTCGTTAGATAAAAAATTATATTTAACTTAGGGGGGTGTTAGGGTTAGGGTTAGACTTAGCTTTAGGGGTTAATACATTTATTAGACTAGCGGAGAGGTCCGGTCGGCAGATTAGGGGTTAATACTTGAAGTTAGGTGTCGGCGATGTTAGGGAGGGCAGATTAGGGGTTAATACTATTTATTATAGGGTTTGCGAGTCGTGAGTGCGGCGGTTTAGGGGTTAATACATTTATTATAGTGGCGGCGAGGTCCGGTCGGCAGAATAGGGGTTAATAAGTGTAGGTAAGGTAGCGGCAACGTTGGGGGGGGCAGATTAGGGGGTAATAAATATAATATAGGGGTCGGCGATGTTAGGGGCAGCAGATTAGGGGTACATAGGGATAATGTAGGTTGCGGCAGTGTGCGGTCGGCAGATTAGGGGTTAAAAATTTTTATTAGAGTGGCGGCGATGTGTGGGGACCTCGGTTTAGGGGTACATAGGTAGATTATGGGTGTTAGTGTACTTTAGAGCACAGTAGTTAGGAGCTTTATGAACCGGCGTTAGCCCATAAAGCTCTTAACTCCTGACTTTTTTCTGCGGCTGGCGTCTTGTCGTTAGAGTTCTAACGCTCACTTCAGCCAAGACTCTAAATACCAGCGTTAGAAAGATCCCATTGAAAAGATAGGATACGCAATTGGCGTAAGGGGATCTGTGGTATGGAAAAGTCGCGGCTGGAAACCTAACACTACACTATCAATAAATTAATTAAATAAAATACCTACAATTATCTACAATTAAACCTAACACTACACTATCAATAAATTAATTAAATACAATACCTACAAATAAATACAATTAAATAAACTAACTAAAGTACAAAAAATAAAAAAGAACTAAGTTACAAAAAATAAAAAAATATTTACAAACATTAGAAAAATATTACAACAATTTTAAGCTAATTACACCTACTCTAAGCCCCCTAATAAAATAACAAAGCCCCCCAAAATAAAAAAAATGCCCTACCCTATTCTAAAATTAAAATAAAAAAGCTCTTTTACCTTACCAGCCCTTAAAAGGGCCTTTTGCGGGGCATGCCCCAAAGAATTCAGCTCTTTTGCCTGGAAAAAAAACCATACAATACCCCCCCCCCAACATTACAACCCACCACCCACATACCCCTAATCTAACCCAAACCCCCCTTAAATAAACCTAACACTAAGCCCCTGAAGATCTTCCTACCTTATCTTCACCACGCCGGGTATCACCGATCGGTCCAGGCTCCGATGTCTTGATCCAAGCGGGGGCTGAAGACGTCCATCCTCCGGCTGAAGTCTTGATCCAAGCCCAAGCGGGGGCTGAAGACGTCCATCCTCTGGCTGAAGTCTTGATCCAAGCGGCGGCTAAAGAAGTCCATCATCGGGCAGAAGTCTTCATCCTATCCGGGCAGAAGAGGAGATCCGGACCGGTAGACATCTTCATCCAAGCGGCATCTTCTATCTTCTTCCATCCGATGACGAGCAGCTCCATCTTCAAGACCTCCGGCGCGGATCCATCCTCTTCTTCCGACGTCCTAAAGCAGAATGAAGGTTCCTTTAAGGGACGTCATCCAAGATGGCGTCCCTCGAATTCCGATTGACTGATAGGATCCTATCAGCCAATCGGAATTAAGGTAGGACAATTCTGATGGGCTGATGGAATCAGCCAATCAGATTCAAGTTCAATCCGATTGGCTGATCCAATCAGCCAATCCGATTGAGCTCGCATTCTATTGGCTGTTCCGATGTTTTCTAACTTAATTTCATACACAGCTTATCAGGCTAATTTCGCTTAACAAACTTGGGTATAGAACACGTGTCCTGTTACATTTCACCATGGTATATTTCCTTGTAATATTTCACTGTGGCCCTTTTATCTGTCACATGTCTGTGTAACACTTTTTCACAGTGATGTAACTTGTGACATTCTTTAGATCAGTGTTTCTCAACTCCTGCTCACAAATGTCTCTAAAAGGTCAGATTCCAAGGATTTCTCTACTAAGTATAGGTAAGTTTGTCACAGTGATTAAGCAGCTCAGCAGCACGGGCAGATAATTAGAATCCGGCCTATAAGAGATGGTTGAGGGAAGAACTAAGAAACACTGATTTATTTGATACATTGAATGTTCACATTAGCTGCATTAGGACAAAAAAATAAAATAATGAAAGTCAGTTTTAATGTCCTTTAGGAAAGATGTGGCATTATTTTCATAGTCACCTCCTGTATTATCTCTGCCTCTTCCTTGCTTTGGTACTCTGGGCTCAGGGCAGTCTTTTTCTTGGCTCTTATGTAGGTTTGACTGGCACCTTCTCATAGAAAAATAATTCAACAAGAGATGTATTTAGCTTTTCTTTCTCTCTAAACTAAATAATTTGCAAAAATATAACTTATTAAAATATAGATGGTCAGTACATTGTATATGTTTTACAATTCCTACTGGTCTTTTTTATGTCACTACAAGAGTCTTTATGGTGACAAGACAAGCTAGGTAAATCTTTTAAGGTAATATCACAAGTTTATTTCCCTGTACAATAAATATAACTTTAGTGTTTGTCTCACAAAATGTTTCTTACCCACACTACATTAGCAGACCATTATACTTATTTTTTATTTGAAAGGGGTTATTTTATTATAGTTTTCTTTTGACTTATTTATTTTTTTAAAACAGGGGTTCTTTACTGAATAAACCCACATTTTCTTGTCAATCTTGTGGAGTCTCGTCCTTGAGGAAGAAGTTACAGCTGTGAAAGTTCCCAGTATCAGTTGGTGAGCAATACATACTATAGTACAGGTTATGTACAATTTTAGAAAAAGGAGAATAGGTTAATGAATTGAATTGGGGATTTGGGGGGAACAGAAAAAGAACATATCAAATTGGATTCAGTCTTCTACTTCAAATCATGTAATTTATAGAGTATTCTCAAACATATTGCTGCAGTCTCTTTGCTACTACTGTATTATCTGATTTATACAAGAAGTTCAAATGAATCGCCTACGGGGCCTTTGGCTTTACAATAGGAAGGAATAAGGTTACAAAAAAGAAGACCAGGTTGATGTTTTGCAATCTGTTCAGGAGAAGCCTCGCTGTTAAACGCACAAGAAACACAATCTGATTTAGTAGAATGGGCTGTAATTATTTTGGGGAAAACTTTTCCGCCTCCAAGTACCTTACGTATCCACTGTTTAAACCAGGAACCTAAAATAAAAGCTGAAGCCATCTGATGCAAACAAGGAGTAGGGAAAATAACAAATAAACTAAAGGATTGTCTAAAAAATCTTTTGGGTTGGAAAACATAAAGGAACTACAATTTCCTGATGAATTGTTTCCAATTCAATTGTTTCCAAATAATTACCTTGTATCTCAGATCTTTTGACACACTTGCATTTCAGGCAATTAATGCTGACTCTTAAATAACTCCACATTTATATGAAACACATGAAATAACACCCTCTAGATGTGAAAAACTTTCAAATGCATTCAGATAAGAGGCGGCCTTCAAGGGCTTAGAAATTAGCATATGACCCTACCTAGGTTTAGCTTTCAACTGAGAATACCAAGATAATAAAGCAAATTTGATGATAATAGTAAATAGAAAGTTTTTTAAAATTACATGCCCTATCTGAATCATTAAAGTTTAATTTGGACTTTACTATCCCTTTAATTTGTATTATATAACCATTTACAGTTACTTTATCAATAACTTCTTTGTTGTAAAAGCACGGCATTGTCATAATTTTAATTCTCATTCCAGATCAAGAACAATATGGCAGCAGTGGACAGTTTCCACTTGTTATACCGGGAGATAGCAAGGTGCTGCCACACACACATGGAGTTTCTAGCTGTAGTAGGAGCATTTTACACAGCTCGGAAAGGCCTCCACTTAGTGGGTGGATGCTGCAGTCTCCTTTGGTCAAATGTCACCCCTCTTCTGCTCAGCAGGAACAGTGTAATCAAACAATATGGAGAGTGGGCTGTAGTAACCGGTGAGAGCTAGGATTTAATGCATTTACAGTACTGAAATTCAACTTATTCCGCAACATAGTGATAATAGATAAAAACTGAAAAAAGTAAAAGAAATTACAAGTATTACTGAGCAATAATAGTTTTATTTCTATAAAAGTTTAGTGAGTGGTTTCCGCATAAAAAATCTACTGTGACACACATAGCTAATGTCCTGGGCCCATTAAATACTTTGGCCTATGCCCCATGGCAGGCACTACAAGTATCACATTAACAGGAATCACACCTAGAACACTACATATGGCAGTGCAAGGCAGGTAATGATCTACTAAACTTTGTAAAAATGTGTGCTACAGTATTGCTACATTCATAGCTTGTGTCTTTTTTTAAAGGTTTACATGTCTTAAAGAAACAAAATACCAGTAGAAGTTGAAAGAAAAATCTGCTTCCTGTAGGGACTTGCCATCACCCCCTTAACATCATTGTTTCAATACCTCACAAAGCAAAAACACCTTAATAGCTAGGCACCAGAGACTGCCCCGGGGCAAAACCCTTAACTGCTATGTCCCTGCATGCACCAACTCAAAATAATAAACTTTCAATAGCAATGAAACCTAAAATCTAAATAACCACTTTAACACCCCCCTTCCCTAACCTCTGCTTGACGTCATGAATCTTTGAAGCCCAAAATAATAATTTAAAACAATAAAGTTTTTTCTTCATAATGGATCCTTCATTTTTTCAATTATCCCCTGGCACATCTGACTTCCCTTCAGTGGGCCCCAGTTATTTAAAGAAGAGACCATCAACAAGGTGTTCTCAGAGGTACTAGTGCTGGGAGTATTCATCGCAGTTAAAGATTAATGTTATCGGGGCTCAGGGTCATGGTGATTTTACGTGATTATAGTGTTTTTGTGCTGTGGTGCTTAAGTTCATAATAATATAAATCCTCTATCCTACTACGTTTAAAATAGACCTTTATTTATTTCAGCATTGGGTCTAAAAAGATCAGCCGCATTTAAGGCTCAACAAATGCCCTTGCTCATGCTTGATTATTTTCTATGTTTAGATTTGGTCAGCCTCCTCCTAGTACTGCAATGCAGTGCTGTTTCTAGATTGTTATTTTGGGGCTCAGGTTCATACCTGTTAAAGTTTTGGGTTCTGAGGAATCGGGGTGATAGCAATTAAGGGCTTTGTTTTTCTCTATGACCAGCTGTTAAGTCTTGCTTCTGTTTAGTGCAGGTAAAAAGTGGTCTCTAAATATTAACAACCAGGGGCCCCATTACATATGCGGCAGCGCCCGCAAAAGCCAGCGATGCCGGTTTTTGCGCGGGTTTGGTATCCTATATACAGCACCACATATAAATGCGGCACGTATATTTCACCCATCGCACGCAATTTTTACTCCCATAAGATAACATGGGACCGCGTCACACTGAGTATGGGAGCGCCGTAACTCCCGAAAATGTCTGCAAAAATAAACTAACACCTAACGCATGCGCAATGTCTATCTACCTGTCAACCACAATCCCCACCGCAATAACTAATAGTGTATTAACCCCTATATTCGCCATCAAACCCACACCGCAAATAACTAAATTATTAACCCCTAAATCCGCCAACCCCAACATCGCAAACTACCTATTAAAACTGTTAACCCCTAAACCGCCAAAGCCCACAATGCAATAAACCTAACCCCTAACCTAACCCCCCTAACCTAGCACCCAAATTACCTTATTTACAAAATACTAAAGTTACTATTAAATTAGAAAAAAACAAACACTACTTTAAAAATACAAATAAACTAAGTATAAATGAAAGGGACAGTCTAATCAAAATTCTGGAGTAGACTGTCCCTTTAAGATACAATTACAGAAAATAAAAAAATCTAAGATTACAGAAAATAAAAAAGAAAATTACCAAATTTTACAAAAATTATACCTAATTTCTATGAAAATAAAGAAGCCCCCAAAATAAAAACACCCCCTACTCTAATAAACTACCTGTAGCCATTAAAAGGGCTTTTTGCAGGGCATTGCCCCAAGATAATCAGCTCTTTTACAAGAAAATACACAACCCCCCCTAACAGTAAAACCCCCCACTCACCAAACCCCCCCCAAATAAAATAACCTAACACTAAAAACACTAAACTACCCATTGCCCTGAAAAGGGCATTTGTTGGGCATTGCCCTTAAAAGGGCATTCAGCTCTTTTACTGCCCACCCTATCTAAATAAAATAAAAAAAAAACAAAAAACCCTTTAAAAACCCTAAGTCTAAGCCCCAGATTGCTACTCACCGTTCCTGAAGTCCGGTGGAGAAGGTCCTGTTCCAGGCGGTGAAGTCTTCTTCCAAGCGGCGACCTCTTCTTTCTTCTTCCTGGAACATCCTTCACGGAGCGGAGCTGAAGACTGAAGACCGGCGACCCTGGAACTGAAGACTGGCGACCGCGGAGCCATGGAGCGTGGAGGATCCTCTTCGTTCGATCTTCTCCACACACTGGATAGAGAATTCAAGGGACGCAATTAAAAATGGCGTCCCTTGAATTCCTATTGGCTGATTTGATTCTTCAAATTCAAATCAGCCAATAGGATGAAAGCTACTCAAATCCTATTGGCTAATTTGAACATCCAATAGGATTTGAGAGAGCTACTGAAATTCTATTGGCTATTTAAATCAGCCAATAGAATCTTTAGGGGCATCAAGCTCCATTTGGAGCTTGATAATTCGGCCGCCAAGTGTAAGCAACAATATCTCATGTTATTTAGGCAATATTTACATGTCATAATACAGCTTATACATGTAAGCTAAAGGAAGTTTTATATTGTTTGTAACATTTTTGTATACATTATACCATCAGAAAGATAGCATAGTACTGTAATCAGATATGTAATAGTTGTTGTTTTAAATAAATGTAGACCATTATTTACATTTTAAAACACAAAAATCTAACTAAAGACACAGGCAGAGAAGATTGTAACAGGCGAGGAAAAATAGTAATTATTGATCATTTTATTTTAATTTTTTAAATATTATTTAATAAGGTTGGATTTCAGAATAAGTTTGGATTTTATAATTCCGGATATGTGAATTTGTACCTGTAATTTAAAACAAAGCAACTTATTTTGGTCTGCCTACAAGTGTCAATATTAACCCTTTCGTGTCAGGGCTAAAGTGCCTACATCGGAACAACTGTTCCGATGTAGACAAATTGAAACCACGCGATCGTGCACACGATTGCGAGATTTCAATTATTGGATCGCGTCTGGGGGGCGTCTCTACAACCCTAGGAACGTCCCCAAGACCGCAATCAAGTCCTGACAGCACAGAAGGCTTCAGGACAGCAGTTAGCTAAGACGTTCTATTCCGTCATAACGGCTTTAAAGCCCAGTCTAATTATGACGGAATAGAACGGCATAACGGCTTTAAAAGGTTAATTATAGTAATAACTTCTTTTGGTCTGCCTGCAAGTGTCAATATTAATTATAGTAATAACTTCTTTTGGTCTGCCTGCAAGTGTCAATATTAATTATAGTAATAATAATAAAAACTCACCCAGCTTACTATCTTACACAGTCCAAGAGTGAGCACAGCACAGAGGTCCGGGTGCACAGGAGACCAGGGGCACTGCCACAGCCCCCCAATAATCTGTCAATGGTATACACAAAGAGGAACTCCAGCACTCCAGTATTAGAAAAAGGCAATTTTATTAAGCTAAATACCCTCCTCTAGGCGCCAAAAATGCACCTACATTGGGGAATTGTCTCCCTCTAGTGGTTACTTGTGGTCACTATACCAAATGTATATACTATTTCCTAAGTGATATATATTGCTACATATAAACACATTACATTATGCTTACAACTATACAGGAATATACAACAATATCAAAAATGCATAAATGTGTGACAAATGCCTAAATGTATGAAAAATCTTATCTACAAATGTATAAAAGAATTATTTTGTAAAACAAATGTTTAAAAAATATATATGAAGATGCAGATATCTATATTTTTTGTATGTTTTACTCTACTCAATTAATATAGGTTCACTTACTCAAAGCTCATTTTCCAAAATCATATTGCTATTTGGATAATCATAGGGGGAATATATGGAAAAGCAGACTTATATTATGTTCAAATTTTATTATGCAATATTATACCCTTGGATAAACTACTTGGATAAACTACTAAAAGAAATATGCTCCTTGGAGGAAGTGATGCTTTAGAATAAACTTTAGAAAAAACATAATACTTTTAGAAAAAACAAGACAAGTCATAATCTCTATTGAGACCCCTAGGTTGAAGTGTAGCTAGTTGGTGTATCCACCACATTTCCCTTTGTTGGAGGAGACGTTCCCTATCCATTCCATTTCTATTGGGGCCTACATGGTCTATTATCTGCCACCTCATCTGGCTGACACTATGTCCTTTCTCTAGGAAATGACTTGAGACTGGGGCATCTTTGTTATTACACCTAATGTTCGATCTGTGCTGACTCATACGGTCACGGGCCTTGCGAGTAGTCTCGCCGATATAAACCAAGGAACATGGGCATTTTATAAGGTAAATTACATGAGTTGTCTCGCAGGTATAGAAGCCTTTGATATTGTATTTCCTACCACTTTGAGGGTGGTGGAAATTCTCTCCTTTAATGATCGAATGGCAACTCATGCAATTGTAACAGGGGAACGTACCTACTCTCTTTTTCCCAGTGATTGTCTGCTGTATTTTACCTGTGGTCCCCAAGTCTGTTTTAACAAGCTGGTCTCTTAGGCTCTTGACCCTTTTATAGGCCATGAGTGGTGGTTTTTTAAAATATGTAACTCCCTTGTTGCATTCCTCTAAAATATGCCAATTTTGGCGTATTAGTTTAGCAATTTTGTTACTGAGTGGATTATATTGGCTCACAAAAACCATTCTATCCATATTCTTGTCTGTGTTCCTACTCCTAGTTTTATCCAATTCAGTAAGTGTATTATCCAATAATTTGTCAGGGTATCCCCTATTAGTGAATTTTTCTTTCATTTCTTTGAACCTATGGGATTTCCTGTCATTAGAGCTTACAATCCTATCTACTCTGAGTAGTTGGCTTCTAGGAAGTGACTCTATCAAATTTCGGGGGTGAAAACTATTATACAGAAGGAGGTTATTTTTGTCTGTTTCTTTACAGTGTAAATCAAACTCTAAAAGTCTACCCGCTTTGATGACTTTCGTGTCTAAAAAGGCTACATATTCCTCACTGTAATTTACAGTGAATTCTAAACCTCTTACTTCTGTATTCAGCTCTTTAACGAACTGTAGGAGGGACTCCACGTTGCCCCACCATACGCCAAACACATCATCAATGTAGCGGAGCCATACTGCCCCATACTTTCTAAACAATGCATTTTGATATACACAATTTTCCTCAATTTCCTTCATGAAGAGATTGGCGTATGATGGGGCAACGTTGGAGCCCATAGCAGTGCCTCTTATCTGGACATACCACTGGTCCTGAAACAAAAAGTAGTTCCAGTAAAGGATCAATCTCAAAAGATCTTCAATAAAATTAACCTGACCATGACCATATCCCCTGTCCACCATCAATGTCTTCCTTATAACAGCTATCCCTGTTTCATGTTTTATAGAGGTGTAAAGACTTTTCACATCCATGGTGAACAGGAGATATTTGTCACTGGGAAATTCCAGGGCCCTTGTTTTTTCCAGAAAGTGGTTGGTGTCTTTTAAATAACTTGCCATCTTAATGACTTCTGGCTGAAGTATTCTATCAAGGAACCTGGAAATATTGGTATATACCGAGTCCACACTCGAGACAATAGGTCTCCCTGGTGGTCTCTGACTGTCCTTGTGGACTTTGGGTACAGTATAGAAGATAGGGTTGCGTGGATTATTAACACTTAGAAAATCCATAAGTTTGTTATCTATGATGTTTCTATCTACTGCTCTCTGTAAAATGCCTGTAATTTCCTTCTGTATAATATTTAATGGATTCTGTTTCAGTGTCTCATATGTATCCCTATCTCCTAATTGTGATAGTGCCTCCTTGATATAATATGCTCTGTCCATAATGACAGTTGCACCGCCTTTATCAGCCCCCTTGAATATGATGTCACTATTATTCTTAAGGTTCTCTAATGAATTTTTATCTGTTTTTGAAAAGTTAGATAATTCAATTCTATTACCTTTGTGCCAAGTTTTTGAATGGTCTTTTTTCTTGTATTGGTCTTTAAATTGTGCCACCCCATTTTGTATCAATTTGATAAAGGTATTAACCCCATGTTCACTTATATTAGGGTTGAACTTACTCTTTTTCCTAAGGTTAAGATTTTTAAGGGACCATTCATTGGCTGTATCTGCAACATATACCTCTTTACCACAATTCTGCTGTTGAAACCAAATTTTTAATTTAATGTTACGAAAAAATCTATATAAATCTTTATCCATTTCAAAAAAATTGGTGTTACGGTAAGGGCAAAAGGATAATCCCTTATTAAGCATTTTACTTTCTTCCTCAGTTATTACATAGGAGGAGGCATTAATGACAATGTCCTTAGGTGCAGTACAACTACTCACAAAGTCCTTTGTCAGTACTTCTTCTTCTTCTGCCCCCTCCGTGCTGATCTCCGTACTTCTCCTTTTTTGTCCGCGGTGTTTCTTGCCTGCCCTGCGGTTCCGGCGCTTTCCTCGCTGCTTGACGTCTCCAAAGGGGAGGACTGTGATGACGTCTCTTGGTTGCTTGACGTTCCTGACGCTTTGCTCTGATGCAATCTTCGTTGGCCGTATCTGCGTCTCCCCCTGGGTCCTACTGCGTCCCGGTTTCCCTGGTTACCACGCCAACGGTACACTCTGCCTGAGCGATAGTCGTCCTCATCCCTTTGGAACTTTGTGCGCTTTGTTTCTTTTATTATTTTTTGTTCCTCCGCCACTTTTGTTGCGATCCTGTTCTCCATTTCGTTGAACTCCTCCACTGTCATGGTGGTAAGTAGCTCTTCTTTATGTTTTGCGATAGCTACTTTTTGCAGCTCCATTTCTTCCTGTAGGGACTCGACTGTCCAAACCATGATGTCATAGGAGCATTTATTCAGGATTGCCTCAAACTTGTCACAGTACTTTTTGTTATTACTCAGAAGGTAGGGCATGTATTCATGCGGAGACCTCTAGGGATCCTCTTTACCCTGTAGTACTCTGCTAATGTGGTAGCGTGCAGTTCCCATTTCATCTGCTTGAATATTAACTTTTCATATTCCTTATTGGTAGTTTCTCCCGGAGTGGTTCTCAGGAAGTCTCTTGGGCCCTTCATAAGGGCTGTGATTCTGGCTGCATCTATTTCATTATAGGCAAACATGTAGATAGGATTGTAAGCTCTAATGACAGGAAATCCCATAGGTTCAAAGAAATGAAAGAAAAATTCACTAATAGGGGATACCCTGACAAATTATTGGATAATACACTTACTGAATTGGATAAAACTAGGAGTAGGAACACAGACAAGAATATGGATAGAATGGTTTTTGTGAGCCAATATAATCCACTCAGTAACAAAATTGCTAAACTAATACGCCAAAATTGGCATATTTTAGAGGAATGCAACAAGGGAGTTACATATTTTAAAAAACCACCACTCATGGCCTATAAAAGGGTCAAGAGCCTAAGAGACCAGCTTGTTAAAACAGACTTGGGGACCACAGGTAAAATAGAGCAGACAATCACTGGGAAAAAGAGAGTAGGTACGTTCCCCTGTTACAATTGCATGAGTTGCCATTCGATCATTAAAGGAGAGAATTTCCACCACCCTCAAAGTGGTAGGAAATACAATATCAAAGGCTTCTATACCTGCGAGACAACTCATGTAATTTACCTTATAAAATGCCCATGTTCCTTGGTTTATATCGGCGAGACTACTCGCAAGGCCCGTGACCGTATGAGTCAGCACAGATCGAACATTAGGTGTAATAACAAAGATGCCCCAGTCTCAAGTCATTTCCTAGAGAAAGGACATAGTGTCAGCCAGATGAGGTGGCAGATAATAGACCATGTAGGCCCCAATAGAAATGGAATGGATAGGGAACGTCTCCTCCAACAAAGGGAAATGTGGTGGATACACCAACTAGCTACACTTCAACCTAGGGGTCTCAATAGAGATTATGACTTGTCTTGTTTTTTCTAAAAGTATTATGTTTTTTCTAAAGTTTATTCTAAAGCATCACTTCCTCCAAGGAGCATATTTCTTTTAGTAGTTTATCCAAGTAGTTTATCCAAGGGTATAATATTGCATAATAAAATTTGAACATAATATAAGTCTGCTTTTCCATATATTCCCCCTATGATTATCCAAATAGCAATATGATTTTGGAAAATGAGCTTTGAGTAAGTGAACCTATATTAATTGAGTAGAGTAAAACATACAAAAAATATAGATATCTGCATCTTCATATATATTTTTTAAACATTTGTTTTACAAAATAATTCTTTTATACATTTGTAGATAAGATTTTTCATACATTTAGGCATTTGTCACACATTTATGCATTTTTGATATTGTTGTATATTCCTGTATAGTTGTAAGCATAATGTAATGTGTTTATATGTAGCAATATATATCACTTAGGAAATAGTATATACATTTGGTATAGTGACCACAAGTAACCACTAGAGGGAGACAATTCCCCAATGTAGGTGCATTTTTGGCGCCTAGAGGAGGGTATTTAGCTTAATAAAATTGCCTTTTTCTAATACTGGAGTGCTGGAGTTCCTCTTTGTGTATACCATTGACAGCTTACTATCTTACATTAGAACTAAACAAATAAAGACCAGCACACCAAATTATCACTAGACTTCAAAATCCATTGTTTATTGCTTAGAATTGTCTTCTTCCCACCAGGAGCCACTGATGGCATTGGTAAAGCATATGCAGAAGAGCTGGCGAGCCGTGGTTTTAATATCATTCTGATCAGTCACAGCAGTGAGAAGTTAAATATCATTTCTGAAGCTATTGTGAAAACCTACGGAGTGAGGACCATCTGCATGGAGGTGGATTTTAATCAAGATCATGGTGTGTACACCGATATTAAGGAAGCCTTGAAAAAGACAGATGTGGGGATTTTGGTGAACAGTGTTGAGATGATCCATGAGTACCCCCAGTTTTTTACAGAGACCCCTGAAGACAGACTGTTTGAGTTAATCAATTGCAACATTGCTGCAGTCACAATGATGGTGCACACAGTTCTACCTGGTATGGTAGAAAGAAAGAGAGGAGCCATTGTCAATGTGTCTTCAGTGTCCTGCTGTAAACTTGCTCCTCAGATGGCTGTGTATTCTGCATCCAATGTAAGTCACTCATGGTATATGTGAGCTATGTAATTGCAGATATTAAAGGGACATTATACACTAGATTTTTCTTTGCATGTTTTGTAGCTGATCCATTTATATAGCCCATACAGTTTGTTTGTTTTTGTAAATGTATAGTTTAGCTTATTTTTTAAATAACATTCCGCTGATTTTCAGACTCCTAACCAAGTCCCAAAGTTTTAGGAGTATACTGATGTATACCTACTCCAGCTTGCTCCTGTTTGTGTAAAGGGTCTTTTCATATGCAGGGGGAGGGGGGTGTCTGCTTTCACTGGGTGTTCTAGTCAACCTAATCTAAAGTGCTAAACTGGGAGCTTCTAAGTAAGTTTTTAAACAGTTTTATACTGGATTTTTATATCAGTATCTGTGCATCTTATTCTTTATAGTAGTGTCTATTACATGCAGTTATATGAAAATTGGTGTATACTGTCCCTTTAACCATTTGGTTCATCCAGTCTATCTTTTTCTAAAACATGTTTTGAACCAAGGATTTCTTGAGATCATGTTGGTTACATTATTTCTACAGATAGGACCGACACAGTACTTAGGAGTAATTAACAGGACATATATGAAAGGACAGTAGTTAAAGTGAATTTAAACTGCATCTAGGAAGTGTGCGTGTGTTGGTATCTGATGCTCACTAGCAGATAGGGACACAATTTTTAACATCACAAAGCACATTACTACATTATGAAATATTCTCTATTTAATAGAACAAAGAAAATATGAGTACATTGTCCCTTTAAGACTGGTTTGGTCAGCAAGATGCCATATGAGATGCAGTTGCTGAACTCAAATCTTACAGTGGCATTGACATATGAAGGATTCAAGCCTACATCCATTAAAGGGGCATTGTAATAAGAAAAGTGTTCTATGTCCAATATAAAATATATTTCAGAATGTTATAAAGTGAATTGTTTTTTGTTGTAAAATAATATGCTCAATAAACCAACTTTGCTGTTGTCCCTAACATCAATGAGCAATCCACACCTAGGTTCCAGCTGTACTAAAACATGAATTTTACATAGCTTTTACTGTTTAACTGCAGTTTTTTTATGTGCAGGATATAACATTGTAGTTCTATGTCTCTAAAAGGATTCAGTTTCTTAAGTTGAGGATGCAGTTTGAGATGATGCAAGTTAAAGGGACATAAAAGTGCAAAACGAAAGTGATCTAATGCAAACGTGCTATAATAACATGATCGTATTATGTATTTAAGCCCTGCAAAGGGGTTAAACATATAGTGAAAGTCAGCTCCAAAGCAGCAATGCAGTACTGGAATGTAACGGACAAGCCAATCACAAGAGGCATATATTACATATTCACCAATCATCAGCTAGCTACCAGTAGTGCATTGCTACTCTTCAACCTATGTTTCATTTTGATTTTTGTGTCTCTTAATCCCTCCACCACTTCCTGGACTGATTTGTCAGGATGATTGACAAGCCCAGTTCAAATGTGCATGAGCAGAAGGAGGGACAACACAAATGAATACTTTTGCAATGTTAAATACTAGTTCCAAATGGGGGTGGATAGGTTCCCCGGCTGAAAAGATTGTCCATCCTCCACTTGATAAATGGGGCCTTAATAAAAAATTCACTGTGAAAAAAAATAGTGCAGCACAGAATTAACAATTTCCCTTTCTTTCACTTATGACCTACTCGAAGCCCTGATAATTTATTTGTTCTCCATTTATCCCTAGGTGCCTTTTCTTAGATTACTAACTTTAGATTTTTGTTCAGGCTTATCTAGAAAGCTTCAGCAGAATGTTGGAGAAGGAACTGTCTCCAAAAGGAATCTTTGTACAGTCACTTATACCACTATGTGTGGGGAACAAGCAAAGTGCATCCTGTGGAGTCTTGCATCGTTTACCCTTTTTGGTCCCCTCTCCGGAAGTTTATGCTCATCATGCAGTGCGAACATTGGGAATTACAAACAGGACAACAGGCTACTGGGCTCACTCTCTGCAGGTAAGAAGAAGGAAGTTCTGCACATATAATAACATGACAATTAGGGTTGCACCAATACCGATACCAAGTATTTGCATGAGTACTTGTACTCATGCAAATGCACCGATACTTAAACCGATACCTGCACTTCCTACCCATACACTATCTTGTGGAGTTTTTTTCCAACTGCATGTTCCCATTTCATTTTAAGCTGTAGTGGAGACTCAACTAAAAAACACAATTTATGCTTACCTGATAAATTTATTTCTCTTGTGGTGTATCCAGTCCACGGATCATCCATTACTTGTGGGATATTCTCATTCCCAACAGGAAGTTGCAAGAGGACACCCACAGCAGAGCTGTTATATAGCTCCTCCCCTAACTGTCATATCCAGTCATTCGACCGAAAACACGCAGAGAAAGGAGAAACCATAGGGTGCAGTGGTGACTGTAGTTTAAATGAAAAAATTACCTGCCTTAAAATGACAGGGCGGGCCGTGGACTGGATACACCACAAGAGAAATAAATTTATCAGGTAAGCATAAATTGTGTTTTCTCTTGTAAGGTGTATCCAGTCCACGGATCATCCATTACTTGTGGGATACCAATACCAAAGCTAAAGTACACGGATGAAGGGAGGGACAAGGCAGGTACTTAAACAGAAGGTACCACTGCCTGTAAAACCTTTCTCCCAAAAATAGCCTCCGAAGAAGCAAAAGTATCAAATTTGTAGAATTTTGAAAAAGTATGAAGCGAAGACCAAGTCGCCGCCTTGCAAATCTGTTCAACAGAAGCCTCATTTTTATAGGCCCAAGTGGAAGCCACAGCTCTAGTAGAATGAGCTGTAATCCTTTCAGGAGGCTGCTGGCCAGCAGTCTCATAGGCTAAGCGGATTATGCTTCTTAGCCAAAAAGAAAGAGAGGTTGCCGAAGCCTTTTGACCTTTCCTCTGTCCAGAGTAGACAACAAACAAAGCAGATGTTTGACAAAAATCTTTAGTAGCGTGTAAGTAAAACTTTAAAGCACGAACCACGTCCAGATTGTGTAATAGACGTTCCTTCTTTGAAGAAGGATTAGGACACAAGGATGGAACAACAATCTCTTGATTGATATTCTTGTTAGATACCACCTTAGGTAAAAACCCAGGTTTGGTACGCAGGACTACCTTATCCGTATGGAAGATCAGATAAGGAGAATCACATTGTAAAGCAGATAACTCGGAGACTCTACGAGCCGAGGAAATAGCTACCAAAAACAGAACTTTCCAAGATAAAAGTTTGATATCTATGGAATGAAGAGGTTCAAACGGAACTCCTTGAAGAACCTTAAGAACCAAATTTAAGCTCCATGGGGGAGCAACATGTTTAAACACTGGCTTGATTCTAACCAAAGCCTGACAAAATGCCTGAACGTCTGGAACATCTGCCAGACGCTTGTGCAAAAGAATAGACAGAGCAGAAATCTGTCCTTTTAAGGAACTAGCTGACAATCCTTTTTCCAAACCATCTTGGAGAAAAGATAATATCCTGGGAATCCTAACCCTTGGATTCACACCAATAAAGATATGTACACCATATTTTATGGTAAATTTTCCTGGTGACAGGCTTTCGTGCCTGTATTAAGGTATCAATGACTGACTCGGAGAAGCCACGCTTTGATAAAATCAAGCGTTCAATCTCCAGGCAGTCAGTCTCAGAGAAATTAGATTTGGATGGTTGAAAAGGACCCTAAAGTAGAAGGTCCTGTCTCAGAGGCAGAGTCCATGGTGGAAAGGATGACATGTCCACCAGATCTGCATACCAGGTCCTGCGTGGCCACGCAGGCGCTATCAAAATCACCAATGCTCTCTCCTGCTTGACCTTGGCAATCAGTCGAGGGAGCAGAGGAAACGGTGGAAACACATAAGCCAGGTTGAAAGACCAGGGCGCTGCTAGAGCATCTATTAGCGTCGCCTTGGGATCCCTGGACCTGGATCCGTAACAAGGAAGCTTGGCGTTCTAGCGAGACGCCATGAGATCCAGTTCTGGTTTGCCCCAACGATGAATCAATTGTGCAAACACCTCCGGATGGAGTTCCCACTCTCCCGGATGAAAAGTCTGACGACTTAAAAAATCCGCCTCCCAGTTCTCTACACCTGGGATATGGATAGCTGATAGGTGGCAAGAGTGAGTCTCTGCCCAGCGAATTATCTTTGAGACTTCTAACATCGCTAGGGAACTTCTTGTTCCCCCTTGATGGTTGATGTAAGCCACAGTCGTGATGTTGTCCGACTGAAATCTGATGTACCTCAGAGTTGCTAACTGAGGCCAAGCCTTAAGAGCATTGAATATCGCTCTTCCAGAATATTTATTGGAAGGAGTGTCTCCTCCTGAGTCCACGATCCCTGAGCCTTCAGGGAGTTCCAGACTGCACCCCAACCTAGAAGGCTGGCATCTGTTGTTACAATTGTCCAATCTGGCCTGTGAAAGGTCATACCTTTGGACAGATGGACCCGAGATAGCCACCAGAGAAGAGAATCCCTGGTCTCTTGATCCAGATTTAGTAGAGGGGACAAATCTGTGTAATCCCTGTTCCACTGACTGAGCATGCATAGTTGCAGCGGTCTGAGATGTAGGCGTGCAAACGGCACTATGTCCATTGCCGCTACCATTAAGCCGATTACTTCCATGCACTGAGCCACCGAAGGGCGCGGAATGGAATGAAGAACACAGCAGGAATTTAGAAGCTTTGATAACCTGGACTCCGTCAGGTAAATTTTCATTTCTACAGAATCTATCAGAGTCCCTAGGAAGGAAACTCTTGTGAGTGGGGATAGAGAACTCTTTTCCTCGTTCACTTTCCAACCATGCGATCTCAGAAATGCCAGTACTACGTCCGTATGAGACTTGGCAATTTGGAAGTTTGACGCCTGTATCAGGATGTCGTCTAAATAAGGGGCCACTGCTATGCCCCGCGGCCTTAGGACTGCCAGAAGCGACCCTAGAACCTTCGTAAAGATTCTTGGGGCTGTAGCTAATCCAAAGGGAAGAGCTACAAACTGGTAATGCCTGTCTAGAAAGGCAAACCTGAGAAACCGATGATGATCTTTGTTATTGGAATGTGAAGATAAGCATCCTTTAAATCCACTGTAGTCATATATTGACCCTCCTGGATCATAGATAGGATGGTACGAATATTTTCCATCTTGAATGATGGAACTCTGAGGAATTTGTTTAAGATCTTTAGATCCAAAATTGGTCTGAAGGTTCCCTCTTTTTTGGGAACCACAAACAGATTTGAGTAAAAACCCTGTCCCTGTTCCTCCTTTGGAACTGGATGGATCACTCCCATAACTAGGAGGTCTCGTACACAGTGTAAGAATGCCTCTCTCTTTATCTGGTTTGCAGATAATTGTGAAAGGTGAAATCTCCCTTTTGGGGGGGAAGCTTTGAAGTCCAGAAGATATCCCTGGGATATAATTTCCAACACCCAGGGATCCTGGACATCTCTTGCCCACGCCTGGGTGAAGAGCGAAAGTCTGCCCCCTACTAGATCCGTTACCGGATAGGGGGCCGTTCCTTCATGCTGTCTTAGAGGCAGCAGCAGGCTTTTTGGCCTGCTTACCTTTGTCCCAGGTCTGGTTTGGTCTCCAGACCGTCTTGGACTGAGCAAAAGTTCCCTCTTGCTTGCATTAGAGGAAGTTGATGCCGCACTTTCCTTGAAGTTTCGAAAGGCACGAAAATTAGACTGTTTGGCCCTTGATTTGGACCTGTCCTGAGGAAGGGCATGACCTTTTCCTCCAGTGATATCAGCAATAATCTCCTTCAAACCAGGCCCGAATAGGGTCTGCCCCTTGAAGGGAATGTTAAGCAGCTTAGATTTTGAAGTCACGTCAGCTGACCATGATTTAAGCCATAGCGCCCTGTGCGCCTGTATAGCAAAACCAGAATTCTTAGCCGTTAGTTTAGTCAAATGAACAATGGCATCAGAAAACAAAGGAATTGGCTAGCTTAAGTGCTCTAAGCTTGCCAAGTATGTCATCCAATGGAGTCGCTACCTGTAAAGCCTCTTCCAGAGACTCAAACCAGAACGCCGCAGCAGCAGTGACAGGAGCAATGCATGCAAGGGGCTGTAGGATAAAACCTTATTGAATAAACCTTTTCTTAAGGTAACCTTCTAATTTTTTATCCATTGGATCTAAAAAAGCACAACTGTCCTCGACAGGGATAGTAGTACGCTTTGCTAAAGTAGAAACTGCTCCCTCCACCTTAGGAACTGTCTGTCATAAGTCCCGTGTGGTGGCGTCTATTGGAAACATTTTTCTAAAAATAGGAGGGGAAGAGAACGTCACACCTGGTCTATCCCATTCCTTATTAATAATTTCTGTAAACCTTTTAGGTATTGGAAAAACATCAGTACACACCGGCACTGCATAGTATTTATCCAGTCTACACAATTTCTCTGGCACTGCAATTGTATCACAGTCATTCAGAGCAGCTAAAACCTACCTGAGAAACACGCGGAGGTGTTCAAGCTTAAATTTAAATGTAGAAATATCAGAATCAGGTTGCATCATCTTTCCTGAGTCAGAAACATCACCCACAGACTGAAGCTCTCCTTCCTCAGCTTCTGCATAATGTGAGGCAGTATCAGACATGGTTCTTAAAGCGTCAGTATGCTCTGCATTTCGTCTAACCCCAGAGCTATCTCGCTTACCTCTAAATTCAGGTAGTCTGGCTAATACCGCTGACAGTGTATTATCCATGACTGCCGCCATGTCTTGTAAAGTAATCGCTATGGGCGCCCTAGATGTACTTGGCGCCATTTGAGCGTGAGTCCCTTGAGCGGGAGTCAAAGGATCTGACACGTGGGGAGAGTTAGTCGGCATAACTTCCCCCTCGTCAGATTCCTCTGGTGATAAAAATTTTTAAAGACAGAATATGATCTTTATTGCTTAAAGTGAAATCAGTACATTTGGTACACATTCTAAGAGGGGGTTCCACCATGGCTTTTAAACATAATGAACAAGGAGTTTCCTCTATGTCAGACATGTTTGTACAGACTAGCAATGAGACTAGCAAGCTTGGAAAACACTTTAAATCAAGTTAACAAGCAAATATAAAAAACGGTACTGTGCCTTTAAGAGAAACAAATTTTGTCAAAATTTGAAAAACAGTGAAAAAAGGCAGTAAATCAAACGAAATATTTACAGTGTATGTAATAAGTTAACAGAGCATTGCACCCACTTGCAAATGGATGATTAACCCCTTAATTCAAAAAACGGATCAAAAAAACGATATAGACTTTTTTTAACAGACACAACAAACTGCCACAGCCTGCTGTGGCCCTACCTTCCCCAATAAACGACTTTGGAAAGCCTTTGAACCCTTTAGAGATGTCCTATAGCATACAGGGGACTCCTGAGGGAAGCTGGATGTCACAGTTTGTAATTTTAACTGCAACAACTGTAACGTTTATACTACAACAGTGGAAAGCCTCAGGAAACTGTTTCTAGGCAAAATTTAAGCCAGCCATGTGGAAAAAACTAGGCCCCAATAAAGTTTTATCACCAAAGCATATATAAAAACGATTAAACATGCCAGCAAATGTTTTATATTGCAATTTTATAAGGGTATTACCCCTGAGAGTAAGCATGATACCAGTCGCTATTAAATCACTGTATTCAGGCTTAACTTACATTAATCCGGTATCAGCAGCATTTTCTAGCATTTTCCATTTCTAGAAAAAATTGTAACTGCACATACCTCATAGCAGAGTAACCTGCACGCCATCCTCCCGCTGAAGTTACCTCTCTCCTCAGACATATGTGAGAACAGCAATGGATCTTAGTTACAACCTGCTAAGATCATAGAAAACTCAGGCAGATTCTTCTTCTATTTACTGCCTGGGATAAAATAGTACAACTCCGGTACCATTTAAAATAACAAACTTTTGATTGAAGATAAAAAACTAACTATATTTCACCACTCTCTCTTACTACCTCCATGCGTGTTGAGAGTTGCAAGAGAATGACTGGATATGGCAGTTAGGGGAGGAGCTATATAACAGCTCTGCTGTCGGTGTCCTCTTGCAACTTCCTGTTGGGAATGAGAATATCCCACAAGTAATGGATGATCCGTGGACTGGATACACCTTACAAGAGAAATGGTTCACTTCTGTTCTGCCAATATAAGTTGCTGTTGTATTGTAATATTGTAAGAGAGATCACTGTACCTCGTTCAGACAAACCCCTGAAGTACTGGGTAGTTAATAAACTGAGATTTCCAGCTCTGGCTAAAATGGCCCAAAATTATATTTCTGCCCCATGCAGTAGTGCTGAAAGTGAGACTGTTCAGCTTAGCATCAAACGACATTACTGATAGCAGAAATAGACGTATAGCAGAACATACAGAGATGCTTCTGTTCCTTAAAAAGAACTACTATTTTTTGAAAAATTATTATAATTGCTAGATTGCCTGATATACTGCTAGTTCTTCTCTTGCACAAATTATGCTCAAAACATACTGTACTCTGAGGAACATCCTTAGCTTATATAATTGCAGAAAGAGTGTTCATAGAAAAAAATAAGTTAAATCCTATGAACACACATCTTACAATAATAGGACTAGATTTATATTACATTTGATATGTAAGCTTTACCAATGCTCTGTTCACATTTCCAACTCAATAGACTTTAATGGAGTTGGACATGTAATAAGCATTGGTAAAGCTTACCAATCAAATGTAAGCTAGCCCATAGTGTTGTTCCCCATGTTTAAACAGTGAACTGGTATATTTTTTACTGCATTGCACTTTTGGTTGGTTGTGATATTACATTTGTTATTTATTGTTGTTATTATGAATATATTTTAATGTAATACTTTTATTTATAAACGTGTTCTGTGAAATTTCTTCGAGTTTTTACAACTTTGTGACAACAAGCAAATAAAACTGTTTTATTATTTCATAATATATTTTAAGTTACAGTTCTTCATAATTATAAAGAAGCTATCTTAAATCATTAGTCTGTATTGTGCTTGGGACACTGTCACATGACATTAAAAAAGTATTGGTAATTGGTACCGGCGAGTATTTTGAAAAAAGTATTGGTACTTGTACTCAGTCTTTAAAAAATGGTATTGGTGCAACCCTAATGACAATATTAAGGTTGTGTACGATGAGATTTTTTTTTTTTCCTACGAAATCTCTTACCTGCCTAACTTCCTGAAATGGATAAGGGCTGGTCACTAATGAAAACACACATGTGTCGTTGGTGATTGGCCAGCCAGTGCTCCCAATGCCGCACAATAGTTGTTTTTTTTTGTGTGATTTCACTGTGAGCTGGCTTTTCTGTACTTACTTGATGAATACAAAGTAGAGTAGAATGTTTAAGAGAAAAGTATACGGCAGTGTAAAATAATGTGTAATAGCTTTATTAAAATACATTAAACTCATAGCATAGTTAAGCAATTAAACATTGCATTTCAAAATTATTGTTTTAAAGCAGGGTTTGATTATCCTAGACACCTGGACTCTCAAAACATTGTGCCTGGCGTCAAAGTTCCGGGAACCCTTTCAATGTCCTCAAATTTTGCTGATTTATACAAAACACAACTACGCATCTAAGTAGACACACACATACATTGCCCCCCTTAGTGTGCTAGTACTACCCTGTGGCGTCACCAATAGGCTCTTGTGCCAATCTCATGAAATGTCATGCATTTGGAGCATGTACCATGGAAAGTGGAATCTAAGGGTACCACAATCCTTCAGACAATTCCCTTTGGCTCTACCTTGATGATCGGCAGTTATAATTAAATCCTTATTGTTTGTTTTTTTCTTAATTTTAAATACTCACTTTTCTCTTATTATTAAACATACTATGCCTAATGTCGTTATCTGATGATGAATAGGAGCTGGTGTTGAACTGCTGCACCCAGTTTATCCACCTAATCTGCACAGAAGTGAAACAGATCTACCCAGACAAAGAACAATCAATCTCACCAAGAATGTAATCTTGGCTGAGTATAATGCCATAGTAACATGCGGTGTGTTTTCTTCAGAACATGTGCAGTGGGTAGCTGGTAGCTTTATACAAGTGGAGCGCTTACATGTTAACAACGCTAGAAGTAAGATTTTTGCATGCGTTGGGTTGCGTATGTATTACAAGTTGAAAGTAAAACGTTTTCGCATGCGCGAAAAGTCGAAGTTAGAATATAGTGACCACGTTAATGTATTCCCCCATAGACTTGAATGAAGCTTGGAAAATGGGGGGGAAAAAAACTACCACCATACTCGCGCTCAAACCTGATCACATTTTCTCAAGAGCGCTAACCCTATATGAATATTTCACTTTATAATGTTCTTCACATAGCAGAATATGTTCTATGTATTCATAAATACACAATTCTACATATATCCGATGGTATTTTGGTACAATATATATCTATACATACACACACACACACATATATGTGAATATCTATTTATAAATAGAAACAATTCTTCTATCCTCCCAAGAATAAACGCTGCACTACCCGGGTTTTCAAGTAAAACGTCTCTTTATTCAGTCAATTAAAACAATTGCATCCCCAAATGTTTCGGTACCGTTCTGGTACCTTTGTCAATAGGACATCACAGTGTATAGAGCGGTATGTTTGTAACACATTCCCCGCCCCCATTTAAACCAATCATGACTATCACTTACGGTTAGGCTGAGCCAGTGATGTTCCATTGTGTCATCAGACAAAAACACCTACAGGTAAACAAAACCGCATGGCTAATTACCATAGCCTATCAATGCGTACTGTGTGTGACCTACGTCACTAGTAAATAGTGCAGTTACCTGGGTAACAATCAGCAGCTCAGATGATGACAGAATCCTTTACCTAAAAGAACACTATAATATAACAAATTAGGCTGCTCATTAGTGCTTAACAACCTGCTATATACAATTATTTAAAATAACACACACATCAAGAAAATAATTACTGGGCAGTGATTCTTCAGCTTCCTGATTGCTGAAATATGGTAGATACATTTGCCGATACTTGGTAAGTCACGCAGACACCAGGGCTATGTCAGATCAAGCACACATGTAACCTAGACCGTCCAGTCATAGAGACATGTATTTTACAGAAAGACATTAAAATCCAATTGTGTATTCAGTCCTTTGGGAGCTACGGTGTCCAAGCTATATATCCATTACGTCTCAGTTTGTAGTAATTTCTTGTGCCTATCACCACCCCTCTTCAGTGGTGGTACATGGGCGATCAGCATGGTCCTTAGGCTAGCCACAGTGTGCCCTGCCTGTAAGAAGTGTCTGGCTACCGGTTGATGCAAAGTGCGTTTATTGATTGCTTCCTTAATGGCACAAAGGTGGTTGGCCATCCTCTCTCTGAGTGTCGTGGAGGTCTTACCCATGTAAACAAGAGAACATGGACAGGATAATATATAGATCACATACTCGCTTGTGCAGGTTAATCTGTGGTGGATCTTGTATCTCTTGCTGTATGTAGATGGTGAAACAGAGGTCCTGTGATCATATAAAAGACCCTTTTTGGTAGCATCTCACTGGGTCATTGTGGACAAGAATATCTCTAATAAATTAGGAGCTTTCCTGTATACCAACCGAAGGGGCTTCTGTTTGTGTGAATGGTAGTGATCTGTCAGATTTCACTATGTCCCAGTTCGAATCAAACCCTCCATCACTTTGTGTAAAGCGGTGAATGTAGTTATAAAATTCACTATGTTTGTAGTTTCCTTGTCAACACGTTCCTTATTTAGGAGGGATAATTGATCATGTTGTTACACTTTTGCATGAGCCTTGTTTAGCCCCTCTCCTTTAACTTTTTCTTCATTGCTTCTTCTTTATGTGCCCTGGTGCTGTCAAGCGTGTTATTGCGTGCTACTCGCATGAGCTGAGAGGAGATGGCACTCTTCTTCTGATGTTTAGAGTGAAAACTGTGTGTTAAAAGCAGGGAATTCTAGTCTGTAGGTTTGGAATATAGTGTGGTAGCAAACCTCAAACCACCTTCATTTGGGTTTTTAAAGATATTTAAATCTAGATATGGAATGGTGTCTACACACTATATTCATACTTAAAATGTATTGGTGAATCAAGCGTATTTAAAGTATTAATCCAGGATACCAAAGAATCAACTGTACCTCTCCAGACAAGGAACACGTCATCTATATATCTAACATAACATTTTATGTTAGATTTAGAGACCATGTTCATGATATAAGTCTCATACCATAGCATGTATAGATTGGCATATGCAGGAGCCATATTAGAGCCCATAGCATTCCCTTCTACTTGTAGAAAGAAATCTTTCTCAAACTTAAAGTAGTCTTTTCTAGACAAAAAGTTAGTAACTTCAGTAGGAACTCCATGGGGGGTCCCGCATATGCCAATGATGTACTCAGCATGGACCTAACAGCCTGTACCCCCTCAACATGGGGGATCACAGTATAAAAGCTGTCTACGTCCATAGTGACAAGTAGATCATCCTGTTCCAACCATGTAATTTCAACCAGTCTTCTAATCAGGGTAGATTAGTCCAATAGATGTGAAAAAGATTCTTTCACAACAGGCTGAAGATGAAAATCAATCCACTCAGCCACATGGGAATATAGTGACCCCCTGGCAGAAGCAAAATTCACTGCTTGGTAATTATTTTCTTGATATGTGTGTGTTATTTTAAATAATTGTATATAGCAGGTTGCTCAGCACTAATGAGCAGCCTAATTTGTTATATTATAGTGTTCTTTTAGGTAAAGGATTCCGTCATCATCTGAGCCGATAATTGTTACCCAGGTGACTGCACTATTTACTAGTGACGTAGGTCACACACAGTATGCAGTGATAGGTTATGGTAATTAGCCATGCGGTTTTGTTTACCTGTAGGTGTGTTTGTCTGATGACACAGTGGAACATCATTGGCTCATCCCAGCCGGAAGTGATAGGCACGATTGGTTTAAATAGGGGCAGGGAATGTGTTACGAACATACCACTCTATGCACTGTGATGTCTCATTGACAAAGGTACCAGAACAGTACCAAAACGTTTGGGGATTCAATTGATTGAATAAAGAGAAGTTTTACTTGAAAGCCCGGTGAGTGCAGCATCTATTCTTGGAAGGATAGAAGAATTGTGTGTATACTTTAAACACGCAGCACCCCGGTTGTTGCCATTTGGATTAGTAAGTGTGCCTGGTACAGACTATTGCATTATTTATAAATAGATATATGAAATATTTACAGTAAATACATAGTTAAACACTTTAATAAATATGAATATTGCATAAAAATCCTTTTACATGTTTTCATCTACATGACTAAAAACAGGCAGGGGGGTGACAGCAAAGTAACTTTTATTCAATAGTTACAGACAAAACAGAAGGGCAACGTTTCGGGGTGTTATCCCTTATTCATGCCATGCCAAACAAACACTTATCACTGACTTATATAGTAACCAGTATAGTAATACCACTAGATGGCGCTATTGATCATTACACATTAACTCTTTCATAGCAATCAAAGCAATATTCAAAAGTATAATACACAATATCAAGTGGTATATATTACGTAAAAATATAGAAAAATGAAACAAAAGATCTGACCCAGAGGACAAAGCCAACATTAATTTCTAATTTTAACAATTGCAAAAGACATGAGACTATAAAAATACTAACAGGTCCCAATCTTTATTTAGACCTTTAGGCTCAAGGGTCCCTAATTCATAAACCCAATAGGATTATCTTTGCTTCAGAACCCGCTCCGTATCTCTACAAACTTTCTCAATATGGTCAGTGACCTGAAATTTGAACTGACTAATTGAATGACCAGTTTTAAAAAAATGATTAGCTAGTGGAGCTTTTAAATTACAAGTACGAATATTACTTTTATGTTCTATAATACGGTCCTGAACACTTCTGGTCGATTCACCTATATAAACGCCAGTACGCCACCACACGGACATTTAATTATATCAATTATGAATGTAGTTAAACAGGTAAAATACCCCTTAATCTACATGACTGCAAAGGGCTCTAATGCACATCTATATATGTTTACTTATGTATTTATGTGTATATATGTCTGTAAATACATATATACACCTATAAATACATAAATTCATATGCACACACATATACAATGCCTTGCACACGTGTTCACCCCCTTGGCATTTTTCGTGTTTTGTTGCCTCACAACCTAGAATTAACATGGATTGTTTGAGGATTTGCATAATTTAATTTACAGAACATGCCTACAACTTTGAAGATGTTTTTTTATTGTGAAGCAAACAACAAATAGGACAAAATAACAGAAAAAGTCAATGTGCATAACTATTCATCCCCCTAAAGTCAATACTTTGTAGAGCCACCTTTTGCGGCAATCACACCTCCAAGTCACTTTGGATAAGTCTCTATGAGCTTGCCACATCTTACCACTGGGATTTTTGCCCATTCCTCCTTGCAAAACTGCTCCAGCTCCTTCAAGTTGAATGGTTTGCGTTTGTGAACAGTAATCTTTAAAGGGACACTGAACCCAATTTTTTTTTCGTGATTCAGATAGAGCATGCAATTTTAAGCAACTTTCTAATTTACTCCTATTATCATTTTTTCTTCGTTCTCTTGCTATCTTTATTTGAAAAAGAAGGCATCTAAGCTTTTTTCTTTATTCAGAACTCTGGACAGCACTTTTTTATTGGTGGATGAATTTATCCACCAATCAGCAAGAACAACCCAGGTTGTTCACCAAAAATGGGGCTGCATCTAAACTTACATTCTTGCATTTCAAATAAAGATACCAAGAGAATGAAGAAAATTTGATAATAGGAGTACATTAGAAAGTTGCTTAAAATGTCATGCTCTATCTGAATCACGAAAGAAAAAATTTGGGTTCAGTGTCCCTTTAAGTCTGACCACAGATTTTCTATTGGATTGAGGTCTGGGCTTTGACTAGGCCATTCCAACACATTTACATGTTTCCCCTTAAACCACTCAAGTGTTGCTTTAGCAGTGTGTTTGGGGTCATTGTCCTTTTGGAAGGTGAACCTCCGTCCTAGCCTCAAATCACGCACAGAGTGGTACAGGTTTTGCTCAAGAATATCCCTGTATTTAGCACCATCCATCTTTCCCTCAACTCTGACCAGTTTCCCAGTTCCGGCTGCTGAAAAACATCCCCACAGCATGATGCTGCCACCACCATGTTTCACTGTGGGGATGGTGTTCTTTGGGTGATTTGATGTGTTGGGTTTGCGCCAGACATAGCGTTTTCTTTAATGGCCAAAAAGTTAAATTTTAGTCTAATCAGACCAGAGCACCTTCCTCCTTACATTTTGGGAGTCTCCCACATGCCTTTTCGCAATCTCAAAACGTGCCATTTTGTTTTTTGCTGAAAGTAATGCCTTTCTTCTGGCCACTCTGCCATAAAGCCTAACTCTATGGAGAGTACGGCTTATTGTCGTCCTATGTACAGATACTCCAGTCTCTGCTGTGGAACTCTGCAGCTCCTCCAGGGTTACCCTAGGTCTCTGTGCGGCCTCTCTGATTAATGCCCTCCTTGCCCGGTCCATGAGTTTTGGTGGGCGGCCGTCTCTTGGCAGGTTTGCTGTTGTGCCATGTTCTTTTCATTTGGTTATGATGGATTTGATGGTGCTCCTGGGGATTATCAAAGATTTGGATATTTTTTTATAACCTAACCCTGACTTGTACTTCTCAACAACATTGTTCCTTGGTCTTCATGGCAGTGTTTGGTTAGTGGTGCCTCTTGCTTAGGTGTTGCAGCCTCTGGGTCCTTTCAAAAAGGTGTGTATATGTAATGACAGATCATGTGACACTTAGATTGCACACAGGTGGACATCATTTCACTAATTATGTGACTTCTGAAGGTAATTGGTTGCACCAGAGCTTTTTATGGGCTTCATAACAAAGGAGGTGAATACATACGCACATGCCAATTTTCTGTTTTCTATTTCTAAAAAGTAGTTTTATGTACTGTATATATTTTTCTCATTTCACTTCACCAACTTAGACTATTGTGTTCTGATCCATCACATAAAATTCAGATTAATAAAACATTGAACTTAAGGCTGTAATGTAACAAAATAGGTAAAAAGGGGGGTGAATACTTTTGCAAGGCATTGTATACGTATATATATATTTATTTAGACATGTGTATGTATGTATCTCTGTGTTAAAGCTATTTGTAGCCTTTTTTTTCTTTGAGGCCTCATAACTTGTTATGCACATTTTTTAAAAATATTTTTTTATTAGATGGTGTTATTATGAGTGTAACTGTAACAGACGCTAGTTAAATTCATAAGCGATCGCATATTCTTTCAACCTGTAATACACGTGCTACTTCCAAGGCACGGTAAACCCGAAATCGCTTGCACGCACGAGTTAGCGCACCCCTTGTAATCTAGCCCAGTATCAGTTAAAAGGAAATTATTATAATATATGTATCTAATGAAAAAGCCTGGTGCTGCAAAGTAATGGATTGAAAGAGAGATCCCAGTGATATCTTAGTTATTGTTTATACTGCAACACCAATGTAATGGTTCAAATCATCCATGATTCTAGATGGGGTGTCATGAACCATATTTATCATAGAAGAACAAACTAACAAAGCACAACTGCCCTTTTTTGCTGGAGCAGATACTAACATTTATTGCAAGGGTTGGCAAATTCAGTTCAAATTTGGGAATCAGCTAGACCTTTTAGGTGTCAACCGTACATTTTTATGAAAGTTTTATAAAAGCCAGAACAGGTGTGTGTGGGGGGGGGGGGGGGGGTTAGGTATATTTGGGATCATCCAGAAAAGTTAAAGGGACATAAAACTCAAAAGTTTTCTTTTGTGATTTAGGTACAACATACAATTTTAAACAACTTTCCAATTTACTTCTATTATTTAATTTGCTTCCTTCTTTTGTTATCCTTTGCTAAAATGTTTATCTAGGTAAGCGGCAAAGAACCTAGGTTCTAGCTGCTGATTGGTGGTTGCATATATAGACTGATTTTCATTGGTTCACCCATGTGTTTAGTTAGAGACCAGTAGAGCATTGCTGCTTATTCAACAAATTATACCAAGAGAATGAAGCAAATTTAATAGAAGTAAACTGGAAAGTTGTATAAAATTGTATGTTCTACCTAAATCATGAAAGAAAAAATTTGGGTTTAATTTCCCTTTAAGGACCCAAAAGTAAAATCCAGGATCTGTGGCTTAGTGGCTCCCTGAATTTATCAAGACTGTGTGTGACACTGCACTGACCTGTCTGACACTCTGAGATCTGCACCTGGAGGTGTCTTAGAGGTGCTAATCTCCATGTTTTAAAAAAAAGGTAAAGCAGCCTTATTTTTTTAAAATATTACACTGCAAAGTGCTTTACAGTAGAACTCATTGACTGTACACCCCTGCACACTATAACTTATTAAACTTCTGTAAAATTTAGGATACAACATTTTCAATTGTCTTCAATTTTATCTCCAGTAGACGCCCCAAACATTCCTCACAACTAGATTTTGAACAAATTTGTCAATCATTTAACTCTGTCATTTGGTATCCCAGAAGCTTTTGCAAATCATGAGCAGTCCAGTTATGAACCTCTTGAAAAGCCTGGTGGTGTGTGCCAATTAGCAACAAATGTAAATGAGCTTATCCTCTGAGCTAATCAATCACTGTGTAGAATGTTGCCGGCACGGATCATTTTCACCATATGTAAGTATGATGGAGGCACTCGAGTTTCTCTGGTAGAAAGTAAAACAAGAAAACTTTTATTTATTTAATTTTTTTTTTTATTCTAAAGCTAGTAAAGAAAATGATGAATGTATATTTCAGTGTTATTTTATTTATACATTTTGGCCTAGATTACAAGTGGAGAAGAAATAGATAGTACAAAGTGCATTATCTTGAGCTTGACCTCGCACAAAGACTAAAGTACTATTTGGTATTACAAGTAAATGGTTGTTTTTTAAAAGGGATGTTAAACAGTAAATACATCCTAGACTTGACAAATTCACAGTAAAGGTTAGCATTAGAATAATATGCAGATAAGTCTTTTTTGCAAATATATTAGTTGTTTAAATATTGAAAAGATAAGTGCAAAAGTTTAGTTTCTATAAAGTAACGTGTGCTGCCATGTTTGAACTAGTTTTTCTATTTATCTCTGTGCATTCAAGGTTGTGAAACCCTTTTATATAATCCTATTTTCCTCACAGCCTTGATTGGACAATCTCTTTTATTGCTTGTTTTATTTATGTCTCTAATTATCCTCAACAGGAAGCATAGATCAGGGGAAACCTAAAGATACATTAATCCAAATGTTGAAGCACTTGAAAGAAATGCAGCATAGCTGTAAAAAGCAGACTAGAAAATATATTTTCCCTCCAAATATCCTCAGTATCTACATCACATTGTAAAGGGACTTAAAGCAGCCAATCGGGATGCTAGTCCCAGGACTTGCAAGGGTGTGTGCATATGGCATGTGCAAGCACAGTTATGTTATTTCCTTGCTTATTTTGCTATGAAATCTAGTGAGATTTAACTGAAATCTCATGAGATCGCAGTGAAGCAAAGTGTGATATCAGCACTGATTAAGCTCATAGGCTGTTTTTTTTTTCTTGACGTGCAGCTGACAGTAGCTGAAGGATAATTGTTTACAGAGCATTTACTTTTGTGAGCTGAAGAAATTTTGTGGTAAAATATCTTCCTATTTTTACATAGAGATGTTCATTTTATGTTTTCTTGTCAGCTTTTTAAAGTTATTCTGCCACATTTTCAAGTCATTTAACATGTGAGTGTTATGTCTGATTACGTTAAAACTTGGATGGGCCCATTACTTTATAAAAACTCAGTTGAATTTAAAAAACCAACAATTGAATTACAGGAAAAGGGGTCAAAATAAGTAATGAAAGTATATTGCAAAAGTTTTTTTAAATATATATAATTAAACATTTTAAATTAGAATCTCATACTGTTTACTTTTAAATTGATAGCATAGAGGTGTTAGTAGACGTGTGAATTCGGCAGATACGTGTATGATATATGACAAGGGTAGGACTGGTAAGTTTAATTGAAATAGTATAGCACAGAACTAAATAAAGAACTCTACTACTTGAGTGGATTTTTTTCAATTGTACAGGTATACCTCACATTACAGTGCTTCACTAATACAGCGCTTTTGTGGCGCTGAAGTTCAACCTCCAAGGATTTTAAAACCGTGATGTACTCAATGTGAGATTTTCGAGAAAAGTGACTGGCACCATTTTTTTGTGCTCAGTTTACAGCATTACAGTGCACTCTGTGGGGCCGATTTATCAAGCTCCGTATGGAGCTTGATGACCCTTGTTTCCGGGGAGCCTTCAGGCTCGCGGGAAACAGAAGTTATGAAGCAGTGGTCTAAAGTGTGCTGCTCCATAACTTGTCCGCTTGCTCTAAGGCCGCGGACAGAAATCAACCCGATCGAATGCTGTCGGCATTTATCGATGTGCAGCGGACATGATACACTACATTGTATCATGTCCACTCGCACATTAATAAATATACCCCAGTGTCTTAGTGTTGTAATTTGGCAAATTTTACTACAGTAATTCTCACTATTTTTTTTTTTTTTTTTTGAAAAGTGTTTTTATTGAGGCAATAAAATACATCAAAGTACAAACATAGTAGATAGGGCAATATCTCAAACAAAATTGCATGACATCAGTTCCATCATTCAAGCATAAATACAGTAGGCAATAGTAGGAGTACGGTACTGACCCTAATGGAGCCTCATTTTATAACTTAATATTAGGACAAACATGTGTCAACAAGGAAAAATAGGGACCTGGAAATTAGTACTTGTCTGAAGACAAATCTTACAGGGATAAAAATTCTCAATATTTAAACACTCTAGCGTCTTCAATATGTTAAAGATCCGCTCCTGGGATCTGGCGGCAAAGATCAATCTGAAGACATCTATAGCAGTTCAAAGAGTCCTCGTCATATGTTAGCTTGTTATTGCATATAGATTATAGACAAACTTAAGTGAAACAGATAAACATACTAATAAGGTACAAAACAGCGTTATCCAAATTACTCTGCTAAATGATATCAGTGATGTACCAGAGCTGATCACAGTTGTCACAATAAGGATATAATGACACTCTTACTGAGCATTAATAGAGACTTAAACGGTGATAAAACTGTAGTTCCAAAACTCTTCGAATAACCAACATACAGTAAACAAAGGAGAATTTCTTATATTAGGGCCCGAAGATCCTTTTTGCATGAATGCAGGGGAAAACATAGGCTTAGGACTTCGGACTGGGTAGAGACTACTTCACTCTACCAAAAGAGAGTGCGGAGGAGAAGGTATTCGTCCCTACCGCACAAAAATAGTGGGGGGGGGGGGGCGGGTGATAGCCCAGCAACAGGTTACTCTAGCTTTGCTGGATAGGATAGATAACTAGGTAATAACATCTTGCAAAGTAATATATACTGGAGTAAACTTAGCGCATATATTACTCAAATCATTAACTCAGTTGGTACACTGATAGTGTAAAACTTTCTTACACAAGATAGATAGGTTAGACATGTCATAAGGAAATTTAAATCTAACTTTTCCTGTAGTAAACTATTATTAATTCTTACTCCCATTAACCTAGAATGGTAATACATATACATACTCTTTTACATAGATATTTCTGTCAGGCTTATGTTCTAAAGTGTTCAACTAACTAGTAAAGCATATTTAAGAGAGTTGCAAGCATAGAATCAGACCAATTACAGAGCATACAGTTTCATGAAGTCAGTGCACAAAAATAAGATTATCCCTTACCCCACATATGTGGGGGGGGGGGGAGTGACTACAATTATATAATTTCTGATTTATATACTGAGCAGCTAAACATTAGTGAAAGAATAAAAAAGAGGCTTCTGATACAACCAGTTCACACGTGCTCGCATGGTAAATGGTATTCTATACGTACTACATTTCTCCAACATTGGTGTGTCCGGTCCACGGCGTCATCCTTACTTGTGGGATATTCTCTTCCCCAACAGGAAATGGCAAAGAGTCCCAGCAAAGCTGGTCACATGATCCCTCCTAGGCTCCGCCCACCCCAGTCATTCTCTTTGCCGTTGCACAGGCAACATCTCCACGGAGATGGTTAAGAGTTTTTTGGTGTTTAAATGTAGTTTTTATCCTATCAAGTGTTTGTTATTTTAAAATAGTGCTGGTATGTACTATTTACTCTGAAACAGAAAAGGATGAAGATTTCTGTTTGTAAGAGGAAGATGATTTTAGCAGACAGTAACTAAAATCGATTGCTGTTTCCACATAGGACTGTTGAGATGAAGTAACTTCAGTTGGGGGAAACAGTTAGCAGACTTTTCTGCTTAAGGTATGACTAGGCATATTTCTAACAAGACTGAGTAATGCTGGAAGGCTGTCATTTCCCCTCATGGGGACCGGTAAGCCATTTTCTTAGTCAAACAAACAGAATAAAGGGCTTAATATGGGCTAAAAAACTGGTAGACATTTTTATGGGCTAAATCGATTGCTTTATTTGGGCATATTATTCAGATTTAGGCTAACAATTGGCATTTATAATCTTGGGGAAAGCTTAGAAAACGGCAGGCACTGTGTTGGACACCTTTTTCAGTCAGGGGGCCTTTCTAGTTATAGACTGAGCCTCATTTTCGCGCCATTAATGCACATTTGTTTTTTGAGAACAGGGCATGCAGATGCATGTGTGAGGGTCTAAAAATCTCTGAAAAAGCTTCTAGAAGGCGTCATTTGGTATCGTATTCCCCTCAGGGCTTGGTTGGGTCTTAGCAAAGACTATAGCTGGGACTGTATAGGGGTTAAATTTAAAAACGGCTCCGGTTCCGTTATTTTAAGGGTTACAGCTCTGAAATTTGGTGTGCAATACTTTTAAGGCTTTAAGACACTGTGGTGAAATTTTGAACGATTCCTTCATACTTTTTCACATATTCAGTAATAAAGTGTTTTCTGTTTGAAATTTAAAGTGACAGTAACGGTTTTATTTTAAAACGTTTTTTGTGCTTTGTTGACAAGTTTAAGCCTGTTTAACATGTCTGTACCTTCAGATAAGCTATGTTCTATATGTATGAAAGCCAATGTGTCTCCCCATTTAAATTTATGTGATAATTGTGCCATAGCGTCCAAACAAAGTAAGGACAGTACTGCCACAGATAATGATATTGCCCAAGATGATTCCTCAAATGAGGGGAGTAAACATGATACTACATCATCTCCTACTGTGTCTACACCAGTTTTGCCCATGCAGGAGGCCCCTAGTACATCTAGTGCGCCAATACTTATTACCATGCAACAATTAACGGCTGTAATGGATAACTCCATAGCAAATCTTTTATCCAAAATGCCTACTTATCAGAGAAAGCGTGATTGCTCTGTTTTAAACACTGAAGAGCAAGAGGGCGCTGATGATAATTGTTCTGTCATACCCTCACACCAATCTGAAGGGGCCATGAGGGAGGTTTTGTCTGATGGAGAAATTTCAGATTCAGGAAAAATTTCTCATCAAGCTGAACCTGATGTTGTGACATTTAAATTTAAATTAGAACATCTCCGCACACTGCTTAAGGAGGTGTTATCTACTCTGGATGATTGTGACAATTTGGTCATTCCAGAGAAATTATGCAAGATGGACAGGTTCCTAGAGGTTCCGGTGCCCCCCGAGGCTTTTCCTATACCCAAGCGGGTGGCGGACATAGTAAATAAGGAGTGGGAAAAGCCCGGCATACCTTTTGTTCCCCCCCCTATATTTAAGAAATTATTTCCTATGGTCGACCCCAGAAAGGACTTATGGCAGACAGTCCCCAAGGTCGAGGGGGCAGTTTCTACTCTAAACAAACGCACTACTATTCCTATCGAAGATAGTTGTGCTTTCAAAGATCCTATGGATAAAAAATTGGAAGGTTTGCTTAAAAAGATTTTTGTACAGCAAGGCTACCTTCTACAACCAATTTCATGCATTGTTCCTGTCACTACGGCAGCGTGGTTCTGGTTCGAGGAACTAGAAAAGTCGCTCAGTAGCGAAACTCCATATGAGGAGGTTATGGACAGAGTTCACGCACTTAAATTGGCTAACTCTTTTATTTTAGATGCCGCTTTGCAATTAGCCAGATTAGCGGCGAAAAATTCAGGGTTTGCTATCGTGGCGCGCAGAGCGCTTTGGCTAAAGTCTTGGTCAGCGGATGTGTCATCCAAGACAAAATTGCTTAACATCCCTTTCAAAGGTAAAACTTTATTTGGACAAGAATTGAAAGAGATTATTTCAGACATCACTGGAGGAAAGGGCCACGCCCTTCCACAGGATAGGTCTTTTAAGGCTAAAAATAAGCCTAATTTTCGTCCCTTTCGCAGAAATGGACCAGCCTCTAATTCTGCATCCTCTAAGCAAGAGGGTAATGCCTCACAACCCAAACCAGCCTGGAAACCAATGCAAGGCTGGAACAAGGGTAAGCAGGCCAAGAAGCCTGCCACTGCTAACAAAACAGCATGAAGGAGTAGCCCCCGATCAGGGACCGGATCTGGTGGGGGGCAGGCTCTCTCTCTTTGCTTAGGTTTGGACAAGAGATGTTCAGGATCCTTGGGCGCTAGAAATAGTTTCTCAAGGTTATCTCCTGGAATTCAAGGAACTACCCCCAAGGGGAAGGTTCCACAAGTCTCACTTATCCTCAAACCAAATAAAGAGACAGGCATTCTTACATTCTGTAGAAGACCTGTTAAAGATGGGAGTGATACACCCAGTTCCAATAAAGGAACAAGGAATGGGATTTTATTCCAATCTGTTCGTAGTTCCCAAAAAAGAGGGAACGTTCAGACCAATTTTGGATTTGAAGATCCTAAACAAATTTCTCAGGGTACCATCGTTCAAAATGGAAACTATTCGAACGATTCTACCCACCATCCAGGAAAGTCAATTTATGACTACCGTGGATCTAAAGGATGCGTACCTACATATTCCTATCCACAAAGAACATCATCAGTTCCTAAGGTTCACTTTTCTGGACAAACATTACCAGTTTGTGGCCCTCCCATTCGGATTAGCCACTGCGCCAAGGATTTTCACAAAGGTGCTAGGGTCCCTTCTAGCGGTTCTAAGACCAAGGGGCATTGCAGTAGTACCTTACTTGGACGACATTCTAATACAAGCGTCGTCCCTGTCAAAAGCAAAGGCTCATACGGACATCGTTCTAGCCTTTCTCAGATCTCACGGATGGAAGGTGAACAAAGAAAAAAGTTCTCTGTCCCCGTCAACAAGGGTTCCCTTCTTGGGAACAATAATAGATTCCTTAGAAATGAGGATTTTTCTGACAGAGGTCAGAAAATCAAAACTTCTAAGCTCTTGTCAAGTGCTTCATTCTGTTCCTCGTCCTTCCATAGCGCAGTGCATGGAAGTAGTAGGATTGATGGTTGCAACAATGGACATAGTTCCTTTTGCACGAATTCATCTAAGACCATTACAACTGTGCATGCTCAAACAGTGGAATGGGGATTATACAGACTTGTCTCCAATGATTCAAGTAGATTAAAAGACCAGAGATTCACTCCGTTGGTGGCTGACCCTGGACCATCTGTCCCAGGGAATGAGCTTCCGCAGGCCAGAGTGGGTCATTGTCACGACCGACGCCAGTCTATTGGGCTGGAGCGCGGTCTGGGAATCCCTGAAAGCTCAGGGTCTATGGTCTCGGGAAGAGTCTCTTCTCCCAATAAACATTCTGGAACTGAGAGCGATATTCAATGCTCTCAGTACTTGGCCTCAACTAGCAAAGGCCAAATTCATAAGGTTCCAATCAGACAACATGACGACCGTTGCTTATATCATTCATCAGGGGGGAACAAAGAGTTCCCTGGCGATGAAAGAAGTGACCAAAATAATTCAATGGGCGGAGGATCACTCCTGCCACTTGTCTGCGATCCACATCCCAGGAGTGGAAAATTGGGAAGCGGATTTTCTGAGTCGTCAGACATTCCATCCGGGGGAGTGGGAACTCCATCCGGAAATCTTTGCCCAAATAACTCAATTATGGGGCATTCCAGACATGGATCTGATGGCGTCTCGTCAGAACTTCAAGGTTCCTTGCTACGGGTCCAGATCCAGGGATCCCAAGGCGACTCTAGTAGATGCACTAGTAGCACCTTGGACCTTCAACCTAGCTTATGTATTCCCACCGTTTCCTCTCATTCCCAGGCTGGTAGCCAGGATCAGTCAGGAGAGGGCCTCAGTGATTTTGATAGCTCCTGCGTGGCCACGCAGGACTTGGTATGCAGACCTGGTGAATATGTCATCGGCTCCACCATGGAAGCTACCTTTGAGATATGACCTTCTTGTTCAGGGTCCATTCGAACATCCAAATCTGGTCTCCCTCCAACTGACGGCTTGGAGATTGAACGCTTGATTCTATCAAAGCGTGGGTTTTCAGATTCTGTTATAGATACTCTGGTTCAGGCCAGAAAACCTGTGACTAGAAAAATTTACCATAAAATATGGAAAAAATATATCTGTTGGTGTGAATCCAAAGGATTCCCATGGAATAAGATAAAAATTCCTAAGATTCTCTCCTTTCTACAAGAAGGTTTGGAGAAAGGATTATCTGCAAGTTCTCTAAAGGGACAGATCTCTGCTTTATCTGTCTTACTACACAAAAGACTGGCAGCTGTGCCAGATGTTCAAGCTTTTGTTCAGGCTCTGGTTAGGATCAAGCCTGTTTACAGACCTTTGACTCCTCCCTGGAGTCTAAATCTAGTTCTTTCAGTTCTTCAAGGGGTTCCGTTTGAACCTTTACATTCCATAGATATTAAGTTACTATCTTGGAACGTTTTGTTTTTAGTTGCAATTTCTTCTGCTAGAAGAGTTTCAGAGTCTAAATCTAGTTCTTTCAGTTCTTCAAGGGGTTCCGTTTGAACCTTTACATTCCATAGATATTAAGTTACTATCTTGGAAAGTTTTGTTTTTAGTTGCAATTTCTTCTGCTAGAAGACTTTCAGAGTTATCTGCTCTGCAGTGTTCTCCGCCCTATCTGGTTTTCCATGCAGATAAGGTGGTTTTGCGTACTAAGCCTGGTTTTCTTCCTAAAGTTGTTTCTAACAAAAATATTAACCAGGAGATAGTGGTACCTTCTTTGTGTCCGAATCCAGTTTCAAAGAAGGAACGTTTGTTACACAATTTGGACGTTGTCCGTGCTCTAAAGTTCTATTTAGAGGCTACTAAAGATTTCAGACAAACATCTTCCTTGTTTGTTGTTTATTCTGGTAAAAGGAGAGGTCAAAAAGCGACTTCTACCTCTCTTTCCTTTTGGCTTAAAAGTATTATCCGATTGGCTTATGAGACTGCCGGACGGCAACCTCCTGAAAGAATCACAGCTCACTCCACTAGGGCTGTGGCTTCCACATGGGCCTTCAAGAACGAGGCTTCTGTTGACCAGATATGTAAGGCAGCGACTTGGTCTTCACTGCACACTTTTGCCAAATTTTACAAATTTGATACTTTTGCTTCTTCGGAGGCTATTTTTGGGAGAAAGGTTTTGCAAGCCGTGGTGCCTTCCGTTTAGGTGACCTGATTTGCTCCCTCCCTTCATCCGTGTCCTAAAGCTTTGGTATTGGTTCCCACAAGTAAGGATGACGCCGTGGACCGGACACACCAATGTTGGAGAAAACAGAATTTATGCTTACCTGATAAATTACTTTCTCCAACGGTGTGTCCGGTCCACGGCCCGCCCTGGTTTTTTAATCAGGTCTGATGAATTATTTTCTCTAACTACAGTCACCACGGTACCATATGGTTTCTCCTATATATATTTCCTCCTGTCCGTCGGTCGAATGACTGGGGTGGGCGGAGCCTAGGAGGGATCATGTGACCAGCTTTGCTGGGACTCTTTGCCATTTCCTGTTGGGGAAGAGAATATCCCACAAGTAAGGATGACGCCGTGGACCGGACACACCGTTGGAGAAAGTAATTTATCAGGTAAGCATAAATTCTGTTATTTATACTTATAGGAGAAATAAATACAAGGGAAAAATAAGTGGCAATAGTAATTTGGTATCTGATATAGGGCTCTATAGTGTGGGTAAAATCCTCTAAGTTGACTACTAGGGACATAGGGCTAAAACAGTAGTAGTGCATGACAGGCTAGGATTAACATTCATATATGATGAGAAGCGATGAGCGATATTAAATCTCTGAGTTGCACATATCAATTAGAAGTCCATTGCCCCACAGACAAACAGCATGAGAACAGTGTATATAATGCAATGGCGCTATTTAGCAATCAGCCATAACACCAATCACCTAGCAGTAGGGCTAGATCATTACTGGAAGCTGTAGCCTCATAAATTTATCCGTCAGCAGCCCCTTTCAAAACCCCTTAGTTCAGAGCGAGTGCCTAAGCTATTCTTAGCATATTTACAGTGGTTATAGCTAAAATGCACATCTTATAACAATCGTACAATAAACATGAAGGGAACAGAAAAAAAAACAAATATATATATACCCCACACTGTGCCAGAAGATAGATGAAGTATACATGCTTACTTAACGTCCATGTTGTGAGCTTAACCAAATAAGAGCGTATTTATATGTGCACACAGGGGCAAAAAAAGGAAAAAGGGGTACTATGTCCAGAATTAGTGTGAGCCCATCCATATAGGAGTGTTTACTTTTGTGCACACGGGAATATGGAAAAGGAACAGCATCAGTCTTGTTGAGTTACCGGGTAGGAGAGCAGAGAGGATTCACAAGATGTTAGACGCTCCAGGTGGGCGCAGCTCGCCCAGAGTCTCCTCGTTCCGTGTAACCCTCTATCCAACCCCTGCTCTAATTGACCGCATCGGTCCAGGAACGGATCGCAACTTGTTTGGTGATGGGTGAGTACTGCACTGTGCTGTAGCGTCTGCTGCCATCTGCAGATGTCCATATTGTGTTTGTGGTTGCACAGCCTGAGCCGCCAATGTTTCTTCCCCGTGCGATGCGGGGTCTGGCTCGGCAGGCAGGAAGGAGGCTGTTAGTAGGCCCATTATTGTCTCTGACGTACAGGTGCCGGGTGGAGGGTCCCCCCCGGCAAAGGTGTCAATCCTATACCGCGTCTCGCTGGTAACATATTTCTGTCCTCCTCCTGTTGTCTCCTCCATGTAAGGCTCACAACCCTCTGTTTCATTGGCCTCGCTGGGAGGGCAGTCTTCACTGCCATACAGGCCACTATGTTGGAGCCCGGGAATAGCGTCTTCATCACTGGCTGGCTCAGCCCGGTCTTCCTCTATGCCCATGATCTCCATGAGCCGGTCAAATCTGCGATGGATCCGGCACTCAAATTCAGCAAACAATGTCTGCACCTGCAAAAGGAGGCTCTCCCGGGTCGCCATGTCGGGCAGCAAGACACGCTCCTCTAAGATGGCGCTTCAGTCTGCAGCGGCAGCTCAATAAGGCAGTTTCTGAAAATCTTCTTTTCCTTGTTTTTCTCTGTCTCTTGAAAGCTATTGACTTAGGGTATACGGACTCTGTAGCTTATAGGCAAAAACACCCCAAATAATAAGTCTCCAATAAGCTGATAATGGATTTAAACTATATTTTTCTCAGGAGCTCCTTCTAGCTGCATCCACTCAGCTCGGCAGTCAACTCCGCCCCAATTCTCACTATTTTACAGGTACATTACAGTTTTTTTTAATACTGCACTGTACTATGCTAGTGTTCAACTAAACTTAGCAAAATCGCACACCTAATATATGTTAGTTCAAACATGTTTTCAAGTTTTGAAAAGAGAGCTAAAACCGAGTAGTTTCACTTTAAGGTGGTTTTTACTTTACAGCAGGGCTCCGGTCCCTAACCCGCTGTATGAGGGAGGTATACCTGTATCAGTTTAGTGCTCTTTGACATAAATTATACTGTGCGCCCCCATAGAAGTCTGTTATGTGCGTGTTTTTATGCGCTGTGGCTATCCAACATCCAGATGCTATCACACACTAGACTAGAAGCCGGTTATGTGAGCGTTTTTACGCACCCATGCTATCCAACATGCTGATGCTGTCGCACACTAGACTATCGTTTTGAGCAACATAAATTATCTTTAGCCTTGTAATATAAGCACAGAAATGAAAGAGGTATGGATTACTCCACAAAGCTAACATTTTTCACTCCATTTGTAATCTAGGCCTTCATGAGGAAATTAAATGTTGGTTTTAATATCTGTTTAATGTTATGTCGTATAGACTAAAGTATACTAACCATCCTCACATGCTCTCTTGTTTCATGCAGCTTCTCTTATCAAGATTGTTTCCTGGCTGGATGTGCAGGGCTGTAGGACAGCTTTTATCTGGATCCCCTCTGCATCCTTGAAATAGTTGAGTTTTTCTGATTATTTTAGAGAACTATTCCAAGGCAGGATCTTTCCATGTCCTCTTCTGACCACCCGCTTTCTGCGCAACAAGAATTCCTTTCAATATTAGCCACATAGTAAGAGAATAACTTGGGCACAGTTCACATTCCTAAATTATTTTGTTGTTGTTCTTATGAGCAGTTCAGTTTACAACTGTAAATTACATATTGTATATTGACAAAATGTATTGGGTTTTTGAACTTATAGAAATAAATGTTACTAATTATGTTTTTGTAGAGAATTTTGAACTTCTAAAAGCAATATTTCACTATAAACAGCAAATATACTGTATATAGGTAGAACTATAGGAGAAAAACTAATGGAGGAAATCCTGTTTCTGTGTTTGTCACTGGAGAATAAAATGAACATTTCAGTACATTAGACTGCCGTGAAGTTACTGACAGTTTTGCAAGCCAGGCTATACCTTTTTATATAGAATTATTTTTTTCCTATTTTTCTTATTTTTTAGTGTGTAATAATTCCTAGGCTGGTTGTTACAGGGGGTTGAGCAAAGCAAAACAAAAAAAAACATGCCCAAGGCACACACATTTCGTTTTATTTGTATTACCTTTTTTCCCAAATTCCTTAAAGTGATTGTAAACTTTCCACATTTTGTAATCAGATCCTGAATGCTAGTGATATTTTAGATGGACTTTAATTGATCACTTCTAATGAAGATGCGCTTTAACTTGCTTTTTTTTTTTTTTTCCAAATAATTTTTTTATTGAGGTATTTGCATTGAACATAAATAATACACTATACACTTTTTTGTCAACAGGATAGGATACAAACATTAGTAACCACAACATTTCGGCGTCTGTATAATACATTGACTAAAGGCTAATGAGACCTCGTTTTTTCAATAATATAACATGTATGACTGACCAGTTAGAAACATGGTTTTAGGCCCCAAGGGCCAGGAGTATAGAAAATAAAAGTTATCTGATGGTCAGAGGTCTAGCTCCTTAGGAGCTTCAAAAAGAGCGTGAACAAGGGGGAAGGGGATATTCAGCGGGTAAGCACCGCTATAGATAGAAGGGAAAGGGTGGAGGGCGGAGCCATATATATATTCTAGTATTTAGGAAACTTGAGGGGGGGTTCAGTCTTACCAATGAGGGAAGTTGGATGGGCCATGAAATAGGGTCAACTATCCATTTATTGTTAGATATGCATATGCATAGTAGGGGAAAATATATAGGTTAAATATTCTATAAGTAGACATATAATACATGTCTTATTAATTCCTGAACTTGGATGAGATAGAAGGTTCTAGTAATATGGGAGTTTTATAATTATAGGGGGATAAAGTGGGTAGTAGGCAATAGGGTTATGAGAACTTGTGTTAGGATTGGATATCAATAGTATGCAATAGCTGAACTCCTAATTAGGCTAGCAAGGAAAGGAGAGTCCACTGTGTGTATAATAACCTGAGTAGGAATGTTGTAGTGTTCAGACCATGAATATAGAGATACCTTTAGATAATGAGCTATATTTTAATATGTCATAGGCCATATACTTTATATAAAATATGAGAGGGTGGAATTAGTTATCCCTAAACTAAGTTCAGTAGTACCAGTAACTCTTTAACTAGGTATCGTTTGCCAGGATATATAGAGACATATCTAAAGAGGGTAGAATTATAAGCCTTGAGGGTAAACTATGAAAGTAGACATTGCTAACTTACAATCCATACCCCAAAAGGGGACATCAGGATCTCTTCCAAAAGGGGGTGTCGTGGTGAAAGGAATCTAGTGGAGTATCTATCCCCTGCTATGTAATGGAGTCTGATTATAAATAAATGAAAAATCCTTGGCGTATATAATATAGCCCCTAGGGTTACCGGAAGCAAGGGTTAGCAAATTATGTTATTTTACATCTAGTGTGATTGCGTTTTAAAGTGAACATTAAACAGACATCTGTGCATAAGAGTTATCAGGTAACAAAAAGCCTAAAACAATAGCTGTGCACTTATTTATAATAATATATCTCATTGGGAGTATTTTAGTCCATATATCATTGCGACAGACATAGAACCTGAATATAGTCTAACTTGTCCCTGGGAAGGAAAACAGAAAACTGCAAGGTTCTTTTATCCTATAGGTGGGTATAAAATGAAACAGACCTCAATATAGGCAAAACATCTAGAACTCTATATATAAACAACAATTCTAGCGACCCTACCCTCAGCCATAGACTTTTAAATCAGGCCTCATTATTAGTAGCGAAGGCCTGAAAGCAGGTGCATAACCAGAGGAGGCAATGTAACGGACAAATATATTAGTATAGCTCTGTATACGTCTGCCTTGATAGGTAAACACCCAAAGGGAGCAATGCAAAACACATACATACTAGAACAGTGAATTATTCATGTACCATTATAGTTTAGTAGCTGTAGGAGGTAATCTAGCATTCAGACATATTAGTGCAGGGCTATGTACATGTGCCACCTTTGACGAATATCTAGAGGAGGGAATATATAACACATACATATTCACGTAATGCATCATATCTGCGCCATGAGCGCCAAACGTCTCAAATAAGTAATATAGAGCAAACAAACTAATAATCTTGCATGTGTGTTCACTTATATATAATGAACAGAAGGGCTCCTAAGTTAATGGCGTGTAGTGTATATGTCTTCTCATCTTCATTTTTCTAAAAGATATTTATCTCTATGTCTAAATCTAATATAAGCACCCTGTAAGGCCATTAAGTCTCATTATTAACCAACTCCTATCTAGGTTATAGAGTCCCCTAGGCTACGAGCAATAACTATGCATGTTATGAAACAATAGACATTATAAATGAAAGAACAAACAGAAAAGAACATGAGATATCTTATTGCAATAGATAATGTAACACATGTCAAGGGGAATACATGGAGATGGGCTTTTCTATCTCAAATCCTAGATTAGCTTTGAGTGTTAAAACCTGATTAGATATAGTTTGGAGAGAGACAGAACATCTTAGAATAGATTATAGTTCCAGTTATTACACTATCCTCAGATCAGAAAATTCAGTGGCAAGTTAACTTAATATACTCATAATAGTGGGGCTAAAGTGCATCACCAGACAACATTACAGAATGGGTAATAAACAATAAATTTGTTGTCACAGTTGCACAGTCCCATGTATTGGTACGGTTAAGAATGTCAGCCAATGCCCCTTTTCTGAGAGTGTCCCACTCCTGATGCGTTATAGCTCTGCTCAAAAGCAAAACTGTCACTTTGGAAGTGAATCCACCAATTCTGCAGGACAAGTCCAGTCACAGTCAATAATCTGTATGTATGTAGTTCCCCAGGAGTGAGGTATTTGATGCGGGGGCCTAATCGTGCTGTAGATACACTTTGTGCCACTTTCCCTGGTTCCACTTTTTGCAGATCTAGAGCTATAGGACCCTTTGTGCTAATACCTCCTAGTGCAAGGAGCGAGGCAAAAACATATTCAAGCATGTCTCCGCTGAAGGTAGCCAAGAGAGAGCGCTGCGTCTCAATTACCATGTAGAAGTCCCGGATGTCAGGGCTCAAAGTGTAGGTTGTAAGGAAGGAGACCGGGAAAATGGCATTTGCGTGCTGCTGCTTGGGCCAGAGTGTGCTCACCTCAATAGACCGAAGCTTCCAAGATGTCGGTACCAGACGTATCTCAGTCGCATCTCTCCTCTGGTATGTCTGCGCGTGAGTCACAGTCTCTCCCGGTTGTACGTCCGCCTCAGAGGAAGCGGAGTCTTCTGAGTTGTCCTGTGTCAGAGGTTCAAGCAGTGCAGGCCAGCCCGCCTCAACCTTAGTTAGTGCAGCGGGTTCAGGTGTCGGCACAGGAGAAAGGAGAGCGCCATCTTGGAGTCTGTTGGCGCCTCGTGTCACAGCGAGACATTCTGAAATCTGGGCATAGTGGTAATCCAGCTTGTCACTCAATCCCTTTATAGCCAGAAGTAGTGTAGGCTCCATATCTCTGCAGCTTTCGTCCATAGCGGATGATAACAAAGGGCTGTGTTATAGAGATTTTATAAGTACAGCGCTGTTTGTATTCTGAGAGTCCATGCGCTTCTGCTCTTAGCTGCGTGGTATATATGCCGTAGGATCAGCCATCAATTTTTCACTGTTTCCCAAGCCTCTACTAACTGCAGGCAATATATGAGACAGCCTTGTCTATTCAATTGAAAAGAGACTGAATTTAAATTAGAGTTTTAATTAGCTATAGCAGGAGCTCAGCTTAGGCACGTCTGCTCTCCTTGAGAGTTGGCTCCGCCCCCTTAACTTGCTTTTTAATCTAGCCATGCTGCATGCTCTCGCCGCCCACTTCAAAAGTAATATTTTTGTGAGTTTATGGTTTGAACTGTTTTCCAATCAGAGCTCTATCCCTATGGCACTTTTATTGTATCTAGAGCGTGAGAGTATCTATCTAGGGCGAGGTGAGAGAACAGTTAAATAGTTATTAAAACAGCTCTCACTATATGACACATAGATTAGGCACCATTACACAAGGGAACAACAAAGATTAGCCAAATAACACGTAACATCTATTACTAAATCTCTAGCTGCATACAAACCAATTGAATGATGCTTAGATGTTGGAATGCAGAGCACTTGCCAAGTTGCCCATTTATATTCGTGGATAGAACCTATAAGTTGCAATTTCACTTGACAAAATGTTATCAGAATTGTCCTTGTTTAAGTGGAACAAACCTACAGAGAGAACCCACTACAATCCTAACTTACTCTGACAGCCATAGAAATTTGCGGTCCCCGCTGTCAGCTTATACGGTAGGAGCCACAACCAGGGGTCCGAAGGCATCTGCCTTCATATGGTAAGAGAGCACTGATCGTGCTCACTTACATATGAAGCCAGATTGCCCAATCACTGGTGACACTCGTGACACTGTCTGTAAGGATCTTCCGATGGTGCTGGTGAGAGCGTTGGGAGGAAAGGAGGGAGGTTTGTGTTTGGCCCAGCGCAGAAGGGGGAGGGAGGGGGGTTCCCCACAATAAAGGAAAAAATGGGTTTGAAAGGGAGAATGGGTTCTTATGTTACAGAAAAATATGGGTTGGAGGGGTGAGGTTGATGCCTACACTGCAGAACACTATTTGGAGGGAGGAGGTGAAAAGTGGGAATCCTACACTACAGGAAAAAAAATCTATATTAAATAAATAATTAAATTTTAAATATAAAAGTAATAATGTGTTACTGGCAGACTGGCTGCCAGTAACAAACATGGCAGGGTCCAGTGGGAGAAGAGAAGGTTAGAGAGCTGTTTGTGGGATCAGGGAAGCTAAAGAAGGGTCCGTACAGAAACAATATATATATATATATATATATATATATATATATATATATATATATATATATATATATATATATATATATATATATATATATATATATATATACATACTGTGTGTATATGTATGTGTGTGGGTATATATATATATATATATAATAATACTGAGTGATTTTCACTGTAGTCTGTAATGAGGGCTACATCATATTTATTGCTATTGGCAGAAGTAGTTGTTAGGGTTTTGTCTCTATATTTTAGCAGTGCCAATAGCAATACATATGATGTAGCCCTCATTACAGACTACAGTGAAAATCACTCAGTATTAAGGAAGATTATCAACAAACACTAGCACATAATTAAAAAGGACCCCCTAATAGGAGACGTACTCGCCTTTAAACCTAAGATTATATTTAGAAAGGCAAAGAACCTTAGACAAATTCTGGCACCCGGTGAATTAATAAAAGAGGGCACAAACATGACTGATAGAGACTTATTTGGGCAAAACCTAAAAGGTTTTTTTCCCATGTCATCTATGCAGAGCCTGCAAATACAGCACCAAAAGCAGCTCAATAACAGTAACAGGAGAGAATCTAAATATTAAAGATATAATTAGATGCTCACAGAAAGGTGTTGTTTATCTTATAAAATGTTCATGTAATTTATTTTATTTCGGTGAGACTACTAGGATGCTACGAGATAGGATAAGAGAACATCTCTGCAATATTGAAAAGGGAAATCTCGATACTCATCTATACAAACATTTTTAGGGATATCCACAATAATAGTCTACAACATTTTAAGTTCTGGGGCATCTGTATAGTTAGAGGGGACTGGAGAGGAGGTGATTTTGAAAGAAAACTCCTAAAAAAAGAATCAGAGTTGATATATAAATATGATACCCTTTATCCAAAAGGCCTTAACTCTGAGTTAGATCTGTCTCCCTTCTTGGGAGTTTAGATTCCTCTTTTCAGCATTTTTTAACCTTTTATACCGCACCTTATATTTTTATTTATTAGTACATAATGTAGTAAAGATGTGGTTATCACATATATGTTTATCCATTTCTGAATATGTTATTAAGTTTTAACATATGTATAGATATAGAATTTTTATTTATATTATATGTAATTTATACTAATTTAAGAGCTTTTTTTCTCTTGTTAAGTGTATCCAGTCCACGGATCATCCATTACTTATGGGATATATTCTCCTTCCCAACAGGAAGCTGCAAGAGTCCACCCACAGCAAAGCTGCTATATAGCTCCTCCCCTAACTGCCATTACCAGTCATTCTCTTGCAAGTCTCAACATAGATAGGAGGTCGTGAGAGTCTGTGGTTTTTTATACTTAGTTTATTTCTTCAATCAAAAGTTTGTTATTTTTAAATGGCACCGGAGTGTGCTGTTTATCTCAGGCAGTATTTGGAAGAAGAATCTGCCTGCGTTTTTTCTATGATCTTAGCAGACGTAACTAAGATCCAGTTGCTGTTCTCACACATTCTGAGGAGTAAGGTACTTCAGAGGGGGAATGGCGTGCAGGTTTTCCTGCAAATAAGGTATGTGCAGTAAAATATTTTTCTAAGGAATGGAATTGACTAAGAAAATACTGCTGATACCGAAGTAATGTAAGTACAGCCTTTAAATGCAGTGAAAGCGACTGGTACCAGGCTGATTGATAGAGATATATGCTAAGGTATGTGCAGTCATATATTTTTCTAAGGAATGGAATTGACTAAGAAAATACTGCTGATACCGAAGTAATGTAAGTAAAGCCTTAAATGCAGTGATAGCGACTGGATCAGGCTTATTAATAGACATACATACTCTTATAAGAATGTGTTTTAAAACGTTTGCTGGCATGTTTAATCGTTTTTTAACATATGTTTGGTGATAAAACTTATTGGGGCCTAATTTTTCCACATGGCTGGCTTAAATTTTGCATAGAAACAGTTATAGGGAAGGTAATCCACAGCTCAGCTGTGGCAGTTTTGTTGTGTCTGTTTAAAAAAATGTAGTTTTTTTTTTTTTATCATCTGTTTTTTGCATTAAGGGGTTAATCATCCATTTGCAAGTGGGTGCAATGCTCTGTTAACTTATTACATGTACTGTAAAAATTTCGTTTGATTTACTGCCTTTTTTCACTGTTTTTCAAATTTTGACAAAATTTGTTTCTCTTAAAGGCACAGTAACGTTTGTTATATTTGCTTGTTAACTTGATTTAAAGTGTTTTCCAAGCTTACTAGTCTCTTTATTAGTTCTAACATGTCTAACATAGAGGAGGCTCTGTGTTTATTATGTTTAAAGCCATGGTGGAACCCCATTTTAGAATGTGTACCAGATGTACTGATTTCATGTTAAACAATAAAGATCATTTTTTGTATTTAAAAACATTATCACCAGAGGATTCTGTCGAGGGGGAAGTTATGCCGACTAACTCTCCCCACGTGTCAGACCCTTTGACTCCCGCTCCAGGGACTCACGCTCAAATGGCGCCAAGTACATCAAGGGCACCCATAGCGTTTATTTTACCAGAGGATTCTGTCGAGGGGGAAGTTATGCCGACTAACTCTCCCCACGTGTCAGACCCTTTGACTCCCGCTCCAGGGACTCACGCTCAAATGGCGCCAAGTATATCAATGGCGCCCATAGCGTTTATTTTACAAGACATGGCAAAGGTTGTGTATAATACACTGGCAGCAGTATTAGTCAGACTACCTGAAATTAAAGGAAAGCAAAACAGCTCTGGGGGTAGATACAGAGCATACAGACGCTTTAAGAACCATGTCTGATACTACCTCACAATATGCTTAGTCTGTGGGTGATATTTGTGACTCAGGGAAGATGATTTAACCTGATTCTGATATTTCTACATTTAAAATTTATGCTTGAGAACCTCCACTTGTTGCTCAGGGAGGCTTTAGCTGCTCTGAATGAATGTGTACAATCGCAGTGCCAGAGAAATTGTGTAGACTGGATAAATAATATGCAGTGCCGGTGTGTACTTATGTTTTTCCAATACCTAAAGAGGTTTACTAAAATTTTTCATAAGGAATGGGATAGACCAGGTGTGCCGTTCTCTTCCCCTCCTATTTTTTAGAAGAATGTTTTCTAATAGTTGCCACCACACGGGACTTATGGCAGACAGTTCCTAAGGTGGAGAGAAGAGTTTCTACTCTAGCTAAGCGTACCACTACCTCTGGCGAGGACTGTTGTGCTTTTTTAGATCCAATGGATAAAAAATGTTTATTCAACAAGGTTTTATCCTGCAGCCCCTTGCACGCATTGCTCCTGTCACTGCTGCTGCGGCGTTCTGGTTTGAGTCTCTTGATGAGGCTTTACAGGCTCCATTGGATGAATATATTTGACAAGCTTAGAGCACTTAAGCTAGCCAATTCCTTTGTTTTCTGATGCCTTTGTTCCTTTGACTAGACTAACGGCTAAGAATTCAGTTTTTTACTATACTGGCGCGCAGAGCGCTATGGCTTATATCATGGTCAGCTGTCGTGACTTTAATAAATAAGCTACTTAACTTACCTTCAAGGGGCAGACCCTATTCAGGCCTAGTTTGAAGGAGATTATTACTTATATCACTGGAGGAAAAGATCATGCCCTTCCTCAGGACAGGTCCAAATCAAGGGACAAAAAAGGCCTAATTTTCGTGCCTTTCGAAAATTCAAGGCAGGTGTGGCATCAACTTCCTCTAAGGTAAAATAAGAGGGAACTTTTGCTCAGTCCAAGGCGGTCTGGAGACAACCGGACCTGGAACAAAGATAAGCAGGTCAAGGAGCCTGCTGCTGCCTCTAAAACAGCATGAGGAACGGACCCCTATCTGGTAACGGATCCTATAGGGGGCAGACTTCATTCTTCGCCCAGGCGTGGGCAAGAGATGCCCAGGATCCCTGGGCATTGGAAATTATACCCCAGAGATATCTTCTGGATTTCAAAGCTTTCCCCCCCAAAAAAGGGGAGTTTCTTCTGTTATGTGTGATCAGTCCACGGGTCATCATTACTTCTGGGATATTATCTGCTCCCCTACAGGAAGTGCAAGAGGATTCACCCAGCAGAGTTGCTATATAGCTCCTCCCCTCTACGTCACCTCCAGTCATTCTCTTGCACCCAAAGACTAGATAGGAGGTGTGAGAGGACTATGGTGATTATACTTAGTTTTTATAACTTCAATCAAAAGTTTGTTATTTTACAATAGCACCGGAGCGTGTTATTACTTCTCTGGCAGAGTTTGAAGAAGAATCTACCAGAGTTTTTCTTATGATTTTAACCGGAGTAGTTAAGATCATATTGCTGTTTCTCGGCCATCTGAGGGAGGTAAAAGCTTCAGATCAGGGGACAGCGGGCAGTTGAATCTGCATTGAGGTATGTAGCAGTTTTTATTTTCTGAATGGAATTGATGAGAAAATCCTGCCATACCGTTATAATGACATGTATGTATACTCTACACTTCAGTATTCTGGGGATGGTATTTCACCGGAATTACTCTGTAAAAGTACATTAAACCTTTTAATAGGTATTTAATTCATGTTAAACGTTTTTGCTGGAATGTAGAATCGTTTGCATTTCTGAGGTACTGAGTGAATAAATATTTGGGCATTATTTTTCCACTTGGCAGTTTGCTTGTTTTGATTATGACAGTTTCGTTTCTCTCTCACTGCTGTGTGTGAGGGGGAGGGGCCGTTTTTGGCGCTCTTTGCTACGCATCAAAAATTTCCAGTCAGTTACTCTTGTATTTTCTGCATGATCCGGTTCATCTCTAACAGAACTCAGGGGTCTTCAAACTTCTTTGAAGGGAGGTAGATTCTCTCAGCAGAGCTGTGAGACTTATGTAGTGACTGTGTTTTAAAACGTTGCTCTGTGATTTTTATGTTTAAAATTTAATTAGTGTTACTTTACTAATGGGAACAAACCTTTGCTAACAAGTTGTGTTGTTTTTAAAGAGTGATGCTATAACTGTTTTTCAGTTCATTTTTTCAACTGTCATTTAATCGTTTAGTGCTTCTTTGAGGCACAGTACGTTTTTTGTTAAATAAGATTGTAACCAAGTTGCATGTTTATTGCTAGTGTGTTAAACATGTCTGATTCAGAGGAAGATACCTGTGTCATTTGTTCCAATGCCAAGGTGGAGCCCAATAGAAATTTATGTACTAACTGTATTGATGCTACTTTAAATAAAAGCCAATCTGTACAAATTGAACAAATTTCACCAAACAGCGAGGGGAGAGTTATGCCGTCTAACTCGCCTCACGTGTCAGTACCTGCGTCTCCCGCCCGGGAGGTGCGTGATATTATGGCGCCTAGTACATCTGGGCAGCCATTACAGATAACATTACAAGATATGGCTACTGTTATGACTGAAGTTTTGGCAAAGTTACCAGAACTAAGAGGCAAGCGTGATCACTCTGGGGTGAGAACAGAGTGCGCTGATAATTCTAGGGCCATGTCTGATACTGCGTCACAGCTTGCAGAGCATGAGGACGGAGAGCTTCATTCTGTAGGTGACGGTTCTGATCCAAGCAGATTGGATTCAGATATTTCAAATTTTAAATTTAAATTGGAAAACCTCCGTGTATTACTAGGGGAGGTCTTAGCGGCTCTTAACGATTGTAACACTGTTGCAATACCAGAGAAAATGTGTAGGTTGGATAAATACTTTGCGGTACCGGTGAGTACTGACGTTTTTCCTATACCTAAGAGATTAACTGAAATTGTTACTAAGGAGTGGGATAGACCCGGTGTGCCGTTCTCACCCCCTCCAATATTTAGAAAGATGTTTCCAATAGACGTCACCACACGGGACTTATGGCAAACGGTCCCTAAGGTGGAGGGAGCAGTTTCTACTTTAGCTAAGCGCACCACTATCCCGGTGGAGGATAGCTGTGCTTTTTCAGATCCTATGGATAAAAAATTAGAGGGTTACCTTAAGAAAATGTTTGTTCAACAAGGTTTTATATTGCAACCCCTTGCATGCATCGCACCGATTACGGCTGCGGCAGCATTTTGGATTGAGTCTCTGGAAGAGAACCTTAGTTCCGCTACGCTGGACGACATTACGGACAGGTTTAGAGTCCTTAAACTAGCTAATTCATTCATTTCGGAGGCCGTAGTACATTTAACCAAACTTACGGCTAAGAATTCAGGATTCGCCATTCAGGCACGTAGGGCGCTGTGGCTAAAATCCTGGTCAGCTGATGTAACTTCTAAGTCCAAATTACTTAATATACCTTTCAAGGGGCAAACTTTATTTGGGCCCGGTTTGAAAGAAATTATCTCTGACATTACAGGAGGTAAGGGCCACGCCCTGCCTCAAGACAAAGCCAAAGCTAAGGCTAGACAGTCTAATTTTCGTCCCTTTCGGAATTTCAAAGCAGGTGCAGCATCAACTTCCACTGCACCAAAACAGGAAGGAGCTGTTGCTCGTTACAGACAAGGCTGGAAACCTAACCAGTCCTGGAATAAGGGCAAGCAGGCCAGAAAACCTGCTGCTGCCCCTAAGACAGCATGAACCGAGGGCCCCCGATCCGGGACCGGATCTAGTGGGGGGCAGACTCTCTCTCTTCGCCCAGGCTTGGGCAAGAGATGTCCAGGATCCCTGGGCGCTAGAGATCATATCTCAGGGATACCTTCTAGACTTCAAATTATCTCCCCCAAGAGGGAGATTTCATCTGTCAAGGTTGTCAACAAACCAAATAAAGAAAGACGCGTTTCTACGCTGTGTACAAGATCTATTATTAATGGGAGTGATCCATCCGGTTCCGCGGTCGGAACAAGGACAAGGGTTTTACTCAAACCTGTTTGTGGTTCCCAAAAAAGAGGGAACTTTCAGGCCAATCTTGGATTTAAAGATCCTAAACAAATTCCTAAGAGTTCCATCGTTCAAAATGGAAACTATTCGGACAATCTTACCCATGATCCAAAAGGGTCAGTACATGACCACAGTGGATTTAAAGGATGCTTACCTTCACATACCGATTCACAAAGATCATTACCGGTATCTAAGGTTTGCCTTCTTAGACAGGCATTACCAGTTTGTAGCCCTTCCATTCGGATTGGCTACGGCTCCAAGAATCTTCACAAAGGTTCTGGGTGCCCTTCTAGCGGTTCTGAGACCGCGAGGAATTTCGGTAGCTCCGTACCTAGACGACATTCTGATACAAGCTTCAAGCTTTCAAACTGCCAAGTCTCATACAGAGTTAGTTCTGGCATTTCTAAGGTCGCATGGATGGAAAGTGAACGAAAAGAAGAGTTCTCTCTTGCCTCTCACAAGAGTTCCATTCTTGGGGACTCTTATAGATTCTGTAGAAATGAAGATTTATCTGACAGAAGACAGATTAACAAAGCTTCTAAATGCATGCCGTGTCCTTCATTCCATTCAACTCCCGTCAGTAGCTCAATGCATGGAGGTGATCGGCTTAATGGTAGCAGCAATGGACATAGTACCCTTTGCACGCCTACATCTCAGACCGCTGCAATTGTGCATGCTGAGTCAGTGGAATGGGGATTACTCAGATTTGTCCCCCACTCTGAATCTGGATCAAGAGACCAGAAGCTCTCTTCTATGGTGGCTTTCTCGGCCACATCTGTCCAGGGGGATGCCGTTCAGCAGGCCGGACTGGACAATCGTAACAACAGACGCCAGCCTTCTAGGTTGGGGCGCTGTCTGGAATTCTCTGAAGGCTCAGGGACAATGGAGTCAGGAGGAAAGTCTCCTGCCAATAAACATTCTGGAATTGAGAGCAGTTCTCAATGCCCTTCTAGCTTGGCCCCAGTTAAAGACTCGGGGGTTCATCAGGTTTCAGTCGGACAACATCACGACTGTAGCTTACATCAACCATCAGGGAGGGACAAGAAGCTCCCTAGCAATGATAGAAGTATCAAAGATAATTCGCTGGGCAGAGTCTCACTCTTGCCACCTGTCAGCAATCCACATCCCGGGAGTGGAGAACTGGGAGGCGGATTTCTTGAGTCGCCAGACTCTTCATCCGGGGGAGTGGGAACTTCATCCGGAGGTCTTTGCCCAAATACTTCGACGTTGGGGCAAACCAGAGATAGATCTCATGGCGTCTCGCCAGAACGCCAAACTTCCTCGCTACGGATCCAGATCCAGGGATCCGGGAGCGGTTCTGATAGATGCTTTGACAGCACCTTGGAACTTCAGGATGGCTTATGTGTTTCCACCCTTCCCGCTGCTTCCTCGATTGATTGCCAAAATCAAACAGGAGAGAGCATCAGTGATTCTAATAGCGCCTGCATGGCCGCGCAGGACTTGGTATGCAGATCTAGTGGACATGTCATCCTGTCCGCCTTGGTCTCTACCTCTAAGACAGGACCTTCTGATTCAGGGTCCATTCAAACATCAAAGTCTAACTTCTCTGAAGCTGACTGCTTGGAAATTGAACGCTTGATTTTATCAAAACGTGGTTTTTCTGAGTCGGTTATTGATACCCTGATACAGGCTAGGAAGCCTGTTACCAGAAAGATTTACCATAAAATATGGCGTAAATACCTATACTGGTGTGAATCCAAAGATTACTCCTGGAGTAAGGTTAGGATTCCTAGGATATTGTCTTTTCTACAAGAAGGTTTAGAAAAGGGTTTATCGGCTAGCTCATTAAAGGGACAGATCTCAGCTCTGTCCATCTTGTTACACAGGCGTCTGTCAGAAAATTCAGACATCCAGGCCTTTTGTCAGGCTTTAGCTAGGATCAAGCCTGTGTTTAAAACTGTTGCTCCGCCATGGAGTTTAAACTTAGTTCTTAACGTTTTACAGGGTGTTCCGTTTGAACCCCTTCATTCCATTGATATAAAATTGTTATCTTGGAAAGTTCTATTTTTAATGGCTATTTCCTCGGCTCGAAGAGTCTCTGAGTTATCAGCCCTACATTGTGATTCTCCTTATCTGATCTTTCACTCAGACAAGGTAGTTCTGCGTACTAAACCTGGGTTCTTACCTAAGGTTGTCTCTAACAGGAATATCAATCAAGAGATTGTTGTTCCATCCTTGTGTCCAAATCCTTCTTCAAAGAAGGAACGTCTTCTACACAATCTGGATGTAGTTCGTGCCCTCAAGTTCTACTTGCAGGCAACTAAAGATTTTCGCCAAACTTCTTCCCTGTTTGTCGTTTATTCTGGACAGAGGAGAGGTCAAAAAGCTTCTGCTACCTCTCTCTCTTTTTGGCTTCGTAGCATAATACGTTTAGCCTATGAGACTGCTGGACAGCAGCCTCCTGAAAGAATTACAGCTCATTCCACTAGAGCTGTGGCTTCCACTTGGGCCTTTAAGAATGAGGCCTCTGTTGAACAGATTTGCAAGGCTGCAACTTGGTCTTCGCTTCATACTTTTTCCAAATTTTACAAATTTGACACTTTTGCTTCTTCGGAGGCTATTTTTGGGAGAAAGGTTCTTCAGGCAGTGGTTCCTTCTGTATAATGAGCCTGCCTATCCCTCCCGTCATCCGTGTACTTTTGCTTTGGTATTGGTATCCCAGAAGTAATGATGACCCGTGGACTGATCACACATAACAGAAGAAAACATAATTTATGCTTACCTGATAAATTCCTTTCTTCTGTTGTGTGATCAGTCCACGGCCCGCCCTGTTTTTTTAAGGCAGGTAAATATTTTTTAAATTATAATTCAGTCACCACTACACCCTTGGCTTCTCCTTTCTCGTTGGTCTTTGGTCGAATGACTGGAGGTGACGTAGAGGGGAGGAGCTATATAGCAACTCTGCTGGGTGAATCCTCTTGCACTTCCTGTAGGGGAGCAGATAATATCCCAGAAGTAATGATGACCCGTGGACTGATCACACAACAGAAGAAAGGAATTTATCAGGTAAGCATAAATTATGTTTTTTGCCTTTCACATTTATCTGCAAACCAGATAAAGAAAGAGACATTCTTGCATTGTGTACGTGACCCATTCAGTTCCAATAGAGGAACAGGGACACAGTTTTCCTCAAATCGGTTTGTGGTTCCCAAGGAAAGGAAACCTTCAGACCTATTTTGGATCTAAAAGATCTTAAACAAATTCTTTAGAATTCTATCATTTAAGATGGAAACTATTCGTACCATCTTAACTATGATCCAGGAGAGTCAATAGAGGACTACAATGGATTTGAAGGATGCTTATCCTCACATTACGATGCATAAAGATCACCATCGGTTTTTCAGGTTTGCCTTTCTAGACAGGCATTACCAGTTTGTAGCTCTTTCCTTTGGGTTAACTACAGCCCCTAGAATCTTTATGGAGGTTCTGGGGTCACTTTGGCGGTCCTTAGGCCGCGGGGCATAGAAGTGGCCCCTTATTTAGACGACATCCTGATACAGGCGTCAAACATCCAAGTTGCCAAGTCTCATACGGACGTAGTACTGGCATTTCTGAGATCGCATGGGTGGAAAGTGAACAAGGAAAGAGTTCTCTATCCCCAATATCAAGGGTTTCCCTCCTAGGGATTCTGATAGATTTTGTAGAAATTAAAATTTACCTGACGGAGTCCAGGTTGTCAAAGTTTCTAAATTTCTGCCGTGTTCTTCATTCCATCCGCGCCCTTTGGTGGCTCAGTACATGAATGTAATCGGCTTAATGGTAGCGGCAAGGGACATAGTACCGTTTGCACGCCTACATTTCAGACCACTGCAACTATGCATGCTCAGCCAGAGGAACGGGGATTACACAGATTTCTTCTCCTGTTAAATCCGGACCAAGAAACCAGAGATTCTCTTCTCTGGTGACTATCTCGGGTCCATCTGTCCAAGGGTATGACCTTCCGCAGGTCAGATGGGACAATTGTTACAACAGATGCCAGCCTTTTAGGTTGGGATACAGTCTGGAACTCCCTGAAGGCTCAGGGATAGTGGACTCAGGAGGAGACCCTCCTTCTAATGAATATTCTGGAACTGGGAGCGATATTCCATGCTTTTCAGACTTGGCCTCAGTTAGCAACTCTGAGGTACATCATATTTCAGTCGGACAATATCACGACTGTGGCTTACATCAACCATCAAGGGGGAACAGAAGTTCCCTAGCAATGTTAGAAGTCTTAAAATAATTCACTGGACAGAGACTCACTCTTGTCTAAAAGCTATCCCTATCCCAGGTGTTGAGAACTGGGAGGCAGATTTTCTAAGTCGTCAGACTTTTCATCCGGGGGAGTGGGAATTCCCTCCGGAGGGGTTTGCACAAGATCAAGCAGGAGAGTGCTTTGGTGCTTTTGACAGCGCCTGCGTGGCCACGCAGGACCTGGTATGCAGATCTGGTGGACATGTCATCCTTTCCACCACGGTCTCTGCTTCTGAGACAGGACCCTCTACCTCAGGGTCTTTTCAACCATCTAAATATAACTAATCTGAGATGGACTGCCTGGAGACAGAACGCTTGATGTTATCAAAGCATGGCTTCTCCGAGTCAGTAATTGATACCTTAATACAGGCATAAAAGCCTGTCTCTAGGAAAATTTAACATAAGATATGGTGTAAATATCTTATTGTTATGAATCCAAGGGTTACTCATGGAGTAAAGTCTGGATTCCCAGGATATTATCTTTTCTCCAAGATGATTTTGAGAAAAGGGTTGTCAGCTAGTTCTTTAAAAGGACAGATTTCTACTCTGTCTATTCTTTTGCACAAGCGTCTGGCAGGTATTCTAGACTTTCAGGCATTTGGTCAGGCTTTGGTTAGAACCAAGCCTGTGGTTAAAAATGTTGCTCCGCCATGGAGCTTAAAGCTGGTTCTTAAGGTTCTTCAAGGAGTTCCATTTGAACCTTTTCATTCCATAGATATCAAACTTCTATCTTGGAAAGTTCCTTTTTGGTAGCTATTTCCTCGGCTCATAGAGTCTCCGAGTTATCTGCGTTGCAATGTGATTCTCCTTATCTGGTTCTCCGTACGGATAGGGTAGTCCTGTGTACCAACCTGGGTTTTTACCTAAGGTGGTATCTAACAAGAATATCACTCAAGAGATTGTTGTTCCATTCTTGTATCCTAATCCTTCTTCAAAGAAGGAACGTCTATTACACAATTTGGACGTGGTTCGTGTTTTAAAGTTTTACTTACAAGCTACTACAGATTTTCATCAAACATTCACCTTGTTTGTTGTCTATTCTGGACAGAGGAGAGGTCAAAGGACTTTAGCAACCTCTCTGTCTTTTTGGTTAAAAAGCATAATTCATTTAGCTTATGAGACTGCTGGACAGCAGCCTCCTGAAGGGATTACAGCTCATTCTACTAGAGCTGTGGTTTTCACTTGGGCCTTTTTTAAATGTGGCTTCTGTTGAACAGATTACAAGACGGAGTCTTGGTCTGCGTTTCATACTTTTTCAAATTTAACAAATTTTATACCTTGCTTCTTCGGAGGCTATTTTTGGGAGAAAGGGTTTTTTACAGGCAGTGGTAACTTCCTTTTAAGTACCTGACTTGTCCCTCCCATCATCCATGTACTTTAGCTTTGGTATTGGTATCCCATAAGTAATGGATGATCCGTGGACTGGATACACTTAACAAGAGAAAACATAATTTATGCTTACCTGATAAATTTATTTCTCTTGTAGTGTATCCAGTCCACGGCCCGCCCTGTCACTTTAAGGCAGGTAATTTTTCCATTAAACTACAGTCACCACTGCACCCTATGGTTTTCTTTTCTCTGCATGTTTTCGGTCGAATGACTGGTAATGGCAGTTAGGGGAGGAGCTATATAGCAGCTTTGCTGTGGGTGGACTCTTGCAGCTTCCTGTTGGGAAGGAGAATATATCCCATAAGTAATGGATGATCCGTGGACTGGATACACTACAAAAGAAATAAATTTATCAGGTAAGCATAAATTATGTTATTCCCCATTTTGTAGATCTATCAATTTGTTAATTTTAGCATTAAACTTGCAGAATACCACCATACTTGCAATATACCATTCTTGTATGATTTTTGTATAACTTTTCAATTTTATATTTTTTCCTTTTTCATATATATATTCTTTGTTATTAAGAACTATTTCTTTTTTTCTGTTATTATTTATACACATATTTACTGTCTGGTTCCATCTTATGTTCTCAGAAAAACTCAAGATTATCTGTTTTGAATATACTTTTCCACCTTAAAAGATTTCCACCTTTAGAGTCAATTAAGAAAGAAAATTTTGACCTATGGAGATGCAGCAGCGGATTTTTAAACCTTATTCCAGGAGCAACTGTCATCTTGATAAAGCCCTACATTGGGTGAAACACGTAGAAGGAAGGAAGTTGTTTCCTGCAAAGAGCAATTTTTTACTAGGTACCTAATTCATTGCCCGCGCGTGTTATACGCTAAGTGCGGGTCTTCACAGGAGAAGTGACGTCTGCTGCTGCCGGGCTCCTGTCTGTTTGAGAAGAGGTAGGAGCGGCTGGCTTTTAGAGAGACGCTGACATCGGACATCATCCTTAAGCGGTTAGTGAGACAGTTCAGTTACGAACTGAGGCTGGTATATCACAGTTAATATTCACTGCTATAACTTTCTACAAAAGGTGAGCTATATCACACAAATCACATCAGCCTAAGATTACTCTGGCAAGGCGCCATGGAGTGCAGTCTTCTGACTACATTTGGCTCACATACAAAAGACTGCTACAATTATTCACATAGAGTGTTTCCATACACTTTCGCTATAAGGTGGAACATTAATAAATTCAGTACATTCACTTTCGCTGAGCAACAAAGTTGCAATCTACAAAAGTTACATTTAACGGATTAGTATCAATTATCATTTAGACATTTTATCATCCAACCTTTACATCAGCTTTATCTTGGCATCAACTTATTTTATTTTATGGACATTACTATTGCTTTTATATTATGAACTTTTAGCAATTATTTGATTAATTTTTTTACCTTTATGTTTTTTAACAAAGGTCTCTGATTATATTTAATTTTTTCTTTTTTATATATACATTTTTTATATACACTTTTTAGGGTGGTATTCGAGCAAGTTATAAAATATAGTGTATTACCATTTATGCATTTAGTTTTTACCTTGTATTATCTATGCTATATGTAAATTTTATTATGTATTTGTACTAGGGAGACATCCCTTATATATTTAATGTGTTTCATTGTAGTAAAACTTTTCAAAAGCATTTTTTTACATTGTTGATCCATTTTTTATATTACTTGCAGATTAAGTGGGGTGTTTTTTCCTAGCTATAGCGCCCTCTCATCCTCATATTTTGTTACTTGTCTGTCATTGTGGCCATTTGGAGAGGTGGTCAGGGAGAGGCTTGGAAAATCTTCAGACTTTTAAGCGCTATATATTTTCGTTTTTTGTCCTAAACTTTATACTGGCAGACTGTCTGCCAGTCTAAAAAATTTCCACAGCACCAAGGATATTATCACAGCCTTTATTGGAACATATAGATCTAGGATATCACAGGCGACATTTCGGATTAATTCCCCTTAATCATGCCATATAGATACACCTGAATCAGTGCTTTAAATACACAACAATTTACCAACAATTACAAACTATTACCAAACCATATATCACCTATAATACTAATGCCATCTTTACATAGTGCCGCCTAGTGGTCATTGAATAAAATACAGTTTTCATTAAAGGGACAGTCTACTAGTCTACTCAAGAATTGTTATTGTTTAAAAAGGTAGATAATCCCTTTATTACCCATTACCCTGTTTTGCATAACCAACACGGTTATATTAATATACTTTTTACCTCTGTGATTACCTTGTATCTAAGCCTTTGCAGACTGCCCCCTTATTTAAGTTCTTTTGACAGACTTGCAGTTTAGCCAATCAGTGCCCTCCCACTTATAAATCCTCAAGCGTGATCACATTATCTGTATGGCACACATGAACGTACGCCCTCTAGCTGTGAAAAACTGCCAAATGCATTGAAATAAGGGGCGGCCTTCAAGGTTTTAGAAATTAGCATATGAGCCTACCTAGGTTTAGTTTTCAACAAAAAAATACAAAGAGAACAAAGCAAATTTCATGATAAAAGTGAATTGTAAAGTTGTTTAAAATTGCATTCCCTATCTGAATCATGAAAGTTTAATTTTGACTAGACAGTCCCTTTAAGTTACATGTAACATAATAATGCTCTATACAACAGAATGTATCAAGATTATATCATACAACTGAACTACACTAAACTACATACACCTGTAATTATTTATTGCAAAAACTGTCATATCTCTTTCTTTATTTAAACCTTTAGAAATCATAGTGTCCAATTTACATATCCAGAATACCTCTCTTTGTTTTAACACATTTTCCCAATTACCTTCCCTTCTTGGTCTTTTCACACTATCTATAATCTGCCAGCATAGCTGGCTAATGGTGACCTGCTTCCAAAAAGTGTGAAGATACAGGGGCCTCCCTATTTTTACATCTTATGTTGGATCCTGTAACGTACCCTTCTGGTCATTTCCCCTATGTAAATTTTTGAACAGGGGCATTTGATTCGATAAATAACATAGGTTCAATTGCATTTATAATAATCATTAAAGGGACAGTTTACTCCAGATTTCTTTTCTCTTGTTAAGTGTATCCAGTCCACGGATCATCCATTACTTGTGGGATATTCTCCTTCCCAACAGGAAGTTGCAAGAGGATCACCCACAGCAGAGCTGCTATATAGCTCCTCCCCTCACTGCCTTATCCAGTCATTCTCTTGCAACTCTCAACTAAGATGGAGGTCGTAAGAGGACTGTGGTGTTTTGTACTTGGTTTATTTCTTCAATCAAAAGTTTGTTATTTTTAAATGGTACCGGAGTGTACTGTTTATCTCAGGCAGTATTTAGAAGAAGAATCTGCCTGCGTTTTCTATGATCTTAGCAGAAGTAACTAAGATCCTTTGCTGTTCTCACATATTCTGAGGAGTGAGGTAACTTCAGAGGGGGAATAGCGTGCAGGTTTTCCTGTAATAAGGTATGTGCAGTTAAAATATTTTTCTAGGGATGGAATTTACTAGAAAATGCTGCTGATACCGAAGTAATGTAAGTAAAGCCTTAAATGCAGTGATAGCGACTGGTATCAGGCTTATTAATAGAGATACATACTCTTATAAAAGTGTATTTTAAAACGTTTGCTGGCATGTTTAATAGTTTTTTACATATGTTTGGTGATAAAACTTATTGGGGCCTAGTTTTTTCCACATGGCTGGCTTGAATTTTGCCCAGAAACAGTTCCCTGAGGCTTCCCATTGTTGTAATATGAGTGGGAGGGGCCTATTTTGGCATTTTTTTTGCACTGCAAAAATTACAGACACAGACATCCAGCTTCTTCCTGCATGATCCATGACTTCTCTGAAGGGCTCAAAAGGCTTCAAAAGTCGTATTGAGGGAGGTAAAAAGCCACAGTAGAGCTGTGGCAGTTGTTGTGACTGTTTAAAAAACGCTTTTGTCATTTGTTATTCCGTTTTTAGTATTAAGGGGTTAATCATCCATTTGCAAGTGGGTGCAATGCTCTGCTAACTTATTACATACACTGTAAAAATTTCGTTAGTGTAACTGCATTTTTTCACTGTTATTTCAAAATTTGGGAAAATTTGTGTTTCTTAAAGGCGCAGTAACGTTTTTTATATTGCTTGTAAACTTGTTTTAAAGTGTTTTCCAAGCTTGCTAGTCTCATTGCTAGTCTGTTTAAACATGTCTGACACAGAGGAACCTACTTGTTCATTATGTTTGAAAGCCATGGTGGAGCCCCATAGGAGAATGTGTACTAAATGTATTGATTTCACCTTAAACAGTAAAGATCAGTCTTTATCTATAACAGAATTATCACCAGAGGGTTCTGTCGAGGGGGAAGTTATGCCGACTAACTCTCCCCACGTGTCAGACCCTTCGCCTCCCGCTCAGGGGACACATGCTAATATGGCGCCAATTACATCAGGGACGCCCATAGCGATTACCTTGCAGGACATGGCTGCAATCATGAATAATACCCTGTCAGAGGTATTATCTAGATTGCCTGAATTAAGAGGCAAGCGCGATAGCTCTGGGGTTAGGAGAGATACAGAGCGCGCAAATGCTGTTAGAGCCATGTCTGATACTGCGTCACAGTATGCAGAACATGAGGACGGAGAGCTTCAGTCTGTGGGTGACATCTCTGACTCGGGGAAACCTGATTCAGAGATTTCTAATTTTAAATTTAAGCTTGAGAACCTCCGTGTATTGCTTGGGGAGTTATTAGCTGCTCTGAATGACTGTAACACAGTTGCAATTCCAGAGAAATTGTGTAGGCTGGATAGATACTATGCGGTGCCGGTGTGTACTGACGTTTTTCCTATACCTAAAAGGCTTACAGAAATTATTAGCAAGGAGTGAGATAGACCCGGTGTGCCCTTTTCCCCACCTCCTATATTTAGAAAAATGTTTCCAATAGACGCCACTACACGGGACTTATGGCAGATGGTCCCTAAGGTGGAGGGAGCAGTTTCTACTTTAGCAAAGCGTACCACTATCCCGGTTGAGGACAGTTGTGCTTTTTCAGATCCAATGGATAAAAAATTGGAGGGTTACCTTAAGAAAATGTTTATTCAACAAGGTTTTATTTTACAGCCCCTTGCATGCATTGCGCCTGTCACTGCTGCGGCGGCATTCTGGTTTGAGGCCCTGGAAGAGGCCATCCAGACAGCTCCATTGAATGAAATTATTGACAAGCTTAGAACGCTTAAGCTAGCTAACTCATTTGTTTCTGATGCCATTGTTCATTTGACTAAACTAACGGCTAAGAATTCCGGATTCGCCATCCAGGCGCTTTGGGCGCTATGGCTTAAATCCTGGTCAGCTGACGTGACTTCAAAGTCTAAATTACTCAACATTCCTTTCAAGGGGCAGACCTTATTCGGGCCTGGCTTGAAGGAAATTATTGCTGACATTACTGGAGGCAAGGGTCATACCCTTCCTCAGGACAGGGCCAAATCAAAGGCCAAACAGTCTAATTTTCGTGCCTTTCGAAATTTCAAGGCAGGAGCAGCATCAACTTCCTCCGCTTCAAAACAAGAGGTAACTGTTGCTCATTCCAGACAGGCCTGGAAACCTAACCAGTCCTGGAACAAGGGCAAGCAGGCCAGAAAGCCTGCTGCTGCCCCCAAGACAGCATGAAGGAACGGCCTCCTATCTGGAAACGGATCTAGTGGGGGGCAGACTTTCTCTCTTCGCCCAGGCGTGGGCAAGAGATGTTCAGGATCCCTGGGCGTTGGAGATCATATCTCAGGGATATCTTCTGGACTTCAAAGCTTCTCCTCCACAAGGGAGATTTCATCTTTCAAGGTTATCAGCAAACCAGATAAAGAAAGAGGCATTCCTAAGCTGTGTGCAAGACCTCCTAGTAATGGGAGTGATCCATCCAGTTCCGCGGACGGAACAAGGACAGGGATTTTATTCAAATCTGTTTGTGGTTCCCAAGAAAGAGGGAACCTTCAGACCAATCTTGGATCTAAAGATCTTAAACAAATTCCTCAGCGTTCCATCATTCAAAATGGAAACTATTCGGACCATCCTACCCATGATCCAAGAGGGTCAGTACATGACCACAGTGGACTTAAAGGATGCCTACCTTCACATACCGATTCACAAAGATCATCATCGGTTCCTAAGGTTTGCCTTTCTAGATAGGCATTACCAATTTGTAGCTCTTCCCTTCGGGTTGGCCACGGCCCCGAGAATTTTTACAAAGGTTCTGGGCTCACTTCTGGCGGTTCTAAGACCGCGAGGCATAGCGGTGGCTCCATATCTAGACAACATCCTGATACAGGCGTCAAGCTTTCAAATTGCCAAGTCTCATACAGAGATAGTTCTGGCATTTCTGAAGTCGCATGGGTGGAAAGTGAACGTGGAAAAGAGTTCTCTATCACCACTCACAAGAGTCTCCTTCCTAGGGACTCTTATAGATTCTGTAGAGATGAAAATTTACCTGACGGAGTCCAGGTTATCAAAACTTCTAAATGCTTGCCGTGTCCTTCATTCCATTCCACGCCCGTCAGTGGCTCAATGCATGGAAGTAATCGGCTTAATGGTAGCGGCAATGGACATAGTGCCATTTGCGCGCCTGCATCTTAGACCGCTGCAATTATGCATTCTAAGTCAGTGGAATGGGGATTACTCAGATTTGTCCCCTCTACTAAATCTGGATCAAGAGACCAGAGATTCTCTTCTCTGGTGGCTTTCTCGGGTTCATCTGTCCAAGGGTATGACCTTTCGCAGGCCAGATTGGACGATTGTAACAACAGATGCCAGCCTTCTAGGTTGGGGCGCAGTCTGGAACTCCCTGAAGGCTCAGGGATCGTGGACTCAGGAGGAGAAACTCCTCCCAATAAATATTCTGGAGTTAAGAGCAATATTCAATGCTCTTCTAGCTTGGCCTCAGTTAGCAACACTGAGGTTCATCAGATTTCAGTCGGACAACATCACGACTGTGGCTTACATCAACCATCAAGGGGGAACCAGGAGTTCCCTAGCGATGTTAGAAGTCTCAAAGATAATTCGCTGGGCAGAGTCTCACTCTTGCCACCTGTCAGCGATCCACATCCCAGGCGTAGAGAACTGGGAGGCGGATTTTCTAAGTCGTCAGACTTTTCATCCGGGGGAGTGGGAACTCCATCCGGAGGTGTTTGCTCAACTGGTCCATCGTTGGGGCAAACCAGAACTGGATCTCATGGCGTCTCGCCAGAACGCCAAGCTTCCTTGTTACGGATCCAGGTCCAGGGACCCGGGAGCAACGCTGATAGATGCTCTAGCAGCTCCTTGGTTCTTCAACCTGGCCTATGTGTTTCCACCGTTTCCTCTGCTCCCTCGACTGATTGCCAAAAACAGGAGAGAGCATCAGTGATTCTGATAGCGCCTGCGTTGCCACGCAGGACCTGGTATGCAGACCTAGTGGACATGTCATCTCTTCCACCATGGACTCTGCCTCTGAGGCAGGACCTTCTAATACAAGGTCCTTTCAATCATCTAAATCTAATTTCTCTGAGACTGACTGCATGGAGATTGAATGCTTGATTCTATCAAGGTGTGGCTTCTCCGAGTCAGTCATTGATACCTTAATACAAGCTTGGAAGCCTGTCACCAGGAAAATCTACCATAAGATATGGCGTAAATATCTTTATTGGTGTGAATCCAAGAGTTACTCATGGAGTAAGGTTAGGATTCCTAGGATATTGTCCTTTCTCCAAGAGGGTTTGGACAAAGGCTTATCAGCTAGTTCTTTAAAAGGACAGATCTCTGCTCTGTCTATTCTTTTGCACAAGCGTCTGGCAGAAGTTCCAGACGTCCAGGCATTTTCTCAGGCTTTGGTTAGGATTAAGCCTGTGTTTAAAACTGTTGCTCCCCCGTGGAGCTTAAACTTGGTTCTTAAAGTTCTTCAGGGAGTTCCGTTTGAATCCCTTCATTCCATTGATATTAAACTTTTATCTTGGAAAGTTCTGTTTTTGATGGCTATTTCCTCGAAGAGTTTCTGAGTTATCTGCCTTACATTGTGATTCTCCTTATCTGATTTTTCATTCAGACAAGGTAGTTCTGCGTACCAAACCTGGGTTTTTACCTAAGGTGATTTCTAACAGGAATATCAATCAAGAGATTGTTGTTCCATCATTGTGTCCTAATCCTTCTTCAAAGAAGGAACGTATTTTGCATAATCTGGACGTAGTCCGTGCCTTGAAGTTTTACTTACAGGCTACTAAAGATTTTCGTCAAACATCTGCCCTGTTTGTCGTTTACTCTGGACAGAGGAGAGGTCAAAAAGCTTCGACAACCTCTCTCTCCTTTTGGCTTTGGAGCATAATACGCTTAGCCTATGAGACTGCTGGACAGCAGCCCCCTAAAAGGATTACAGCTCATTCTAATAGAGCTGTGGCTTCCACCTGGGCCTTTAAAAATGAGGCCTCTGTTGAACAGATTTGCAAGGCTGCGACTTGGTCTTCGCTTCACACCTTTTCAAAATTTTACAAATTTGACACTTTTGCTTCTTCGAAGGCTGTTTTTGGGAGAAAGGTTCTACAGGCAGTGGTTCCTTCCGTTTAAGTTCCTGCCTTGTCCCTCCCATCATCCGTGTACTTTAGCTTTGGTATTGGTATCCCACAAGTAATGGATGATCCGTGGACTGGATACACTTAACAAGAGAAAACATAATTTATGCTTACCTGATAAATGTATTTCTCTTGTAGTGTATCCAGTCCACGGCCCACCCTGTCCTTTTAAGGCAGGTCTAAATTTTAATTAAACTACAGTCACCACTGCACCCTATGGTTTCTCCTTTCTCGTCTTGTTTCGGTCGAATGACTGGATATGGCAGTGAGGGGAGGAGCTATATAGCAGCTCTGCTGTGGGTGATCCTCTTGCAACTTCCTGTTGGGAAGGAGAATATCCCACAAGTAATGGATGATCCGTGGACTGGAAACACTACAAGAGAAATAAATTTATCAGGTAAGCATAAATTATGTTTTTTTTTAAATACTTTTTATTGAGGTTTAAAGAAATCATAACAAGCAAGAAATAGGCCATTTGCCACAGATTTAAAGTATCTGTATACAGTAATTGTTGAACATTACTCAAAATTGGTCATCAAAAGTTAAACAAAAAAACTTGGATATCACAAGACCACTGTAATACAGCAATACAACCTAGTTGACCATAGAGATAGAAAACCTCATTTATTTATTTGCATATATGCCCCGTTAGGTTATAATAGGATATTAACTAAAGTTATTTCCCCCAAAAGCAAGAAAGGGTCTCTTTTCGGCCCTTGAAATAGTAATGATCTAAATGGGGAACTGGAGGGGGTTGAGAACATTAGCTTGATATAAGGGCCTCTTTTCGACCAGTATTTACAAGACAGTAACAAAGCTAGCACAAAAAGAATGAACCAACCCATAGGCACCTCATTAAGTGGTGGTAACATAAAGTAAACATGGAACACCTCTTTTGAGAGAACTAATGCGTTGGAAACAACTCGAGAAATAAGAGATACGTGATCTGTGTATATATACCCCCATGAACATATAAGCTCACACATACGTGTACATGCACATACGCAAGTGCAAATTCGCATATACAATTACATACATATATCCACCAGTAAATTATGGAAAGACAGTCTCAACAACACTCTGATTGGATACTTATAAGAGAAGGGAGACATGTTAAACAAATGTTATGAACTTTTCACGTGATAATGTAGGTAATGTTGTAAGGCGGCTAGAATAATCATATATAGTAAGTGAGTAATGGCAGTCCGCAATTGTAGATGAGGGCTCATTGTGACTACACTCATATATGGCAGTAATGTGGGCAGCATCTAGACACATAATTTAGATCTCTGCTCCTTCATCAGCACAGCAGTATCTCTTGCAATTAAAGCCCTGCTTCACAATATGATATAGCCCATGTATAGTAAAAATATATGTCACCATTAAAACTTGAAGTTTAGCATCAGCAGTTATCCCTAATTAATAGTATGTAGAACTATTTAGGCAGAAAAAATAAACCCAGTGATGAAGCTATCTATGGTACAAAAATTTGTCCGGTAACAGTATAACTATTATACACAGTGAGAAAAGGTGCAGATTATTGCCCGATTTAAAACATAAATTAAGGTATACACATAATGACATAATAATGGCAGAATACTACATATTTCAACCTTATAGTTTTTACAATGTGTCCAACTAAGTCTCCCAGAGGCGATAATAGAATGAGTGACAGTCCAATTATGCAGATCGAAGTAGCTTGATCCTGTCATGGACTCTTAATTATATTTACTCCACTCCAGACTTGTCTATACATACTGTTAAGGGAAATTTTGATGACCAGGAGGAGATGATCAGTCTTTCAGAGTAAAGACTCCCTTTTCCTGTGTCTAAGTTGGCATCATGCAAAAAACGCTCCATTTGCGTATCCACTGTGCTTTAACTGCCGAATCTGGTGGCGCTGTGTGAAAGACCTAGTTAGATACTGACAACTTAGATCTACAATATCAGATCTACAATATCACCAGATAGTACTTGTATCTTTGTATTGAAATCCGTCTCTTCTATTCCACATACTCTCTGCTGAGTACGGAAGGTGTAAGTATAAAGGGCTTCAGCCATAGGCTGTATGTTGTAGATGGTTATCGAGTGACTCTCATCTCCGGTGGTGTCCTTGGATGTTTCTAGCAGGAGCTGTAAAAGTTGTATCCCTGGCTCAGAGCTAATGGTTGTAGTGGGGGAAGTTCCCTTCTCCCTCTTTGCTGCACACTCCTCGGAACTCCAGTTAAACTGGGCAAGCTTTCTTCTTCAGTTTCATCAGATTGTAGACTCACACTTGAGGGGCAAAGGATTTGAGACAGCTGTTGTTTCAGAGTAAAGAAGTGGTTTTGCAGTAACTGGAGGATTTTTGTCTCCCATTTATCGAGTGCATCCATCTTTTTTTACGTTAGTAGTACACGCTTTTTCCAGTATGATAGTGGCTTATATCTTGTTTCACAAAAGCACTAGCTTAGCTAGGTGAACAAATAGACCAAAGATCTGTCCAGTGTTAACTAACTGGCATAGTAACCCAGAATCCTGGGGGGGGGGGGGTTGTACGGGGCAGCCTCAACAACACAGGCAGTCAGATTTACAGGAGAGTCTTCTCGACCTCGTGGCTGGTCGCTGTGAAGTTAGCTGAGGAACATCGGTAGGTCTGCTTTATGTTGGATATCCCAAGACTCCTTGTAAGTTTCACAGGTTGGTTTAGCTTGGAATGTCAAGAAAAAAAGTAAACAAAATAATGATTAAAAGGAGCATGGCCGCTATAGTGTAGAGCTCCGAGAGGCTGACTCCTTGAGCCACAGTAATCCACTACTTGGGGACCTGAACCTGTATTTCATGGGCACCATCTTCCGCCACTGACCTCCCTCATAATGCAGATCGAGTTGTTTCCTTTCAAAATAAGCCGCTTATGGACTTTCACAGCTCACGTATGTGAACCGGGTCACACGTGCGCAACTTCATCTAAAACTTGGCAGCGATAGTACACTGCACATAGCACCTGGCAGTCATGCCGGACTACAAAGAAACAGCACAGCTCTTCAGTTTGCTGTCGCACCACCGACCGGACTGATCAAATCACGATGACTTCATAGAAGATCAAGTGAGTCAGTGGATTTCTTTATATATCGGCTTGCGGCCTATATACAGCCGTCTGATGTTATATACCATAGACACCATCAAATATCATAGTCAGCACTACGCTAAGGGGCAACAAGGAAACTGCTTTAAACTATGTTCTGTAGCATTATTTTTTTTAATAAGGAAAGACATACTGGCAATAAAGGCTATACTGGCCCTTATAAACATTCCTTATCAGTGTATAAATATAAATATATAATATGGCTGCATAACTACCAGCTAGTTTTATTAGGCCTACAATGCATCTCTCTCACAAATCCCACTGAATGCCTATAAGATTCTACCTACTAGGATAAACATCTAAGCTACACGTCCATATAGGCAGGATATTTCTACCTATGAGAGATTTACACGAAGATAACCTATAGCAATAAACGGCCTAGTTACTTGAAACCTTATCTACAAACTACTTCCAAATTGAGTGACATCTCTGCTTAGGGAATTAATGTTCCAACCATTAGCCAGGACTGAGTCTTATCACTAGCACACTCATTTACTGAAACTGTCAGAAGGCAGATACCCTTTGTACTCCGTTTTGAGTTATCAATAGCTTGAGGATAAGTCACAAAATTATTTGCCGCATGGACAGTGGTGTGGTGCTTATGCTGTAAAGAACTGCCTAATAACACAGTATTCGAGATCTAAACATAAATTCACTACTAGAGGCCACACTCAAATAAAAGCGGTAAAATCCACTTAGAAACAAAAGAATTTTCTCCGCTCCTCTGGCACAGAGTGAAAACCTGCATCAGGATGGCCTTAAACACACAAAATAAATCTGATAAAAATCTGAAACATGTTACTAGACCAAGCACAAAAATGAACGCTTACTTCAAAACTATGGAACCCATAAGCACCTCACAACCAGTTTCTCCACAGCCAGAGATCAGTGAAGACAGAGGTGACATAGATACTGTAACACAAAATGAAGAATACCCTCTTATGAGAGCCGACCTAAAGTCTTTACCCACAAAAGATGATCTCACAACTTTTATGTCTCAAGTAAGCCAAGTAATTAAGGATGGGTTGGCAGAAGTTAAGAAAGATATAGCAGATATAGGCAATAGGGTGTTACAGCTAGAAGAGCATGTAGAGGAACTTTCTGAGTCTACTAACTTAACAACAATGCAACTACAACAACAAACAACAGAAATTATACAAATACAAAGCCAGATAGAAGACCTAGATAATAGAGGCCATTGCCAGAACCAGAGAATAAGGGGAATCCTAGAAACGGTCTCAGCCACAGATTTACCACAGTATCTGCAAGACCGCTTTGTTTTTTTATTGGACACTGAATCAGAATCCACTATATCATTGGACAGGGCTCATAGAGCATTACATTCCAAGCCACCAGTAACAGCACCACCACGAGACGTCATATTGAAATGTCACTACTTTCAGGAGTAAGAGAAGATAATGGCAGCTGCCAGGAAAAAATCTCCAGTGATTTTGAAAGGATCTACTATTCAAATATTTGCAGATCTGAGCCCTCTGACACTCTCCAAACGCAAAGAAGTAATATTCCTAACCACACATTTAAGAAGACTTGGACTCCTGTATTGATGGGGCTTCCCTTTTTCCTTAAAGGTCCTAAAGGACAATAAAGAAGTAGTATATAGAGACATAGAAGATCTCAAAAGATTCTGTTCACAGCTAAATATACCCCAACCTAAAATACCTCAATAAGAGGATCCTAATTTTGACGCTCAGAACCTCAAAGCAACTCAACCCAAACCTTACGACGAAAATTGAACACAGTATCTAAGAAACACAAATCATCAGCGATGGCCGCCCAACATACAGACTCAAGAGAATACACTCCGCCCTGAAGACTTCCACATATTTACAGCATGGATATCTGTCTTGGAAGGCAGACCATAATTGGCAACCAAAGTTGGTGGACTCTGGGATCACTCTCTTAGACCTTTTACAGTTTACTATGCTAGTGAAGTTGCCAATAGGTTATAATAGCAGCAACCAAACGGAGCAAGTGCAGGTGAAGACAGGGGATCTGCAACAATGTCCACAGCACTTAGAAACAATTTATAATTGTATTCCAAAACTTCAGACAAAGCGACGTTTCGAGTCCACAGACCCTTAAAAACAAAACTAAAGAGGTAACCATCAAAAAAGCGGATAAGGGTGGAGCTACAATTATCCTTGATAGACAGTACTATATTGATGAAATAGAGAATCAATTGGGGGATGTAGAAACCTAATAAAAGCTTAATTTTAACCCAATTGAAAAAATTCAGAAAGAGATTAACAATGTACTACATAAAGCATATAACAACAAATTAATTGATAAACAACTAAAAGAATATTTATTTAATAAAGAACCCAGAGACCCTATTTTTTACACAGTGCCAAAAGTGCATAAAGACATGAATAGACCACCTGGGAGTCCAATAGTCTCTAGTATTAATTCTATATTTACTAACATTTCTGTATTTCTCGATAGGCTACTGCAACCGGAAGTGTTACAAATGTCTCTTCATATTTGAAAGATACAGGGGATTTTTTGAGCAAGGCAAAAGATCTATATCTAGAGTCAGATAAATTTTTACTGTATACAATGGACGTTAAAAGCCTGTATACGGCTATTAAACATGAAACAGGCATTGGTGTAATCAAAAAAGTCCTTAGAATAAATCAAGGATATACAGACGTGCAAGTGGAATTCATTGAGGATTTGCTAAGACTTATGTTGTACTGGAACCATTTTATATTTCAAGACAATTGGTATGTCCAGATTAAAGATACAGCAATGGGGACCAACGTTGCCCCATCATATGCCAACCTGTTCATGAATGAAATAGAGGAGAGAGTCATCTATGAAAATGAAAAATTTATTACATATGGGGCCACATGGTGGCGCTATATAGATGACGTGTTTGGCATATGGTGGGGCAGCGTTGAGTCGCTCTTGGAGTTTGTGAAGGAGATTAATATAGCTGTTAGGGGATTGGAATTTTCTATTGTATATAGCGAAGAATCTGTTTCTTTTTTAGATACAAAGATTTGCAAAGATGGAAATAAGCTTACCTTTGATTTGCATGTAAAGGAAACTGATCTGAATACATTGTTAAGCTATGACAGCTTCCACCCCAAAAATTTAATAAAATCATTACCTAAAACCCAACTAATGAGGGTAGACAGAATAGTCAGTGACAGCAATATTAAAGACAAACGACTAAAAGAAATGCAACAAAAATTTGTAAATAGAGGTTACCCACAGACAAATGAACAGCTAGCTAACTTGAGAGATACCAAGAAAAATAAAATGAAAGATACTGATAGGATGGTTCTAGTTACTCAGTATAACCCTAACAGTGAGCAAGTGTCACGAATAATAAAAAAAACACTGGCATATCCTTAAAGAATGTAACAAATATATGGATGTGTTCAAAAACCCACCCCTTATGGCATATAGGAGGGTGAAAAACCTCAGGGACCAATTAACTAGCACTGACATAGGGTCCAAAAAGAAAGATACTCAGACTTTCCTTAGCAAAAAACAACTAGGTTGTTATCCATGTTTAGGATGCTTAAGTTGTAATTCAATGATTAAGGGTAAATACTTCTTTCACCCTAGAAAGGGTAAGAGGTATGAGATAAAAGAATTCTTTACATGTGAATCCACTTTCATTGTGTACCTCATCAAATGCCCCTGTTCCCTGATTTATATAGGGGAAACAACCCGTAAGGCCTGTGATAGACTTAGTCAACATCGTTCAAATATAAGATGTAAAAACTATGAAGCACCAGTAGCTAACCACTTCTTAAAATGTGGCCACCATATTAGCCAGCTAAGATGGCAAATAATTGATAGTATTAAACAACAAAGGAGTGGGATTAGTATGGAAAAATTACTCAAGCAGAGAGAAATGTATTGGGTATATGAGTTAGAAAGTTTGGCACCAAAAGGCCTTAATAGGGAATATGACTGGTCAATATTTTTGTGATTATCTTTATAGGTATGGATTTAATACTTATCTGGATGCATTATAAGTGTAAATATGTTTTTGTCACATAAGAGATATTGTGTAAAATAATAAGAAAAGTATATCCATTCAGTGTGCCTATAGTAAAAATGTAACAATATGGTTATGGCAAATGTAATGTTTTTAAATGAGTTTTTGACATTGCAATATACAACATCTACCAGTAGATGGCAGCAGAGCCACATTGTTTGGTGGTTGGCGCAAAAATTTTGTGGTTTTAAAAGTTTGCAGTGTAAAACATTGTAATTAGCATGAGTAAGAGTCTCTGGACTCGAAACGTCGCTTTGTCTGAAGTTTTGGAATAAAATTATAAATTGTTTCTAAGTGCTGTGGACATTGTTGCTCCTTTATGATAGTAAAGTTGAATTAATTAGTCAGTCAGTGTGCCGTTAGGATTGACATATCTTAAATCCCCTATGGGAGCAGTAGCAGTGCTTAGCTGCTGCAGTACCCCACCCCCCTCGTAACTTGTTAGAATGACCCCTACTGGGTCTATCACATTGTTGATGTTTTTTAATGTTCATGTTTTTAATTTAAATATTTTGTTTTTGTATGCTCAATGCTAATTATATATTTGATTGTTCTAGTTGTTTTGTCTAAAAAGATGAACTCAATATGTGGTGTTACTTGGCAGAAGCCTTCTCTCTTTATCCGAAATGCAGCTCCCAGGACTGGGGACCACATCTCTGATTCCCTAGTTACACTCCGAGGTAAGACGATCCAGCCATTTTCCCATCAGCTTAATTTAACTACACTTACTTACTATGCATAGACCTATACATATAGTCTCCCAAAACACAAAAGGCCTTAATTCCTCCACTAAACGCTCAATCGCCTTGAGGTGGTTTGCAAAACAGAAAAGATCTATAATTTTAGCCAAGAAACCCATTTCTCTTGTTAAGTGTATCCAGTCCACGGATCATCCATTACTTATGGAATATATTCTCCTTCCCAACAGGAAGCTGCAAGAGTCCACCCACAGCAAAGCTGCTATATAGCTCCTCCCCTAACTGCCATATTCAGTCATTCTCTTGCAAGCCTCAACATAGATAGGAGGTCGTGAGAGTCTGTGGTGCTTTCTACTTAGTTTATTCTTCAATCAAAAGTTTGTTATTTTTAAATGGCACCGGAGTGTGCTGTTTATCTCAGGCAGTATTTGGAAGAAGAATCTGCCTGCGTTTTTCTATGATCTTAGCAGACGTAACTAAGATCCATTTGCTGTTCTCACACATTCTGAGGAGTGAGGTACTTCAGAGGGGGAATGGCGTGCAGGTTTTCCTGCAGATAAGGTATGTGCAGTAAAATATTTTTCTAGGAATGGAATTGACTAAGAAAATACTGCTGATACCGAAGTAATGTAAGTAAAGCCTTAAATGCAGCGATAGCGACTGGTATCAGGCTTAATAATAGAGATACATACTCTTGTAAAAATGTGTTTTAAAACGTTTGCTGGCATGTTTAATCGTTTTTTAACATATGTTTGGTGATAAAACTTATTGGAGCCTAAGTTTTTTCCACATGGCTGGCTTAAATTTTGCATAGAAACAGTTAACTGAAGCTTCCCACTGTTGGCTGTGGCAGTTTGTTGTGTCTGTTTTTAAAAACGTCTATGTCATTTTTTTTTATTTTTTTTTATCTGTTTTTTGCATTAAGGGGTTAATCATCCATTTGCAAGTGGGTGCAATGCTCTGTTACCTTATTACATGTACTGTAAAAATTTCGTTTTACTGCCTTTTTTTCACTGTTTTTCAAATTTTGACAAAATTTGTTTCTCTTAAAGGCACAGTAATGTTTTATATATTTGCTTGTTAACTTGATTTAAAGTGTTTTCCAAGCTTACTAGTCTCATTATTAGTCTGTTCTAACATGTCTGACATAGAGGAAGCTCTGTGTTCATTATGTTTTAAAGCCATGGTGGAACCCCATCTTAGAATGTGTACCAGATGTACTGATTTCATGTTAAACAATAAAGATCATTTTTTGTCTTTAAAAACATTATCACCAGAGGATTCTGTCGTGGGGGTAGTTATGCCGACTAACTCTCCCCACGTGTCAGACCTTTTGACTCCCGCTTTAGGGACTCACGCTCAAATGGCGCCAAGTACATCAAGGGCACCCATAGCGTTTCTTTTACCAGGGGATTCTGTCGAGGGGAAAGTTATGCCGACTAACTCTCCCCACATGTCAGACCCTTCGACTCCCGCTTCAGGGACTCACGCTCAAATGGCGCCAAGTACATCAAGGGCGCCCATAGCGTTTATTTTACAAGACATGGCAAAGGTGGTGAATAATATTCTGGCAGCAGTATTAGTCAGACTACCTGAAATTAAAGGAAAGCAGTTAGCTCTGGGGGTAGATACAGAGCATACAGACGCTTTAAGAACCATGTATGATACTACCTCACAATATGCTTAGTCTGTGGGTGATTTTTTTTTTTACTCAGGGAAGATGATTTAACCTGATTCTGATATTTCTACATTTAAAATTTATGCTTGAGAACCTCCACTTGTTGCTCAGGGAGGCTTTGGCTGCTCTGAATGAATGTGTACAATCGCAGGGCCAGAGAAATTGTGTAGACTGGATAAATAATATGCAGTGCCGGTGTGTACTGATGTTTTTCCAATACCTAAAGAGGTTTACTAAAATTTTTTTAATAAGGAATGGGATAGACCAGGTGTGCCGTTCTCTTCCCCTCCTATTTTTTAGAAGAATGTTTTCTAATAGTTACCACCACACGGGACTTCTGGCAGACAGTTCCTAAGGTGGAGAGAAGAGTTTCTACTCTAGCTAAGCGTACCACTACCTCTGACGAGGACAGTTGTGCTTTTTAGATCCAATGGATAAAAAATGTTTATTCAACAGGGTTTTATCCTGCAGCCCCTTGCAGCATACATTGCTTCTGTCACTGCTGCTGCGGCGTTCTGGGTTGAGTCTCTTGATGAGGCTTTACAGTTAAGCGACTCCATTGGATGAATATATTTGACAAGCTTATGCTAGCCAATTCCTTTGTTTTCTGATGCCTTGTTCATTTGACTAGACTAACGGCTAAGAATTCTGTTTTTTACTATTCTGGCGCGCAGAGCGCTATGGCTTATATCATGGTCAGCTGTCGTGACTTTAATAAATAAGCTACTTAACTTCCCTTCAAGGGGCAGACCCTATTCGGGCCTGGTTTGAAGGAGATTATTGCTTATATCACTGGAGGAAAAGGTCATGCTCTTCCTCAGGATAGGTCTAAATCAAGGGCAAAAAAAAAAAAAAAAAAAGTCTAATTTTCGTACCTTTTAAAAACTTCAGGGCAGGTGTGGCATCCTCTTCCTCTAAGGCAAAACAAGAGGGAATTTTTGCTCAGTCCAAGGCGGTCTGGAGACAATCGGACCTGGAACAAAGATAAGCAGGCCAAGGAGCCTGCTGCTGCCTCTAAGGCAGCATGAAGGAACGGACCCCTATCCGGTAACGGATCCTATAGGGGGCAGACTTTCATTCTTTGCCCAGGCGTGGGCAAGAGATGCCCAGGATCCCTAGGCATTGGAATTTATATCCCAGAGATATCTTCTGGATTTCAAAGATTCCCCCCCAAAAAAAGGGGAGATTTCGTCTTTCACAATTATCTGCAAACCAGATAAAGAAGGAGACATTCTTACATTGTGTACGAGATCCATCCAGTTCCAAGAGAGGAACAGGGACAGAGTTTTTACTCAAATCTGTTTGTGGTTCCCAAGGAGAGGGAACCTTCAGACCTATTTTGGATCTAAAGATCTTAAACAAATTCCTCAGAATTCCGTCATTTAAGATGGAAACTATTCGTACCATCTTAACTATGATCCAGGAGAGTCAATAGAGGACTACAATGGATTTGAAGGATGCTTATCCTCACATTGTGATGCATAAAGATCACCATCGTTTTTCAGGTTTACCTTTCTAGACAGGCATTACCAGTTTGTAGCTCTTTCCTTTGGGATATCTACAGCCCCAAGAATCTTTATGGAGGTTCTGGGGTCGCTTTGGCGGTCCTTAGACCACGGGGCATAGAAGTGGCCCCTTATTTAGACGACATCCTGATATAGGCGCAAAACATCCAAATTGCCCAGTCTCATACGGACGTAGTACTGGCATTTCTGAGATCACATGGGTGGAAAGTGAACAAGGAAAGAGTTCTCTATCCCCAATCTCAAGGGTTTCCCTCCTAGGGACTCTGATAGATTCTGTAGAAATGAAAATTTACCTGACGGAGTCCAGGTTGTCAAAGTTTCTAAATTTCTGCCGTGTTTTTTTTCATCCCATCCGCGCCCTTCGGTGGCTCAGTACATGAATGAAATCGGCTTAATGGTAGCGGCAAGGGACATAGTACCGTTTGCACGTCTACATTTCAGACCGCTGCAACTATGCATGCTCAGTCAGAGGAACGGGGATTACACAGATTTGTCCCCCTGTTAAACCTGGACCAAGAGACCAGAGATTCTCTTCTCTGGTGACTATGTCGGGTCCATCTGTCCAAGGGTATGACCTTCCGCAGGTCAGATGGGACAATTGTTACAATAGATGCCAGCCTTTTAGGTTGGGATGCAGTCTGGAACTCCCTGAAGGCTCAGGGATAGTGGACTTAGGAGGAGACCCTCCTTCTAATAAATATTCTGGAACTGGGAGTGATATTCCATGCTCTTCAGACTTGGCCTCAGTTAGCAACTCTGAGGTACATCATACTCAGTCGGACAATATACACGACTGTGGCTTACATCAGCCATCAAGGGGGAACAGAAGTTCCCTAGCGATGTTAGAAGTCTTACAATAATTCACTGGACAGAGACTCACTCTTGTCTATCAGCTATCCATATCCCAGGTGTTGAGAACTGGGAGGTGGATTTTCTAAGTCGTCAGACTTTTCTTCCGGGGGAGTGGGATTTCCTCCGGAGGTCAAGACCAAGCAGGAGAGGGCTTTGGTGTTTTTGACAGCGCCTGCGTAGCCACGCAGGACCTGGTATGCAGATCTGGTGGACATGTCATCCTTTCCATCACGGTCTCTGCTTCTGAGACAGGTCCCTCTACCTCAGGGTCCTTTCAACCATCTAAATAGAATCAATCTGAGATGGACTGCCTGGAGACTGAACGCTTGATGTTATCAAAGCATGGCTTCTCCGAGTCAGTCATTGATACCTTAATACAGACATGAAAGCCTGTCTCTAGGAAAATTGAACATAGATATGGTGTAAATATCTGATTGTTATGAATCCAAGGGTTACTCATGGAGTAAAGTCTGGATTCCCAGGATATTATCTTTTCTCCAAGATGTTTTTGAGAAAAGGGTTGTCAGCTAATTCCTTAAAAGGGGACAGATTTTTACTCTGTCTATTTTTTTGCACAAGCGTCTGGCAGGTATTCTAGACGTTCAGGCATTTGGTCAGGCTTTGGTTAGATCCAAGCCTGTGTTTAAAACTGTTGCTCCGCCATGGAGCTTAAACCTGATTCTTAAGGTTCTTCAAGAAGTTCCGTTTGAACCTTTTTTGTTCCATAGATATCAATCTTTATCTTGGAAAGTTCCTTTTGGGTAGCTAATTCCTCGACTCGTAGAGTCTCCAAGTTATCTTTGTTACAATGTGATTCTCCTTATCTGGTCCTTCGTACGGATAAGGTAGTCCTGCGTACCAACCTGGGTTTTTTCCTAAGGTGGTATCTAACAAGTAGATCACTCAAGAGATAGTTGTTCCATGCTTGTATCCTAATCCTTCCTCAAAGAAGGAACGTCTATTACACAATATTGGACGTGGTTTGTGCTTTAAAGTTTTACTTACAAGCTACTACAGTTTTCATCAAACGTTCACCTTGTTTGTTGTCTATTCTGGACAGAGGAGAGGTCAAAAGACTTCAGCAGCCTCTCTGTCTTTTTGGTTAAAAAGCATAATTCATTTAGCTTATGAGACTGCTGGACAGCAGCCTCCTGAAGGGATTACAGCTCATTCTACTAGAGCTGTGGTTTTCACTTGGGCCTTTTTTAAATGTGGCTTCTGTTGAACAGATTTACAAGACGGAGTCTTGGTCTGCGCTTCATACTTTTCAAATTTAACAAATTTGATACCTTGCTTCTTCGGAGGCTATTTTTGGGAGAAAGGGTTTTTTACAGGCAGTGGTAACTTCCGTTTAAGTACCTGCCTTGTCCCTCCCATCATCCGGGTACTTTAGCTTTGGTATTGGTATTCCATAAGTAATGGATGATCCGTGGACTGGATACACTTAACAAGAGAAAACATAATTTATGCTTACCTGATAAATTTATTTCTCTTGTAGTGTATCCAGTCCACGGCCCGCCCTGTCACTTTAAGGCAGGTAATTTTTTCATTTGAACTACAGTCACCACTGCACCCTATGGTTTTTCCTTTCTCTGCATGTTTTCGGTCGAATGACTGAATATGGCAGTTAGGGGAGGAGCTATATAGCAGCTTTGCTGTGGGTGGACTCTTGCAGCTTCCTGTTGGGAAGGAGAATATATTCCATAAGTAATGGATGATCCGTGGACTGGATACACTACAAGAGAAATAAATTTATCAGGTAAGCATAAATTATGTTTTTTCTAAATTAGCAGAACCAAAATTCTCATCCAAAGAGTTTCCAGTAGGACACTTCAACTCAAATGAGAAAAAAAAAATGGAGTGGGAATTCTCATACACAGAAGTGTCCCTTTCCAATTAATAAGTTCTACCTCAGATAAAGAGTGTAGAATCATTATAGTGGTAGGTCTATTATACAACAGACCCGTTACAATGGTTAATATTTATGCTCCCAATTCAAATAGCTCCTCCTTCTTTAAACGCCTATTATCTCTACTTTTGGAAGTACGAAAAGGCACAGTGATATTAGGAGGAGATTTTAATGTAACAATGAATCCTTCACTTGACACATCTACAAAACAACCAGGGCCAACTGCTAAACCCCCAGACTCAGTCTTTAATTGTTGTAAACAACTGGGATTGGTTGACGCTTGGAGGATATATATATATATATATATATATATATATATATATATATATATATTATATATATATATATATATATATATATAATATATACCAATCTAGTCTCTCAATTGTTTCTGATACAGATATTTTACCAACAGCTTGGTCGGACCATTCCATGATCACAATAGATTTGGCATGGCCTAACCATCCAATCCACCCCTTTATATGGAAATTAGACGAATACCTAATGCATCATCCACCAACACTACAGGTATTAACAGACTCTCTTACAGAATACTTCCAACTTAACAACACCTCAGATACTTCACCCCTTACAGTTTGGGAAGCTCATAAACAGTAATATGGGGAGAATGTATCAAACAGGCTCACTTGAAAAAAACATATAACTCCACATTAAAGACACTAACCTCTCGATTACAACAGTTAGAACTACAACATAAAAACTCTACCAAAGATTCTAACCTTCTTAATCTACTAACTTCTACTAGAAAAGAAATTAACAATATCCTTATAAAAGAAGCACAAAGGAAAGCCCTAGCACTTAAAAAAACTTACTTTTATGAAGGCAAAAGATCAGGCGCACTATTAGCATGAGCATTAAAAGAAAAAAGAGGACAAACACGCATACATAAAATTAAAAAACAGGATAATACTTTTTCATACAACAGCAAGGATATAGCAAATCGACTTAGCGATTTTTACAAACATTTATATAACCTTAAAAACATTATCCACAGAAGAACATTTTGCTGACACACAACACTACATAGATACAGCAGGTATAAATAAATTAACTCTTACCCAAGCCAATGACTTAGATAAACCAATTTCACTGAAAGAAGTACAAACAGTAATTTCTCAATTACCAATGGGTAAAAGCTCTGAGCCAGATGGCTTTACTAATCTATACTATAAGACCTTCAAAGATCTCCTAGCTCCACACCTTTTGATTCTATTCCAAAACATAGATGACTCTTGCAAATTTTCACCTGCAATGCTACAAGCTTATATTTCTGTAATCCTTAAACCCAAAAAACCACAAGATGATCCCAGCAGCTACCGACCCATTTCATTGCTAAATACGGAAATTAAGATTTTTAGTAAAATCCTAGCTAACCGCATTAATACCATACTAAATGAGTTAATACATGTAGATCAGGTAGGCTTTGTGCCTGGACGCGAAGCTAGAGATAACACTATAAGAGCCATAATGTTAATGGAATATGCTAAATTTCACCACATTAACTCAGTTTTAATTACAGCGGTTGCTGAGAAAGCGTTCAATAGAACAAGCTGGAGTTTCCTCAAACACACCCTAACTACATTTGGCTTTGGAAATAAAATAACAAAGATTTTCAGTCTATACTCCCATTCAAGTGCTAAGGTGAAAGCAAATAGTATGCTGTCAAAACCCTTCTCAATACAAAATGGTACACGCCAGGATTGCCCCTTATCCCCAATCCTATTTATCCTATCTATGGAGGTACTAGCTTCATATATCTGTAATAAGAGACATCAAGGGTATCCAAATAGGACCCAATGACTTCAAAATTGCAATGTATGCTGATGATGTACTGTTCTCAGTCTCATCTCCTTTAACCTCTATCCCCGCTATTGTGTTTGAATTAGATAGATTTGGTAGATATACCAATTTTTCAGTTAATAAATCAAAATCCGAAATATTAAATATATCTCTTTCTCCAATAGAATTTTGTAAATTATCTACTGTTTTCCCAGTACGTTTACAAACTATCAAATATTTAGATATCCACCTATCCCTTCATGTTGCAACTCTTTTTAATAAGAATTACAACTCCTTACTACAGAATACACATAGAGACCTAGCCAATTGAGCAACTAAACCCCTCTCTTGGTAGGGGCAAATCCAGTCAATAAAAATGACTTCTCTCCCCAAAATTTTATACATTCAACAAGCCCTGCCCAAATGGTTCTTACACTGTTTACAAAGTAATATCAACTCCTATATCTAGGGGAAATGTAAACCCAGAATAAATCGTAATACCCTTTATAGATCAACATTACATGGGGGACTGGGACTCCCAAAGGCTGAGGAATATTATGATGCAGTAACGCTCCAGAGAGTATTGGATTGGCATGGAGCCCAAGATTACAAGGCATGGATCTCAATAGACTCCCATATTCTTCATGCACCCCAAGTACATGCCTTGTGTCGGATACCAAATTACCTAAGATCACCACAATCTCAGCACCTAGAATCTCACAAGCATTTTTTCAAAAATTGGGACAAAATTAGCACAACCTTCCATTATATAACACCCAGTAGATCCCCCTTGTTTCTGAATGTTGAAATTATTGGGGGTTTAGATAAAGGAGTCAAAAGATTGACCGAATGGGGATACACAATTCCTCTGTGCCACTTTACAGAGGAGGGGAACCAACAAAAAAGAAATAAAACAAAATTTATGCTTACCTGATAAATGTATTTATTTCTTGACACGGTGAGTCCACGGATCATCTAATTACCATTGAGGAATATCACTCCTGCTGAGCAGGAGGCGGCAAAGAGCACCACAGCAAAGCTCTTAAATATCACCTCCCTTCCCTCCAACCCCAGTCATTCGACCGAAGTAAAAGGAGAGAAAGGAAGCAACAACTTGCAGAGGTGCCTGAGGTTTATAATACGACAAAAAAACCTGTCTTAAAAAACAGGGCGGGCCGTGGACTCACCGTGTCAAGAAATAAATACATTTATCAGGTAAGCATAAATTTTGTTTTCTTTCTAATGACACGGTGAGTCCACGGATCATCTAATTACTATTGGGAATCAATACCCAAGCTAGAGGACACAGATGATAAGGGAGGGACAAGACAGGGAACCTAAACGGAAGGCACCACTGCTTGAAGAACCTTTCTCCCAAAAGAAGCCTCAGCCGAGGCAAAAATATCAAATTTATAGAATTTGGAAAAAGTGTGTAGAGAGGACCAAGTTGCAGCCTTGCAAATCTGTTCCACAGAAGCTTAATTTTTGAATGCCCAAGAAGAGGAAACAGCCCTCGTAGAATGAGCAGCAGTTTCATAGGCCAAGTGAATTATAGTCTTCAGCCACAAAGAAAGAGAAGTAGCCGTCGCTTTCTGACCCTTACGTTTCCCAGAGAAAACAACAAACAGAGCTGAAGACTAGCGAAAATCCTTATTCGTCTGTAAATAGTACTTCAATGCATGCATCACATCTAGTTTGTACAGCAGACGCTCCTTATGAGAAGGGTTAGGACACAAAGAAGGAACAACAATCTCTTGATTAATGTTCCTATCCGAAACCACCTTAGGAAGAAACCCCAACTTAGTACGCAGAACTACCTTATCAGAATGAAAAATAAGATAAGGGGAATCACACTGCAACACCGAGAGTTCTCAGACTCTGCAGGCAGAAGAAATTACAACAAGAAACAAGACTTTCCAAGATAATAACTTAATATCTAAGGAATGCATAGGCTCAAACGGAGCCTGTTGAAGAACTTTAAGAACAAGGTTAAGACTCCAGGGGGGGAGTAACAGGTTTGAACACAGGCTTGTTTCTGACCAAGGCCTGACAAAAAGATTGCACGTCTGGTACATCCGCCAGACGTTTATGCAACAAAATAGACAAGGCAGATATTTGACCTTTCAAAATACTCGCAGATAAATCCTCCAGACCCTCCTGGAGAAAGGAAAAAATTCTAAGAAACCGAACTCTACTCCAAGAGTAGCCTCTGGATTCACACCAATGCAGATATTTATGCCATATCTTATAGTAAATCTTTCTAGTCACAGGCTTACAAGCCTGAATCATGGTCTCAATGACCGACTCAGAAAAACCACGCTTAGATAAAATTAAGCGTTCAATCTCCAAGCAGTCAGCTTCAGAGAAACTAGATTTGGATGAAGGAAGGGCCCTTGAAGTAGAAGGTCCTTCCTCAATGGAAGTCTCCAAGGTGGAAGAGATGACATCTCCACTAGGTCTGCATACCAGATCCTGCGAGGCCACGCCGGTGCGATGAGGATCACCGACGCCCTCTCCTGTTTAATTTGAGCAATAACCCGAGGAAGGAGAGCGAATGGAGGAAATAGGTATGCAAGACTGAAATTCCAAGGGACCGCCAGAGCATCTATCAGTACCTCCTGAGGATCCCTCGATCTCGACCCCTACCTCGGGAGCTTGGCATTCTGAGGAGATGCCATGAGATCCAGATCCGGCTGTCCCCATTTGAGAACCAATTTGGCAAACACCTCCGGATGAAGTTCCCACTCCCCTGGGTGAAAGGTCTGTCTGCTCAGAAAATCTGCTTCCCAATTGTCCACTCCTGGAATGTGGATTGCAGATAGACAGCAGTTGTGGGTCTCCGCCCACTGCATAATCTTGGCTACCTCTGTCATGGCCAAGGAACTCCGAGTTCCTCCCTGATGGTTGATGTAAGCCACTGACGTTATGTTGTCCGATTGAAACCTGATAAACCCGATTGAAACCTGATAAACCGGGCTGAAGCTAACTGAGGTCAGGTCAGAAGAGCATTGAAGATTGCCCCTAGCTCTAGAATGTTTATGGGGAGAACGGACTCCTCCCGAGTCCATGTCCCCTGAGCCTTAAGTGAACCCCAGACTGCTCCCCATCCCAGCAGGCTGGCGTCCGTTGTCACAATCACCCAGGTGGGTCTGCTAAAGCAGGTTCCCTGGGAGAGATGCTCCTGAGACAACCACCAAAGAAGAGAATCTTTTGTCTCCTGATCCACATAATCTCTGCTCCATTGTCTGAGCATGCCTAACTGCAGGGGTCAGAGGTGGAAACGGGCAAACGGAATGATGTCCATGGCAGCTACCATCAGACCGATAACCTCCATACATTGAACCACTGATGGCCTTTGTCAGAAATATTTTCATCGATAGGGAATCTATTATGGTTCCCAAGAAAACTACCCTTGTAGCTGGAATTAAGGAACTCTTTCCCAGATTTACCTTCCATCCGTGAGAGCGCAGGAAGGATAACATCTCCGGGTGGGAGTTCGCTTGTTGAAAGGATGGCGCCTGAACCAGAATGTCGTCCAGATAAGGCGCCACTGCAGTGCCCTGTAACCGGAGCACCGCCAACAGGGATCCCAGCACCTTTGAAAAATCTCTGGGAACTGTGGCAAGGCCGAATGGAAGAGCCACAAATTGGAAGTGTTTGTCTAGAAAAGCGAACCTCAGAAACTTGTGATGATCCTTGTGGATGGGAACATGCAGGTACACATCCTTTAAGTCTACTGTTGTCATGAAGAGGGTCACCCTCTTGAACCAAGGGAAGAATGGAACGAATAGTTTCCATCTTGAAGGATGGTACTCTAAGGAACTTGTTTTGACTTTTGAGATCTAGAATTGGTCTGAAAGATAATCTTAAGAGCAGAAACCTGCCCCTGAGAGGAAAGGTCTTGAACTCCAGTTTGTATCCCTGGGACACAATGTCCACCACCCAGGGATCCTGAACATCCCGAACCCAAGCCTGAGCAAAGAAGGAAAGTCTGCCCCCAACAAGATCTGGTCCCGGATCGGGGGCAGACCCTTCATGCTGACTTTGAGTCAGTAGCGGGATTCTTATATTGCTTTCCCTTGTTCCATGACTGGTTGGACCTCCAGGAAGGTTTGGACTGTTATTGCTTTGTAGAGGGAGAGGAAGGCTTGCCCTTGAAATTTAGAAAGGAACGAAAATTACTCTGACGTCCCTTCTGCTTATTCCTCTTATCCTGAGGGAGGAAATTACCCTTTCCTCGGGTAATGTCGGAAATAATTTCAGCCAAGCACAGCCCAAACAAGGTCTTACCCTTGTAGGGAATTGCCAAAAGCTTAGACTTAGACGAAACATCCGCAGACCAGGATTTCAACCATAAGGCTCTGTGGGCCAGAAAGGCAAACCCAGAAATCTTTGCTCCCAGCTTAATAACCTGTAGAGAAACATCCGTAATAAAGGAATTAGCCAACATAAGAGCCTTGATCCTATCCTGGATCTTGTCAAGGGGAGTGTCTGTCTGAATAGAATCAGACAGCGCATTAAACCAGTATGCTGCTGCACTACTGACGGTAGCGAAGCACACTGCAGGTTGCTATTGTAAACCCTGGTGAACATACATCTTTTTGAGTAATCCCTCCAACTTCTTATCCATAGGATCCTTAAAGGAACAACTATCCTCTATGGGAATAGTGGTTCTCTTAGCTAGGGTGGAAATTGCCCCTTTCACCTTGGGGACCATCTGCCATGACTCCTTGATAGAGTCAGCAATAGGAAACATCTTTTTAAATATAGGGGATAGAGAAAAAGGAATACCGGTCTTTCCCATTCCTTAGCAATAATTTCTGTAGCCCGATCTGGGTACAGGGAAAACTTCTACCCTAGAAGGTACATCAAAATACTTGTTTAACTTGCTAGACTTCTTAGGATTGACAACGAACGTGTTGTCGGAGTCGTCCAAGGTAGCCAAAACCTCCTTAAGCATCAGATACCGCAGACGACACGATGGTAGCTATGTCTTGCAACGTAACTCCAGGCGGAGCTAGAGAGGAAACGCAGGGCACTGCATGTGTGGACGATAAATTCTGGAACACTTGAGGAGAAAGCTGCGGCATATCTTGAACATTGTCAGTAGACTCCTGAACAGCATCCGTCCTAGACAATGTTGGCTCAGAATCAAAAAGTATATCCCTGTAATTTAATGTTCTCTCAATACATGAGGAACAGAAAGGGATTGGTGGTTCAACATTAGCATCAAAACATAAAGTACATGTAACATTTTGCAAAGCCTCCTGGTCCATCTTTACCCAGAATTAAAAATAAAAGTACTTAATTTTTTATCAAAAATTTACACACAAAAAATGTTACTGTCCCTTTAAATATAAAATGGAAAACTGTTTTATTTCTCTTGTAAGGTGTATCCAGTCCACGGATCATCCATTACTTGTGGGATATTCTCATTCCCAACAGGAAGTTGCAAGAGGACACCCACAGCAGAGCTGTTATATAGCTCCTCCCCTAACTGCCATATCCAGTCATTATCTTGCAACTCTCAACACGCATGGAGGTAGTAAGAGAGAGTGGTGAAAAATAGTTAATTTATTTTCTTCAATCAAAAGTTTGTTATTTTTAAATGGTACCGGAGTTGTACTATTTTATCTCAGGCAGAAATAGAAGAAGAATCTGCCTGAGTTTTCTATGATCTTAGCAGGTTGTAACTAAGATCCATTGCTGTTCTCACATATGTCTGAGGAGAGAGGTAACTTCAGCGGGAGAATGGCGTGCAGTTTACTCTGCTATGAGGTATGTGCAGTTACAATTTTTTCTAGAATTGGAAATGCTAGAAAATGCTGCTGATACCGGATTAATGTAAGTTAAGCCTGAATACAGTGATTTAATAACGACTGGTATCATGCTTACTCTCAGGGGTAATACCCTTATAAAAATGCAATATAAAACGTTTGCTGGCATGTTTAATCGTTTTTATATATGCTTTGGTGATAAAACTTTATTGGGGCCTAGTTTTTTTCCACATGGCTGGCTTTATTTTTGCCTAGAAACAGTTTCCTGAGGCTTTCCACTGTTGTAGTATAAAAGTTACAGTTGGTGCAGTTAAAATGACAAACTGTGACATCCAGCTTCCCTCAGGAGTCCCCTAAAGGGCTCAAAGGCTTTCCAAAGTCGTTTATTGGGGAAGGTAGGGCCACAGCAGGCTGTGGCAGTTTGTTGTGTCTGTTAAAAAACGTCTATATTGTTTTTTTTGTTCCGTTTTTTGAATTAAGGGGTTAATCATCCATTTGCAAGTGGGTGCAATGCTCTGTTAACTTATTACATACACTGTAAAAATTTCATTTAATTTACTGCCTTTTTTCACTGTTTTTCAAATTTTGACAAAATTTGTTTCTCTTAAAGGCACAGTACCATTTTTTATATTTGCTTGTTAACTTGATTTAAAGTGTTTTCCAAGCTTGCTAGTCTCATTGCTAGTCTGTACAAACATGTCTGACATAGAGGAAACTCCTTGTTCATTATGTTTAAAAGCCATGGTGGAACCCCCTCTTAGAATGTGTACCAAATGTACTGATTTCACTTTAAGCAATAAAGATCATATTCTGTCTTTAAAAACATTATCACCAGAGGATTCTGACGAGGGGGAAGTTATGCCGACTAACTCTCCCCACGTGTCAGATCCTTTGACTCCCGCTCAAGGGACTCGCGCTCAAATGGCGCTAAGTACATCTAGGGCGCCCATAGCGATTACTTTACAAGACATGGCGGCAGTCATGGATAATACACTGTCAGCGGTATTAGCCAGACTACCTGAATTTAGAGGTAAGCGAGATAGCTCTGGGGTTAGACGAAATGCAGAGCATACTGACGCTTTAAGAACCATGTCTGATACTGCCTCACAATATGCAGAAGCTGAGGAAGGAGAGCCTCAGTATGTGGGTGATATTTCTGACTCAGGAAAGATACCTGATTCTGATATTTCTACATTTAAATTTAAGCTTGAACACCTCCGCATATTGCTCAGGGAGGTTTTAGCTGCTCTGAATGACTGTGACACAATTGCAGTGCCAGAGAAATTGTGTAGACTGGATAAATATTATGCAGTGCCGGTGTGTACTGATGTTTTTCCAATACCTAAAAGGTTTACAGAATTTATTACTAAGGAATGGGATAGACCAGGTGTGCCGTTCTCTCCCCCTCCTATTTTTAGAAAAATGTTTCCTATAGACGCCACCACATGGGACTTATGGCAGACAGTCCCTAAGGTGGAGGGAGCAGTTTCTACTCTAGCAAAGCATACTACTATCCCTGTCGAGGACAGTTGTGCTTTTTCAGATCCAATGGATAAAAAATTAGAAGGTTACCTTAAGAAAATGTTTATTCAACAAGATTTTATCCTACAGCCCCTTGCATGCATTGCTCCTGTCACTGCTGCTGCAGCGTTCTGGTTTGAGTCTCTGGAAGAGGCTTTACATGTAGCGACTCCATTGGATGACATACTTGGCAAACTTAGAGCACTTAAGCTAGCCAATTCTTTTGTTTCTGATGCCATTGTTCATTTGACTAAACTAACGGCTTAGAATTCTGGTTTTGCTATACAGGCGCGCAGGGCACTATGGCTTAAATCATGGTTAGCTGACGTGACTTCAAAATCTAAGCTGCTTAACATTCCCTTTAAGGGGCAGACCCTATTCGGGCCTGGTTTGAAGGAGATTATTGCTGATATCACTGGAGGAAAAGGTCATGCCCTTCCTCAGGACAGGTCCAAATCAAGGGCCAAACAGTCTAATTTTCGTGCCTTTCGAAACTTCAAGGCAGGTGCGGCATCAACTTCCTCTAATGCAAAACAAGAGGGAACTTTTGCTCAATCCAAGACGGTCTGGAGGCCAAACCAGACCTGGAACAAAGGAAAGCAGGCCAAAAAGCCTGCTGCTGCTTCTAAGACAGCATGAAGGAACGGCCCCCTATCCGGTAGCGGATCTAGTAGGGGGAAGACTTTCACTCTTCGCCCAGGCGTGGGCAAGAGATGTTCAGGATCCCTGGACGTTGGAAATTATATCCCAGGGATATCTTCTGGACTTCAAAGCTTCCCCCCCAAAAGGGAGATTTCACCTTTCACAATTATCTGCAAACCAGATAAAGAAAGAGGCATTCTTACACTGTGTACGAGACCTCCTAGTTATGGGAGTGATCCATCCAGTTCCAAAGGAGGAACAGGAACAGGGTTTTTACTCAAATCTGTTTGTGGTTCCCAAAAAAGAGGGAACCTTCAGACCAATTCAAGATGGAAACTATTCGTACCATCCTACCTATGATCCAGGAGGGTCAATATATGACTACAGTGGATCTAAAGGATGCTTATCTTCACATACCGATACACAAAGATTATCATCGGTTTCTCAGGTTTGCCTTTCTAGACAGACATTACCAGTTTGTAGCTCTTCCCTTTGGATTAGCTACAGCCCCAAGAATCTTTACGAAGGTTCTAGGGTCGCTTCTGGCGGTCCTAAGGCCGCGGGGCATAGCAGTGGCCCCATATTTAGACGACATCCTGATACAGGCGTCAAACTTCCAAATTGCCAAGGCTCATACGGACATAGTACTGGCATTTTTGAGGTCGCATGGGTGGAAAGTGAACGAGGAAAAGAGTTCTCTATCCCCACTCACAAGAGTTTCCTTCCTAGGGACTCTCATAGATTCTGTAGAAATGAAAATTTACCTGACGGAGTCCAGGTTATAAAAGCTTCTAAATTCCTGCCGTGTTCTTCATTCCATTCCGCGCCCTTCGGTGGCTCAGTGCATGGAAGTAATCGGCTTAATGGTAGCGGCAATGGACATAGTGCCGTTTGCACGCTTTCATCTCAGACCGCTGCAACTATGCATGCTCAGTCAGTGGAACGGGGATTACACAGATTTGTCCCCTCTACTAAATCTGGATCAAGAGACCAGGGATTCTCTTCTCTGGTGGCTATCTCGGGTCCATCTGTCCAAAGGTATGACCTTTCGCAGGCCAGATTGGACAATTGTAACAACAGATGCCAGCCTTCTAGGTTGGGGTGCAGTCTGGAACTCCCTGAAGGCTCAGGGATCGTGGACTCAGGAGGAGACACTCCTTCCAATAAATATTCTGGAACTGAGAGCGATATTCAATACTCTTCAGGCTTGGCCTCAGTTAGCAACTCTGAGGTACATCAGATTTCAGTCGGACAACATCACGACTGTGGCTTACATCAACCATCAAGGGGGAACAAGAAGTTCCCTAGCGATGTTAGAAGTTTCAAAAATAATTCGCTGGGCAGAGATTCACTCTTGCCACCTATCAGCTATCCATATCCCAGGTGTAGAGAACTGGGAGGTGGATTTTCTAAGTCTTCAGACTTTTCATCCCGGGGAATGGGAACTCCATCCGGAGGTGTTTGCACAATTGATTCATCGTTGGGGCAAACCAGAACTGGATCTCATGGCGTCTCGACAGAACGCCAAGCTTCCTTGTTACGGATCCAGGTCCAGGGATCCCAATGCGACGCTGATAGATGCTCTAGCAGCGCCCTGGTCTTTCAACCTGGCTTATGTGTTTCCACCGTTTCCTCTGCTCTCTCGACTGATTGCCAAGATCAAGCAGGAGAGAGCATCGGTGATTTTAATAGCGCGTGCGTGGCCACGCAGGACCTGGTATGCAGATCTAGTGGACATGTCATCCTTTCCACCATGGACTCTGCCTCTGAGACAGGACCTTCTACTTCAGGGTCCTTTCCACCATCCAAATCTAATTTCTCTGAGACTGACTGCATGGAGATTGAACGCTTGATTTTATCAAAGCGTGGCTTCTCCGAGTCAGTCATTGATACCTTAATACAGGCACGAAAGCCTGTCAACAGGAAAATTTATCATAAGATATGGCGTAAATATCTTTATTGGTGTGAATCCAAGGGTTACTCATGGAGTAAAGTCAGGATTCCCAGGATATTATCCTTTCTCCAAGAAGGTTTGGAAAAAGGATTGTCAGCTAGTTCCTTAAAGAGACAGATTTCTGCCCTGTCTATTCTTTTGCACAAGCGTCTGGCAGATGTTCCAGACGTTCAGGCATTTTGTCAGGCTTTAGTTAGAATCAAGCCTGTGTTTAAACCTGTTGCTCCACCATGGAGCTTAAATTTGGTTCTTAAGGTTCTTCAAGGAGTTCCGTTTGAACCTCTTCATTCCATAGATATCAAACTTTTATCTTGGAAAGTTCTTTTTTTGGTAGCTATTTCCTTGGCTCGCAGAGTGTCCGAGTTATCTGCCTTACAATGTGATTCTCCTTATCTGATTTTCCATACGGATAAGGTAGTCCTACGTACCAAACCTTGGTTTTTACCTAAGGTGGTATCTAACAAGAATATCAATCAAGAGATTGTTGTTTCATCCTTGTGTCCTAAGCCTTCTTCAAAGAAGGAACGTCTATTGCACAATCTGGACGTGGTTCGGGCTTTAAAGTTTTACTTACAAGCTACTAAAGATTTTCGACAAACATCTGCTTTGTTTCTTGTCTACTCTGGACAGAGGAGAGGTCAAAAGGCTTCGGCAACCTCTCTTTCTTTTTAGCTAAGAAGCATAATCCGCTTAGCCTATGAGACTGCTGGCCAGCAGCCAGCAGCCTCCTGAAAGGATTACAGCTCATTCTACTAGAGCTGTGGCTTCCACTTGGGCCTTTAAAAATGAGGCTTCTGTTGAACAGATTTGCAAGGCGGCGACTTGGTCTTCGCTTCATACTTTTTCAAAATTCTACAAATTTGATACTTTTGCTTCTTCGGAGGCTATTTTTGGGAGAAAGGTTTTACAGGCAGTGGTACCTTCCGTTTAAGTTCCTGCCTTGTCCCTCCCTTCATCCGTGTACTTTAGCTTTGGTATTGGTATCCCACAAGTAATGGATGATCCATGGACTGGATACACCTTACAAGAGAAAACACAATTTATGCTTACCTGATAAATTTATTTCTCTTGTGGTGTATCCATTCCACGGCCCGCCCTGTCATTTTAAGGCAGGTAATTTTTTAATTTAAACTACAGTCACTACTGCACCCTACGGTTTCTCCTTTCTCTGAGTGTTTTCGGTCGAATGACTGGATATGGCAGTTAGGGGAGGAGCTATATAACAGCTCTGCTGTGGGTGTCCTCTTGCAACTTCCTGTTGGGAATGAGAATATCCCACAAGTAATGGATGATCCGTGGACTGGATACACCACAAGAGAAATAAATTTAATTTTGACAGATTTATAACCTGTTCTAGGATGTAGAAATTCCTTTACTCGAATTACAGAATTACAGTTGCCACAATTCAAACATGAATTACACCAATAATGTTTAGATGAAATAAATTTCTGACTAGAGTGTTTACAAGTGCCTATATCAGTTTTAACTAATTTATTTCTCAAGCTTGGTACTTTTTTGTATGCCATCATTGGAAATTCATAAAATTCCTTTATATCCACAGTACATTGTTGCATAATATTCCAGTGTCGTCTAATGATTGATTAGATTTTCCTACTATACGGATTGTACTGTGATACAAACACTAGTCTATTCAAATACTTCTCTTTTTCGTTCCCACTAGATGTTTCTTGTTTCCTATTTACCAAAATCTTATCTACTTCCAACTCAATAAGTGGTTTTGGGTAACCTTTTTCTAAAAATGTATTACTCCTTGTTTTTAACATATTCATTACCAGATTGTCATCACTGGCAATCCTATTTACACAAATTAATTGACTCTGTGGTAGGGAGTTGATGAGTTTGGGATTATGATAATTTTTATAGTGTAGCATGGTATTCCTGTCTGTTGATTTACTATAAATATCTAATCCCAAACTATTACTTGTCATATTCCTGTATACCTTGGTATCTAGAAAATTGACCGCTTCCTCACTGTATTCAAGAGTAAATTTTAAACCAGATACTTAGCAATTTAAATAATCTACAAAGGCTAATACGGACTCAATGCTACTGCCCCCCCATGCCAAATATATTGTCGATATATCTCCAAAAGATGGCGCCATGTGCTAAAAATAAATCATGTTCATACACACATTACTCGATAAAAACTCCCATGTATATATTGGCATATGACAGGGCTACATTCGAGCCCATAGCTGTACCTTGCTTTTATACATAAAAAGAAGATTGAAATAAAAAATAATTATAATATAGTATTGCTCTTAATAGTTCTTCAAAAAATGACAATTGCCATTCGTCAAATTGGTGACTTTTTCTTAGAGTGCTCATCACTGCTCATATACCACATTCATGTTTTATAGATGTATACAGGCTACCTACATCTAAAGTGTAAAAAATATATTTCTCTTGTAAGATGTATCAAGTCCACGGATTCATCCATACTTGTGGGATATTCTCCTTCCCTACAGGAAGTGGCAGAGAGAGCACCCACAGCAGAGCTGTCTATATAGCTCCTCCCTTAGCTCCACCCCAGTCATTCTCTCTGCCTGCTTAACTGCTAGGAAGGGCAAAGTGAGTGTGGTGACAAAAATTTAAAGTTTTTATTTTCTCAAGCAAAAGTTTGTCATTTTAAATGGTACCGGTGTGTACTATTTACTCTCTGTCAGAAAAGGGATGAAGATTTCTGCAAGGAGGATGATGATCTTAGCATTTTGTAACTAAGATCCACTGCTGTTCTCACAAAGCCTGAAGAGTACAGGAAAACTTCAGTTGGGGGAACAGTTTGCAGGCTAAACTGCATTAAGGTATGTTCAGTCTATATTTCTCTTGTAAGGTGTATCCAGTCCATGGATCATCCATTACTTGTGGGATATTCTCCTTCCCAACAGGAAGCTGCAAGAGGATCACCCACAGCAGAGCTGTCTATATAGCTCCTCCCCTAACTGCCACCTACCAGTCATTCTCTTGCAGCTCTCGACAAGATAGGAAGTAGCTAGAGAGATGTGGTGAATTTATGTAGTTTATCTTCAATCAAAAGTTTATTGTTTTCAAATGGTACCGGAGTTGTACTGTTTTAGCCTCAGGCAGAAAGTTGAAGAAGAGTCTGCCTGTGGTTTTTGATGATCTTAGCAGGTTGTAACTAAGATCCATTGCTGTTCCTCACACATAACTGAAGAGATGAGGTAATTCAGCTGGGGGAAATGGCATGCAGGGTCTCCTGCTATGAGTATGTGCAGTTTAAATTTTTCTAGAGAAATGAATATGCTAGAAAATGCTGTTAATACCGGATTTATTTAAGGTAAGCCCTGATTACAGTGATTTAATAACGACTAGTATCATGCTTGCTGTAAAAGGTAATATTCTTATTACTTTCTCACATTACTGAAAATAAAATAAAACCGTTTGCTGGAAGTGTTTTAAACGTTTTTTTCTACATATTGGTGATAAAACTTTATTGGGTGCCCAGTTTTTTTCCACATGGCTGGCTAGGATTTTGCCTAGGGATAGTTTTTTATGGCCCTCTCACTGTGAGTACAGTTGGGAGGGTTGCCTGGGTTTTTGATGACTTAGCAGGTTGTAACTAAGATCCATTGCTGTTCTCACACATACTGAAGAGATGAGGTAACTTCAGCTGGGGGAATGGCATGCAGGGTCCTCCTGCTATGAGGTATGTGCAGTTTAAATTTTTCTAGAGAAATGAATATGCTAGAAAATGCTGTTAATACCGGATTTTATTAAGGTAACGCCTGATTACAGTGATTTAATAACGACTAGTATCATGCTTGCTGTAAAAGGTAATATTCTTATTACTTTCTCACATTACTGAAAATAAAATAACGTTTGCTGGAAGTGTTTAAACGTTTTTTTCTACATATTGGTGATAAAACTTTATTGGGGCCCAGTTTTTTCCACATGGCTGGCTAGATTTTGCCTAGGGATAGTTTTTTATGGCCCTCTCACTGTGAGTACAGGTTGGGAGGGGCCTAATTTCAGGCCTAAATCGTGCAGTAGTTTCTCCAACATTGGTGTGTCCGGTCCACGGCGTCATCCTTACTTGTGGGATATTCTCTTCCCCAACAGGAAATGGCAAAGAGTCCCAGCAAAGCTGGTCACATGATCCCTCCTAGGCTCCGCCCACCCCAGTCATTCTCTTTGCCGTTGCACAGGCAACATCTCCACGGAGATGGTTAAGAGTTTTTTGGTGTTTAAATGTAGTTTTATTCTTCTATCAAGTGTTTGTTATTTTAAAATAGTGCTGGTATGTACTATTTACTCTGAAACAGAAAAGGATGAAGATTTCTGTTTGTAAGAGGAAGATGATTTTAGCAGACAGTAACTAAAATCGATTGCTGTTTCCACACAGGACTGTTGAGATGAAGTAACTTCAGTTGGGGGAAACAGTTAGCAGTCTTTTCTGCTTAAGGTATGACTAGCCATAGTTCTAACAAGACCATGTAATGCTGGAAGGCTGTCATTTCCCCTCATGGGGACCGGTAAGCCATTTTCTTAGTTAAACATAAAAGAATAAAGGGGTTCAAAAAGGGCTTAAAAACTGGTAGACATTTTTCTGGGCTAAAACAATTGCTTTACTAGGCATATTATGCAGATTCTAACTAATTATTGGTATTATAATCTTGGGGAACGTTTAGAAAAACGGCAGGCACTGTGTTGGACACCTTTTTCAGATGGGGGCCTTTCTAGTTATAGACAGAGCCTCATTCTGGGACTGTATAGGGGTTAAATGTAAAAACGGCTCCGGTTCCGTTAATTTAAGGGTTAAAGCTCTGAAATTTGGTGTGCAATACTTTTAATGCTTTAAGACACTGTGGTGAAATTTTGGTGAATTTTGAACAATTCCTTCATACTTTTTCACATTTTCAGTAATAAAGTGTTTTCAGTTTGAAATTTAAAGTGACAGTAACGGTTTTATTTTAAAACGTTTTTTGTGCTTTGTTGACAAGTTTAAGCCTGTTTAACATGTCTGTACCATCAGATAAGCTATGTTCTATATGTATGAAAGCCAATGTGTCTCCCCATTTAAATTTATGTGATAATTGTGCCATAGTGTCCAAACAAAGTAAGGACAGTATTGCAACAGATAATGATATTGCCCAAGATGATTCCTCAAATGAGGGGAGTAAACATGATACTACATCATCCCCTACTGTGTCTACACCAGTTATGCCCACACAGGAGGGCCCTAGTACATCTAGTGCGCCAATACTTATTACCATGCAACAATTAACGGCTGTAATGGATAACTCCATAGCAAATCTTTTATCCAAAATGCCTACTTATCAGAGAAAGCGCGATTGCTCTGTTTTAAACACTGAAGAGCAAGAGGACGCTGATGATAACTGTTCTGACATACCCTCACACCAATCTCAAGGGGCCTTGAGGGAGGTTTTGTCTGATGGAGAAATTTCAGATTCAGGAAAAATTTCTCATCAAGCTGAACCTGATGTTGTGACATTTAAATTTAAATTAGAACATCTCCGCGCACTGCTTAAGGAGGTGTTATCTACTCTGGATGATTGTGACAATTTGGTCATTCCAGAGAAATTATGTAAGATGGACAAGTTCCTAGAGGTTCCGGTGCCCCCCGACGCTTTTCCTATACCCAAGCGGGTGGCGGACATAGTAAATAAAGAGTGGGAAAGGCCCGGCATACCTTTTGTCCCCCCCCTATATTTAAGAAATTATTTCCTATAGTCGACCCCAGAAAGGAATTATGGCAGACAGTCCCCAAGGTCGAGGGGGCGGTTTCTACTCTAAACAAACGCACTACTATTCCTATCGAAGATAGTTGTGCTTTCAAAGATCCTATGGATAAGAAATTAGAGGGTTTGCTTAAAAAGATTTTTGTACAGCAAGGTTACCTTCTACAACCAATTTCATGCATTGTTCCTGTCACTACGGCAGCGTTTTTCTGGTTCGAGGAACTAGAAAAATCGCTCAGTAAAGAATCTTCGTATGAGGAGGTTATGGATAGAGTTCAAGCACTTAAATTGGCTAACTCTTTTGTTTTAGATGCCGCTTTGCAATTAGCTAGATTAGCGGCGAAAAATTCAGGGTTTGCTGTCGTGGCGCGCAGAGTGCTTTGGCTAAAGTCTTGGTCAGCGGATGTGTCTTCCAAGACAAAATTGCTTAACATTCCTTTCAAAGGTAAAACATTATTTGGACCTGATTTGAAAGAGATTATTTCAGACATCACTGGGGGAAAGGGCCACGCCCTCCCACAGGATAGGTCTTTTAAGGCTAATAATAAGCCTAATTTTCGTCCCTTTCGCAGAAACGGACCAGTCTATAGTTCTGTATCCTCTAAGCAAGAGGGTAATACTTCACAACCCAAACCAGCCTGGAAACCAATGCAAGGCTGGAACAAGGGTAAGCAGGCCAAGAAGCCTACCACTGCTACCAAAACAGCATGAAGGGATAGCCCCCGATCCGGGACCGGATCTAGTGGGGGGCAGACTTTCTCTCTTTGCTCAGGCTTGGGCAAGAGATGTTCAGGATCCTTGGGCGCTAGAAATAGTTTCTCAAGGTTATCTCCTGGAATTCAAGGAACTACCCCCAAGGGGAAGGTTCCACAGGTCTCAATTATCTTCAAACCAAATAAAGAGACAGGCATTCTTACATTGTGTAGAAGACCTGTTAAAGATGGGAGTGATACATCCAGTTCCAATAAGAGAACAAGGAATGGGATTTTATTCCAATCTGTTCATAGTTCCCAAAAAAGAGGGAACATTCAGACCAATTTTGGATCTAAAGATCCTAAACAAATTTCTCAGGGTACCATCGTTCAAAATGGAAACTATTCAAACGATCCTACCTACTATCCAGGAAAATCAATTTATGACTACCGTGGATTTAAAGGATGCGTACCTACATATTCCTATCCACAAGGAACATCATCAGTTCCTAAGGTTCGCTTTTCTGGACAAGCATTACCAGTTTGTGGCACTTCCATTTGGATTAGCCACTGCTCCAAGGATTTTCACAAAGGTACTAGGGTCCCTTCTAGCGGTTCTAAGACCAAGGGGCATTGCAGTAGTACCTTACTTGGACGACATCCTGATTCAAGCGTCGTCCCTGTCAAAAGCAAAGGCTCATACGGACATCGTCCTAGCCTTTCTCAGATCTCACGGATGGAAGGTGAACAAAGAAAAAAGTTCTCTGTCCCCGTCAACAAGAGTTCCCTTCTTGGGAACAATAATAGATTCCTTAGAAATGAGGATTTTTCTGACAGAGGTCAGAAAATCAAAACTTCTAAGCTCTTGTCAAGTACTTCATTCTGTTCCTCGTCCTTCCATAGCGCAGTGCATGGAAGTAATAGGATTGATGGTTGCAACAATGGACATAGTTCCTTTTGCACGAATTCATCTAAGACCATTACAACTGTGCATGCTCAGACAGTGGAATGGGGATTATACAGACTTGTCTCCGACGATTCAAGTAGATCAAAAGACCAGAGATTCACTCCGTTGGTGGCTGACCCTGGACAATCTGTCACAGGGAATGAGCTTCCGCAGACCAGAGTGGGTCATTGTCACGACCGACGCCAGCCTAGTGGGCTGGGGCGCGGTCTGGGAATCCCTGAAAGCTCAGGGTCTATGGTCTCGGGAAGAGTCTCTTCTCCCGATAAACATTCTGGAACTGAGATCGATATTCAATGCTCTCAGAGCTTGGCCTCAACTAGCAAAGGCCAAATTCATAAGGTTTCAGTCAGACAACATGACGACCGTTGCATATATCAATCATCAGGGGGGAACAAGGACTTCCCTGGCGATGAAAGAAGTGACCAAGATAATTCAATGGGCGGAGGATCACTCCTGCCACTTGTCTGCGATCCACATCCCAGGAGTGGAAAATTGGGAAGCGGATTTTCTGAGTCGTCAGACATTCCATCCGGGGGAGTGGGAACTCCATCCGGAAATCTTTGCCCAAATAACTCAATTATGGGGCATTCCAGACATGGATCTGATGGCGTCTCGTCAGAACTTCAAGGTTCCTTGCTACGGGTCCAGATCCAGGGATCCCAAGGCGACCCTAGTAGATGCACTAGTAGCACCTTGGACCTTCAACCTAGCTTATGTATTCCCACCGTTTCCTCTCATCCCCAGGCTGGTAGCCAGGATCAATCAGGAGAGGGCCTCTGTGATCTTGATAGCTCCTGCGTGGCCACGCAGGACTTGGTATGCAGACCTGGTGAATATGTCATCGGCTCCACCATGGAAGCTACCTTTGAGACAGGACCTTCTTGTTCAGGGTCCATTCGAACATCCGAATCTGGTTTCCCTCCAACTCACGGCTTGGAGATTGAACGCTTGATTTTATCAAAGCGTGGGTTTTCAGATTCTGTAATAGATACTCTGATTCAGGCTAGAAAGCCTGTAACTAGAAAAATTTACCATAAAATATGGAAAAAATATATCTGTTGGTGTGAATCTAAAGGATTCCCATGGAACAAGATAAAAATTCCTAAGATTCTATCCTTTCTACAAGAAGGTTTGGAGAAAGGATTATCTGCAAGTTCTCTGAAGGGACAGATCTCTGCTTTATCTGTTTTACTTCACAAAAGACTGGCAGCTGTGCCAGATGTTCAAGCATTTGTTCAGGCCCTGGTTAGGATTAAGCCTGTTTACAGACCTTTGACTCCTCCCTGGAGTCTAAATCTAGTTCTTTCAGTTCTTCAAGGGGTTCCGTTTGAACCCTTACATTCCGTAGATATTAAGTTATTATCTTGGAAAGTTTTGTTTTTGGTTGCAATTTCTTCTGCTAGAAGAGTTTCAGAGTTATCTGCTCTGCAGTGTTCTCCGCCCTATCTGGTGTTCCATGCAGATAAGGTGGTTTTGCGTACTAAGCCTGGTTTTCTTCCGAAAGTTGTTTCCAACAAAAATATTAACCAGGAGATAGTTGTACCTTCTTTGTGTCCGAATCCAGTTTCAAAGAAGGAACGTTTGTTACACAATTTGGACGTAGTCCGTGCTCTAAAATTCTATTTAGAGGCTACTAAAGATTTCAGACAAACATCTTCCTTGTTTGTTGTTTATTCTGGTAAAAGGAGAGGTCAAAAAGCGACTTCTACCTCTCTTTCCTTTTGGCTTAAAAGCATTATCCGATTGGCTTATGAGACTGCCGGACGGCAGCCTCCTGAAAGAATCACAGCTCACTCCACTAGGGCTGTGGCTTCCACATGGGCCTTCAAGAACGAGGCTTCTGTTGACCAGATATGTAAGGCAGCGACTTGGTCTTCACTGCACACTTTTGCCAAATTTTACAAATTTGATACTTTTGCTTCTTCGGAGGCTATTTTTGGGAGAAAGGTTTTGCAAGCCGTGGTGCCTTCCATTTAGGTGACCTGATTTGCTCCCTCCCTTCATCCGTGTCCTAAAGCTTTGGTATTGGTTCCCACAAGTAAGGATGACGCCGTGGACCGGACACACCAATGTTGGAGAAAACAGAATTTATGCTTACCTGATAAATTACTTTCTCCAACGGTGTGTCCGGTCCACGGCCCGCCCTGGTTTTTTAATCAGGTCTGATGAATTATTTTCTCTAACTACAGTCACCACGGTATCATATGGTTTCTCCTATATATATTTCCTCCTGTCCGTCGGTCGAATGACTGGGGTGGGCGGAGCCTAGGAGGGATCATGTGACCAGTTTTGCTGGGACTCTTTGCCATTTCCTGTTGGGGAAGAGAATATCCCACAAGTAAGGATGACGCCGTGGACCGGACACACCGTTGGAGAAAGTAATTTATCAGGTAAGCATAAATTCTGTTTTTTGCAGCTTGAGACTTCCAGCTTCCCTAGGAGTCCCCTGAACGCTTAGGACCTCTACATAGGGCTTTTGTGCCTTCAAAAGTCGTTGTATGGGCAGGTAGGGTCACAGCAGAGCTGTGGCAGTTTGTTGTGACTGTTAAAAAACGTTTATATGTTTTTTTTTTTTATCCGGTTTTGAAACTAAGGGGCTAATCATCCATTTGCAAGTGGGTGCAATGCTCTGTTAGTCTATTATACACACTGTAAAAATTTCATAAGATTTACTGCTTTTTATCACTGTTTTTCAATTTCTGACAAAATTTGTTTCTCTTAAAGGCACACTACCGTTTTTATTTTTTGCTTGTTTACATTTATCAAAGTGTTTTCCAAGCTTGCTGGTCTCATTGCTAGTCTGTTTAAACATGTCTGACATAGAGGAAACTCCTTGTTCATTATGTTTAGAAGCCATTGTGGAACCCCCTCTTAGAATGTGTACCAAATGTACTGATTTTACTTTAAGTTATAAAGATCATATTCTGTCTTTAAAAGATTTATCACCAGAGGAAATTGACAAGGGGGGAAATTATGCCGACTAACTCGCCCCACGTGTCAGAACCTTTGACTCCCGCTCAAGGGACTCCCGCTCAAGTGGCGCCAAGTACATCTAGCGCGCCCATGGCGTTTACTTTACAAGACATGGCGGCAGTTATGGATCATACCCTTACAGCGGTATTGTCCAAACTACCAGGGTTACAAGGAAAGCGAGACAGCTCTGGGACTAGAAAAAATACAGAGCTCTCTGACGCTTTAGTAGCTATGTCTGATATCCCCTCACAATATGCAGAAGCTGAGTCAGGAGAGCTTCTTTCTGTGGGTGATTTTTCTGACTCAGGGAAGATGCTTCAACTTGATTCTGATATGTCTAAATTTAAATTTAAGCTTGAACACCTCCGCATGTTGCTCAGGGAGGTTTTAGCTACTCTGGATGACTGTGACACCATTATAGTGCCAGAGAAATTGTGTAGATTAGATAAATACTATGCAGTGCCTGTGTACACTGATGTTTTTCCAATACCTAAAAGGTTTTCAGAAATTATTACTAAGGAATGGGATAGACCAGGTGTACCGTTCTCTCCCCCTCCTATTTTTAAGAAAATGTTTCCAATAGATGCCGCTACACGGGACTTATGGCAAACAGTCCCTAAGGTGGAGGGAGCAGTTTCTACCCTAGCTAAGCGTACAACTATTCCCGTCGAGGACAGTTGTGCTTTCCTAGATCCAATGGATAAAAAGTTAGAGGGTTACCTTAAAGGGCCACTGTAAGTAAATATTTTCTATGCCTGTTACTAACTAACTACCCCAAATACGCTTTTTATCAATAGCATTTCATTAACATATCTCTACCGTATATCAGAAATCTTGTCTGCAAATTTAATTGTTTTCCAAACCCACTCCGTGGGTATACTTTGCTCTGTACCAATCCGTTTACAATACCTAGGTTTCAAAATGGCGCTTTAAACACAAAGTTATTGGTTTAAGTATTTTGAACATGCAGTGCTGAAAATAGTGGGCAGGATAACGTGACATCATCGGCGAATAAAATATATAACTTTTAGAACGTTATGAAACTTTGTTTTGGAGAAAATATAGGTCAGTAGGTTTTAATTAATGTTTATTAACTTTAATATGTTAGTTGTTTAGCTTAAAAATTATAACAGAAAGTAATCCTTTAAGAAAATGTTTATTCAACAAGGTTTTATTCTCCAGCCTCTTGCATGCATTGCCCCGGTCACTGCTGCTGCGGCCTTCTGGTTTGAGTCTCTGGAAGAGGCCTTACAGGTAGAAACTCAATTGGATGATATACTTGACAAGCTTAAAGCGCTTAAGCTAGCCAATTCATTTGTTTCTGAAGCCGTTGTTCATTTAACCAAACTAACGGCTAAGAACTCAGGTTTTGCTATACAGGCGCGTAGGGCGCTATGGCTTAAATCCTGGTCAGCTGACGTTACTTCAAAGTCTAAGCTTCTCAACATTCCCTTCAAGGGGCAGACCCTATTCAGGCCTGGACTGAAGGAGATCATTTCTGATATTACTGGAGGAAAAGGTCATGCCCTTCCTCAGGATAGGTCTAATAAATTAAGGACCAAACAAACAAATTTTCGTGCCTTTCGAAACTTTAAGACGAGCGCGGCATCAACTTCCTCTAATGCAAAACAAGAGGGAAATTTTGCCCAGTCCAAGCCGGTCTGGAGACCTAACCAGGCCTGGAACAAAGGAAGCAGGCCAAGAAGCCTGCTGCTGCCTCTAAGACAGCATGAAAGATCAGCCCCCGATCCGGTAACGGATCTAGTAGGGGGCAGACTTTCTCTCTTCGCCCAGGCTTGGGCAAGAGATGTCCAGGATCCCTGGGCGTTGGAAATTGTGTCCCAGGGATATCTTCTGGACTTCAAAGCTTCTTCCCCAAAAGGAAGATTTCACCTCTCACAATTATCTGCAGACCAGATAAAGAGAGAGGCATTCTTACATTGTGTTCAAGACCTCCTAGTTATGGGAGTGATCCACGCAGTTCCAAAGGAGGAACAGGGGCAAGGCTTCTATTCAAATCTCTTTGTGGTTCCCAAGAAAGAGGGAACCTTCAGACCAATCTTAGATCTCAAGATCCTAAACAAATTTCTCAGGGTCCCATCTTTCAAGATGGAGACTATTCGAACCATCCTACCTATGATCCAGGAGGGTCAATACATGACTACAGTGGACTTAAAGGATGCTTAGCTTCACATTCCGATACACAAAGATCATCATCGGTTTCTCAGGTTCGCCTTCCTAGACAGGCATTACCAGTTTGTGGCTCTTCCCTTTGGGTTAGCTACGGCACCAAGAATTTTTACAAAGGTTCTGGGGTCACTTCTGGCGGTCCTAAGGCCGCGGGGTATAACAGTAGCCCCTTACTTAGACGACATTCTGATACAGGCGTCGAATTTCCAAATTGCCAAGTCCCATACGGACATTGTTCTGGCATTCCTGAGGTCTCATGGGTGGAAAGTGAACGAAAAGAAGAGTTCTCTATCCCCTCTCACAAGAGTTTCCTTCCTCTGATAGATTCTGTAGAAATGAAGATTTACCTGACAGAGGCCAGGTTGTCAAAACTTCTAAATTCCTGCTGTGTTCTTTATTCTACTTCTCGCCCTTCAGTGGATCAGTGTATGGAAGTAATCGGCTTAATGGTAGCGGCAATGGACATAGTGCCGTTTGCCTGCCTACATCTCAGACCGCTGCAACTCTGCATGCTCAGTCAGTGGAATGGGGATTACATGGATTTGTCCCCTCTACTAAATCTGGATCAAGAGACCAAGGATTCTCTTCTCTGGTGGCTATCTCGGGTCCATCTGTCCAAAGGTATGACCTTCTGCAGGCCAGATTGGACAATAGTAACAACAGATGCCAGCCTTCTGGGCTGGGGTGCAGTCTGGATCGTGGACTTAGGAGGAAGCACTCCTTCTGATAAACATTCTGGAACTAAGAGCAATATTCAATGCTCTTCAGGCTTGGCCTCAGCTAGCTGCGGTCAGGTTCATCAGATTTCAGTTGGACAACATCACGACTGTAGCTTACATCAACCATCAAGGGGGAACAAGGAGTTCCCTAGCAATGTTGGAGGTTTCAAAGATAATCGATGGGCAGAGATTCACTCTTGCCATCTATCAGCTATCCATATCCCAGGAGTAGAGAACTGGGAGGCGGATTTTCTAAGTCGACAGACTTTTCATCCGGGGGAGTGGGAACTCCATCTGGAGGTATTTGCACAGTTGATTCAACTTTGGGGCAAACCAGAACTGGATCTCATGGCGTCTCGTCAGAATGCCAAGCTTCCTTGTTACGGTTCCAGGTCCAGGGATCCCAAGGCAGCACTGATAGATGCTCTAGCAGTGCCTTGGTCCTTCAACCTGGCTTATGTGTTTCCACTGTTTCCTCTGCTCACTCGTCTGATTGCCAAGATCAAACAGGAGAGAGCTTCGGTGATTTTGATAGCACCTGCGTGGCCTCGCAGGACTTGGTATGCAGATCCGGTGGACATGTCATCCTCTCCACCATGGACTCTGCCTCTGAGACAGGACCTTCTACTTCAGGGTCCTTTCAACCATCCAAATCTAATTTTTCTGCGTCTGACTGCTTGGAGATTGAACGCTTGATTTTATCAAAGCGTGGTTTCTACGAGTCGGTCATTGATACCTTAATACAGGCGCGAAAGCCTGTCACTAGGAAAATCTATCATAAGATATGGTGTAAATATCTTCATTGGTGTGAATCCAAGGGTTGCTCATGGAGTAAAGTCAGGATTCCTAGGATATTATCTTTTCTCCAAGAAGGATTGGAGAAGGGTTTATCAGCTAGTTCCTTAAAGGGACAGATTTCTGCTCTGTTTATTCTTTTGCACAAATGTCTGGCTGAGGTTCCAGATGTTCAGGCGTTTTGTCAGGCTTTGGTTAGAATCAAGCCTGTTTTTAAACCTGTTGCTCCACCACAGAGTTTAAATTTAGTTCTTAAAGTTCTTCAAGGGGTTCCGTTTGAACCTTTGCATTCCATAGATATTAAGCTCTTATCTTGGAAAGTTCTGCTTTTAGTAGCTATCTCCTCGGCTCGAAGAGTTTCGGAGTTATCTGCTTTACAATGTGATTCCCCTTATCTCATTTTCCATGCAGATAAGGTTGTTTTACGTACCAAACCTGGTTTTCTGCCTAAGGTGGTATCTAATAAAAATATCAATCAGGAGATTGTTGTTCCGTCACTGTGTCCTAATCCTTCTTCAAAGAAGGAACGTCTATTACGCAATCTTGACGTGGTTCGCACTTTAAAGTTTTATTTACAAGCTACTAAAGATTTTCGTCAAACATCTGCATTGTTTGTTGTCTACTCTGGACAGAGGAGAGGCCAAAAGGCTTCGGCAACTTCTTTTTGGCTAAGAAGTATAATCCGCTTAGCTTATGAGACTGCTGGCCAGCAGCCTCCTGAAAGAATTACAGCTCATTCTACTAGAGCGGTAGCTTCTACATGGGCTTTTAAGAATGAGGCTTCTGTTGAACAGATTTATAAGGTGGCGACTTGGTCTTCGCTTCATACTTTTTCTAAATTCTATAAATTTGATACTTTTGCTTCTTCGGAGGCTATTTTTGGGAGAAAGGTCTTACAGGCAGCGGTGCCTTCCGTTTAAGCGCCTGCCTTGTCCCTCCCTTCATCCGTGTCCTATAGCTTTGGTATTGGTATCCCACAAGTAATGGATGATCCGTGGACTGGATACACCTTACAAGAGAAAACAAAATTTATGCTTACCTGATAAATTTATTTCTCTTGTGGTGTATCCAGTCCACGGCCCGCCCTGTCATTTTAAGGCAGGTGTTTTTTATTTTTAAACTACAGTCACCACTGCACCCTATAGTTTCTCCTTTCTCTTGCTTGTCTTTGGTCGAATGACTGGTAGGTGGCAGTTAGGGGAGGAGCTATATAGACAGCTCTGCTGTGGGTGATCCTCTTGCAGCTTCCTGTTGGGAAGGAGAATATCCCACAAGTAATGGATGATCCGTGGACTGGATACACCACAAGAGAAATAAATTTATCAGGTAAGCATACATTTTGTTTTTTCTAGACAGACTGTGTTATTTCTAGAAAAGGCTGGCAATATCCCCACGAGGGAAAGGTAAGCTGTATTCAGTAAAAGAGGAATCCAAGCTTGCATAAAGGGCTCATAGTTACTGGTGACACTAATAGGAAAAAACGTTTTGGTTTAATTACAAATAAAACGTTTTTTTGAGGGACTTTAAGGGGTCTTTGTGGCTTGTTTAAGGGTTATTAACCCACATGTCTAGTTTAAGTAACACTCTGTGGTGTTTTTTAGGCCCCATAACTTCGAGTGAGGTGGGAGGGGCCTATTTTCAGTTGCACAGTTTATTTACCTCAGAAGCATCCAGCTACTTCTCCAGAGATTCCTGGTGTATTTGAGGGTTGTAAAGAGGTTTTTTTTCCCCCACAAATCGTTCCTAAAGGGCAGGTAGGCGCCACAGCAGAACTGTGGCAAGGTGCTGAACGTTATTTTACCGGTTTTGAAGTTTTTTCAATCCGGTTTTTACATTAAGGGGTTAATTGTTTATTTGCATAGTGGTGCAAAGTTACTAAGGCTTTATGATGCTACTGTAAAAATTCTGTTGTTTACACTGCTTTTTTACACTGTTTTGCAGAGTTTGTGCAGATTTTTTTCTCTTAAAGGCACAGTACTATTTTTGTTTAAAGTGTTATTTACTTTGATTAAAAGTGTTTTCCAAGCTTGCTTGTTACATTACTAGCCTGTTTAACATGTCTGACACCAAGGAGAATCCTTGTTCTATGTGTTTAGAAGCCATTGTGGAACCCCCTCTTAGAATGTGTCCCACTTGCACTGATATGTCTATAAATTATAAAGAGCATATGTTAGCACTTAAAAATATTGCAATAGATGTACTCAGTTAGAAGGAAATGAGGGTTTAGCATCTAGCTCTCCCCAAGTGTCACAACCAGTAAAGCCCGCACAAGTGACGTCAAGTACCTCTAGTGCGTCTAATTCATTTACTTTACAAGACATGGTCACAGTTATGAATAAAACCCTCACAGAGGTTTTATCTAAACTGCCTGGTTTACAAGGAAAGCGTGACAGCTCTGGGTTAAGAACAAATGCTGAGCCGTCTGACGCTTTAGTAGCCGTATCCGATATACCCTCACAATGTTCTGAAGTAGGGGTAAGGGATTTGTTATCTGAGGGAGAGATTTCTGATTCAGGAAAGACGCTCCCTCAGACAGATTCTGATATGACGGCCTTTCAATTTAAGCTTGAACACCTCCGCTTATTGCTCAAGGAGGTATTAGCTACTATAGACGATTGTAACCCTATAGTGGTCCCAGAGAAATTGTGTAAAATGGACAGATACTTAGAGGTTCCTGTTTACACTGATGTTTTCCAGTCCCTAAGAGGATTGTGACTATTGTTACTATAAGGAGTGGGATAGACCAGGTATTCTGTTCGCTCCCCCTCCTGTTTTTAAGAAAATGTTTCCCATATCTGACCTCATACAGGACTCGTGGCAGACTGTTCCTAAGGTGGAGGGAGCTATTTCTACTATTGCTAAGCATACAACTATACCTATCGAAGACAGTTGTGCTTTCAAAGATCCTATGGATAAAAAATTAGAGGGCCTCCTAAAGCAAATTTTTGTGCATCAAGGTTTTCTTCTCCAACCTATTGCATGCATTGTTCCTGTAACTACTGCAGCTGCTTTCTGGTTTGAGGCTCTAGAAGAGGCTCTCCAGGTGGAGACTCCATTAGAGAATATTATGGATAGAATTAAGCCCCTTAAGTTGGCTAATTCTTTCATTACAGATGCCGCTTTCCAAATGGCTAAATTAGCGGCAAATAATTCAGGTTTTGTCATTTTAGCATGCAGGGCGTTATGGCTTAAGTCCTGGTCTGCTGATGTCATCAAAATCTAAATTGTTGAACATCCCTTTCAAAGGAAAGACCCTATTGGGGCCTGCACTGAAAGAGATTATTTCAGACATCACTGGAGGGAAAGGCCATGCCCTCCCTCAGGATAAAACAAATAAGATGAGGACCAAACAAAATAATTTTCGTTCCTTTCGGAACTTCAAGGGTGGTCCCGCTTCAGCTTCCCTTGCAGCAAAGCAAGAGGGGAATTCTGTCCAATCCAAGTCAGTCTGGAGACCTAACCAGGCTTGGAAAAAGGTAAACAGGCCAAGAAGCCTGCTGCTGCCTCTAAGACAGCATGAAGGGGTAGCCCCCGATCCGGGACCGGATCTAGTAGGGGGCAGACTCTCTCTCTGTGCTCAGGCTTGGGCAAGAGATGTTCATGATTCCTGGGCGTTAGAAATTGTGTCCCAAGGATATCTTCTGGACTTCAAAGACTCCCCCCCAAGGGGGAGATTTCACATTTCTCAATTGTCTGCAAACCAGACAAAGAGAGAGACGTTCTTACGCTGTGTAGAAGACCTACATACCATGGGAGTGACTCGCCCAGTTCCAAGAGTGGAACAAGGGCTAGGTTTTTAATCCAACCTGTTTGTGGTTCCCAAAAAAGAGGGAACTTTCAGACCAATCTTGGATCTCAAAATTCTAAACAATTCCTCAGAGTACCATCTTTCAAGATGTAGACTATTCGGACTATTCTTCCTCTGATCCAGGAGGATCAATATATGACTACCATGGACTTAAAGGATGCGTATTTACACATCCCTATTCACAGAGATCATCATCAATTCCTCAGATTCGCCTTTCTGGACAGGCATTACCAGTTTGTGGCCCTTCCCTTCGGGTTGGCCACGGCTCCCAGAATTTTCACAGAGGTGCTAGGGTCCCTTTTGGCAGTTCTAAGACCGCGGGGTATAGCAGTGGCGCCTTATCTAGACGACATCTTAATTCAGGCGTCGACTTTCCAGCTAGCCAAGTCTCACACGGACATCGTGTTGGCTTTTCTGAGATCTCACGGGTGGAAGGTGAACATAAAAAAGAGTTCTCTCGTCCCTCTCACAAGAGTTTCCTTCCTAGGGACTCTGATAGACTCGGTAGAAATGAAAATATTTCTGACGGAGGTCAGAAAATCAAAACTTTTAATCAGTTGCCGAGCTCTTCATTCCATTCCTCGGCCATCATTGGCTCAGTGTATGGAGGTAATCGGACTTATGGTAGCGGCAATGGACATAGTTCCTTTTGCCCGCCTACACCTCAGACCACTGCAACTATGCATGCTCAAACAGTGGAATGGGGATTATGCAGATTTATCGCCTCAACTGCATCTGGACCAAGAGACCAGAGATTCTCTTCTCTGGTGGTTGTTTTAGGACCACCTGTCTCAGGGAATATGTTTCTGCAGGCCAGAGTGGCTCATAGTAACGACAGATGCCAGCCTGCTAGGCTGGGGTGCAGTCTGGAAATCCCTGAAAGCACAGGGCTTATGGTCTCGGGAGGAATCTCTCCTCCTGATAAACATTCTAGTACTGTGAGCGATATTCAATGCGCTTCAGGCGTGGCCTCAGCTAGCTTCGGCCAAATTCATCAGATTTCAGTCAGACAACATCACGACTGTAGCCTATATTAATCATCAAGGAGGAACACAGAGTTCTCTAGCGATGATGGAGGTTACCAAAATTATCTGATGGGCGGAGGATCACTCTTGCCATCTCTCAGCAATCCATATCCCAGGGGTAGAGAACTGGGAGGCGGATTTCCTAAGCCGTCAGACTTTTCATCCGGGGGAGTGGGAGCTCCATCCGGAGGTATTTGCCCAACTGACTCCGCTATGGGGCACACCAGAATTGGATCTGATGCGTCCAGACAGAACGCCAAACTTCCGCGTTACGGGTCCAGGTCCAATCTGGCTTATGTATTTCCACCGTTTCCTCTCCTCCCACGTCTGGTTGCCAGAATCAAGCAGGAGAGAGCTTCAGTGATTCTGATAGCACCTGCGTGGCCACGCAGGACTTAGTATGCAGACCTGGTGGACATGTCATCTGTTCCACCGTGGACTCTGCCAATGAGGCAGGACCTTCTAATCCAAGGTCCGTTCAAGCATTCAAATCTAATTTCTCTGCATCTGACTGCTTGGAGATTGAACGCCTGATTCTATCAAAGCGGGGTTTCTCTGAGTCGGTGATTGATACCCTGATTCAGGCTAGAAAGCCTGTCATCAGGAAAATCTATCATAAGATTTGGAGCAAATATCTTTGTTGGTGTGAATCCAAGGGTTACTCATGGAGTAAGATTAGGATTCCTAGAATTTTGTCCTTTCTCCAAGAAGGATTGGAGAAGGGATTATCAGCTAGTTCCTTAAAGGGACAAATATCTGCTTTGTCTATTCTTTTACACAAACGTCTGGCAGATGTCCCAGACGTTCAAGCGTTTAGTCAGGCCTTGGTCAGGATCAAGCCTGTATTTAAACCTGTTGTTCCGCCATGGAGCCTAAACTTGGTTCTTAAAGTTCTTCAAGGGGTTCCGTTTGAACCTATGCATTCCATAGATATTAAGCTTCTATCTTGGAAAGTTTTGTTTTTAGTAGCTATCTCTTCGGCTCGAAGAGTTTCTGAGTTATCTGCTTTACAGTGTGACTCACCTTATCTTATTTTCCATGCAGATAAGGTGGTTTTACGTACCAAATCTGGATTCCTTCCCAAGGTTGTTTCTAATAGGAATATCAATCAGGAAATTGTTGTTCCTTCGCTGTGTCCTAATCCTTCTTTAAAGAAGGAACGTCTGTTGCACAATCTTGATGTGGTTCATGCTTTAAAGTTCTACTTACAAGCAACCAAAGATTTCCGTCAAACATCTTCATTGTTTGTTGTCTATTCTGGTAAGTGGAGAGGTCAAAAGGCTATGGCTACCTCTCTTTCTTTTTGGCTGAAAAGCATCATCCGTATGGCTTATGAGACTGCTGGCCAGCAGCCTCCTGAAAGAATTACTGCTCATTCTACTAGAGCAGTGGCTTCCACATGGGCTTTTTAAAATGAGGCTTATGTTGAACAGATTTGTAAGGCGGCGACTTGGTCTTCGCTTCATACTTTTTCCAAATTTTACAAATTCGATTCTTTTGCTTCTTTGGAGGCTATTTTTGGGAGAAAGGTTCTACAAGCAGTGGTGCCTTCCGTTTAAGGAACCTGTCTTGTCCCTCCCTTCATCCGTGTCCTAAAGCTTTGGTATTGGTATCCCACAAGTATGGATGAATCCGTGGACTCGATACATCTTACAAGAGAAAACAGAATTTATGCTTACCTGAAAAATTTCTTTCTCTTGTGATGTATCGAGTCCACGGCCCGCCCTGTCTATTTAAGACAGGTAGTATATTTTTATTTTAAAAACTTCAGTCACCACTGCACGCTATAGTTTTTCCTTTTTCTTCCTAGCCTTCGGTTGAATGACTGGGGGGTGGAGCTAAGGGAGGAGCTATATAGACAGCTCTGCTGTGGGTGCTCTCTCTGCCACTTCCTGTAGGGAAGGAGAATATCCCACAAGTATGGATGAATCCGTGGACTCGATACATCACAAGAGAAAGAAATTTATCAGGTAAGCATAAATCCTGTTTTTTCATAGGGTAACTCAAGGTTAGTTATTCTTCTAATGAATTCACTTGTATCCTTTAAATGTGAACTATTAAGTTCCACAAATGGTTGTAGAATTTTGAAAACACTCAGTTCACGCTAGCCACAATGGGATGGCCAGGTGGGCATTCATAATTTGTATGTATTTTGGGCAATGTGTACATAACCCGTGTAACAGGTTTCTGATTGAATATGAAATGTTTTAACTTGATATCAATAATGCCAGAGTAAACTGCATTTTGTAAAATAGCGCTAATTTCTTTCTGTATCTTACTAGTAGGATTAGTGTCTACTTTCCTATAAACCACAGAATCAGCTGCTGGCTAATCTCTCCCCAATATTACAGTGGCTTCGCCCTTATCAGCAGATTTAATGATGATATTTTTTTTTTAAGAGATTTTATAGCCTGTTTCTCTCCTTTAGTAATATTATAGTCATAGTTCTTATTTTTTACTGATTCTTTTTTTAATAAATTAAAATCTTTACTGACTAAAGATATGAATGTTTTAATACTATGACTCAGTTGTGGAGGGATACATTTACTTTTATCAATAAGACCCACTCTTTTCAAATGCCCCTGTTCAAACATTTACATAGGAGAAATAACCAAAAGGGTACGTGACAGGATCCAACATAAGATGTAAAGATAGGGAGGCCCCTGTATCTTCACACTTTCTAGAAGCAGGTCACTATATTAGACAGCTATGCTGGCAGATTATAGATAGTGTGAAAAGACCAAGAAGGGGAGGTAATTGGGAATTTTGTTAAAACAAAGAGAGTTCTGGATATGTAAATTGGACACTATGATTCCTAAAGGTTTAAATAAAGAATGAGACATGACAGTATTTTTGTAATAAATAATAACAGGTGTATGTAGTTTAATGAAGTTCCGTTGTCTGATATAATGTTGATACATTCTGTTGTACAGAGCATTATTATTTTAAATGTAACTTAATGAAAACTATTTTAATCAATGACCACTAGGTGGCACCATGTAAAGATGGTATTACTATTATAGGTGATATATGGTTTGGTAATAGTTTGTAATTGTTGGTAAATGGATGTGTATTTAAAGCACTAATTTAGGTGTACCTATATGGCAGGATTGAGGGGAATTAACCCGAAACATCACCTGTGATATCCTAGACCTATATGTTCCAATAAAGGCTGTGATAATATCCTTGGTGCTGTGGAAATGTTTTGGATTGGAATACTATCTGGTGCCTGCAGTGTAACCCTATTCCATTGTGCACAGGAAAAAGGTGGTGAGGTGCTGTGTCTATTGGTGACTTTATCAGACTGTCTGCAGAGTACCTAAGATGGTGGTGACAATTGGGGACGGAGACATGGAGAGAGTTGTTTGGGAGAGATCGGGGGTGGGAAGTGTCAGGTGGGAAGGTATTCCCTACACTAGAGCAAATATTAATATTACAAGATAACTGATGAACCCCTTCACTGCCAGTAACTTTAGAAGATTTACAAAAACCCAGTTTGGCCAAAAAGTTAATTTTTATATGATCATATTTGATGGCCAAATAGTAGCATTAAATATACCAAAATGGGCCTAGATCAATACCATGGGTTGTCTACTTAAAAAATATATACAGTTTTCTTAGGTAAATCAAAAAACTCTTTCTGTTTAAACAGAGTGATAGAAAAAATGCTAAAAATTCCCCGGTATGATGGGCAAGTTTTTCTATAAAGTTCCCTTTAGAGATGGGGTTAATAGGGAAACATTGCTGCCAGCAATCTAGCTTTTTAGTGGGTAGATTCTAAATGTTAAGAAACCTAATGAATGTACAGTGAAACTTAGTTTACATACCTATAATTTGAGCTACACAGAATTTTTTTTACTTTAAGAGAACACATATTGTATGCATTCTAAACATGCTTTGAATACACACCTACTGCCAAAATCCGAGTTCACTGGCGATGTGGGAGGATTTTTGCTCAGACAGTGATCCCTATTGTTTCCTATGGAAGGCAATTTGCCACTCATCGGTTCAGCCCATTTTTCTTTATAAAATATCGCCGGATGCATGGATTGGCCTCAAAGATATGCAATCTTAGGTGTTAGAAAACAAAAGGGCTGCAAAGGGATTTAACATAGTTACATATATATACATGTCTAAAGAGGTATATATATATATATACATATGTATTTATATGTGTATATATTTATTTACAGACATATATAAACATATAAACACATAAATACACATGTGTGTGTATATATTTATATATATATATATATATATATATATCCGAACATGAAAAGAAAACCAGCGAGCCTCAGGTAGAGTTTGAGTAAACTTTAATTCCTTTTGTCACAGGAACTACATGTCAAGTAGTAAAAACTGCACAGAGGCAGTGCTGTGTAGCATCTGACGCGTTTCGGCTAGTATGCCTTAATCGTAGATGCTTACTGATGGCCAATCAACTCTTAAATAGCCATCCTAATCTAGTTAATTCAAAAACACTGTTGCACAATTTCTAAAACACAATCAGACCTTGAGTGGATACAGGGAATATGTATTGGGGTAAATGGATATACTGAGAATGTGGTTTCATAGTGATCAGTATAGAATACAATATGCAAATATGCAAATATAAACAGAAACGTAAATATTTTATGTTATAAACTACCAAAATTTTCCTTGTTTATTTGAGCTTTGACGAATTAGCCAAGAATAAAACATTAAGTATATGTTAAATGTATTTAATAAAAATAAATTCTCTTGACTAATGTATGTCTATTTAGAGGGACTCTATTCTACTCTATGAGACACCCTACTAAGGCTCATTAATGTGTGGAAATATGTTTCTTGTCTTTAGAAAATTTACAAGTTGCACTATTCTTTATACTTTTTGCCAAAAATTGATTATGTCACCACTAATGTTGAACCCTTGAGGTTTTCTAGTTCTCAATAAAAATATCCAAAAGGCTTCTCTATAAAACATTTTTACTGTTTTATCACCTCCCCTGGGACCTACTTTAATACGTTCAATTACACACCAGTTAAAGGTGGCAACTTTCTTGTTGTGTTCTTGTATGAAATGTCGCACAAGATCTGAACAATCTATTTCTTGCTCAATATTATTAAGATGCTCCCTTATCCGTGAGGGCACCTCTCTCAAGGTGCACCCTACGTACTATAATTTACACTGGGAGCATTCTGCAAGATAGATCACAAATCTTGTGCGACAATTCGTGCACTCACTTAGATCAAATACTTTTTGGGTTACATAAGATTGGAAATGTTTAGTGGGTCTCATATGATTACAAGCTATGCATTGTGAAAAATGACATTTATAGTGGCCTTTGGAAGTAAGCCAGCTGCTAGTTCTCTTATGCTTACTTGGTAACATGGATGGAGATAATATGTTGCCTAATGTTATTCCCCTCTTAGGGATGAAGCTGCATCCTTTTGACACATAGTCCTTTAGACTATCCTCTCCTGTCACTATTGATAGATGTCTTTTCACAATATTGCATATTTCTTCAAACTGTGGACTATAAGTTGTAACAAAACAGGGTCTATCTTCCTGAAATCTATAATTACTTTTGGTTTTGGAGCCCTGTAATAATGAATCCCTGTCTAGTCTCTTAACTTCAAGCAAAGCCCTGTTCGTAGTCTTTTTTGAGTACCCTCTCTCCAGTAATTGATCCCTCAGTTTATCCGCCTCAACTAAAAAATCTGACTCAAGAGTACAATTACGCTTGAGTCTGATGAACTGGCCTTTAGCTACACCAAAACCAGTATGTTTTGGATGTGAGGACTTTGCATGGAGGATAGTATTGGAAGATATGGGCTTTCTATACAGACCAGTGGTTACTTTGCCTATAGAGACTGACCCTTTGAGGATTACATCTAGATATGGTATCTCCACAGTTCCTGATTCTGCAGTAAATCTGAGGTTAACTTGGTTCCTATTAAGATATTTGATGAAATCTGCCTTTGCTTCGGTACCTCCTGTCCATACAAACAAGAGATCATCAATATATCTCTTGTATGTCTTGATACTGGACCTGAATGGATTCTGTTCCCCAAAGACGTGGGACCGCTCCCACCAACCCATAAACAGGTTGGCATAGGAAGGGGCAGATTTAGCCCCCATAGCGGTCCCACGTCTCTGTAGGTAGAAGCCATCCCCGAATTTAAAGTAGTTGTGTTCTAGAAGGAATTGAATAACCCTCAACACAAATCCTTTCAGATTATCATCATAAGTAGTATATACGTCTAGAGAAAATTTGATTGCCTCTAAACCATCTTTGTGTGGTATAGTGGAGTAGAGGCTGACTACATCAACGGTCAGCCATTCACACTCCTCATCCCAGGAGATTTTATCCATGCTATTGAGAAGGTGGGTGGTATCTTTCAAATAAGAAGGTAACTGATAGACAATGGGCTGGAGTGTAATGTTGATACATTCTGTTGTACAGAGCATTATTATTTTAAATGTAACTTAATGAAAACTATTTTATTCAATGACCACTAGGTGGCACCATGTAAAGATGGTATTACTATTATAGGTGATATATTGTTTGGTAATAGTTTGTAATTGTTGGTAAATGGATGTGTATTTAAAGCACTGATTTAGGTGTACCTATATGGCAGGATTGAGGGGAATTAACCCGAAACATCACCTGTGATATCCTAGACCTATATGTTCCAATAAAGGCTGTGATAATATCCTTGGTGCTGTGGAAATGTTTTGGATTGGAATACTATCTGGTGCCTGCAGTGTAACCCTATTCCATTGTGCACAGGAAAAAGGTGGTGAGGTGCTGTGTCTATTGGTGACTTTATCAGACTGTCTGCAGAGTACCTAAGATGGTGGTGACAATTGGGGAGGGAGACATGGAGAGAGTTGTTTGGGAGAGATCGGGGGTGGGAAGTGTCAGGTGGGAAGGTATTCCCTACACTAGAGCAAATATTAATATTACAAGATAACTGATGAACCCCTTCACTGCCAGTAACTTTAGAAGATTTACAAAAACCCAGTTTGGCCAAAAAGTTAATTTTTATATGATCATATTTGATGGCCAAATAGTAGCATTAAATATACCAAAATGGGCCTAGATCAATACCATGGGTTGTCTACTTAAAAAATATATACAGTTTTCTTAGGTAAATCAAAAAACTCTTTCTGTTTAAACAGAGTGATAGAAAAAATGCTAAAAATTCCCCGGTATGATGGGCAAGTTTTTCTATAAAGTTCCCTTTAGAGATGGGGTTAATAGGGAAACATTGCTGCCAGCAATCTAGCTTTTTAGTGGGTAGATTCTAAATGTTAAGAAACCTAATGAATGTACAGTGAAACTTAGTTTACATACCTATAATTTGAGCTACACAGAATTTTTTTTACTTTAAGAGAACACATATTGTATGCATTCTAAACATGCTTTGAATACACACCTACTGCCAAAATCCGAGTTCACTGGCGATGTGGGAGGATTTTTGCTCAGACAGTGATCCCTATTGTTTCCTATGGAAGGCAATTTGCCACTCATCGGTTCAGCCCATTTTTCTTTATAAAATATCGCCGGATGCATGGATTGGCCTCAAAGATATGCAATCTTAGGTGTTAGAAAACAAAAGGGCTGCAAAGGGATTTAACATAGTTACATATATATACATGTCTAAAGAGGTATATATATATATATATATATATATACATATGTATTTATATGTGTATATATTTATTTACAGACATATATAAACATATAAACACATAAATACACATGTGTGTGTATATATTTATATATATATATATATATATATACACACACACACACACAGTTGTATGCAACAGTTTAGGCACCCCTGACAATTTCCATGATTTTCATTTATAAATTATTGGGTGTTTGGATCAGCAATTTCATTTTGATCTATCAAATTACTGAAGGACACAGCAATATTTCAGTAGTGAAATGAGGTTTATAGGATTTTTTTTTTTTAAACAATTTTATTGAAACAGTAAAACATTGCACATGTTACATATCATTCTGAAAAAAAATACAGCCATAAAAAGACATTTCAATTTGAAGGGATCTGATGCAGAAGACATACAGTGGCAATCTAGATTAACATCATGAAATGATCCCTACGCTGTATGGCTCCAGTAGTCACAAATTATTACTGGTTGCAGTCCTGTTTGGAGGGTATCGATAACAGGTATCCATTCTTTGTTTTAGTATCATTAGTAGGTAATGGTCAGGGCTCAGGGTATCTCTCTGGTTAGGATATGAGGCGTGTTCAAGATAGTACAAACGGTGCTAATGAGGTGTCTGTGCTATAAAGGGGGGGGATATAAGATGGGTGTTCGGGTCTTTAAGCGAGTGTAGATATTCCTCCCAAATGAAACACAAATCGTGGAATTCCCCTAGGTTTCCTATTTTGGTATAGTGGTATTGTTCTAGTTTTAGAGCTGTGGTTACTCTGTCTCTCCAGAACTGTAGTGTTGGTAATGTATTTTTTTTCCAATTATATCTCTTGGCCGTATTTACCATAAGCGTGAACAGTTTGAGTTTGTATATACAACGTATCTGGGGACGGACATTAAACAGAAATGTCCACGGTGTGTGGGGGACAGGGGAGCCTAGAACTGTCTCTATTTCCTTGCCTATGTCTAGCCAGTATTTCTTTACAATGGGGCAAGCCCACCAAACGTGTAAATGTGCCCCTGGCTCCGCATCCCCTCCAACAGTTTGTATCATAAGAAGGGATCATCTTCCCCAACCTGTCTGGAGTGTAATGCCATCTGCATAGTAGTTTAGTGTTCATTTCGGTAATCTGCAAAGAGGAGGCGGAGGAACTCATCTATCTAAAAATTGTATCCCAAATCTTGGGTGATATGTGTTCATCTAATTCTGATTCCCACTTTTGAACATATGATGGTTGGTGTATGGCTTGATGTGAAATAAGTAATTTATAAGACATGGATAAGGTGCCTTTGCTTGGTATTGGTGCATGGCACATGGACTCAAAGGGTGTCAGGGGTCTAGAGATGTTGTTCTTGTTGGCATGCGTCTGGTGGCTATGTGAGACTTGGTGGTATGTCAACCAGTTATGCTGGTTAAGGTTTAATATGTCCAAAACCTCTCGTTTAGTTTTAAGCTTTCCGTTTTGTAAGACCCTGTGCCAAGACATACTTTGGTGTATCATTGAAATATTCTGAGCACTTGTATGGGGTTGAGAGGGGAGCTGAGTATCGTGGGTCAGGAGGGACAGCGGCGATTGAGGGGATGAGATAGATTTCTGTGACCTTAGGGTTTTATACCATAACCGAAGTGTTTCCTGGACAGTGAGTGGGTGAATAGGCTGAGCAGGGTCGGCGCGTGCCTGAGTGGTTGGAGTCCAACACCGGTCTCCAAGCTGTGTGGTCCCACTGAGTTTAGTTTCTAAGGTCACCCATTCCTTATGAGCCATGTGCTTACACCAGTCTACTATCCTTGCCATGTGAGTTGCCTGTTTGTATAACTGGAGATTTGGTACCCCCAATCCTCCGTGCAGTTTATTACGGTATAGTGTTTGGGTGGCGATTCTTGGGCGTTTATTACCCCAAATAAAGGAATTTATTATTTTTTGTAGCTGATATAATGACTTATCTGGGATGGGGAGAGGGATTGCCTGGAGGAGGTATAAAATTTTGGGGAGGATGATCATTTTTATAGAGTTGATTCTACCTAACCAGGACAAGGGTTTTTGCTTCCAAGAGGTCAGAGTGGTTATGATATGTGTTTTAAGGGGTTCGAACTTTAACGGGATAATTTTGTGCAGATGGGGGGTGATGTAAACACCTAGATATTTTAGTGCCACAGGTTGTTGCTTGAATTGATGTATGTCCAAATGGTGTAGCTCGTTTTGTGGGGTTCCTACATTAATAAATTCTGACTTGGAGTAGTTAATTCGGAAATATGACATCTCTGCAAATTCGTGTAGCTGTGACATGAGTGCAGGTACTGAAGTTTCCAAATTTGTAAGGGTTAGGATGATGTCATCTGCATATAGGGAGGTCTTATATTCCATATGATCTATGACTATGCCCTTAATTTTCGGGTTGGATCTAATGTATGTGGCCAAAACTTCCATTGCTAAAATGAATAATGTGGGGGACAGTGGGGCAGCCCTGTCGAGTGCCATTCCTGATGGTGAATGGGTCAGATAGACAATCATTTAATATAATTTTGGCCGTGGGGTTATTATAGAGGGCGAATATTTTGGTAAGGAACTCAGTGTTAAAGCCAAATCTTAGGAGCGTGTGGTTAAGGAAAGACCAATTCAAGCGGTCGAATGCTTTTTCAGCATCCATAGAAAGGACTACCGTGGGGATGTTTTGTTTACTTACGTATTCCATGAGATTAATGATTTTAGTGGAGTTGTCCCTTGCCTCTCTGTATGGGGTGAATCCTACCTGATTTAAGTGAATAAGGTGTGGGAGTACGTTATTTAAGCGAGTGGCAAGAATTTTTGCGTATAATTTAACATCTACGTTTAGTAGAGAAATGGGGCAGAAATTTGAAGGGGTCGTGGCTGGCTTGCCTGGTTTAGGCAAAACCACAACATGTGCTTCCAACATCGAGGGTGGGAACCTTGCCCCCTGATTTATTTCATTAAAAATAGTAGCCAAGTGTGGGGCTAAGGTGTCTTGAAAAACTTTATAATATTTCGTGGAGAACCCATCTGGCCCTGGGCTTTTCCCATTTTTCAGTGTTTGTATGGCTTTTTTTATTTCAGGGACAGTGAAGGATGAATTAAGTTGCTGTAATTGGGTCTCAGTAAGCTTGGGTAAAGGGCAGTTTTTGGTGTATTCGCCTAGTATCTTCTCAAAACCGGGCGAATCATTGGAAGAAGGCAGGTTATATAGCTCTTCATAGTAGGCGTGAAACGCCTGGAGAATTGCAGGCGTAGTGGTTAAAGGTGGTTTGTTTGGGGGCTTTAATTCATAGATATGTGATTTAAGTTTTTTCTTCTTCAGAGCTCTTGCTAGGAATTTACCAGCTCTGTTGTTCTCATAGTGAAAGAGACTGTTTAGTTTGTGTGAGAGGTTGTGGTGTTCTATTTGTAAAAAGTCATCTAGAGCTTGCCTAGTCTTTGATATTTCGGCCAGGATATTATCATCTAGAGGGGAATGTTTATGTGAATGCTCTAATTCAGAAAGTCTAGTAGTCAGGTTGTCATATTCTACCCTTTGTTCCCGTCTCTTTTGGGCTTTTAATTTTATAAGTTCGCCCCTGAGGAGGCACTTGTGCGCCTCCCAAACCACAAACTGATTAGGAGTTGAGGAAACATTTATCTGGAAATATTCCTCCATAATTTTATTCAAACCATCAACTGTATCTACTTTGGTGAGCAAGGTGTCATCTAACCTCCATACAAATGGCATATCCACGTGTTCCGGCCACACAACATGTAACAAGACTGCTGAGTGGTCTGACCATGCTGTAGGTGATATTAAGCATTTTTTCACATATGTAAGACCCTTTTGATCAGTAAGGAAATAATCAATTCTGCTGTGTGACTTGTTGGGGTGGGAGTAAAATGTATAGTCCTTGGTGTTGGGTTGTTGAAGTCTCCAAATGTCGTATAGTTTGTGTAGTTTAAGTTGTTTCCAAAAATATGCGTGAAATTTCGTCTTATGTGTGAGGCGGGGGTTATTGCTATCCAAATGGGGCCGAAAGTGCAAGTTGAAGTCCCCCCCTATGTAAATAGGACCGGTGGAAGAGTCTAGGATACGGCTGAACAGTTTTACAAAGAAAGGCTTAGGGTTACTGTTAGGGGCGTATAAATTGATAAATGTAATTGGTCTTCCATACAGAAGGCCCACCAGACCTAAAAATCTGCCCTCACTATCTGACTCCTGTTTAATCAATGTAAAGGGTATGTTTCTCTTCATTAGTATGCTAACCCCGCATTTTTTAGAGGGACCCGTGCTATGGAAGTGTTGTGTATATGTTTGTCCTAAGTATTTTGGGGTGCTTCCCTTTCTAAAATGGGTCTCCTGGAGGAAAAGTATATCGGCCTGCCTCTTTGAAACATCCGAAAGGGCTTTTGATCGTTTACATGGGGAGTTAAAACCCTTGGTGTTCTGGGAGAAAAGGACTAAGGAGTGTGGTACTTTAGAATTATGGTAAGGCATTATCTAGGTAGAAAAATACGCTATATTTGTAAGTATCTAAGCATGTCAAACATACAATGGCTGTATTGCAGGGTAAAGAACATTTCCAAATAGTAACATAATCTGAGCATGTATTATCTTCATACATATATTCAAAGCAAACAATATAACTATGCATGAATGCATCATTAACACTTTGTGAAGTGCAAAACTGTATCACTATAAAGACAAACAAATCTCTAAGTCTGAGAACAGACATAAAATGAGATATAACACAAAAGGGGGATATACAATCATAAGGTCCTATATTTTGGAAGCATAAAGTTCTTGCTTATCCCAGAACAGGAATAAGACTTTAAATATAAGTAACTTGGGGTCATTGGTAGCCCCAAGCAGGGGCATCGTATCTCTTCATGTAGTGACTATCAGTCTCATAGTAGGTATACATACGTTAAAAGGCTACATACGATTCCTGTCTCGGCGTGGCTGTCCTATATTCAGAGTTCAGCACATGTCCAGCAAAGAAAAGGAAAATAAGATAAAGCAAAATACAATATAATAGTGAGCTTTGGTATCTGGGCCCAAAGAGGCAGCATTTGAGCAAAAAGTGTATGTTATGTCTCTAATCCTCTTCAGACTCAGAGGGAGGATTGGTTCTAGATGAGGGTTGTTGCTTCCTGGATGTACTTGCCGTTGATATTGTTTTATCCGTTTTGGGCATCTTGGTTTGCCATTTTGCCGGGTTGTTATTTGACCTTTTATTGGCTCTCTGTTGTTCTGTTGTCAGAGGAGTTAATTCCATTGAGTGGTCAATGCCCAAATCTTTGCTGAAGGCGTTCATATCTTCTGGGTTGTTGCAAATCCGTCTTTTATCGTCTTGAATAACTATGAGGTGTGTGGGAAAACCCCATCTGTATGGGATCTTCTTGCTTCGGAGCAGTGTCGTTAGAGGAGTAAATTCTTTCCTTCTCTGCAGTGTTCTTGTAGAGAGGTCCTGGTAAATTTGTATAACATTACCCCTAAATCTCACGGGCTGTTGTCGACGTGATTGGTTGAGAAGCATTTCTTTTTCAAGAAATGTTTTAAATCTAATGATAATGTCTCTAGGTGGAGCCTTGTCTGGTGGTCTAGGCCGAAGGGCCCTGTGTGCCCTTACCCATAAAATATCTTCTGTGTATGATTTTTCTTTAATAGCAGAGAAGAGGGCTTGCAGGTATTCTGGAAAGTCTCTAGGCAGGATAGACTCAGGGATACCTCGCAGGCGCAGGTTTTTCCTCCTGCTCCTGTTTTCTAGGTCGTCTATTTTGTCTAATAATGCCTCTATATTCTCTTGGTGTACAGCAGTATTATTCTCTACACGGGTAATATCTTCCCTGATCTCTTCAGTGTCTGCTTCCAGCATTTCAATTCTAGAGCTCATTGTGTGAATTTCTTGTTTGAGCTCTGTGAGTTCTTCTCTGAGACATGTTCTGAAAATGTCTGAGATTTCCTGTTTAGATGCAAAATGTGATAGGAGAGAGGCAGGGATTGTGTCAGTCTCCCCTGGTGTTGAATCAGTTACAGATCTTTGAGATTGTGTGCTGGGGGGAGATTTGCTTTTATTAGCCAGAGCAATTGTAGGAGAGTGATCTGTAGTAAAAAAGGAAGGCATTGTATGCGTTTTGTTTACTGTCAGTTTGGCTAATTTATCAGTTTTGGAAGGCCTTCTGGATGCCATTTAATAAGATGATATAATATCCTCTCTATTTGAGAAAAGGACTTGTATTAAAGTCACCCCTTGTAGTTAGTGTCCACCTTGTAAATGATATGGAGTAGGGGGTATGGTGTGGTATTGTGGGTAGTGATCCCTTGAGAGGTGTTCTCTATCTGCAAACGTCTTTATTTTGTATTTATGTAACCTGCTTGGTAAAGCAGGTGTAGCGTAAGCCTCCACTATTTGGTTGTAATATCTCAGAGGCTGTCGGTAGTGCCGGGTGTCCCTTTAGTTTATGCGCCTTATGCTCGCTACCCACGTGGCTAAGGTTTTTCTCTTTTTTCACAGTCTCACCTCAGTGCTGCGAGTAAAGGCTCTGCTGCGGTAATTTTGGCTCCTATTCTGGCACCCGAACTGCTGCGTTAGTGTAGTGTTGACTGCAGGGCTCTATGCAGCTGAAGTGTAACGGTCCGGTTGTCTATATAGGCAAGATGGCACCTGCAGTATTCTCAGCCTCGGCCCGTGATAAACCCTCTGCGGCTTCACCTAACAGCGTGTATGATTGCAAGAGATGTCCTTCCTGTCAGTATGCGTTCCACTCACAGTTAGCTTTCCATATAGTGTGATATGGACATTGGAAGCGACCCCAGATAGCTGTTTTAGGACCCTATGTGCGGAGCTCCGGTATTATGCGACCATCATGGTTGCTACCAAGCTCCGCCCCCCCATGAGGTTTATAGGATTAACAGAAAATGTGCAATATGCATCAAAATGAAATTAGACAGGTGCATAAATTTAGGCATTCTTGTCATTTTGTTTATTTGAATACCTGTAACTACCTAGCACTGATTAATTGGAACACACAATTGGTTTGATGAGCCCATTAAGCCTTGAACTTCATAGAGAGGTGCATCCAATCATGAGAAAAGGTATTTAAGGTGGCCAATTGAAAGTTGTTGTTGTTCTTTTTAACTCTCCTCTGACGAGTGGCAACATGGGGGCCTAAAAAAACTCTCAAATGGCCTGAAAACAAAGATTGTTTAACATTATGGTTTAGGGGAAGGCTACAAAAAGCTATCGCAGAGATTTAAGCTGTCAGTGTCCACTGTGAGGAACATAGTGAGGAAATGATAGACCACAGGCACAGTTCTTGTTAAGGCCAGAAGAGGCAGGCCAAGTAAAATATCAAAGAGGCAAAGGATGGTGAGAACGGTCAAAAACAGCCCACAGACCACCTCCAAAGACCTACAACATCATCTTGCTGCAGATGGTGTCACTGTGCATTGTTCAACAATTCAGCGCACTTTGCACAAGGAGAAGCTGTATGGGAGAGTGATGCGGAAGAAGACTTTTCTGCACACACGCCACAAACAGAGTCCCTTGAGGTATGCAAACACACATTTGGACAAGCCAGCTTCATTTTGGAAGAAGGTGCTGTGGACTGATGAAACAAAGATTGAGTTATTTGGTCATAACAAGTGGCGTTATGCATGGCAGCAAAAGAACACAGCGTTCCAAGACAAACACTTGCTACCCACAGTACAATTTGGTGGATGTTCCAGCATGCTGTGGGGCCAGTGCCGGTTCTGGGAATCTTGTTAAAGTTGAGGGTCGCATGGATTCCACTCAATATCAGCAGATACTTGAGAATAATGTTGAGGAATCAGTCACAAAATTGAAGTTACACCGGGGCTGGATATTTCAACAAGACAACGACCCAAAACACTGCTCAAAATCTACTCTGGCCTTTATGCAGAGGAACAAGTACAATGTTCTGGAATGTCCATCCCAGACCTAAATATCATTGAAAATCTGTGGGGTGATTTGAAGCGGGCTGTCCATTCTCGGCAAACATCAAACCTAACTGAACTGGAGATGTTTTGCAAGGAAAAATTGTCCAAAATCCAGACACTCATTACAGGCTATAGGAAGCGTCTAGAGGCTGTTATTTCTGCTAAAGCAGGCTCTACTAAATATTCCGAACATTTTCTGTTAATCCAATAAACCTCATTTCTCTACTGAAATATTACTGTGTCCTTCAGTTATTTGATAGATCAAAATGAAATTGCTGATCCAAACACCATATGTACGCAATATTCATATTTAATACTGGTTTAACTATGTATTTACCTCCCACCCACCTCCCGCCCCCTCCAGCAATGGGCCACCCATCCACCTCCCTCCTTACCCTCCCACCCACCAATGATTGGCATCACTGCTGTCCGATGCAGAGAGGCCCTTTCTGCATCGGTAACTCTGCAACTTTATTTCTGCTCTGCCCCACTCGTTAAGGCATGCAGAAATAGCGCAATTTCCATATTTATAGCGAGATCACGGCAGAGAGAAGCCCAGGACTGCACCGTCGTAGAGTGTACAACGCTGGTCCTTAAGGTCTTAACGACCAGCCTCGTACAGGATACAGCGCTGGTCGTTAAGGGGTTAATCTATTTTTCTACATTTTCTTGGAATATATATATATTTTTTAATATTTATTTAATTGTCACCGACAACTATTGAATATACATAGTCAATGCCCAACATATCACAAACAGATAAACAACATAACCACGCCAGAAAAATTATTCATACATAGTTTGGATAGGACTAAATACAAATATAACATAACATCATCTTGTCTGTGTTTTTTTTACATTACACACCTGGCAGCACAGTGCTTCGGAAAGAGAAAAATAAAAAATAAAAAAAAACAACCCTGAATTAAACTAAATTAATCTCCCTCTTGTTAGCTATCCAAGTAGCAGGAAATATTCCTACTAAAACTAGTTCTGCAAAACTGGTAGAAGACAGAAATGGGAAGAGGATCTGTTTTTGTAGGGGAGGAGAATATGACTTAATGATGGGGCACCATCCTCCCCCTCTGAACCATGCCTATAAAAGTTATGTCCAGCTTCAAGTCATTGCTTGAATTATCGCATTCAAACTGTGGTCATCCCTGAACACAGTGAGCCTGCTGATACCTAACCTTCCTGTGATTATTTCTTTAGCAATCGTATCCTGAACACACCTCCTCCTACTGATCATATCATCTCTAGTCCGGACTCCCAACCTCCAGCAATCAGACCTTTAATCAGGTACTTTGTTTTGTTTGTATTGACACTCTCAATTGAATGCCAATCTATTTCTCTGGGAGACCGCAAGTACTTATAGGGACAGTCTACACTAGAATTTTTATTATTTAAAAAGATAGATAATTCCTTTATTACCCATTCACCAGTTTTGCATATCCAACACAGTTATAATAATATATGTTTTACCTCTGTGATTACCTTGTATCTAAGCCTCCACAGACTGCCCCCTATCTCAGTGCTTTTGACAGACATGCAGTTTAGCCAATCAGTGCAGAAGTTGCACACAGGAATTACTTGTCTCTATCTGCTGTGTGCTGGGTAAACAAAAGACTGACAGCTAATCCTCTGCTACTCTCAGTACACCCAAATTAAATTGAATCAATCTGCTTGCTGCAACAAGCTGAGGAAGTCAAAAGCCTGTCAGCTCTCACAACTCAGTTTTCACAGCTTCCCATCTGAATATCCATGCACAATTCAGCGCTCACAAGTCAGAGGTTCAACTTAAAATACTACGTTTTTGCATTTATACCAATCGTATTATGCTGAATAACCAGATTTATTATTATGCATCAATGATAAAACTATTTCCGTGCAGTTCCAATATACTGCTCTGATATTACTATCTGCTACAAAAACAATTTAAACTGATTCTGCAACATAGTTTTTATAGAGTCACAAATATAGGAAGCTTAATATTAAAGCAATTCACTAAACTGATGTGAATTCAGTTTAAGTGTTGCAGAAGCATATTCTACTATACAAGAAAGTTGAGGCAGATTGTGACCTGCGGCTATTCCTACAAAAATGAATGTATTGATAGATGGATACAGCACCTGTGGGTTTAATGCTCATGAAGACCTGGGGACAAATGCCAAATCCCCAAACAACAGCAATGTTGAAAAATCGGTCCACAGCACTAATTAAAATGTTCACTTTATTGGAAACAGATGAACACGAATAAAAAGTGACGTATCGGAGTTGCCTCCTTAATCATACAAATTGTATAGTCTTTTACACACAGTTTGTAAAGGCATTATTGCGCCAAAAATGTCATTTCTGAGCTTATACTGCCATCTACTGGGTTCTATAGAGGACTGCAGCTATACATGTTATGTATACAAAATATCTTGCACAATATACTTTTTAATTTTTAATTTCTACTGCCTATACACAATTAATGCCCAAAAGACTTGTATATACTTAAAAACAATGCTGTTAAATTAGAACCTATGCATACACGGATGGATCATAGCTTATAGGAATGCATGCTGGATATTGTTAACTTTTACCAAAACATATAATATTAAAACAATTTTACCATATTAAAAAATATTGTTAAGTCATAATCTGTATTTAAGCCCTTAGGCCTTAATGTTTCTAACCTGTTTATCGAGTTTCTCCCTATCCATTTCATTTCTTTGTATTCCTACCTGATCTATGACTTGCCACCTTAATTGACTAATACTGTGTCCCTTCTCTATGAAATGAGCTGATAATGGTGCTTCTAGATTGCCACATCGGATGTTTGATCTGTGCTGGCTCATCCTATCTCTAACCTTCCTGGTAGTCTCACCTAAGTAGATTAAGGAACATGGGCATTTGATCAAATAGATCACATACTTGGATTCACATGTAAAGAAATTATTGATAGTATGGGGCCTAGTTATCAAGCTGTCAACCTCAAATACGCTGGAATTCCGCAGCGTATTTGTGGCGAGGCTGATTCGCCTTAGTTATCAAAGGCTAGAGACCGGCAAAAGTAGAATTTAGTGACGTAAGCTTCGATCCGCCGGACTCAGTCCGACACAGATCGATTCTTACGTCACTCCAGATGTTCCGCACACAAGTGCGGCACAATCTGACTACTTTTGCTAGTTATCAAAAAACTAGCAGGTACGCTCGGCACTTTTACGGCCCAGCGTACCTGGTTTTCAATCCGCCGCCCTGGAGGTGGCGGATCCCATAGTAATCAATGGGAGTCTGACCATAGCGAAAGTACAAGTTCGCTGTTGTCAGACATCCCATTGATTTCTATGGGAGCTGTCTACACCTAACACCCTAACATGTACCCCGAGTCTAAACACCCCTAATCTGTCCCCCCTACATCGCCGCAACTAAATAAAGTTATTAACCCCTAAACCGCCGCTCCCAGAGCCCACCGCCACTATAATAAATATGTTAACCCCTAAACCGCCGCTCCCGGAGCCCACCGCAAGCTACTCTATACATATTAACCCCTAAACCGCCACTCCCGGACCCTGCCGCAACCTATATTAAATGTATTAACCCCTAATCTGCCCCCCCCTACACCGTCGCCACCTATAATACATTTATTAACCCCTATCCTGGCCCCCACTACACCGCCGCCACTGTAATAAATTTATTAACCCCTAAACCTAAGTCTAACACTAACCCTAACACCCCCATAACTTAAATATTAATTAAATAAATCTAAATAATATTTCTATTATGAACTAAATTAATCCTATTTAAAACTAAATACTTACCTATAAAATAAACCCTAATATAGCTACAATATAAATAATAATTACATTGTAGCTATGTTAGGATTTATTTTTATTTTACAGGTAACTTTCAATTTATTTTAACCAGGTACAATAGCTATTAAATAGTTATTAACTATTTAATAGCTTACCTAGCTAAAATAAAGAGAAATTAACCTGTAAAATAAAAACTAACCTAAGTTACAATTACACCTAACACTACACTATCATTAAATAAATTATTCCTATTTAAAACTAAATACCTGTAAAATAAACCCTAATATAGCTACAATATAATTAATAATTACATTGTAGCTATCTTAGGATTTATATTTATTTTACAGGCAACTTTGTATTTATTTTAGCTAGTTAGAATAGTTATTAACTATTTAATAACTACCTAGCTAAAAGAAATACAAAATTACCTGTAAAATAAATCCTAACCTAAGTTACAATTAAACCTAACACTACACTATCATTAAATAAATTAAATACAAATAACTACAATTAAATACAATTACATAAACTAACTAAAGTACAAAAAATAAAAAAAGCTAAGTTACAAAAAATAAAAAATAGGTTACAAACATTTAAAAAATATTACAACAATTTTAAGCTAATTACACCTATTCTAAGCTTCCTAATAAAATAACAAAGCCCCCCAAAATAAAAAAATTCCCTACCCTATTCTACATTAAAAAAGTTCAAAGCTCTTTTACCTTACCAGCCCTTAAAAGGGCCTTTTGTGGGTCATGCCCCAAAGAATTCAGCTCTTTTGCCTGTAAAAGAAAAATACAACCCCCCCCAACATTAAAACCCACCACCCACATACCCCTAATCTAACCCAAACCCCCCTTAAAATAACCTAACACTAATCCCCTGAAGATCATCCTACCTTTAGTCGTCTTCACTCCGAGCCACCGATGGAACTGAAGAGGAGACCCGGAGCGGCAGAAGTGATCCTCCAAGGGGCACTGAAGAAATCTTCCATCCGATGAAATGATCCTCCAGGCGGCGCTGAAGAAGTCTTCTATCCGGGCGATGTCATCTTCCAAGTGGCGCTGAAGAAGCCTTCTATCCGGGCGATGTCATCTTCCAAGCGGGGTCTTCAATCTTCATCCCGCCGACGCGGAACATCCTTCTTTCCTGACGGACTACCGACGAATAAAGGCTCCTTTAAGGGACGTCATCCAAGATGGCGTCCCTTCAATTCCGATTGGCTGATAGGATTCTATCAGCCAATTGGAATTAAGGTAGGAAAAATCTGATTGGCTGATTGAATCAGCCAATCAGATTGAGCTCGCATTCTATTGGCTGATCGGATAGTTTATGTAATTGTATTTAATTGTAGTTATTTGTAGGTAGTTTAATTAATTTAATGATAGTGTAGTGTTAGGTTTAATTGTAACTTAGGTTAGGATTTATTTTACAGGTAATTTTGTATTTCTTTTAGCTAGGTAGTTATTAAATAGTTAATAACTATTTAATAACTATTCTAACTAGCTAAAATAAATACAAAGTTGCCTGTAAAATAAATATAAATCCTAAGATAGCTACAATGTAATTATTAATTACATTGTAGCTATCTTAGGGTTTATTTTACAGGTAAGTATTTAGTTTTAAATAGGAATAATTTATTTAATGATAGTGTAGTGTTAGGTGTAATTGTAACTTAGGTTAGTTTTTATTTTACAGGTAAATTTCTCTTTATTTTAGCTAGGTAAGCTATTAAATAGTTAATAACTATTTAATAGCTATTGTACCTGGTTAAAATAAATTGAAAGTTACCTGTAAAATAAAAATAAATCCTAACATAGCTACAATATAATTATTATTTATATTGTAGCTATATTAGGGTTTATTTTATAGGTAAGTATTTAGTTTTAAATAGGATTAATTTAGTTCATAATAGAAATATTTTTTAGATTTATTTAATTAATATTTAAGTTAGAGGGGTGTTAGGGTTAGTGTTAGACTTAGATTTAGGGGTTAATAATTTTATTACAGTGGCGGCGGTGTAGTGGGGGGCAGGATAGGGGTTAATAAATGTATTATAGGTGGCGACGGTGTGGGGGGGCAGGGTAGGGGTTAATAAATTTAATATAGGTTGCGGAGGGGTCCGGGAGCAGCGGTTTAGGGGTTAATACATATATTATAGTTGCCGCGGGGTCAGGGAGCGGCGGTTTAGGGGTTAAACTATTTAGTTGCGGCGAGGTGCGGGATCAGCAGGATAGGGGTTAATAACTTTATTATAGAGGGCGACGGTATAGGGGGGGGCAGGATAGGGGTTACTAGGTATAATGTAGGTTGCGGCGGTGTCCGGGAGCTGCGGTTTAGGGGTTAATACATTTATAAGAGTTGCGGCGGGGTCTCGGAGCGGCGGTTTAGGGGTTACTAACTTTGAGTTGCAGGGGGCTCCGGGGGCGCCGGTATAGGGGGTAGAACAGTGTAGTTTAGTGTGGGTGCTTAGTGACAGGCTAGCAAGAAAGCTGTAAAAAAGCCGAAAAGCAGCGAGATCGGATGAGTGATAACTCTCACAATCCGCTGCTCATCGCCCCGTACTTGGTGCGTGGCTTTTTGACAGCTTTTTTGATAACTTAGGCGAATTTTTGCAGGTCCAAGGCGGCGATGTGAGGCGAGCTTAGGCGGGCGTATTGGGCCGGCGAAGACAGGTAAAATAGACACGTTGATAACTACCCCCCTATATATTTTCCCACTGTGTGGGTGGTAAAATGAATCTACTCTAATAATGTAGTTACAACTCGCACAATTAAGGCATGGGTAACTACCTGTGACTTTCTTACCAACATAAGTTTGTTCAGCTTTACGTTTTGAATTTATATAGGTACTAACTAGATAACCTCTAAGATTTTTTACTCTTCTATGTGCTAACATTGGGGATGTTTTAAATTCAGGGATGTCTTCATGACGATCACGTAGTATATTCCAATGTTTATTAAGTATTTTTGGGATTCAATCACTAAAGGGATTAAATTGTGTTACAAATACCATACGTTTGGTATCTTCCATTTTCTACAAAAATGAATGGTATTGAATGGTTTACACATATTAAATATATGCAAGAACACTTTTTCAGTTATGTTAGGTCCAGTGAAATGGTTGATATCCCTATCTGCACATCCATGAATAAAAATATCCCAGACAGTCTTAATTTTCTCCCAGAAGTCAAATAGTGTGTATTTCTTAAGAAAGCCCTGGAGACCACAGTCTCTTAAAATGTATCCTGCTAATAAATGCAGACTGTCTCAGAGAATGTGAAAAACATTGTGATAGCCATAACACAGTAGAAAGTTCGACTGATCTGTGAATTTTGTACATGAAGAAATTATAGAGAAGAAATACATAGGGCCAGATTACGCATGGAGCGCAAATGTTTGTGCCAAAGTGATAAAGGGTTTATCACTCATGGGGGTTGCGATCATCGGGCTTACCACTAGTATTATGCGATCGCTTGAGAACAATCACGATTTATGCTAGAATAATTACTGCAACGTCAGAGCTTTGCTTAATTGTTTCATGAAACATAAAAGTTGCACAAAACACATAAAAATATATTACAAAGTATAGTTACACTCATAATAACACCATCTAATAAAAAATATTTTTAAAAAAAATGCATAAATAAGTTATAAGGTCTCAAAGATATGAGATCTCGTGTTAGAAAAAAATAAAGGCAGGCAAAGGGTTTTAACATTGGGATACATACATATACAGCCAAGTATATAGCCAAGAATATTGGCACCCCTGCATTTCTGTCAGATAATGCACCACTTTGTCCAGAAAATTGTTGCAATAACAAATGTTTAGGCATTCTCATGTTTATTTCTTTTGTTTGTATTGGCACAAAAAAAGTGGAGAAAAAAAAGCCAAATCTGACACATTCCCCACAAAACTCAAAAAATGGACTGGACAAAATTATTGGCACTGTCTCAAAATTGTAAGAAATAATTGCATTCCAAGTTTGTGATGCTCTGGTAATTTGTAATTATACTCACCTGTATCAATTAACAGGCGCTAACAATATAGAAATCACACCGGCAACCAATTAAAATGGTGAAAATTTACACAACCTTTCTGTTGTGTGTCTTTGTGTGCCACACTGAGCATGGAGAAGAGAAAGAGCAGCAAAGAATTGTCTGAGGATTTGAGAATAAAAATTGTGAAAAAGCATAGACAATCTAAAGGTTACAAGTCCCTCTCCAGAGATCTTAATGTTCCTGTGTCCACTGTGCACAACATTGTCAAGACGTTTACAGCCCATGGCGCTGTAGTTAATCTCCCTGGACGTGGATGAAAGAGAAAAATTGATCAAAGATTGCAACGAAGGATTGTTCGAATGGTGGATAAAGAACCTCAATCAACTTCCAGACACATTTAAGCTGAGCTTCAGGCACAGGGTAAAAATGTGTCAGCTTGCACTATACGTCGCTATATGTATGAAAAAGGACATTATGGTAGGAGACCCAGGAGGACCCCACTGCTGACACAGACATAAAAAAGCCAGATTGGAGTTTGACAAAACTTACCTGCCAGAAGGAGACGTGTTGCTCCAGCTGCCATTGCTGCTGAAGGGTGGGTAATGCCCAGTGGTGTCACTAGGGTTGGTGTCACCCAGTGCGGTAAGTTATGGTGTCGCCCCCCCCCCCCCAGAAAGCAGGCACACACAAAAACACAGGCACACACACATACGAACACTCAGACACACTTAAAAACACACTCAGATGCACACACAAACACTCAGAAACACACTCAGACACACACACAAAAACACACACACAAAAACACTGAGGCACACACACAAAAACACTGAGACACACACACACAAAAACTCAGACACGCACACACAAAAACTCAGACACACACACATACAAAATATGTAAATCGCACTGCATTAATTATAAAGCTCATGCCTAGAGCTGCTTCCTTGCTCAGCAGAGCATGAAATGAAACAAAAACAGAGCACTCTAAATAAACCACTGAAGAAAAGGTTTAGGCGCGCAAACTATGAAAATTCTGCTCTCTGACTCTGTTCCAAGTCTGTCAGTGCACAGCCCCGGGCCGCGTGCCTACCGCTTCTTATGGCCAATCACCTCTGTACTCTGCCCACCCCCGGACCCCCGCCCGCCCTCCCCTCCTTCCTCTTCAGTGTGCACTTAGTGTACCGTAACCGTAGCGGTCTGGTGGGCATCATACGTGGCTCCTTCACTTTAGAGACAGTGTCAGACAGTCAAGCGGTCAGGTGCCAGGCATCCCCCTCACGATTTCCCAGTACCCGTTTAGAGAGACCGCACAGCAGTGAGTGACTCCACTGCTTCACACGTCACTGAGCAGTGAGCACAGATAGAGAGGCAGGTTTAGGCTAGCAGTCCCACTAATGTTCACAAATGCCGGCCTCTCTAATAAAAAAAAAAAAAAAAAATTGTGGTGTCACCCCCTGGAGGGTGTCACTCAGGTGCGTCCCGCACCCCCCTAGTGACGCCACTGGTAATACCTCATCACCAGAGGCCAGATATCCCATCCTTCACAGCAAATCCTGACATAAATGTGGATGTGGCAGGATTTAGCCCTCAACAGTTTATGAAGGTGTTTCTGGGCGATGATGTATTGGAGAACATTGTCGCCCAAACTAATTTATATGCCCATCAGTTCCATGCTCCAAAGCCTTACACATATTTGGCAAAGCAGCAATGGGCCCCCATCAAAGTGCCAGAATTTAAAAAAATTTGGGAATTGACTATGCTGATGGGCATAATAATGAAACCCTCCATCCGCTCCTATTGGAGTAGTAACCTCATCTGCTCTACCCCCATTTTCTCCCAGTGTATGTTGAGGAAGAGGTATGAAATGATTCTGCATTTCATGCACTTCAGCGACAACAGCCTGTGCCTCCCTAGGAAGCATCCCTAGTTTGACAGGCTGTATAAAATCCACCCCCTGATTACCCACTTTGCTGCCAGGTTTGCAAAGGCTTATACACCTGGAAAGAATATATGTGTGGATGAATCCCTGATGAAGTATAATGGAAGGCTGGGATTCAAGCAGTATATTGCTTACATGCGCTCCAGATATGGAGTAAAGGTGTATAAGCTCTGTGAGAGCAAGACTGGGTATATTCAGGCCTTCTGGGTATATGAGGGAAAGGATAGCCAACTTGACCCTCCAGGTTGCCCAGAACATATAGGAACCATTGGCAAGATTGTCTGCGACCTGATATTACCCCTAATGAACAAAGATTACCACTTGTATTTAGATCATTTGTATACGTGTCCTTTTGTTCAAGCTACTGTATTGCTTTGATACAGTAGCTTGCGGAACAATTAAAAAGAACTGCGCAGGTTTTCCAGGATAACTTGCATGCACCTGGCTACAAAGGGGGGAGACCTCAGCTCTGCGTCAAGAGAAGCTGTTGGCAGTTAAGTACAGAGACAAGAAGGATGTGTACCTTCTTACCACCATCCTCAATGAGAGGACTGTGGAGGTCTCTGTACGTGGCAGAGCTGAGAGCATAAGGAAGCCAGTGTGCATCAAGGCTTATAATCGGCATATGAGTGGGGTTGATCTGGCAGATCAGCTTCTGCAGCCCTTCCTAATTATGGGGAAGACAACAGCCTGGTACAAAAAGGTTGTACTTTACTTAATGCAGATTGCAACCCACAACGCTTTTTTGTTGTTAAAAAAAGCAAACCCTGGAATGAAACTGACTTTTTTTACAGTTTCAGCTCATGATCATTTCAGGGATTTTGTACCAAGATGCACATGCTCCCCTGGGCGGTGATGGGAGAGAGCAGAGTTGGGGCTACTCATTTTATTTTCAAAATCCTCCTACTGCGGCGAAGCAGAATCCTCAGAAAAAATGTAGAGTCTGTACCAAGAGGGGGCAGAGAAGGGACATCACCTTTTACAGGAAAAATGTATGGGAATTCACATAAACACTTCTAGGACAGAAGATGGGATAACAGAGAAAGAGATCACATAGATATGAATTATGGGAAAGGAAAGAATTGGTTAGATAAAAATAGAAACAATTTTGAAGATCACTATAATCACAGACAATATCAGGGGTATGGACAATTTAAAAGTAAATATATGGGTAGAGGAGGATGGAAACACCCGGAAGAAAAACAGAATTTATGCTTACCTGATACATTTCTTTCTCTTGTGATGTATCGAGTCCACGGATTCATCCATACTTGTGGGATATTCTCCTTCCTAACACGAAGTGGCAAAGAGAGCACCCACAGCAGAGCTGTCTATATAGCTCCTCCCTTAGCTCCACCCCCCAGTCATTCTACCGAAGGCTAGGAAGAAAAAGGAGAAACTATAGGGTGCAGAGGTGACTGAAGTTTTTAAAATAAAAATATACTACCTGTCTTAAACAGACAGGGCGGGCCGTGGACTAGATACATCACAAGAGAAAGAAATTTATCAGGTAAGCATAAATTCTGTTTTCTCTTGTAAGATGTATCGAGTCCACGGATTCATCCATACTTGTGGGATACCAATACCAAAGCTTTAGGACACGGATGAAGGGAGGGACAAGACAGGTACCTTAAACGGAAGGCACCACTGCTTGTAGAACCTTTCTCCCAAAAATAGCCTCCGAAGAAGCAAAAGTATCGAATTTGTAAAATTTGGAAAAAGTATGAAGCGAAAACCAAGTCCCCGCCTTACAAATCTGTTCAACAGAAGCCTCATTTTTAAAAGGCCATGTGAAAGCCACTGCTCTAGTAGAATGAGCAGTAATTCTTTCAGGAGGCTGCTGGCCAGCAGTCTCATAAGCCAAACGGATGATGCTTTTCAGCCAAAAAGAAAGAGAGGTAGCCCTAGTCTTTTGACCTCTCCGCTTACCAGAGTAAACAACAAACAATGAAGATGTTTGACGGAAATCTTTAGTTGCTTGTAAGTAGAACTTTAAAGCACGAACCACATCAAGATTGTGCAACAGACGTTCCTTCTTTGATGAAGGATTAGGACACAGTGAAGGAACAACAATTTCCTGATGGATATTCCTATTAGAAACAACCTTAGGAAGGAATCCAGGTTTGGTATGCAAAACCACCTTATCTGCATGGAAAACAAGGTAAGGTGAGTCACACTGTAAAGCAGATAACTCAGAAACTCTTCGAGCCGAAGAGATAGCTACTAAAAACAAAACTTTCCAAGATAGAAGCTTAATATCTATGGAATGCATAGGTTCAAACGGAACCCCTTGAAGAACTTTAAGAACTAAGTTTAGGCTCCATGGCGGAGCAACAGGTTTAAATACAGGCTTGATCCTGACTAAGGCCTGACTAAACGCTTGAACATCTGGTACATCTGCCAGACGTTTGTGTAAAAGAATAGACAAAGCAGATATCTGTCCTTTTAAGGAACTAGCTGATAATCCCTTCTCCAATCCTTCTTGGAGAAAAGACAATATTCTAGGAATCCTAATCTTACTCCATGAGTAACCCTTGGATTCACACCAATAAAGATATTTGCACCAAATCTTATGATAGATTTTCCTGGTAACAGGCTTTCTAGCTTGAATCAGGGTATCAATGTCCGACTCAGAGAAACCACGCTTTGATAGAATCAGGCGTTCAATCTCCAAGCAGTCAGACGCAGTAAAATTAGATTTGGATGCTTGAACGGACCTTGGATTAGAAGGTCCTGCCTCATTGGCAGAGTCCATGTTGGAACAGATGACTAGGTCTGCATACCAAGTCCTGCGTGGCCACGCAGGTGCTATCAGAATCACCAAAGCTCTCTCCTGCTTGATTCTGGCAACCAGACGTGGGAGGAGAGGAAACTGTGGAAATACATAGGCCAGATTGAAGGACCAGGGCACTGCTATCTATCAGTACTGCCTGGGGATCCTGGAACCTGGACCCGTAACGAGGAAGTTTGGCGTTCTGACGGGACGCCATCAGATCCAATTCTGGTGTGCCCCATAGCTGAGTCAGCTGGGCAAATACCTCCGGATGGAGTTTTCACTCCCCCGGATGAAAAGTCTGACGACTTAGGAAATCCGCCTCCCAGTTCTCTACCCCTGGGATATGGATTGCTGAGAGATGGCAAGAGTGATCCTCCGCCCATCGCATTATTTTGGTTACCTCCATCATCGCTAGAGAACTCCAAGTTCCTCCTTGATGATTGATATAAGCTACAGTCGTGATGTTGTCCGACTGAAATCTGATGAATTTGGCCGCAGCTAGCTGAGGCCACACCTGAAGCGCATTGAATATCGCTCTCAGTTCTAGAATGTTTATCGGGAGGAGAGTTTCCTCCCGAGACCATAAGCCCTGTGCTTTCAGGAGTTCCAGACTGCACCCCAGCCTAGCAGGCTGGCATCTGTCATTACTATGAGCCACTCTGGCCTGCGTAAACACATTTCCTGAGACAGGTGGTCCTGACACAACCACCAGAGAAGAGAATCTCTGGTCTCCTGGTCCAGATGCAGTTGAGGAAATAAATCTGCATAATCCCCATTCCACTGTTTGAGCATGCATAGTTGCAGTGGTCTGAGGTGTAGGCGGGCAAAAGGAACTATGTCCATTGCCGCTACCATGAGTCCGATTACCTCCATACACTGAGCCACTGATGGCCGAGGAATGGAATGAAGAGCTTGGCAAGTGGTTAAGAGCTTTGATTTTCTGACCTCCGTCAGAAATATTTTCATTTCTACCGAGTCTATCAGAGTCCCTAGGAAGGAAACTCTTGTGAGAGGGAAGAGAGAACTCTTTTCTATGTTTACCTTCCACCCGTGAGATTTCAGAAAAGCCAACACGATGTACGTGGCTAGCTGTAAAGTCGACGCCTGAATTAAGATGTCGTCTAGATAAGGCGCCACTGCTATGCCTCGCGGTCTTAGAACCGCCAAAAGGGACCCTAGCACCTTTGTGAAAATTCTGGGAGCCGTGGCCAACCCGAAGGGAAGGGTCACAAACTGGTAATGCCTGTCCAGAAAGGCGAATCTGAGGAATTGATGATGATCTCTGTGAATAGGGATGTGTAGATACGCATCCTTTAAGTCCACGGTAGTCATATATTGACCCTCCTGGATCTACGGTAGGATAGTCCGAATAGTCTCCATCTTGAACGATGGTACTCTGAGGAATTTGTTTAGAATTTTGAGATCCAAGATTGGTCTGAAAGTTCCCTCTTTTTTGGGAACCACAAACAGGTTTGAGTAAAACCCTAGCCCTTGTTCCGCTTTTGGAACTGGGCGGATCACTCCCATGGTATGTAGGTCTTCTACACAGCTTAAGAACGCCTCTCTCTTTGTCTGGTTTGCAGACAATTGAGAAATGTGAAATCTCCCCCTTGGGGGGAGTCTTTGAAGTCCAGAAGATATCCCTGGGACACAATTTCTAAAACCCAGGAATCGTGAACATCTCTTGCCCAAGCCTGAGCGAAGAGAGAGAGTCTGCCCCCTACTAGATCCGGTCCCAGATCGGGGGCTACCCCTTCATGCTGTCTTAGAGGCAGCTGCAGGCTTCTTGGCCTGTTTACCCTTGTTCCAAGCCTGGTTAGGTCTCCAGACTAACTTGGATTGGGCAAAATTCCCCTCTTGCTTTGCAGCAAGGGAAGCTGAAGTGGGACCACCCTTGAAGTTCCAAAAGGAACGAAAATTATTTTGTGTGGTCCTCATTTTATTTGTTTTATCCTGAGGGAGGGCATGGCCTTTCCCTCCAGTGATGTCTGAAATAATCTCTTTCAGTTCAGGCCCGAATAGGGTCTTTCCTTTGAAAGGGATGTTCAAAAGTTTAGATTTTGATGATACATCAGCAGACCAGGACTTAAGCCATAATGCCCTGTGTGCTAAAATGGCAAAACCTGAATTCTTTGCCGCTAATTTAGCCAGTTGGAAAGCGGCATCTGTAATGAAAGAATTAGCCAACTTAAGGGCTTTAATTCTATCCATAATATCCTCTAATGGAGTCTCCATCTAAAGAGCCTCTTCTAGAGCCTCGAACCAGAAAGCAGCTGCAGTAGTTACAGGAACAATGCATGCAATAGGTTGGAGAAGAAAACCCTGATGAACAAAAATTTTCTTCAGGAGACCCTCTAATTTTTTATCCATAGGATCTTTGAAAGCACAACTATCTTCGATAGGTATAGTTGTACGCTTAGCGAGAGTAGAAATAGCTCCCTCCACCTTAGGAACCGTCTGCCAAGAGTCCCGCATGGTGTCAGATATGGGAAACATTTTCTTAAAAACAGGAGGGGGAGCAAACGGAATACCTGGTCTATCCCACTCCTTAGTAACAATATTCACAATCCTCTTACGGACTGGAAAAACATCAGTGTAAACAGGAACCTCTAAGTATTTGTCCATTTTACACAATTTCTCTGGAACCACTATAGTGTCACAATCATCTAGAGTCGCTAATACCTCCCTGAGCAATAAGCGGAGGTGTTCAAGCTTAAATTTAAAGGCCGTCATATCAGAATCTGTCTGAGGGAGCGTCTTTCCTGAATCAGAAATTTCTCCCTCAGATAACAAATCCCTTACCCCTACTTCAGAACATTGTGAGGGTATATCGGATACGGCTACTAAAGCGTCAGACGGCTCAGTATTTGTTCTTAACCCAGAGCTGTCACGCTTTCCTTGTAAACCAGGCAGTTTAGATAAAACCTCTGTGAGGGTTGTATTCATAACTGTGGCCATGTCTTGTAAAGTAAATGAATTTGACGCACTAGAGGTACTTGGCGTCACTTGTGCGGGCGTTACTGGTTGTGACACTTGGGGAGAGCTAGATGGCAAACCTCATTTCCTTCTTTCTGAGAATCATCTATTGCTATATTTTTAAGTGCTAAAATATGCTCTTTATAATTTATAGACATATCAGTGCAAGTGGGACAGCCATGTGGGTTGATAACCCTTAAATAAGCCACAATGACCCCTTAAAGTCCCTCAAAAAACGTTATGTTTGCAATAAAAAAAAAACATTTTTTCCTAACAGTGTCACCAGTAACCAATGAGCCCTTTATGCAAGCTGGGATTCCTACTAAGTGTCTGAATACAGCTTACCCTTCCCTCATGGGGATATTGCCAGCCTTTTTCTAGAATTATCACAGTCTGTCTAGAAAAAAATAGAACATACCTCAATGCAGCTTAGCATGCAAACCGTTCCCCAACTGAAGTTTTCCTGTACTCTTCAGCCCTTGTGAGAACAGCAGTGGATCTTAGTTACAAAGTGCTAAGATCATCATCCTCCTTGCAGAAATCTTCATCCCTTTTCTGCCAGAGAGTGAATAGTACACACCGGTACCATTTAAAATAACAAACTTTTGCTTGAGAAAATAAAAACTAACATTTTTGTCACCACATTCACTTTACCCTTCCTAGCAGTTAAAGGGACAGTATACACTGATTTTCATATAACTGCATGTAATAGACACTACTATAAAGAATAAGATGCACAGATACTGATATAAAAATCCAGTATAAAACTGTTTAAAAACTTACTTAGAAGCTGTCAGTTTGGCTCTGTTGAAAAGGGAGCTGGAAAGCCCACTGCAAGTGGCAAATAAGTCACCCTCACCCTTCTTTTACATATGAAAAGACCCTTTACACAAACAGGAGCAAGCTGGAGAAGGTAGCTGACAGTATTCACATAAAACTTTGGGGCTTGGTTAGGAGTCTGAAAATCAGAGCAATGTTATTTAAAAATAAGCAAAACTATACATTTATTTAAAAAAAAAAAACTTTATGGGCTATATAAATAGATCATCTACAAAACATTTATGCAAAGAAAAAATGAGTGTATAATGTCCCTTTAAGCAGGCAAAGAGAATGACTGGGGGTGGAGCTAAGGGAGGAGCTATATAGACAGCTCTGCTGTGGGTGCTCTCTTTGCCACTTCCTGTTAGGAAGGAGAATATCCCACAAGTATGGATGAATCCGTGGACTCGATACATCTTACAAGAGAAAAGTGAGTAATAGAGAGTACTATACACAATATAGTAGGCGTCCACACAAGAGATGGGCACGACATTATGAAAGCAACCGACAAACACAGAATGAATGGAAAGATCCATATAATTAATTAGAAAATTGGCACACTCCACGTAGACACCATAACGACACATATTCTCACAGAAATAGATTCCAATCAAATGACTGGGAGAAAAACACACACAATAAGAAAAATGAATACTTTGATGAATGGGAACTAAAAACACACAATAGATTTAGCACCCTCACCAATGAAAGATAAACCACACCAAACCGCAAAAGCAAGCACCTCCAAAACTACTTTTTTAGAGGAAGGTCCCCAAAAATCACATGACACTCAGAAGGTAAAAAAAAAGGTTAGAGGAAGTAGAGGGAGGGGAAACAGAAACAGAAGGGAAGAAAGCAATAAAAAAATCAAAGTAAAATCAAAAGGGATTTTCAATTTAAGTCAAATGACCCTTAGTGAGGAACAAACAGACATTTTAGGCAAAGAACTATCCTTTGCACCAGCAAATAAACTAAATAAGTTTGAGACACTAATAAACGTAAATCAATTCACCCGAAAGCTAGCCCTCAAAAAATACTTTATGAAAAATCCAATACAGAGTAATTATGTGAGCGAATCCACTTATCTACACACCAATTTTAAACAAAAATCTAGTTTTTTTCCAACACAAGAAAAAGGTAGTGCCATAGAAATGTTCGAAAAGAAAGTAAAGGAGGATATAGATAAGCTAGACACTTACTAGAAAATTAAATGGAATATGACGAAAAAAGAAAATCTTCCTTAAGGAAGTCCATAGATTGCTGGGAGAATTTGAAACATATAAGAAACTTGCCAACAATCCCATTCAAAGGATGAAAAATGATTTAGACAACATGATAATAGAAGCGAAAGAAAGGGGAGTAATAAATAATCAGGAATCTAAATTTCTCACAGTAGAATACCCTAGAACACCAATTTTCTATTTTCTTCCGAAAATCCACAAAGACATGACTAACCCACCAGGCCGTCCTATAATTTCCGGCATTGACTCATTAACCTCAAATCTCTCACAATATGTGGATTTTTTCCTTCAGAAATATGTAAAGGAAATACCATCACATATAAGAGACACAAAACATTTTTTTTTTTTATTTTTTTTTTAAATAAAGATTTTTATTGAGAAAAGTAAATACAAACATGTATACAATCAATATCCACGCAGGGATAATATTTTGTACGTATAAACACAATTTTCCGGGTAACTCTAGATATAACAGAGAAAGACATTTAGTCAATAACAGATTATAACTACCAACAGTTGGGTCCTGACCTCACGAGACAATTTATTCATATAAAGGCTAAGGACCCAGTTGTAAAGGTTAACACAACATTGATAAAGGTAGGCCCTAAAGTTACCTAAGTGATTTCTCATTTTCTGATATTTAGTACCTATATGCAAACATTTGTTTTTCTCAGGGTTCTCGTAGATAGATTGGGAGGGAGAAGTGGGAGCGAGAAGGGGGGAGAGAAAAAAAAAAAAAGGGGGGGGGAAGGGAAGGAAGGATGGGGAGAGGAGCCAGGAGGGGGGTTTTCTGGGGGGGGGGGGAGTCAGGGGGGATCCAGAGAGGTAGCTCAGGTGTCTGCGTGTATGAATTTCTCAACCCATGGACGCCATATATCAAGGTAGGTGTCAAATGCATCTGTGGCCGTATATGCGTAAGATTCCATCTTGTAAAGGTATGAAACAGTAGCTATGACCTGTCTGATAGATGGGGGGGATTTCTGTTTCCAAGCTTTCGCTATCTCTAGTTTAGTGGACATTAGTAAATATATAGTTAGGTATTTTTGTGCTGTAGTGAGTGGAGGGAAATCCAAATGCAGGATACATGTTTGGGGACTTAGTGGAAGGGTGATGCCTAGCTTTCTGAGTATGTTGAAAAGTCGGGTCCAAAGGGGTGTTATAAGCGGGCAATACCACCAGATGTGACTCTGTGTGCCGAGATGGCCACAGCCCCTCCAGCAGGTAGGTGGATGGGTATTATATATCTTGTGGAGAGTAACTGGAACTAAATGCCACCGCACTGTTATTTTGAAGTGTAATTCCCACAAAGTAGCGCAGTGTAGAATCTTCCTAGTGATTAAAATTTCTCTATGCCAGATATCTATATCACAGGTAAAGCATAGCTCTTTTTCCTAAGCAATATGTTGGGATATCTTATGAAGTGAGTATGGGTCAATAAGTAGACTATAGTGGTATGAGAGAGCGCCCCTAGTCTGTAAGGCTAGTGACCAACGTCCTTCCCAGTTCGTTATTTCCCTAAGAGTTGTGTTGGGAAATCCCCATGATTTGAGAATAGAACAGAGGCGAAACGCCTTAAAGTTCAAGGAACGAGGTAATTGAAGCTTTGCACATAAATTGGTATGAGAGAGCATATTGGATCGATCATATAGGTCGGATATGTATCTAATATTATATTTAGACCATGCAAGCATATGAGAGTCTGGAAGGCATATAAGGGTACTAAGTATCGTCTGTCGTGGTGAGGGGTGGGGGGCTATATTGGGGGAGTGTCTGATTTGATCCCAAAACTGTAAAGTGTCAAAGATTACTGGATGTGTCAGTTTAAGGTCTTTCCTATAGTGTGTAGGTATCCATGGAAAGTCTTGTAACTGGAGGCCATCAGGTAGCAAGGCCAATTCAACTGTCCGCCAGGAGGCCAAATTGGATGTATAGCTCCAGCTTAATAAATGGGTTAGGCGGGCTGCTTGGTAGTACAGTATGATGTTTGGGAGACTTAAGCCGTCTGTAGATACATGTCTCTGGAGGGTCTGTGTGGCCGTCCTGGTTTTTTTACCTCTCCAAATGTAAGATGTGATAAGGCTCTGCATTTTGTTTAGTATGGGTCTGGGTATATTTACTGGGAGGGACCTGAATAGATAGATAATTTTAGGAATAAAGGACATTTTGATCGCTGCAATCCTGCCTGTCCATGAAATCTCGCAGTATTCCCATGAGTCTAAAAGTTTACGCCACTCAGGGAGCTTGTCAGAGAAGTTTTTGGAGATAAGAATGGAGGTGTCCATACTAAGATGAACTCCCAAAAGTTTAACAGACTGTGCAGACCAATGAAATTTGTATAACCTCTGTAAGTGGTCAAGAAGCAGATGGTGGTATGTTTAGATGGAGGGCTTCCGTCTTAGAAAGATTCAGTTTGTAATGGCTTAGCAAGGAAAAGTGCTTAAGGAGGTCAAACACAGCGGGGAGGGACCTAAAGGGTTGTGTTAGAAGAAGTGTGATGTCATCAGCATAGAGTGAGATTCTATGCTGTGCTCCCAATGTGGAAAACCCCTTAATAGTCAGATCTAATTGCCTGCGCCAGAGGTTCTATTGAAAGCGCAAATAGTAATGGTGATAGGGGGCACCCCTGCCTGGTCCCATTGGATATTTGGAAAGGATCAAATTGAAACCCTACTCCCTTGACCGATGCTGAGGGATTTGAGTAAAGTGCTTGTATGGCAGTAATAAAAGCGGTTGGGAACTGGTAAACTTTCATGGTTTCCCATAAATAAGCCCATCTCACCCTGTCGAAGGCCTTCTCGGCATCCAGCGACAGGGCGAGCATGGGGGTTCCCAATTCGGCCGCTTGGATTAGGACGTCTAAGACATACCTGGTTGCATCGGGACCCTCTCTCATGGGGATAAACCCTACTTGGTTAGGGTGTATTAGAGAAGGGATTATTTTAGATAGACGATTGGCCAATATTTTGGCATATAATTTTGTGTCAAGATTCAACAAGGAGATAGGGCGGTAGCTCCCACAATCCTGAGGGTTCTTACCTGGTTTCAGAATGGTGGTGATAGATGCCATCAAGAATTATTTGCGGAAGGAACCTTTTCCCATCACCTCATTGAAGACTGCACAAAACAGGGGCCACTGTGGTATCATATGTCTTGTAAAACTGGCCAGTAAACCCATCTGGGCCCGTAGATTTAGTTATTTTAAGTTCCTTAATGTCACTAACTTCTTTCAGGGTAATCTGAGCAGTGAGATCCTGGGAGAGTTCCAGATTCACTAAAGGGAGGTTAAGAGACTCTAAGAGCCTACGAATCTCCTGTATTCCGAGAAGAGGGGTCGGGTCTGAATCCTCCAGATTGTATAGATCTGTATAGTATGCCCGGAAGGTTTCCCCAATGTCCTTTGGCGAGGTGACAACCCCGCAACTTGAGTTAAGCCGAACAATTTTAGCCTGTGCTGTTCTGTGTCTTAGTTTGGAAGCTAGTGAAGTAGTCTTATTACTTTTGTAATAGTAAATTTGTTTAATTTTTTCTAAGTTTACCTGCGTTCTCTGTAGTTCTAAGTCCTTGATCTGTCTCGTTAGGTCAGATATCTGTGTGTTCAGATCAATGGTATAAGAAGTAGCGAGGCAGCTTTTAAGTGATCTGAGATGGCATGTCAATATGGCTAGAGATGAGTCTTGTGCTCTATTGATCTGTATATCTTTAGTAGTATAATGACCCCTCAGAAAAGCCTTAAGGGATGCCCATACAACTTCTGCAGAGATATGAGGGGTGTCATTAACTTCTAGGAAGTTCTTTATTAAGTCTAAGGATTCAAGTTTGAGAGTTGGGTGGGTGACTAAGTAATTTTTAAGTCGCCAGGCATAAGGGGGCACGCAAGTGGGGCGTGGGCCTAAAATAAGCAGGACAGAATCATGATCCGACCAAAAGACTGGATATATCTTAGCTAGCGTCACTCGTTCTAATGCTCATGAGCTCATAAAAAAGAAATCAATACGGGTGTAAGATCGATGTGGTGGGGAGTAAAAGGTGAATTCCTTATCGAAAGGATGTAACGCTCTTCAAACATCATACAGGTCAAATTTGGTGAATAATTTCTGAAATGCAATAGAGAGGGGGGGTGTGGATCTCTCGTTTGACGAGATTTTTGGGCCTAATCTATCCAATGGTGGAATCCCAAATCATGTTCAGATCACCACCTAATATCAGCTCACCCTGCTGGATAGCTGATACCAGATCCAGCAGGCGTCTAAGAAATCTAATTTGTTTTGTATTAGGGGCGTATGCGTTTACAATGGTAGTTAGTTTGTCATTTAATTTACATATTAACACAATATATCTAGCTTGCGGATCAATTTCCGTGTAGATTGGTTCGTAGTTTACTAGGGAGCTAATAAGGATTGCCACCCCTCTGGATTTGGAACCAAAAGAAGCTTCAACAATTACTGGGTACTTCTTATATCTACGAGAGGGGAAAGCATTGGCAAGCCAATGTGTTTCCTGTAACAGAGTGACATCTATTCCAGTACGTTGTAGCATATTTAACATAAGGCTTCGTTTAGTAGGGGAATTTAGGCCCTGTGCGTTAAGAGTTAAAATGCGTAATTGGGTCATAACTACCATATGGGGCAGGTAGGGAGGGTGAGAAGGGTAAGGTAAGTGGGGAAGAGGAGAAAAAAAAAAGGGGGGATGGAAGGAGGGAATGAGATAATATATATGTAGCTTGAGAGTATCTACGAGAACAAGTAATTAAACTGGATGCATATTAACACTATAAAATTCAAGAATAAAGGGACTGGGTATTCAGCGGGCGAGAGCCGCTCATAAAGTGAGGGATTAGGGGCGGTGGGGGGGTTGGAATAATACAACTATAAAGTGACAATTGAATTAAATAGAGTAGCGTGAGCAGTACACAATATAGTGTAAAAGTCAATAGACCAAGTGCTATATGGGTATATTAAAGGGGATATGGGATAAAGATCTTTGCTGAATCAAGCAGCAAAGACTTAAGATTTAGGTAGGATGGTGTGAGCTATAGCATATAGGGGAAGGGGGGGTGCCTAAGTCTGATAACAAAGGGGGAGTTCTCTAAGATTGCTAATTATCAGGGTGTAGGGAAAAACTGTAAGGGATTATTACTGCTGTCACTGTAATATTATAAGTTTAATCTACATTTAACTGTTATAATAGAAGTGGAGATTTAAAAGGTAACAAACAGCCTTACTAACTGGTATAACAATGGTTATCTCCTGTGTGGAGAATATTATATATATCTAACAAAGGAATATCATAGATAATGTAAAACACTCCAAAACATTTTACAAAAAAAAAACCTGGGGAATATAGACAAACGTGGATCAAATAACAGGTTGTTACTTTAGTAACGTAGATGAAGTCTATGTTAACCTAGTAAAATAGGGGTGGTGGTTTAAAAGGTATCTAGCAGTGTCGGTCAGGTATAGAGATGAATCATTCTAAAGAGCCAATGCTAGTGGGTGTTGGAGTGTTAAGTAATAATAGACTCTCTAAGTCAAGACGTTCAATCAGTTATTTGAAAACATAATACTTCAGAATAACGTTATATTAAACATTATACAATTTTAGGAAACATCACAAAAACATGCATCTCTTAGTCATAAATGAATATAAGAAAACATTGTTGCTTTGACAGTGTAAGATTAACCTGTATTTAACTAGTACAATAGAGGAGGAGGTTTAAAGCGGTGTCTGACTGCCTTACCATTTGAAATGAAAATGAATATCTCTTGTTTGGAAAATATTACATAGAGCCGATAAAGAGATATCATAAGTAACATTAAATACTCTAAAATATATTACAAAGATCTAATAAACCATAGCTATACGTGAACCTAATAAGACGATGCTACATTACCACTATAGGAGTACTCTTCATTAGACTAGTGTGATTGAGGAGGAGGCTCAGGGGGAGACCAGCTGTGTCATATAAGTATAGTAACAAAATAGATACTCTAAAGGGACTAAGCTAGCTGGTGTTGGTAAGGTAAGTAGAGATAAATTCTCTGGACCTCCTCAGTAGAACCTTAACCTAGAAATATAGGAAAACATTGTTGCTTTGACAGTATAAGATTAACCTGTATTTAACTAGAACAATAGAGGAGGAGGTTTAAAGTGGTGTCTGACTGCCTTACCATTTGAGATGACTATGAATATCTCTTGTTTGGAAAATATTACCTAGAGCTAATAAAGAGATATCATAAGTAGCAATTCTTTAAACAGTTCTGAGAGGTATTTGTTAAGCTCAGTTGTACCCACTTCCTCTGGAATACCTTGTATTCTAATATTATTACGGCGGGACCTATCCTCTAGGTCCGCCAGCTTTGACTCTAAGTCTGTGATCATTTCTGATAGATCTTGCTCATATGGGGTCTTGTGTAGAAAATGATCTGAAAGGGTCCTTTTTGGTGGATCTGTGTGTTTGGGTTTCTTTTTCTGGGAGTGTGACATAGTGTAACTGGAATAGATATTAGTGAGCAAAGTTCCACTGGTATAATGACACAGATGTCTCCTATGTTATGTGACAAATGGAGGACAGAGATTCGGCACCCCCCCCCAGTAGAGGGCGCTTAGCACATCATCATGCCTAGTAGGCTAATTTCTCTTGTAAGGTGTATCCAGTCCACGGATCATCCATTACTTGTGGGATATTCTCATTCCCAACAGGAAGTTGCAAGAGGACACCCACAGCAGAGCTGCAATACAGCTCCCCCCCTAACTGTCATACCCAGTCATTCTCTTGCAACTCTCAACAAGCTAGGATGTTGTAGGAGAGAGTGGTTAAATATAGTTAGTTTATTTCTCCAACATTGGTGTGTCCGTTCCACGGCGTCATCCTTACTTGTGGGATATTCTCTTCCCCAACAGGAAATGGCAAAGAGTCCCAGCAAAGCTGGTCACATGATCCCTCCTAGGCTCCGCCCACCCCAGTCATTCTCTTTGCCGTTGCACAGGCAACATCTCCACGGAGATGGTTAAGAGTTTTTTGGTGTTTAAATGTAGTTTTATTCTTCTATCAAGTGTTTGTTATTTTAAAATAGTGCTGGTATGTACTATTTACTCTGAAACAGAAAAGGATGAAGATTTCTGTTTGTAAGAGGAAGATGATTTTAGCAGACAGTAACTAAAATCGATTGCTGTTTCCACACAGGACTGTTGAGATGAAGTAACTTCAGTTGGGGGAAACAGTTAGCAGTCTTTTCTGCTTAAGGTATGACTAGCCATATTTCTAACAAGACCATGTAATGCTGGAAGGCTGTCAATTCCCCTCATGGGGACCGGTAAGCCATTTTCTTAGTTAAACATAAAAGAATAAAGGGCTTCAAAAAGGGCTTAAAAACTGGTAGACATTTTTCTGGGCTAAAACAATTGCTTTACTAGGCATATTATGCAGATTCTAACTAATTATTGGTATTATAATCTTGGGGAACGTTTAGAAAAACGGCACGCACTGTGTTGGACACCTTTTTCAGATGGGGGCCTTTCTAGTTATAGACAGAGCCTCATTCTGGGACTGTATAGGGGTTAAATGTAAAAACGGCTCCGGTTCCGTTAATTTAAGGGTTAAAGCTCTGAAATTTGGTGTGCAATACTTTTAATGCTTTAAGACACTGTGGTGAAATTTTGGTGAATTTTGAACAATTCCTTCATACTTTTTCACATATTCAGTAATAAAGTGTTTTCAGTTTGAAATTTAAAGTGACAGTAACGGTTTTATTTTAAAACGTTTTTTGTGCTTTGTTGACAAGTTTAAGCCTGTTTAACATGTCTGTACCATCAGATAAGCTATGTTCTATATGTATGAAAGCCAATGTGTCTCCCCATTTAAATTTATGTGATAATTGTGCCATAGTGTCCAAACAAAGTAAGGACAGTAATGCAACAGATAATGATATTGCCCAAGATGATTCCTCAAATGAGGGGAGTAAACATGATACTACATCATCCCCTACTGTGTCTACACCAGTTATGCCCACACAGGAGGCCCCTAGAACATCTAGTGCGCCAATACTTATTACCATGCAACAATTAACGGCTGTAATGGATAACTCCATAGCAAATCTTTTATCCAAAATGCCTACTTATCAGAGAAAGCGCGATTGCTCTGTTTTAAACACTGAAGAGCAAGAGGACGCTGATGATAACTGTTCTGACATACCCTCACACCAATCTCAAGGGGCCATGAGGGAGGTTTTGTCTGATGGAGAAATTTCAGATTCAGGAAAAATTTCTCATCAAGCTGAACCTGATGTTGTGACATTTAAATTTAAATTAGAACATCTCCGCGCACTGCTTAAGGAGGTGTTATCTACTCTGGATGATTGTGACAATTTGGTCATTCCAGAGAAATTATGTAAGATGGACAAGTTCCTAGAGGTTCCGGTGCCCCCCGACGCTTTTCCTATACCCAAGCGGGTGGCGGACATAGTAAATAAAGAGTGGGAAAGGCCCGGCATACCTTTTGTTCCCCCCCCTATATTTAAGAAATTATTTCCTATAGTCGACCCCAGAAAGGACTTATGGCAGACAGTCCCCAAGGTCGAGGGGGCGGTTTCTACTCTAAACAAACGCACTACTATTCCTATCGAAGATAGTTGTGCTTTCAAAGATCCTATGGATAAGAAATTAGAGGGTTTGCTTAAAAAGATTTTTGTACAGCAAGGTTACCTTCTACAACCAATTTCATGCATTGTTCCTGTCACTACGGCAGCGTGTTTCTGGTTCGAGGAACTAGAAAAATCGCTCAGTAAAGAATCTTCGTATGAGGAGGTTATGGACAGAGTTCAAGCACTTAAATTGGCTAACTCTTTTGTTTTAGATGCCGCTTTGCAATTAGCTAGATTAGCGGCGAAAAATTCAGAGTTTGCTGTCGTGGCACGCAGAGTGCTTTGGCTAAAGTCTTGGTCAGCGGATGTATCTTCCAAGACAAAATTGCTTAACATTCCTTTCAAAGGTAAAACATTATTTGGACCTGATTTGAAAGAGATTATTTCAGACATCACTGGGGGAAAGGGCCACGCCCTCCCACAGGATAGGTCTTTTAAGGCTAATAATAAGCCTAATTTTCGTCCCTTTTGCAGAAACGGACCAGTCTCTAATTCTGTATCCTCTAAGCAAGAGGGTAATACTTCACAACCCAAACCAGCCTGGAAACCAATGCAAGGCTGGAACAAGGGTAAGCAGGCCAAGAAGCCTACCACTGCTACCAAAACAGCATGAAGGGATAGCCCCCGATCCGGGACCGGATCTAGTGGGGGGCAGACTTTCTCTCTTTGCTCAGGCTTGGGCAAGAGATGTTCAGGATCCTTGGGCGCTAGAAATAGTTTCTCAAGGTTATCTCCTGGAATTCAAAGAACTACCCCCAAGGGGAAGGTTCCACAGGTCTCAATTATCTTCAAACCAAATAAAGAGACAGGCATTCTTACATTGTGTAGAAGACCTGTTAAAGATGGGAGTGATACATCCAGTTCCAATAAGAGAACAAGGAATGGGATTTTATTCCAATCTGTTCATAGTTCCCAAAAAAGAGGGAACATTCAGACCAATTTTGGATCTAAAGATCCTAAACAAATTTCTCAGGGTACCATCGTTCAAAATGGAAACTATTCGAACGATCCTACCTACTATCCAGGAAAATCAATTTATGACTACCGTGGATTTAAAGGATGCGTACCTACATATTCCTATCCACAAGGAACATCATCAGTTCCTAAGGTTCGCTTTTCTGGACAAGCATTACCAGTTTATGGCACTTCCATTTGGATTAGCCACTGCTCCAAGGATTTTCACAAAGGTACTAGGGTCCCTTCTAGCGGTTCTAAGACCAAGGGGCATTGCAGTAGTACCTTACTTGGACGACATCCTGATTCAAGCGTCGTCCCTGTCAAAAGCAAAGGCTCATACGGACATCGTCCTAGCCTTTCTCAGATCTCACGGATGGAAGGTGAACAAAGAAAAAAGTTCTCTGTCCCCGTCAACAAGAGTTCCCTTCTTGGGAACAATAATAGATTCCTTAGAAATGAGGATTTTTCTGACAGAGGTCAGAAAATCAAAACTTCTAAGCTCTTGTCAAGTACTTCATTCTGTTCCTCGTCCTTCCATAGCGCAGTGCATGGAAGTAATAGGATTGATGGTTGCAACAATGGACATAGTTCCTTTTGCACGAATTCATCTAAGACCATTACAACTGTGCATGCTCAGACAGTGGAATGGGGATTATACAGACTTGTCTCCGACGATTCAAGTAGATCAAAAGACCAGAGATTCACTCCGTTGGTGGCTGACCCTGGACAATCTGTCACAGGGAATGAGCTTCCGCAGACCAGAGTGGGTCATTGTCACGACCGACGCCAGCCTAGTGGGCTGGGGCGTGGTCTGGGAATCCCTGAAAGCTCAGGGTCTATGGTCTCGGGAAGAGTCTCTTCTCCCGATAAACATTCTGGAACTGAGAGCGATATTCAATGCTCTCAGAGCTTGGCCTCAACTAGCAAAGGCCAAATTCATAAGGTTTCAGTCAGACAACATGACGACCGTTGCATATATCAATCATCAGGGGGGAACAAGGACTTCCCTGGCGATGAAAGAAGTGACCAAGATAATTCAATGGGCGGAGGATCACTCCTGCCACTTGTCTGCGATCCACATCCCAGGAGTGGAAAATTGGGAAGCGGATTTTCTGAGTCGTCAGACATTCCATCCGGGGGAGTGGGAACTCCATCCGGAAATCTTTGCCCAAATAACTCAATTATGGGGCATTCCAGACATGGATCTGATGGCGTCTCGTCAGAACTTCAAGGTTCCTTGTTACGGGTCCAGATCCAGGGATCCCAAGGCGACCCTAGTAGATGCACTAGTAGCACCTTGGACCTTCAACCTAGCTTATGTATTCCCACCGTTTCCTCTCATCCCCAGGCTGGTAGCCAGGATCAATCAGGAGAGGGCCTCGGTGATCTTGATAGCTCCTGCGTGGCCACGCAGGACTTGGTATGCAGACCTGGTGAATATGTCATCGGCTCCACCATGGAAGCTACCTTTGAGACAGGACCTTCTTGTTCAGGGTCCATTCGAACATCCGAATCTGGTTTCCCTCCAACTGACGGCTTGGAGATTGAACGCTTGATTTTATCAAAGCGTGGGTTTTCAGATTCTGTAATAGATACTCTGATTCAGGCTAGAAAGCCTGTAACTAGAAATATTTACCATAAAATATGGAAAAAATATATCTGTTGGTGTGAATCTAAAGGATTCCCATGGAACAAGATAAAAATTCCTAAGATTCTATCCTTTCTACAAGAAGGTTTGGAGAAAGGATTATCTGCAAGTTCTCTAAAGGGACAGATCTCTGCTTTATCTGTTTTACTTCACAAAAGACTGGCAGCTGTGCCAGATGTTCAAGCATTTGTTCAGGCTCTGGTTAGGATCAAGCCTGTTTACAGACCTTTGACTCCTCCCTGGAGTCTAAATCTAGTTCTTTCAGTTCTTCAAGGGGTTCCGTTTGAACCCTTACATTCCGTAGATATTAAGTTATTATCTTGGAAAGTTTTGTTTTTGGTTGCAATTTCTTCTGCTAGAAGAGTTTCAGAGTTATCTGCTCTGCAGTGTTCTCCGCCCTATCTGGTGTTCCATGCAGATAAGGTGGTTTTGCGTACTAAGCCTGGTTTTCTTCCGAAAGTTGTTTCCAACAAAAATATTAACCAGGAGATAGTTGTACCTTCTTTGTGTCCGAATCCAGTTTCAAAGAAGGAACGTTTGTTACACAATTTGGACGTAGTCCGTGCTCTAAAATTCTATTTAGAGGCTACTAAAGATTTCAGACAAACATCTTCCTTGTTTGTTGTTTATTCTGGTAAAAGGAGAGGTCAGAAAACGACTTCTACCTCTCTTTCCTTTTGGCTTAAAAGCATTATCCGATTGGCTTATGAGACTGCCGGACGGCAGCCTCCTGAAAGAATCACAGCTCACTCCACTAGGGCTGTGGCTTCCACATGGGCCTTCAAGAACGAGGCTTCTGTTGACCAGATATGTAAGGCAGCGACTTGGTCTTCACTGCACACTTTTGCCAAATTTTACAAATTTGATACTTTTGCTTCTTCGGAGGCTATTTTTGGGAGAAAGGTTTTGCAAGCCGTGGTGCCTTCCATTTAGGTGACCTGATTTGCTCCCTCCCTTCATCCGTGTCCTAAAGCTTTGGTATTGGTTCCCACAAGTAAGGATGACGCCGTGGACCGGACACACCAATGTTGGAGAAAACAGAATTTATGCTTACCTGATAAATTACTTTCTCCAACGGTGTGTCCGGTCCACGGCCCGCCCTGGTTTTTTAATCAAGTCTGATGAATTATTTTCTCTAACTACAGTCACCACAGTATCATATGGTTTCTCCTATATATATTTCCTCCTGTCCGTCGGTCGAATGACTGGGGTGGGCGGAGCCTAGGAGGGATCATGTGACCAGCTTTGCTGGGACTCTTTGCCATTTCCTGTTGGGGAAGAGAATATCCCACAAGTAAGGATGACGCCGTGGACCGGACACACCGTTGGAGAAAGTAATTTATCAGGTAAGCATAAATTCTGTTTTTCTTCAATCAAAAGTTTGTTATTTTTAAATAGTACCGGAGTTGTGCTATTTTATCTCAGGCAGTAAATAGAAGAAGAATCTGCCTGAGGTTTCTATGATCTTAGCAGGTTGTAACTAAGATCCATTGCTATTCTCACATATGTCTGAGGGGATTACACAGATGAGGTAACTTCAGCGAGAGAATGGCGTGCAGTTTATTCTGCTATCAGGTATGTGCAGTTATAATTTTTTCTAGAGATGGAAAACACTAGAAAATGCTGCTGATACCGGATTAATGTAAGTTAAGCCTGAATACAGTGATTTAATAACGACTGGTATCATGCTTACTCCCAGGGGTAATACCCTTATGATATTGCAATATAAACGTTTGCTGGCATGTTAAATCGTTTTTATATATGCATTGGTGATAAAACTTTATTGGGGCCTAGTTTTTTTCCACATGGCTGGCTTAAATTTTGACTAGAAACAGTTTTACTGAGGCTTTCCACTGTTATAGTATAAAACTTACAGTTGGTGCAGTTAAAATTACAAACTGTGACATCCAGCTTCCCTCAGGAGTCCCCTGTATGCTATAGGACATCTCTAAAGGGCTCAAAGGCTTTCCAAAGTCGTTTATTGGGGAAGGTAGGACCACAGCTTGCTGTGGCAGTTGGTTGTGACTGTTAAAAAAAAAAAAAAAAAAGTCTATTTGGTTTTTTTGATCCGTTTTTTGAACTAAGGGGATAATCATCCATTTGCAAGTGGATGCAATGCTCTGCTAGCCTATTACATACACTGTAAAAAAATTTGTTTGATTTACTGCATTTTTTCACTGTTTTTCAAATTCTGACAAAATTTGTTTCTCTTAAAGGCACAGTACCGTTTTTTATATTTGCTTGTTAACTTGATTTAAAGTGTTTTCCAAGCTTGCTAGTCTCATTGCTAGTCTGTATAAACATGTCTGACATAGAAGAAACTCCTTGTTCATTATGTTTAAAAGCCATGGTGGAACCCCCTCTTAGAATGTGTACCAAATGTACTGATTTCATTTTATGCAATAAAGATCATATTCTGTTTTTAAAAAAATTATCACCAGAGGAATCTGACGAGGGGAAAGTTATGCCGACTAACTCTCCCCACGTGTCAGACCCTTTGACTCCCACCCAAGGGACTCGCGCTCAAATGGCGCCAAGTACATCTAGGGCGCCCATAGCGTTTACTTTACGAGACATGGCGGCAGTCATGGATAATACACTGTCAGCGGTATTAGCCAGACTACCTGAACTTAGAGGTTAGCGAGATAGCTCTGGGGTGAGACAAAATGCAGAGCATACTGACGCTTTAAGAACCATGTCTGATACTGCCTCACAATATGCAGAAGCTGAGGAAGGAGAGCTTCAGTCAGTGGGTGATGTTAATGACTCAGGAAAGATACCTTATTCTAATATTTCTACATTTAAATTTAAGCTTGAACACCTCCGCGTGTTACTTAGGGAGGTTTTAGCTGCTCTGAATGACTGTGATACCATTGCAGTGCCAGAGAAATTTTGTAGACTGGATAAATGCTTTGCAGTGCCGGTGTGTACTGATGTTTTTCCAATACCTAAAAGGTTTACAGAAATTATTAATAAGGAATGGGATAGACCAGGTGTGCCGTTCTCTTCCCCTCCTATTTTTAGAAAAAATGTTTTCCAATAGACGCCACCACACGGGACTTATGGCAGACAGTCCCTAAGGTGGAGGGAGCAGTTTCTACTCTAGCAAAGCGTACTACTATCCCTGTCAAGGACAGTTGTGCTTTTTTAGAGCCAATGAATAACAAATTAGAAGGTTACCTTAAGAAAATATTTATTCAACAAGGTTTTATCCTACAGCCCATTGCATGCATTGCCCCTGTCGCTGCTGCGGCGTACTGGTTTGAGTCTCTGGAAGAGGCTTTAAAGGTAGAGACTCCATTGGATGACATACTTGGCAAACTTAGAGCACTTAAGCTAGCCAATTATTTTATTTCTGATGCCATTGTTCATTTGAATAAACTAACGGCTAAGAATTCTGGTTTTGCTATACAGGCGCGCAGAGCGCTATGGCTTAAATCATGGTCAGCTGACGTGACTTTAAAATCTAAGCTACTTAACATTCCCTCAAGGGGCAGACCCTATTCGGGCCTGGTTTGAAGGAGATTATTGCTGATATCACGGGAGGAAAAGGTTGTGCCCTTCCTCAGGACAGGTCCAAATCTAGGGCCAAACAGTCTAATTTTCGTGCCTTTCGAAACTTCAAGGCAGGTGCGGCATCAACTTCCTCTAATAATAAACAAGAGGGAACTTTTGCTCAATCCAAGACGGTCTGGAGACCAAACCAGACCTGGAAAAAAGGTAAGCAGGTCAAAAAGCCTGCTGCTGCCTCTAAGACAGCATGAAGGAATGACCCCCTATCCGGTAACGGATCTAGTAGGGGGCAGACTTTCACTCTTCACCCAGGCGTGGGCAAGAGATGTTCAGGATCCCTGGGCGTTGGAAATTATATCCCAGGGATATCTTCTGGACTTCAAAGCTTCCCCCCCAAAAGGGAGATTTCACCTTTCACAATTATCTGCAAACCAGATAAAGAGTGAGGCATTCTTACACTGTGTACGAGACCTCCTAGTTATGGGAGTGATCCATCCAGTTCCAAAGGAGGAACAGGAACAGGGTTTTTACTCAAATCTGTTTGTAGTTCCCAAAAAAGAGGGAACCTTCAGACCGATTTTGGATCTAAAGATCTTAAACAAATTCCTCAAAGTTCCGTCATTCAAGATGGAAACTATTCGTACCATCCTACCACTGATCCAGGAGGGTCAATATATGACTACAGTGGATCTAAAGGATGCTTATCTTCACATTCCGATACACAAAGATCATCATCGTTTTCTCAGGTTTGCCTTTCAAGACAGGCATTACCAGTTGTAGCTCTTCCCTTTGGGTAGCTACAGCCCCAAGAATCTTTACAAAGGTTCTAGGGTCGCTTTTGGCGGTCCTAAGGCCGCAGGGCATAGCAGTAGTCCCTTATTTAGACGGCATCCTGATACAGGCGTCAAACTTCCAAATTGCCAAGTCTCATACGGACGTAGTACTGGCATTTCTGAGGTCGCATGGGTGGAAAGTGAATGAGGAAAAGTGTTCTCTATCCCCACTCACAAGAGTTTCCTTTCTAGGGACTCTGATAGATTCTGTAGAAATGAAAATTTACCTTGACGGAGTCCAGGTTATCAAAGCTTCTAAATTCCTGTTGGGTTCTTCATTCCATTCCGCGCCCTTTGGTGGCTCAGTGTATGGAAGTAATCGGCTTAATGGTAGCGGCAATGGACATAGTGCCGTTTGCACGCTTACATCTCAGACCGCTGCAACTGTGCAGGCTCAGTCAGTGGAGCGGGGATTACACAGATTTGGCCCCTCAACTGAATCTGGACCAAGAGACCAGGGACCCTCTTCCCTGGTGGCTATCTCGGGTCCATCTGTCCAAAGGTATGACCTTCGCAGGCCAGATTGGACTATTGTAACAACAAATGCCAGCCTTCTAGGTTGGGGTGCAGTCTGGAACTCCCTGAAGGCTCAGGGATCGTGGACTCAGGAGGAGTCTCTCCTTCCAATAAATATTCTGGAACTAAGAGCGATATTCAAGGCTCTTCAGGTTTGGCCTCAGTTAGCAACTCTGAGGTACATCAGATTTCAGTCGGTCAACATCACGACTGTAGCTTACATCAACCTTCGAGGGGGAACAAGAAGTTCCCTAGAGATGTTAGAAGTTTCAAAAATAATTCACTGGGCAGAGATTCACTCTTGCCACCTATCAGCTATCCATATCCCAGGTGTAGAGCACTGGGAGGCGGATTTTCTAAGTCGTCAGACTTTTCATCCGGGAGAGTGGGAACTCCATCCGGAGGTATTTGCACAACTGATTCTCCGTTGGGGTAAACCAGAACTGGATCTCATGGCGTCTCGCCAGAACGCCAAGCTTCCGTGTTACGGATCCAGGTCCAGGGATCCCAAGGCGACACTGATAGATACCCTAGCAGCGCCCTGGTCTTTCAACCTGGCTTATGTGTTTCCACCGTTTCCTCTGCTCCCTCGACTGATTGCCAAGATCAAGCAGGAGAGAGCATCTGTGATTCTGATAGCACCTGCGTGGCCACGCAGGACCTGGTATGCAGATCTAGTGGACATGTCATCCTTTCCACCATGGTCTCTGCCTCTGAGACAGGACCTTCTACTTCAGGGTCCTTTCAACCATCCAAATCTAATTTCTCTGAGGCTGACTGCCTGGAGATTGAATGCTTGATTTTATCAAAGTGTGGCTTCTCCGAGTCAGTTATTGATACCTTAATACAGGCACGAAAGCCTGTCACCAGGAAAATTTACCATAAGGTATGGCGTAGATATATCTTTATTGGTGTGAATCCAAGGGTTACTCATGGAGTAAGGTCAGGATTCCTAGGATTTTATCTTTTCTCCAAGAAGGTTTGGAAAAAGGATTGTCAGCTAGTTTCTTAAAGGGACAGATTTTTGCTCTGTCTATTCTTTTGCACTAGCGTCTGGCAGATGTTACAGACGTTCAGGCATTTTGTCAGGCTTTAGTTTGAATCAAGCCTGTGTTTAAACCTGTTGCTCCACCATGAAGCTTAAATTTGGTTCTTAAGGTTCTTCAAGGAGTTCCGTTTGAACCTCTTCATTCCATAGATATCAAACTTTTATCTTGGAAAGTTCTTTTTTTTTTTTGGTAGCTATTTCCTCGGCTCGTAGAGTCTCTGAGCTATCTGCCTTACAATGTGATTCTCCTTATCTGATTTTTCATACGGATAAGGTAGTCCCTGCGTACCAAACCTGGGTTCTTACCTAAGGTGGTATCTAACAAGAATATCAATCAAGAGATTGTGGTTCCATCCTTGTGTTACACAATCTGGACGTGGTCTGTGCTTTAAAGTTTTACTTACAAGCTACTAAAGATTTTCGTCAAACATCTGCTTTGTTTGTTGTCTACTCTGGACAGAGGAGAGGTCAAAAGGCTTTGGCAACCTCTTTTTCTTTTTGGCTAAGAAGCTTAATCCGCTTAGCCTATGAGACTGCTGGACAGCAGCCTCCTGAAAGGATTACAGCTCATTCCACTAGAGCTGCGGCTTCCACTTGGGCCTTTAAAAATGAGGCTTCTGTTGAACAGATTTGCAAGGCGGCGACTTGGTCTTTGCTTCATACTTTTTCAAGATTTTACAAATTTGATACTTTTGCTTCTTCGGAGGCTATATTTGGGAGAAAGGTTTTACAGGCAGTGGTTCCTTCCATTTAAGTTCCTGCCTTGTCCCTCCCTTCATCCGTGTACTTTAGCTTTGGTATTGGTATCCCACAAGTAATGGATGATCCGTGGACTGGATACACCTTACAAGAGAAAACACAATTTATGCTTACCTGATAAATTTATTTCTCTTGTGGTGTATCCAGTCTACGGCCCGCCCTGTCATTTTAAGGCAGGTAATTTTTAAATTTAAACTACAGTAACCACTGCACCCTATGGTTCCTCCTTTCTCGGCTTGTTTTCGGTCGAGTGACTGGCTATGACAGTTAGGGGGGGAGCTGTATTGCAGCTCTGCTGTGGGTGTCCTCTTGCAACTTCCTGTTGGGAATGAGAATATCCCACAAGTAATGGATGATCCGTGGACTGGATACACCACAAGAGAAATAAATTTATCAGGTAAGCATAAATTGTGTTTTTGAAGTGGGGGATGCGGTCAGATTGAGTTGTGTCTGATTTAAGGTTTGGAAGTGAGTAAGTCAGTATCCCTGGCTGGACTCTGCCTCTCTCACCGGGGGTGTGTGCTCTCCCTGAGCAGGTAAGGAAAAAGGACCGTGGGGTATGACCCGTGGGTAAAGGAGGCCCACGGGAAAGGGAGGTGAGGAGGCAGGCACTGATAACACAGTGACAGTGTATTAGATCAAAGTTTCCACTAGCTCAGAGCGCCATCCTGAAGAAGTGAGATAGAAATTTGTTGTAGAATTAGGTTATTTCTTGAACCTGTGGTGTTAGTGCTTGAAACCTGAATATACAGTTCAACAAATTACACCTCTCAAGGTTATTGTAGTATAATCAATGGGTGTTATAAAGTCTTACTCAGAAAGTCTCAAAGAAAAACACACAGACAAAAAAAATGACATAAAAGTTTTGCTGTTCACTGTTTTTGTTTAGTAACCACTTGCATAAATAATGGATGATGTTCTTTATTCTGGGCAGATGGTACTGGGCTCAGTTGATGCAATCCAAATTTCTATAGTGTTGGCAACTGCAGGTTTAGCCCCAGAGTATTATTTAAGAGAGTGGTGGTGAAAACGTTATAGCTATAACACACCAGCGCCAGAGTGTGGCTGAAATACCCAAAGGAAACAAATAATGAAATAAAATGTATGTTTATTACTGTACTATAAAAAACAAATAAATAAAACAGTCAAAATTGTAATACTGATATAAAAACCGTAGGTAATTCTCACTGTGCCAGAGGTGATAGGTATATTCAGGTTGGCCAACCTTAAGACAAATAAAAATATATTAAAATATATGTGACAATATCTGTGGAAATATCTATAGAGGCAAGTATAAAAACGAAAACAGCTCAGAGAGATATACAATGTATAGTTCAAAATAAAAAGTTCTAATATAATCTCTTCACATGTACTAAGTATCGATAATAACAGTGTTTTCTAAAGTTTATGATAAAATATCACAGTAAAGTACTTGATATGAACATATTTTTTCATACAATATCTGTGATGTGTCAAATGGTTATTTTGTAGAGGTATATTTGAAAAGTCAATACCGGATCTAAATGTTCTAAAAGATCAGTGTTCATCGGTATAAATATGCAGCTGAACGGTACCTTAAAATTCCCTTGCAAAGTGCTTTATGCATATCTTCCGTTTCACTTCAGTTGAAACTCTGTGTGCAAATCCTTAAAGTGCAAATTCTTAAAGTGCTCAAATTCACAGCCGATTGTGGAGCCGGTCTGGACTTTTCGGCGTTCTCCTGCTGTGAGCATACAGAGTGCGCGCCTTCTCCAGAAGGGGCTCTGATTGGTCCTTGCTCTTGGGGGAGTTGCCGCTTACGATATAGATCGCGGCTCTACGGCTGTAATTAGGAGATGATCTTGTTTGATCCTTAGCGATATCCTTGGGGTGAAAAAGTAAGCAACGCGTTTCTGCTGAGATTAGTCAGCCTTTGTCAAGCTGCTTTTTCATGTCCCTGTGATGTTTAAATAGCCTCTAACGACTGCCTATTGACTGATGTCAATTAGACAATTAATGTAATTGGTTTTACTGCTCTGAATTTTACTAGCATATAAAATATAAAATAAACCAAAACAAAAAACGAGAATTAGGTAATCTCTGTAATTTGAATATACACACTTCTGCAATATTAGTGAAATTACCGGGCTTTTATTAAAAATGAATGAATAAAGACAGTGCTATAAAAAAGTGGACCTTACTATAAAAGGTTTAGTTTGGTTTGATATACAGATCGAATATTTAAAAACAGAATTTTTCAAAACAGAAATTATACCCACTGGGTGTTAGGAGAGAGATTGAAGATAAAAATATATATATATAAAAGAACGAAATATTCTCAAACCCACTATGGTTATTAAGTGTATGCAAAATACTATAGTCTATATAAAAATTGGTTTTTAGTAATAATTTAGAAATGAAAATAGAATGGATGTTTTTTGAATATATTTTGAATCTGCTAGGCTATTTCTGTTAGTAGATAAAAGTATGTTTAAACATGTATTTTGCAGCAGTTCTCATTAAAGTTAAGTATTTAGAAAACAATTGAGGTTGAAATCTAAGTTTAATCCTTTTGGTTTTAATGTTTGGAGCTCAAAAATCCATTTTGCCTCCTTTTGTAATAGTGCATATGACAAATTTCCCCCTCTTCTCTTTTCACTCAATTTGGTTATTACTGTGAAATTAAAATATTTTAAGTTATTGTTACAGCATGTTCTAAAGTGTTTAGCTACTGGAAGATCTTTATTTCTTTCTTTTTCAGAATTTTCAATGGAGTTTAAATGTTCCCTTATTCTCTCTCTTATTGTCCTTTCAGTCTCACCTATGAAGTGTTTTCCCACATTTTTTACATGTTATCAGGTAGATGGCATTAATGTCAATACATCTAATAGTTTCTTTTATTGTGTATTCTCTCTTAGTATTTGTTGAAATAAAGTTTTTTGTTTTATTCGCGTATTTGCATGCCTTACATGTTAAGCAAGGATAAAAGCCTTGCAGTTTTTCACCTAGCAGACCTCTAGTTGTTTTACAGGTATTTTGTTTATAGGTTGGAGCTAATTTACTTTTTAGATTTTTTGGTTTTTTTATATACAAATTTTGGGTTATTGGGTAATTGGGCCCCTAAATGTGGATCAGATTTGAGGATCTTCCAATGAGATCTTATTATTTTTTCTAATTTAAGCCTATCTTCACTGTATTCTGTAACAAAAGGCAGAAAGATTTCGGCATTCGGTGTAGTAACTGGAATAGTTTATTTTGTCTTATATTGCAATATTTGTTTTCTTTCTATCTCTTTAATCTTGGTTCTCTCTATTTCTATCTTATCTTCAGAGTACCCTCTTTCAATAAATTTGTTCTTTAAAATTAGGGACTGGGTTTCAAAGTCATTTTCTTCCTTGCAATTTCTTTTTAATCGCAGGAACTGGCCCTTTGGAATATTACTTTTCCATTTCTGTAGGTGACAGCTTGTTTCATGGATAAAGTTGTTGGCATCAACTTCCTTGAAAAAGGTTTTAGTTGTAATTGCATCATTTTTTATACTAATTTCTAAATCCAAATAATGTACCAGCTCCTTGCTAATATCTGCTGTAAATTTTAAGTTAAGGTCATTATCATTCATACTATTAAGGCACTCCTGTAATTTTTCAACACTGCCCTTCCAGATAATAAACAGATCGTCTATATATCTTTTGTAGACGATTATGTCATTTTTGTGAGGACTTTGATTTAGGAATTTGGTTTCCCAATCACCCCATGAACAGATTTGCGTAGCTAGGGGCAAATTTTGTGCCCATAGCTGTGCCGCAAATCTGTTCATTAGAATTTATCTTCATATAGAAAGAAGTTATGTGTCAAAATAAATCTAATGACACATAACTTCTTTCTATATGAAGATAAATTCTATGAACAGATTTGCGGCACAGCTATGGGCACAAAATTTGCCCCTAGCTACGCAAATCTGTTCATGGGTGATTGGGAAACCAAATTCCTAAATCAAAGTCCTCACAAAAATGACATAATCGTCTACAAAAGATATATAGACGATCTGTTTATTATCTGGAAGGGCAGTGTTGAAAAATTACAGGAGTGCCTTAATAGTATGAATGATAATGACCTTAACTTAAAATTTACAGCAGATATTAGCAAGGAGCTGGTACATTATTTGGATTTAGAAATTAGTATAAAAAATGATGCAATTACAACTAAAACCTTTTTCAAGGAAGTTGATGCCAACAACTTTATCCATGAAACAAGCTGTCACCTACAGAAATGGAAAAGTAATATTCCAAAGGGCCAGTTCCTGCGATTAAAAAGAAATTGCAAGGAAGAAAATGACTTTGAAACCCAGTCCCTAATTTTAAAGAACAAATTTATTGAAAGAGGGTACTCTGAAGATAAGATAGAAATAGAGAGAACCAAGATTAAAGAGATAGAAAGAAAACAAATATTGCAATATAAGACAAAAGAAACTATTCCAGTTACTACACCGAATGCCGAAATCTTTCTGCCTTTTGTTACAGAATACAGTGAAGATAGGCTTAAATTAGAAAAAATAATAAGATCTCATTGGAAGATCCTCAAATCTGATCCACATTTAGGGGCCCAATTACCCAATAACCCAAAATTCGTATATAAAAAAACAAAAAATCTAAAAAGCAAATTAGCTCCAGCCTATAAACAAAATACCTGTAAAACAACTAGAGGTCTGCTAGGTGAAAAACTGCAAGGCTTTTATCCTTGCTTAACATGTAAGGCATGCAAATACGCGAATAAAACAAAAAACTTTATTTCAACAAATACTAATAGAGAATACACAATAAAAGAAACTATTAGATGTATTGACATTAATGCCATCTACCTGATAACATGTAAAAAATGTGGGAAAACACTACATAGGTGAGACTGAAAGGACAATAAGAGAGAGAATAAGGGAACATTTAAACTCCATTGAAAGTTCTGAAAAAGAAAGAAATAAAGATCTTCCAGTAGCTAAACACTTTAGAACATGCTGTAACAATAACTTAAAATATTTTAATTTCACAGTAATAACCAAATTGAGTGAAAAGAGAAGAGGGGGAAATTTGTCATATGCACTATTACAAAAGGAGGCAAAATGGATTTTTGAGCTCCAAACATTAAAACCAAAAGGATTAAACTTAGATTTCAACCTCAATTGTTTTCTAAATACTTAACTTTAATGAGAACTGCTGCAAAATACATGTTTAAACATACTTTTATCTACTAACAGAAATAGCCTAGCAGATTCAAAAAATATTCAAAAAAACATCCATTCTATTTTCATTTCTAAATTATTACTAAAAACCAATTTTTATATAGACTATAGTATTTTCCATACACTTAATAACCATAGTGGGTTCGAGAATATTTAGATCTTTTATATATATACATTTTTATCTTCAATCTCTCTCCTAACACCCAGTGGGTATAATTTCTGTTTTGAAAAATTCTGTTTTTAAATATTCGATCTGTATATCAAACCAAACTAAACCTTTTATAGTAAGGTCCACTTTTTTATAGCACTGTCTCTATTCATTCATTTTTAATAAAAGCCCGGTAATTTCACTAATATTGCAGAAGTGTGTATATTCAAATTACAGAGATTACCTAATTCTCGTTTTTTGTTTTGGTTTATTTTATATTTTATATTTTATATGCTAGTAAAATTCAGAGCAGTAAAACCAATTACATTAATTGTCTAATTGACATCAGCCAATAGGCAGTCGTTAGAGGCTATTTAAACATCACAGGGACATGAAAAAGCAGCTTGACAAAGGCTGACTAATCTCAGAAGAAAAGCGTTGCTTACTTTTTCACCCCAAGGATATCGCTAAGGATCAAACAAGATCATCTCCTAATTACAGCCGTAGAGCCACGATCTATATCGTAAGCGGCAACTCCCCCAAGAGCAAGGACCAATCAGAGCCCCTTCTGGAGAAGGCGCGCACTCTGTATGCTCACAGCAGGAGAACGCCGAAAAGTCCAGACCGGCTCCACAATCGGCTGTGAATTTGAGCACTTTAAGGATTTGCACTTTAAGGATTTGCACACAGAGTTTCAACTGAAGTGAAACGGAAGATACGCATAAAGCACTTTGCAAGGGAATTTTAAGGTACCGTTCAGCTGCATATTTATACCGATGAACACTGATCTTTTAGAACATTTAGATCCGGTATTGACTTTTCAAATATACCTCTACAAAATAACCATTTGACACATCACAGATATTGTATGAAAAAATCTGTTCATATCAAGTACTTTACTGTGATATTTTATCATAAACTTTAGAAAACACTGTTATTATCGATACTTAGTACATGTGAAGAGATTATATTAGAACTTTTTATTTTGAACTATACATTGTATATCTTTTTGAGCTGTTTTCATTTTTATACTTGCCTCTATAGATATTTCCACAGATATTGTCACATATATTTTAATATATTTTTATTTGTCTTAAGGTTGGCCAACCTGAATATACCTATCACCTCTGGCACAGTGAGAATTACCTACGGTTTTTATATCAGTATTACAATTTTGACTGTTTTATTTATTTGTTTTTTATAGTACAGTAATAAACATACATTTTATTTCATTATTTGTTTCCTTTGGGTATTTCAGCCACACCTTGGCGCTGGTGTGTTATATCTTTTCTTGTGCACTATCTTTCGGGACCTTTTAGAGGACGTTCCTTTTAATCCACTAGTGTATACCCTCTTGTTCTAGTGCAGTCTATTATCACAACCTCTATACAGAAAACGTTATAGCTGCAACGTATCTCAAGGGGTAATTTAGGCCAGGAAGCAGGTCAGTACATTACAGCAAAGACTGTATCTCCCTCTTATCCCAGTGTATTAAGCTCTCTTTGTGAATTAATAGGGATAGCAGTGCTCCCAATCCCTTAGTATAGTGTGAAGGAAACTGAAATCCACTTACTGTCTGTCTCCAGTTCCTATAAGGCCTCCTGCGGCTGCCACGTGGGCATGACTCTGCTGACTGTCAGTAGGCCTCAGTCCCGGGCGCGCCTGTTGTGAGCTCAGAGTAAGCTGACCAGCGGAGGGGAGCGGTAAAATCAGCACCGGAGGTCCCGGTGAATGAGTGCGGGTAGCTGAGGGCTCAGAAATCAGGTATGTGAGGGTGTTGGTTGAAAGGAGACTGAGCTCTGGATCGCCAGGTATTGGTGTAGCTGTCACTCTCAGTTGGTTAGACAGGCTGCGCGTCGCGGGCGGGCACGGTGTTGCGGCTACGGGAGGAGAGAAAAAGTCAGCGACATGGGAGGTCTAAGAATGTTTTGCAGCTGATACTTCCGATGGCAGCCGGGTTGCCTCTTGCCGCAGATCTGGATAGAGCTAAGCAGATATGTCGTAGATCGTCACTGCGGATGTGTCAATGCGACACTCAATCAGGACAGTCCTTTCAATTTGTGAATCCGGAGGCTGAGGGATTCGTAGTGAGAGCAGGGGATATCAATAGAAAATAAAAAATAAAGAAAAAAATATATAATAAAAGTGTATAAAAGTTGTTTAAAAGGTGAATTATAGCACTTGGGTTGCAGAGCAGATTATAGATGCGACTGCTCAGTAACGTGGCTAGCTCCGCCCCCCCACAAAACATTTTTTAAACATAATAAATAAAGTAGACTGGAAAGAAAATTATATACTCGCAACATGCAATGTAAGCTCCCTCTACACTAGTATAGAACACACCAAAGGATTAGAAGCCACAGAAAGATACATAAAGGAGATGTGGATATGTCTAATATACAACATAGATTTATTTTAGACTGTATGTCTTTTATTCTACAAAATAACTACTTTAAATTTGATGGTAAATACTATCTACAAATGAGGGGAATAGCCATGGGCACGAGATTCGCACCCAGCTATGTGAACTTATTTGTTGGGAACTTTGAGGAAAATCTCTTGTCCACAACACCATGGGGTGCGAATCTCGTGCTCTATAAGCACTTTATAGATGACGTATTCATCATCTGGAGGGGAGACCAAGAACTACTTGACCAATTTATGGAAGATTTAAATAATAATGATTTAGGGCTCAGTTATACCCATGAATTTAGCAAAAACAATATTAGTTTCTTAGATATAGAGATTAAGATATTGGATAACAAAATCACCGCTACTACGTTTTTAAAAAAAGTAGACGCCAATAATTACATTGACTATAAGAGCTGTCACCATGAAAAATGGAAAATAAATATACCGAAAGGGCAATTCTCTAGAATCAGAAGGAACTGTACAGACATATCAGACTATGATAAACAATCACTAATCCTACAAAAAAGATTTGAGGAAAAAGGATATAATCCAATTAAAATAACAGATATAAAAAATAAGGTGAGGGAAATAGATAGAGAAGAATTATTACAGGAAAGTCATAAAGAAACAAAACGAGAGAGAGATAGGGACACATTCAATATCCCTTTCATAACAACCTTTTCTTCACAACATAAACAAATCCAAAGTATTATCAAAAAACATTGGCACCTAGCAAAAAGTGACCCACTGATTGGAAAAAGATTAAAACACCAACCAGATATAATTTTCAAAAAAGCAAGAAATTTAAAAATATACTTTCACCCAGTGAATATAAACTTAAATCAGCAAATAAACAATATAATTTGAGGGGTGAAAAAATAGCAGTTTTTTTTCCTTGCCACGACTGCAAGTCCTGTAAATTTAGCACTAAGACTTACAAAGTGAAATCCACAACTGCGAACAAGAGATTAAAAATTGGGGATGTAATTAGATGTACAGACAGTAACATAATATATTTATTACAGTGCTCATGTAAATTACAGTACTTAGGACAAGCGAGCAGAAGTCTCAAGGACAGAATTAGAGAGCACATCAGAAGCATTGAACTAGGTAAAGATAACACTAGATTATACACACATTTCAAAGAAAGTCATAAAGGGAACCCAAAAGAAATGACATACTGGGGGATTAAAAAAGTAAATACAGATGGGAGGGGTGGTAATATAGAAAATAAATTACTCCACTAAGAAGCAGACCTTATTTATACAATGGGCACGCTATTTCCTAAAGGACTCAATAGTGAATTAGATCTGAACTCAATAATTTGAAGATAATAACATGAACTCATGTCAAACAGATACACATGTACAATATATAATATACATAACATATATTAAAAACAACCAAAATACATAATAATCATCTAAGAAAAAAAGGGGTTATGTTGATACAGATAGAGAAGTATATATAGGCCAAGATCATTAGAAAATATGATATAAATTTAGAAATACCGTAATATGCAAGCACAACAGTTAGAACGATTAAGTTTGGTCAGTTAAAATAGACTGATATAATAGACAAAAAAAGTAAATAAGCAATATCTGCAAGAGCATCCAAGATTGAAAACACCAAGGTACTATCGCTTTAAGTGAGGAATGTTAAATACTGAAGCCGTCTGAGTATAGATTATGTTAAAGTATATGTCATATTCAAAAGAATCTATAAAGAGAAAGGAGTATTGGGACACATTATCTTAAGTATATTTGCAATAATAGAAATGTATCTAAATAAATGTGTTAAACGAAGAACCCATGAAACGAAAATAAAGAAAACGGAAAAAAGCAACTCATAAAGACTGGCAACGAAAAGGTTAATGTAAAGGCGGTAGGAAATAAAGCTTTAAAAGGCTGAAGATCAATCATTTCAGGTATCCTGAGAAAGGCTTACAGCCGAAACGCATAGAAACCTGAAAGAAAAATCAGCACTTGCACGCTGAGACTACAAGTAGAGAGATCATCCGGTAAAGACACAATACCTAAAGGGGACGCCACCCGCTATGGTTACCTTGCCTGTTGCAAAGATCTTTACAGGATTGAATATACTGACAAGAAGTCTGTAAGTTTACTTTCAAGCGAATATAAACCGTCTGAATCAGACCAGCATCAACCTGCACAGGGATTGAAGCAATTCTGTGCGGTCAATGGAGGATCAATAAAAGTCACTCCACCGGAACTATCCACCTACGAGGAGGAATTCAGCAAAACAGTGCACTGTTTACACAAAGAAAGAGAAGGAAGAAATAGCCAAAAAAATGTATGTAATTAAGATCTTAACACCACAAATCAGCTACTACAGACACACTGTGTTAAAACAAAGAACTTCCTATACCTTAGAAACTTATGGCTAGATTTAGAGTTTTGTCGGTAAAGACTATTTTAGGATTTATATTTATTTTACAGGCAACTTTGTATTTATTTTAACTAAGTACAATAGCTATTAAATAGTTAATAACTATTTAATAGCTACCTAGTTAAAATAAATACAAAATTACCTGTAAAATAAATCCTAACCTAAGTTACAAATACACCTAACACTACACTATCATTAAATTAATTAAATAAATGACATACAATTAGCTAAAATAAAATACAATAAAATAAACTATACTATAATACAAAAAAACAAACACTAAATTACAAAAAATAAAAAAGAATTACAAGCAGTTTAAACTAATTACACCTAATCTAAGCCCCCTAATAAAATAAAAAAGTCCCCCAAAATAAAAAATTCCCTACCCTATTCTAAAATACAAAAGTAATCAGCTCTTTTACCAGCCCTTAAAAGGGCTTTTTGCGGGGCATTGCCCCAAAGTAATCAGCTCTTTTACATGAAAAGAAAAATACAATACCCCCCCAACATTACAACCCACCACCCACACACCCCTACTCTAGCCCACCCAAACCCCCCTTAAATAAACCTATCGCTAACCCCCTGAAGATCATCCTACCTTGAGTCGTCTTCACCCAGCCGAGCCGAATTCTTCATCCAAGGTGCGCAGAGGAGGTCCTTGATCCGGTAGAAGTCTTCATCCAAGCGGCAAAGAAGAGGTCCTCCATCCGGGAGAAGTGTTCATCCAGGCGGCGTCTTCCAATCAGCCAATCGTATTGAACTCGCATTCTATTGGCTGATCGGAATAATCAGATTTTTCCTACCTCAGCCAATCGGAATTTGAGGGACGCCATCTTGGATGACGTCCCTTAAAGGAACTGTCATTCGTCGTTCAGTCATCGGTTGAAGAGGATGGCTCTGCGTCGGCTCCTTGGAAGATGGCTCCGCTCTGGATGGATGAAGATTGAAGACGCCGCCTGGATAAACACTTCTACCGGATGGAGGACCTCTTCTTTGCCGCTTGGATGAAGACTTCTACCGGATCAAGGACCTCCTCTGCGCACCTTGGATGAAAAATTTGGCTCGGCTGGGTGAAGACGACTCAAGGTAGGATGATCTTCACGGGGTTAGAGATAGGTTTATTTAAGGGGGCTTTGGGTGGGTTAGAGTAGGGGTGTGTGGGTGGTGGGTTGTAATGTTGGGGGGGTATTGTATTTTTCTTTTCAGGTAAAAGAGCTGATTACTTTGGGGCAATGCCCCACAAAAAGACCTTTTAAGAGCTGGTAAAAGAGCTGATTACTTTTGTATTTTAGAATAGGGTAGGGAATTTTTTATTTTGAGGGGCTTTTTTATTTTATTAGGGGGCTTAGATTAGGTGTAATTAGTTTAAACTACTTGTAATTCTTTTTTATTTTTTGTAATTTAGTGTTTGTTTTTTTTGTATTATAGTATAGTTTATTTTATTGTATTTTATTTTAGCTAATTGTATGTAATTTATTTAATTAATTTAATGATAGTGTAGTGTTAGGTGTACTTGTAACTTAGGTTAGGATTTATTTTACAGGTAATTTTGTATTTATTTTAACTAGGTAGCTATTAAATAGTTATTAACTATTTAATAGCTATTGTATCTAGTTAAAATAAATACAAAGTTGCCTGTAAAATAAATATAAATTCTAAAATAGCTAGAATGTAATTATTAGTTATATTGTAGCTATATTAGGGTTTATTTAGTATTTAGTTTTAAATAGGATTATTTTATTTAATTTTAGGAATATTATTTCGTTTAATTTAAATTATATTTATGTTAGGGGGGGTGTTAGGGTTAGGGTTAGAGTTAGGTTTAGGGGTTAATAAATTTATTATAGTAGCGGCGACGGTGCGGGCAGGAGATTAGGGGTTAATAATTGTAGGTAGGTGGCGGCGATGTTAGGGAGGGCAGATTAGGGGTTAATACTATTTATTATAGTGTTTTCGAGATGGGAGTGCGGCGGTTTAGGGGTTAATACATTTATTATAGTGGCGGCGAGGTCCGGTCAGCAGATTAAGGGTTAATAAGTGTAGGTAAGGTGGCGGCGACATTGGGGGGGCAGATTAGGGGTTAATAAATATAATATAGGGGTCGGCGATGTTAGGGGCAGCAGATTAGGGGTTTATAGGTATAATGTAGGTGGCGGCGGTGTCCGGTTGGCAGATTAGGGGTTAAAATATTTTATTATAGTGGCGGCGATGTGGGGGGGCCTCGGTTTAGGGGTACATAGGTAGTTTATGGGTGTTAGTGTACTTTAGAGCACAGTAGTTAAGAGCTTTATATTCCGGCGTTAGCCCATAAAGCTCTTAACTACTGACTTTTTTTGTCGGTAGAGGCTCTACCGCTCACTTATCCCAAGACTCCAAATACCGGCGTTAGGCAGATCCCATTGAAAAGATAAGATACGCAATTGGCGTAAGGGGATCTGCGGTAGCCTGGAATCGCGGTAGGGAAGTGAGCGTTAGACCCTTTCCTGTCTGACTCTAAATACTAGCGGGCAGCCAAAAGCAGCGTTAGGACCCCTTAACGCTGCTTTTGACAGCTAACGCCAAACTCTAAATCTAGCGGTTTAGCTGCAAATTCACAGGAAAAAACCCTATTCTGAATATGTGCCAGGTAGTGATGTCGCGAATTGTTCGCCTGCGAATAGTTCCCGATGAACATAGCTTGTTCGCGTTCGCAACGGCGGGCGAACATATGCGATGTTCGATCCGCCCCCTATTCGTCATCATTGAGTAAACTTTGACCCTGTATCTCACAGTCTGCAGATACATTCCAGCCAATCAGCAGCAGACCCTCACTCCCAGACCCTCCCAGCTCCTGGACAGCAGCCATTTTAGATTCATTCGGAAGCTGCATTCTTAGTGAGAGGAGGGACAGTGTAGCTGCTGCTGATTTAATAGGGAAATTGATAGCTAGGCTAGTGTATTCAGTGTCCACTACAGTCCTGAAGGACTCATCTGATCTCTGCTGTAAGGACAGCACCCCAAAAAGCCCTTTTTAGGGCTAGAACATCAGTCTGTTTTTTTTTCCCTGTGTAATCTAATTGCAGTTGCCTGCCTGCCAAGCCACTTGCCCAGTGCCACCACTCATATCTGGTGTAACAGTAGTGTAAATTTAAAAAAAAAAAACTTTTTTGACTGTGAAACATCAGTCTGCTACTGTAATCTAATTGCAGTTGCCTGCCTGCCAGCGTGTGTGCCAGGCTCACAGCGTATACTGTGTCTACTTGCCCAGTGCCACCACTCATATCTGGTGTAACAGTAGTGTAAATTAAAAAAAAAAATTTTTGACTGTGAAACATCAGTCTGCTTGTGTAATCTAATTGCAGTTGCCTGCCTGCCAGCGTGTGTGCCAGGCTCACTTGCCCAGTGCCACCACTCATATCTGTTGTAACAGTAGTGTAAATTTAAAAAAAAAACTTTTTTGACTGTGAAACATCAGTCTGCTAGTGTAATCTAATTGCAGTTGCCTGCTCACAGCGTATACTGTGCCCACTTGCCCAGTGCCACCACTCATATCTGGTGTAACAGTAGTGTAAATTAAAAAAAAAAAAAAAATTTGACTGTGAAACATCAGTCTGCTTGTGTAATCTAATTGCAGTTGTCTGCCTGCCAGCGTGTGTGCCAGCCTCACAGCGTATGCTGTGCCCACTTGCCCAGTGCCACCACTCATATCTGGTGTAACAGTAGTGTAAATTTAAAAAAAAAAACTTTTTTGACTGTAAAACATCAGTCTGCTTGTGTAATCTAATTGCAGTTGTCTGCTTGCCAGCGTGTGTGCCAGGCCCACTTGCCCAGTGCCACCACTCATTTCTGGTGTAACAGTAGTGTAAATTTAAAAAAAAAAAATTTTGACTGTGAAACATCAGTCTGCTTGTGTAATCTAATTGCAGTTGCCTGCCTGCCTGCCAGCGTGTGTGCCAGACCCACTTGCCCAGTGCCACCACTCATATCTGGTGTAACAGTAGTGTAAATTAAAAAAAAAAAAACTTTTTTGACTGTGAAACATCAGTCTGCTTGTGTAATCTAATTTCAGTTGCCTGCCTGCCAGCGTGTGTGCCAGGCTCACAGCGTATACTGTGCCCACTTGCCCAGTGCCACCACTCATATCTTGTTTTATAGTAGTGTAAGTGTACATTTAAAAAAAAAAAACTTTTTTGACTGTGAAACATCAGTCTGCTTTTTTGTGTCAGGCTCACAGAGTATACTGTGCCCACTTGCCCAGTGCCACCACTCATATCTTGTTTAATAGTAATGTAAGTGTACATTTAAAAAAAAAATGACAGGCAGAGGCAAGCCACCCCGCAGGTGCCGTCGTGGTGCTGTGATTCCCTTTGGCCCTAGAATAATGCCCAGTGTTCAGAGGACACGTACCATGAACTTGAAAAGTTCTGAGGACATAGTTGACTTTTTAACACAGGACACCCAATCTTCTATAGCTTCCACTCCGAACCTTGACGCACCATCCTCCTCCAGCTTATCTTCGGGCAACTCTCAAGTTACCACTCGCCCGCCTGCCGCCACCACCAACACTAGCACGACAGCCGATTCACTTGATCTGTCAGAGGAGTTATTTACACATCAGTTGGAAGAAATGAGTGATGTGCAACCATCATTGACAGAGGATGTAGATAACAGTGATATGTCTCAGTCAGGCAGCATTACAGACATGGACGTACGGTGTGATGATGATGATGTTGTACCCGCTGCTGCTTCCTTTGTTGATTTGTCAGATACAAGTGAAGCGGTTGATGATGACGATGTGTCCGTGGATGTCACGTGGGTGCCCGCTCGAAGAGAAGAAGAACAGGGGGAAAGTTCAGATGGGGAGACAGAGAGGAGGAGACGAGTTGGAAGCAGGGGGAGGTCGTCGCAAGGAGCTAGTGGCACAGTCAGACAGCATGGATCGGCACCCGGGGTCAGCCTGACAGCATGCCAATCAACGCATGCTGTTGCCACCACCAGAATGCCGTCATCGCAGAGCTCAGCAGTGTGGCATTTTTTGTGTGTGTCTGCCTCTGACAACAGCGATGCCATTTGCAACCTGTACCAAAAGAAACGTGGAAAGTCCAACACCCACCTACGTACAACTGCTTTGCGAAGGCACATGATCGCACATCACAAACGCCTATGGGATCAACACATGAGTACAAGCAGCACACAAACTCAAAGCCGCCATCCTCCTCCTGGTCCAGCATCTTCAGCCACATCAACCACTGCTGTCCTCCTTGCCCCCTCTCAACCATCCGCCACTCCGTCTCTCTTCCGGAGCATTTCCTGCTCATCTGCCCACAGTCAGGTGTCTGTCAAGGACATGTTTGAGCGTAAGAAGCCAATGTCACAAAGTCACCCCCTTGCCTGGCGTCTGACAGCTGGCTTGTCTGGACTCTTAGCCCGCCAGCTTTTACCATACAAGCTGGTGGAGTCTGAGGCGTTCAAAAATATTTTAGCTATTGGGACACCACAGTGGAAGGTACCCGGACGAAATTTCTTTGCACAAAAGGCAATCCCCAACCTGTACTCAATTGTGTGAAAGGAAGTAATGGCATGTCTGGCACACAGTGTTGGGGCAAGGGTCCATATAACCACTGATACCTGGTCTGCAAAGCATGGTCAGGGCAGGTATATCACCTACACTGCACATTGGGTAAACCTGCTGACGGCTGCCAAGCATGGAATGCGTGGCTCTGCAGAGGAGTTGGTGACACTGCCACGAGTTGCAGGCAGGCCTGCTGCCACCTCCTCTACTACTCCTACTCCATCCTCTTCCATAACCTCCACGGCTGAGTCCTCTTCTGCTGCTGCGTCTTGCTCCACATCAACAGCATCCCCCTAGCTCCCCAGGTACTATTCCACATCCCGGATACGGCAGTGTCACACCGTCTTGGGGTTGACTTGCCTGAAAGCAGAGAGTCACATCGGACCAGCACTCCTGTCCGCCCTGAACGCACAGGTGGATCAGTGGCTGACTCCGCACCAACTGGAGATCGGCAAAGTGGTTTCTGACAACGGAAGTAATTTGGTGGCGGCATTGAAATTGGGCAAGTTGACACATGTGCCGTGCATGGCACATGTGTGTAATCTGATCGTACAACGCTTTGTGCATAAGTACCCAGGCTTACAGAACATCCTGAAGCAGGCCAGGAAGGTGTGTGGCCATTTGAGGCGTTCCTACACGGCCATGGTGCACTTTTCAGATATCCAGCAGCGAAACAACATGCCAGTGAGGTGCTTGATTTGCGACAGCCTGACACGTTGGAATTCAACATTCCTAATGTTCGACCGCATGCTCCAACAAGAAAAAGCCGTTAACGAGTATTTGTATGACTGGGGTGCTAGGACAGCCTCTGGGGAGCTGGGAATTTTTTTGCCACGTTACTGGACGCTCATGCGCAATGCCTGTAGGCTCATGCGTCCTTTTGAGGAGGTGACAAACCTAGTCAGTCGCACCGAAGGCACCATCAGTGACATCATACCATTTGTTTTCTTCCTGGAGCGTGCCCTGCGAAGAGTGCTGGATCAGGCCGTAGATGAGTGTGAAGAGGAAGAGTTGTGGTCACCATCACCACCAGAAACAGCCTTATCAGCATCGCTTGCTGGACCAGCGGCAATGCTGGAAGAGGATTGTGAGGAAGAGGAGTCAGAGGAGGAATGTGGCTTTGAGGAGGAGGAGGAAGACCAACCACAACAGGCATCCCAGGGTGCTCGTTGTCACCTATCTGGTACCCGTGGTGTTGTACGTGGCTGGGGGGAAGAAGATACCTTCAGTGAGATCACCGAGGACGAGGAACGGGACATGAGTAGCTCGGCATCCAACCTGGTGCAAATGGGGTCTTTCATGCTGTCTTGCCTGTTGAGGGACCCTCGTATAAAAAAGCGGAAGGAGAACGACCTGTACTGGGTGTCCACGCTACTAGATCCCGGTATAAGCATAAAGTACCTGAAATGTTACCGAATTACCGCAAGTCGGAAAGGATGCAGCAGTTCCAAAATAAATTAAAAAGTATGCTTTACACAGCGTATAAGGGTGATGTCACAGCACAACGGGAATCTAACAGGGGAAGAGGTGAAAGTAATCCTCCGACTCCAACAACCACGCCGGCAAGGACAGGACGCTTTACAGACGTGTTGTTGATGGAGGACATGCAGAGCTTTTTAAGTCCTATGCATCGCCACAGCCCTTCGGGGTCCACCCTCAGAGAATGACTCGACAGACAGGTAGCAGACTACCTCGCCTTAACTGCAGATCTCGACACTCTGAGGAGCGATGAATCCCTTGACTACTGGGTGTGCAGGCTTGACCTGTGGCCTGAACTATCCCAATTTGCGATAGAACTTCTGGCCTGCCCCGCTTCAAGTGTCCTGTCAGAAAGGTCCTTCAGTGCAGCAGGTGGTATTGTCACTGAGAAGAGAAGTCGCCTAGGTCAAAAAAGTCTAGATTACCTCACCTTTATTAAGATGAATGAGGGATGGATCCTGAAGGGACTGAGATTGGGTGATACATTCAAGTAAAAAAGGCCTGATGAGATGAGCTGCAACAATACCTAATTTTTCAGGCATGTGTACATGCAAAATTTTTCTGGCCTCTGGTGCTGCACTGTGGCTTCAAAAACCAAACCAAAAAAAAGGAACGTAACAGGGATTAAACTGATAGGAATAGTACTACTTAACACACCACTCCTATCTGGTGGCACAGTAGATTGCACGCGCAGTGCCCCAAATTTGAAGTAGGAGGACCGACCAAGCATCTTTTTCCATCTCCCGGTTCCTAAAATCCATGCCATATACACATCCCCTGATAGGGGACGTAACAGGGATTAAACTGATCAGAATAGTACTACTTAACACACCACTCATATCTGGTGGCACAGTAGATTGCACGCAGTGCTCTGACAAAATGCAGAAGGACATTTGGCAGACGGACATTTGGCCAACAGACAGAAAGCTAAAGAATGTTCCGATTTCGGCCGAGGGCAGATACGTTCCAGAGTGCTCTGTTCTAATCAGAGCCTTGGGCACCGCAACTGCCTCTGGGAACCTTACCATGGGTCCCAGTCCGCACGTCTTGTAATTCTCTGTCTGGGAAATTATCTATCAAATCTATCTATTTATCGATCAAATCTATCTATCTATCATATCTATCAAATGTATCTATTGCATCTATTGATCTATCTATCTAATCTATGTATCTATCTATCTATCAAATCTATCTATCTCGTGGCCGGACTGTTATCTGACAGCCACTTGTGTTTCGGCCATGCCATATACATATCCATGCCATATACACGTCCCCTGATAGTTGACGTAACAGGGATTAAACTGATCAGAATAGTGCTACTTAACACACCACTCATATCTGGTGGCACATTAGATTACACACGCAGTGCCCCAAAATTTGAAGTAGGAGGACCGACCAAGCATCTTTTTCCATCTCCCGGTTCCTAAAATCCATGCCATATACACGACGTCCCCTGATAGGGGACGTAACAGGGATTAAACTGATCAGAATAGTACTACTTAACACACCACTCATATCTGGTGGCACAGTAGATTGCACGCAGTGCTCTGACAAAATGCAGAAGGACATTAGGCTGACGGACATTTGACAGACGGACATTTGGCCGACAGACAGAAAGCTAAAGAATGTTCCGATTTCGGCCGAGGGAAGATACGTTCCAGAGTGCTCTGTTCTAATCAGAGCCTCGGGCGCCGCAACGGCCTCTGGGAACCTTACCATGGGTCCCATCCGCATGTCTTGTAATTCTCTGTTTGGAAATTATCTATCTATCAAATCTATCTATTTATCTATCAAATCTATCTATCGTATCTATCAAATGTTTCTATTGCATCTATTGATCTATCTATGTATCTATCTATCAATCAAATCTATCTATCTCGTGGCCGGACTGTTATCTGACAGCCACTTGTGTTTCGGCCATGCCATATACATATCCATGCCATATACACGTCCCCTGATAGGGGACGTAACAGGGATTAAACTGATCAGAATAGTACTACTTAACACACCACTCATATCTGGTGGCACATTAGATTGCACGCGCAGTGACCCAAAATTTGAAGTAGGAGGACTGACCAAGCATCTTTTTTCATCTCCCGGTTCCTAAAATCCATGCCATATACACGTCCCCTGATAGGGGACGTAACAGGGATTACACTGATAGGAATAGTACTACTTAACACACCTTATAATAACGCAGAGAGAGGAGCCTGAAGAAGAGGAGTCAGAGGAGGAAGGTGGCTTTGAGGAGGTGGAAGACCAAACACAGCAGGCGTCCCAGGGGGCTTGTTGTCACCTTTCGGGGACCCTTGGTGTTGTACGTGGCTGGGTGGAGAAAGAGACCTTCAATGACATCAGTGAGGACAAGGAACGGGACATGGCTAGCTTGGTATCCAACCTTGTGCAAATGGGGAGTTTGCGGTTGTGCAAATGGACTGTTTGCGGTTGTTTGCGGTGCGTTAAAGGGACAGTCTAGGCCAAAATAAACTTTCATGATTCAGATATAGCATGCAATTTTAAACAATTTTCCTATTTACTTTTATCACCAATTTTGCTTTGTTCTCTTGGTATTCTTAGTTGAAAGCTTAACCTAGGAGGTTCATATGCTAATTTCTTAGACCTTGAAGCCCACCTCTTTCAGATTGCATTTTAACAGTTTTTCACCACTAGAGGGTGTTAGTTCACGTATTTCATATAGATAACACTGTGCTCGTGCACGAGACGTTATCTGGGAGCAGGCACTGATTGGCTAGACTGCAAGTCTGTCAAAAGAACTGAAAAAAGGGGCAGTTTGCAGAGGCTTAGATACAAGATAATCACAGAGGTTAAAAGTATATTATTATAAATGGGTTAGTTATGCAAAACTGTGAAATAGGTAATAAAGGGATTATCTATCTTTTAAAACAATAAAAATTCTGGTGTAGACTGTCCCTTTAAACAGGGAGTTTGATCTGTCACTGTGAATCGGGCGTAACCCTTACACTACCTGATCGATACAATATCATACCTGATGTTTTAAAGCACGTTATTCCAAACAATTTAGGAATGTTAGGTGATGTATGCCCTTTATGGCTTAAAAACAGACTCTGCATCAACTATGTAATTTTCCATGGGAGTTTTGCCATGGATCCCCCTCCGGCATGCCACAGTCCAGGTGTTAGTCCCCTTGAAACAACTTTTCCATCACTATTGTGGCCAGAAAGAGTCCCTATGAGTTTTAAAATTCGCCTGCCTATTGAAGTCTATGGCGGTTCGCCCGTTCGCGAACAGTTGTGGAAGTTCGCGTCCGCTGTTCACAAACGCAAAATTTTAGGTTCGCGACATCACTAGTGCCAGGAGAGTTACATTTAAACTAGCTATCTATTAATACAAGGGTGTTGTACTACCCATTAGAAAAATAAGAGCATTGAAATACAGAACTATAATTGCAAATCTGTCAAATATTGTGAAATATGTATGTACATTGTATCACATTCACCATTCTATCTAGTGGAAAAGGATAAGCCAAGTATCAGAATTATTTGTATCCTATTTGAATTTTAGTGTAACCTGCCTAATCAAATAGACACCAGTGTCATTATAGTATTTTAGAATTAGAAACAAGATGCGTTTTTATTGATGTTTTATTTGATGTTCTAACGAATGATTTTTTTAAAAAGTCAAGCAAAATAAATTCTTTATATAAACAATTTGAGTTTTAAAGGTTCATAAACGTCTAAGGAGAATTAATGGGAAATGAGAAAATATTAGATTAAAAATACAGATATACATCCACACATATTCACATATACATATATATACATATATGTGCACATACATCTTTATATACATATTATATTTACTGGCACCACTGGAATCAGCATTTTTTGTGCCACCTTATTTTTGTATTTACTGCCCTGATTACCCTGGACAGCCTGGACTCTGCATTGGGGACTGCTTCAAGCGGTATTACACACTAGTACATTTTTAAATTTTCTTCATAAATGGAAAGAGTCCACAGCTGCATTCATTACTTTTGGGAATTGAGAAACTGGCCGCCAGGATGAGGCAAAGACACCCCAGCCAAAGGCTTTAGTACCTCCCCCACTTCCCTCATCCCCCAGTCATTCTTTGCCTTTCGTCCCAGGAGGCCGGCAGAGAAGTGTCAGAAGTTTTCGATAGTCTCTTATGGAGGGTAGTACTCTTTGGCATGGGACTGGAGTTTTAAGTAGTCCTGTCAGCCTCTCAGGGAGAGCATGGGTGAAAGCTAGAGTCCTGAGATGCAGGGAAAGTCTTTCTGCGAAACCATCCCGACATATTAACAGCTCCACAAGCAATCAGTATTGATGAGTTTTGCTGCCTGCTTTTTTTCTCTCAAGTCCATGGCAGAAGCGACGCTACCATCTGTCACACTTGAAGGGCCGTGTTCCTGTTCCACGGCGTAGCTTCGGGTAAGATCAATTCATTTTACTTTCATCATGGATGTATTGTAATTACAACTGTTTATCTGAGAGGGGCTATAACCTTTCGGGGATAACTTTAACATAGGATCTCAGTGAGGCTCCTTTTTGTATCTAGGAAGCAAGGGTTAATAGCTCCTGGGGGGGGGGTTATTAAACAGGGGGGTTTATAATCATGTTTGTTATGTGATTCTGTCTCCTACTGTGTAGTGTTGCTTCGGCTCATGGCTATTTTGGAACATAACGGCCTATGTCTAGTGATGCAGCCTTTACGGTCGGGCGTGCTTTTGCATGGACTGCACGGTTTACCTTGTGACCGGGCATGGCCACATTTTGGCTTTCCATTTCCGCATTATTGACCTTGTAGCGACGGAGAAATCCTGGTCCGCTGGTTTCTGGTTCCCTGGAGGTGTAAGGTGCCGTTTAGATTTTTCTTATTGGTCCATTTTTTTTTCAATATCTTGAGAAGAATATGAATTGGCCCGGGTGATACATGCCCATTAGTTATGTTCTGAATGCTGTTTTACAGTGCTCTGTTCCTCGGGATCGGGAATCAGGTGCTCACAGCCATCTGCCTCTGGGGATTCTATTTCCCATGAGGCGAGTTCCCTACCACCAACTCCTACTACGCATGGAGGTAACCCAAACTCTACTTATCCTTAAATGGAGTGTGGCCTGTTCCCAACGGAGATTATGACATGGTTCCGCATGGCCATATCTGTGGCGTTGGCGCACCTCCCGGGAGCATACTTATGATATTGTCCGTGTTCCGTAAACCGGGGCTCGTCAGGCTTGGGATCGCCTTGTCCAGTTCAGCCCACCGGGGGGAGCGACTGCCCCTGAAGCCTCAGGGGGTCAACCTTCGGGGCCGGTGTTTTCTTTTGTCCCGGCGGAGGTATGTTGCGCCTTTCGTTATAGACTGGCGTGCCTTTCATGTTCTACTGAGGCACGTTTTGGCATTGCTGGAGGATCCCACTCTTAATGGGTCTGGGGATTCTCTGTCTTAATCTTCGACTGGTTGCTTGCATAGACATAAGGGGATGAAGTAATTTTCTTATAGTCTTTGTTATTTGTGTATCCTTTTCCAGTTCTGAGCTTGGAAGTTTCGGACCCCTGTTGGGCTGGTCCTGCGGGTCTGTCTGTTCTTCCTGGGCGATAACCTATGGGTTGCCTTATCCTTTTTATTTGGACTAAAGCTCATGTTGTTCCTTCGGGAACTTTCTTCTCTGGAATTAATACTTGCGATTTTGTGGTTGCACTGTTTACTTTTACAAGAGCTTTATTCCTCCATCTCAGGGGAGACTCTATGTGGCCTTGACAGTGCTGGGGCCCTTGGTTTCAGGCTGGTCCTGACTGGGTACAAATCCTTCTGTCTTTGAGGCCTAGTTCAGACACGTGGCGCCTTTTTATGTCCGGCTGGTCCGGTGAGGGCGCCTAGTGATCACAATATGATTTGTGTTGTTTTACAAGCTTTAACTAGCATCCTGAGAGGACTTGATGGTCCGTGGTTGCTTAGGGGCATGGGGGATTGGTCAGTCCTTATTCGCCTTTGAATCTAGTGGGCCGGGACTCTGTTGAGATCCGCAGCAACATGCTCAGTCTTTTCCAATTTTTCCAGGAACTAGAGTGTTCCTTTCCGTTGTGGGTTGGATGCTTGGAGGATTTAGGTCCTTCATACCGCTGTTCTTACGGTTTTTCCTTTCATGGTCTCTTTGGAAGTGTCCTTTTAGGACTTGTTAATTTTAGAGGTTCTCTTCCTTTGGGTCAAGACTTTGTAGACTTTGTCCATTTTTTCTGGTGGCATGGGCCTCTTAATTAGGAGGTGAAGGCCCCTATGAGGCCTTTTTCAAGACATGATGTCTTGAAAAAGGCCTCATAGGGGCTGAAACACGTCGATACTGGGTAAGCAAAATTCTAATTACTGTTATTTTATTTATATGGAATACACTATGTTATATTTCTGTTTATAGGACACCACATCAATAGGACCAACACTGGGATACTACACTAAATAGGATTCAAGGACACTATCACTATTAGGATTATAACCTTTGGAGGATTTGTTTTATTGTTTTGTCTCACTGTTTCCCTCACCTTTGGATAACACACTCTTTTTTAACTTTTACAACTTTTTTGATTTTTTTCACATTATTATATTTTTAAAACATTTTGCATTTTATATATATATATATATATATATATATATATATATATGGCCACATATTTTTTTATTTTTTTATTTTTTTTTAATTTTTATTAATTTTTATTATTTTTCAAATTTTTTCAACATTTTTCAACATTTTTATTAACGTTCACACATATTTTTCACTTTTTCATCACATCAGTTTTGGTTTTTTCATCGTCTGCATCAAAAAACTTTTGGAGTTCAAGTTTTTGTGACTGTGTTCAATTTTTTGTGACTGTGTGACTCTTTAAGTATATTCAGGATTATACCCATTGGACACCTTTCTGACATTTTTTAGGAATTTTTTATGAGCCTTACTAGATCCGGATCTTTTACTTATTGTATTGTGTTTGTTTTATATATATATATTTTTTTATGTCATTATTCTGTAATAAATCAAGATTTTATTCCCTACTTTGGGTGATTTTATGTGATTTTATAACTTTAATGCTCAATTAAGATTTTTTATTCTGTGGCCTTGCTAAGCCCGTCCTAACCCAGCCTTTCAGGTGTTTTATACTTATCTTCAACTATCTGACAGTCCATTTGAGGCCAGCTAGGAGGCCTCACGTATAAAGCATAAGGGTTCTCACCTGTGGCGCTTTTCTATTTATTCAATTTATTTCCCAAAAGTAATGACTGCAGCTGTGGACTCTTTCCATTTATGAAGAAAAACTTAATTATACTTACCTGATAATTTTCTTTAGATGGAAAAAGTCCACAGCTCCCCGCCCGTAATTTTTCTATAGGGTGTCTGTTATTTTTGTTCTTCTGGCACCTTTTTACCCTGATATTTCTTCTACTGTTCCTTGTTCCCTCTGCAGAATGACTGGGGGATGAGGGAAGTGGGGGAGGTATTTAAGCCTTTAGCTGGGGTGTCTTTGCCTCCTCCTGGTGGCCAGGTTCTGAATTCCCAAAAGTAATGAATGCAGCAGTGGATTCTTTCCATCTGAAGAAAAGAAAATTATCAGGTAAGCATAATTTAAGGTTTTTTTTTTATATTTTCTTATGTGTTTTTTGTTGTTTTTTTTTTTTGGGGGGGGGGGTTGGTTACGTTTACTGTACCTAAGGTTTTTTTTTATTTTTACTTTAACTGTGCTAGATTTTTACATTTCACTGTTCTATTTTTTTTATAAGTTCTAAAATCGGTGTTGTATTTTACCAAAACCCCTGTCAAACCTATGCATGGGGGGGAATGGGTGTACTCAGGAGGTCTTGCAGAAAACAACCTTACAACAAGCTCTCCTAAATCATAGTCAAAAAGCAATGTGTGTGTAAAAATGAAAATTGAAAAATTACCACCATACACTACAATTTATTTGGCTAAGACGGTTGCATCAAAGGCATCAAAGCACTCCCATATACAATAACCTGGGGTGTCAATGTTTCAAATACACTTTCATGGCAATAAATAAAACTGGGGTATGCAGTAAGCCCCAAACTAAAGATAGACCTATCAGAAGAAATACTCTCACTTTCAACTCAAATTACAAGTCATACAATTGTAACTGAACCTTCCCAAAATCCTGGCAAACCTATGCATGGGGGCATAGGTGAACTCAGGAGGTCTTGCAGAAAACAACCTGGAGTGTTTTCTTGCAATAACTTAAAACAAGCTCTCCTAAATCATAGTAAAAAAGCAATGTGTGTGTAAAAATGAAAATTGAAAAATTACCACCATACACTTTGTCCATTTTTTTGTGGCTAAAACAGTTGCATCAAAGGTGTCAAAACACTCCATATACAATACATTTGGGTGTCAACTTTTTTCAAATATATGCACATTCATGGCAAGCAAATAAATTAGGGTATGTAAAAAGACCCCCAAAAAGACGATAGGCAAAGCAGATATGTTAAATGTGAAAAACAAACACAAACACATGTCAGAGGTTTGGCATTGCACCCCCCAAACAAGCCAACAAACCTATGCATAGGTGGTATCGCTGTACTCAGGAGATGTTGCAGAACACATATTTGGGTCAGTAACACATAACAGAAACTGATAATCCATGCCTAAATTGCAATGTGTGTGAAAAATAACACAAAAAAATGACTACCCAAAAGTTTGACATAGATTGGTGGTTGAATTAGTGCATGGAAAGTATTAAAATACCAGCATTTCAAATAACCTAGGGTGTCTACTTTTCAAAAATATATGGTTTGATGGGGGTAAATTACAATGGACGGCTTCAGATATGTCCCAAATAGGACATGGGTGCATGATGACAGATGTAAAAATTCCAAGTTGGAAAACTGGAATGCTCACCCTAAAAATAAGGCCTTTTAGCCCCCTGAGAACCCGACAAACCTATACATGGGTAGTACTCAGGGGATGTTGAACACATATTGAGGTGTTTTTTGGCAGTAACACATAACTGGTACCGAGAATGCATACCTAAATACGTGTGTGAAAAATAACACACAAAAATGACTACCCAAAAGTTTGACAAGGACTTGTGGTTGAATTAGTGCATGGAAAGTGTTAAAATACCAGCATTTCAAATACCTTAGGGTGTCTACTTTTCAAAAAACATGATGGGGGTAAAATACATTGGCCGGCTTCAGAAATGTCCCAAATAGGACATTGGTGCATGATGACAGATGTGAAAATTCCAAGTTGGGAAAACTGGAATGCGCCCCCTAAAAATAAGGCCTTTTAGCCCCCAGAGAACCCAACGTGGCATCACTGTACTCAGGAGATGTTGCTGAACACATTGGGGTGTTATTTGGCAGTAACCCTTAACATTCTCAGTAAATGTATTCTTAAATTTCTATTTTGTCAAAAAATCACCATTTTTTTTTAAATTTGGCATAGATTCATGGTAAAATGATTGCATGAAAAGAGTTAAAATACCTCAAGTTTAATACCTTAGGTTGTCGTCTTTTAAAAAATATATACATGTGAAGGGTTATTCAGGAATTCCTGACAGATATCAGTGTTACAATGTAACTATAGCTAATTTTGAAAAAAAAAAAAAAATGGTTTGGAAATAAAGTGCTACTTGTGTTTTGTCAGGGTATCTGTGAGTAGCATTAAATAAACTACAGATGCATCATAAAATCTAATATTTCATTTTTAGCTACAACCTAATTTGATGTGAATTGGACTCATAATAAACCAGCCCTAACCCCCTGATTACAATACTTGAGCTAGGAACAAATGCTCATCACTCCACAAGAGGTCATAACAGGGGACGTGATAATCAACCAAGCCAGCATACATCATGGGATGTTTGGAGACGACATTCTGTACATAAAGTCAGATAAGAAAACAGAAATTCTAGAATACAGTAATTAGCACAGACCTGTTAATTGCCCCTAAACCTCAGATAAACATCTGTGCTGGCTAACAGAGACATATGTTTTGCATTGTAACTGAAATTCATTTTTAAAAGTACAACTTGTATGGTTTTCAATCTTGTATAAAAATGTATAATGGTTGTGTGTGGAGAGTGAGGGCGCTAAATACAGCTAAAGGAATCTAAATTAAAAAAAAAAAGTATATTTTGTACAAAAGATGTGTAAGGTTCTTTCCTACATGAATTTCATGAGAATATTTTAAAATGCAAAGTGCATTTGTTGCAAATATGGAATTAAAATTTAAAAAAAAAAATTTTGTGCAAAAAGTGTGTAAGGTGCGAATATTTCCTACGGTAGTTCCAAGAGAATATTTTTAAAGTGCATTCGTGGCAAATATGGTATTGAAATATCTAATGAGTATATTTTACACGAGATATATTTCAAAAAAAGAATTTGTTGCTGAAAGTGTTTTTTTAAAAATTATAGTGTGCAATGTGTCATCATCAAATTAATAGTTTTAGAGATATTTAATAGTGTTGAAATAAGATTAGTGGGTGATAGCATATATTGGTTCTTTTAAATGAAACAAGTTTTGTGAATATTCACATAAAAATCTAAGTTGTTGGCAATATAAAAACTAATTTTATATAACCAATCCTTTATAAAAGATTAAAAATTATGAGAGTTAAGCTGGAATGTATGTAAAAAATATTGATACAATTTATCAGAATCTCAAAGAAGAGTTTAAAACACAGTCTGTATGAGTCAACGATAAATTCAAACGTTGCATATGAGTTACGGGACGTCTCCCCAGAAAAGTTATAAACAAAAATTACTGACAAATGTGCCGATATTATTATCAGAAGTTTGTATCTCAATTACACATTATTTTGTGCACATATTTATACAATAATTACAACACACAGTCCCCAGTATTGGATATATTGTATTGTATCAATATTTTTTACATACATTCCAGCTTAACTCTCATAATTTGTAATCTTTTATATAGGACTGGTTATATAAAACCTAGTTTTTTATGTGAATATTCACAAAACTTGTTTCATTTATAAGAACCAATACAAGCTATCACCCACTAATCTTATTTCAACACTATTAAATATTTCTAAGACTATTAATTTTATGATGACACATTGCACACTATAATTTTAAAAAAAACACTTTCAGCAACAAATAATTTTTTGAAATATATCTCGTGTAAAATATGCTCATTACATATTTCAATACCATATTTGCCACAAATGCACTTTGCACTTTAAAAATATTCTCTTGGAACTACCGTAGGAAAGCACCTTACACCTTTATGCACAATTTTTTTTTTTAATTTTAATTCCATATTTACAACAAATGCACTTTGCACTTTAAAATATTCTCATGAAATTCACGTAGGAAAGCACCTTACACATCTTTTGTACAAAATACACTTTTTTATTTTTTATTTAGATTCCTTTAGCTGTATTTAGCGCCCTCACTCTCCACACACAACCAATTACAACATTTGAAAAGATAGAAGAATCTTTTCCCTTAGTGAGGTGTTTGGAATCCTTGTACCTCCAGCGCTCTACTCACCCAGACTCAAACCACATAAAAATATATAATCCCTTGAATCTGAGAAATGCATTTCAGGTTTGTAATAAATTTAATGGATAACATGGGGTTGATCCGATAAAAATAGTTGCCCGCAAAAGCTGGTGACGCCAATATTTGCGCTGGTTTGGTATCACATATACGGCGTAACCTAGAAGTTACGCGCGTATATTTCTGCCGTCGCCCGTAGTTTTTTGGGCCATAGGCAGGTATACCAAACCAGCGCAGTTTGGTATCCAATATACAGCGTAAGGACTTACGTGGCGAAAATGGAGAAATCTTACTCCATTTTCACCTCGCCACAAAAAGCAGCCGTAAGAAGCCTTACGCTGACTATTGGAGCCCCGTAACTCCCTAAACTAGCTGCTAAATAAACCTAACACCTAACGCATGCGCAATGTCTATCTAGCTGTCAACCGCGATCTGCTAAATAAAACCTAACACCTAACGCATGCGCAATGTCTATCTACCTGTCAACCGCGATCCCCCGCCCCAATACCTAATAAAGTATTTAACCCCTAAACCGCCGCCATCTACATAAACTAACCCCCTACTGTGAGCCCCTAAAACCGCCACCATCTAACTGATCTATCCCCTAATGTGAGCCCCTAAAACCGCCACCATCTACCTGATCTATCCCCTAATCTGACCCCTTACACCGCCGCCAGCTATATTAATATTATTAACCCCTAATCTAATATCCATAAAGTAATAAGCTCTATTACCAGCCCTTAAAAGGGCCTTTTGCGGGGCTTTGCCCCAAAGTTAACAGCTCTTTTGCCCTATAACCTGCCCTCCCTACACCGCCGCCACCTATATTAATGGTATTAAACCCTAATGTAAGCCCCTTACACCGCCGCCATCTATATTAAAATTATTAACCCCTAATTTAATCTACCTACCCCGCCGCCAGCTATATTATCTATATTAACCCTAAGTATATTATAGTTAATATAGTTATTACATTATATATATTAACTATATTAACCCTAATTATATTAGGGTTAATATAGTTAATATAGTTACTATAGTATTTATATTAACTATATTAACTCTATCTAACCCTAACACCCCTAACTAAATTCTTATTAAATAAATCTAATTTATATTATAAACTAAAATATTCCTATTTAAATCTAAATACTTACCTATAAAATAAACCCTAAGATAGCTACAATATAATTAATAATTAAATTGTAGCTATGTTAGGGTTTATATTTATTTTACAGGTAAATTGTTAATTATTTTAACTAGGTATAATAGCTATTAAATAGTTATTAACTATTTAATAGCTACCTAGTTAAAATAATTACCCAATTACCTGTAAAATAAATCCTAACCTAAGTTACAAATACACCTACACTATCAATAAATTAAATAAACTACAAATATCTATCTAAAAATACAATTAAATAAACTAAACTAAATTACCAAAAAAAACAAACACTAAATTACAAAAAATAAAAAAAGATTACAAGATTTTTAAGCTAATTACACCTATTCTAAGCCCCCTAATAAAATAATAAAGCCCCCCAAAATAAAATAAATTCCCTACCCTATTCTAAATTTAAAAAAAGTTCAAAGCTCTTTTACCTTACCAGCCCTTAAAAGGGCCTTTTGTGGGGGCATGCCCCAAAGAAAACTGCTCTTTTGCCTGAAAAAAAAAACACAATACCACCCCCCAACATTACAACCCACCACCCACATACCCCTAATCTAACCCAAACCCCCCTTAAATAAACCTAACACTACCCCCCTAAAGATCTCCCTACCTTGTCTTCACCACACCGGGCCGAACTCCTCATCCGATCCGGGCGATGTCTTTATCCAAGCGGCAGCAAAGTCTTCTTCCATCCGGCAGCATCTTCCATCAAACGGCATCTTCAATCTTCATTCGTCGCTCCTCCGACGTGGAGCATCCATCCCGGCCGACGACTGAATGACGAATGAGGTACCTTTAAATGACGTCATCCAAGATGGCGTCCGTCGAATTCCGATTGGCTGATAGGATTCTATCAGCCAATCAGAATTAAGGTAGAAAAATCTGATTGGCTGATTGAATCAGCCAATCAGATTCAAGTTCAATCCGATTTTTTTCTACCTTAATTCCGATTGGCTGATAGAATCCTATCAGCCAATCGGAATTCGACGGACGCCATCTTGGATGACGTCATTTAACGGTACCTCATTCGTCGTTCAGTCGTCGGCCGGGATGGATGCTCTGCGTCGGAGGAGCGACGAATGAAGATTGAAGATGCCGTTTGATGGAAGATGCTGCCGGATGGAAGAAGACTTTGCAGCCGCTTGGATAAAGACATCGCCCGGATCGGATGAGGAGTTCGGCCCGGTGTGGTGAAGACAAGGTAGGGAGATCTTCAGGGGGGTAGTGTTAGGTTTATTTAAGGGGGGTTTGGGTTAGATTAGGGGTATGTGGGTGGTGGGTTGTAATGTTGGGGGGTGGTATTGTGTTTTTTTTTTCAGGCAAAAGAGCAGTTTTCTTTGGGGCATGCCCCCACAAAAGGCCCTTTTAAGGGCTGGTAAGGTAAAAGAGCTTTGAACTTTTTTTAATTTAGAATAGGGTAGGGAATTTTTTTTATTTTGGGGGGCTTTATTATTTTATTAGGGGGCTTAGAATAGGTGTAATTAGCTTAAAAATCTTGTAATCTTTTTTTTATTTTTTGTAATTTAGTGTTTTGTTTTTTTTGTAATTTAGTTTAGTTTATTTAATTGTATTTTTAGATAGATATTTGTAGTTTATTTAATTTATTGATAGTGTAGGTGTATTTGTAACTTAGGTTAGGATTTATTTTACAGGTAATTGGGTAATTATTTTAACTAGGTAGCTATTAAATAGTTAATAACTATTTAATAGCTATTATACCTAGTTAAAATAATTAACAATTTACCTGTAAAATAAATATAAACCCTAACATAGCTACAATTTAATTATTTTATAGGTAAGTATTTAGATTTAAATAGGAATATTTTAATTAATAATATTAATATTAGATTTATTTTAATAAAAGTTTAGTTAGGATGTTAGAGTTAGATAGGGTTATTATACTTAATATATATATATATATATATATATATATATATATAATATAATAACTATATTAACCCTAATATAATTAGGGTTAATATAGTTAATATATATAATATAATAACTATATTAACTATATTAACCCTAATATAATTAGGGTTAATATAGTTAATATAGCTGGTGGCGGTGTAGGGGGATTAGATTAGGGGTTAATACATTTATTATAGGTGGCCGCAGTGTAGGGGGATGTAGATTGTAGGCAAAAGAGCAGTTTACTTTGTGACAAAGCCCCACCAAAAGCCCTTTTAAGGGCTGGCAAAAGAGCTGAATTCTTTGGGGCATGCCCCGCAAAAAGCCATTTTAAGGGCTTGCAAAAGAGCTGTTACTTTGGGGCAATGCCACGCAAAAAGCCCTTTTCAGGGCTATTTGTAGGGTTAGACTTAGGTTTAGTGGTAGGGATAGTTTAGTATTTTAGGGGTTAAATAATTTAATATAGATGGCGGCGGGGTAGGGGGATTAGATTAGGGGTTAATAATTTTAAAATAGATAGCGGCGGGGTAGGGGCTCACTTTAGGTGGTAGGTAAGGTAGATGGCGGCAGTGTTAGGGGCTTACTTTAGGGGGTTATAGATTTAATATAGCTGGTGGCGGTTTAGGGGTTAATAACTTTATTAGGTTGCGGCGGGGTTTGGGAGCAGCGGTTTAGGGGTTAATACATATTTTATTGTTAGGCTAGTGAGGGGGGATAGCGGATAGAGGGTTAGACGTGTCGGGCTATGTTAGGGAGGCGTGTTAGACGTGTCAGGCTATGTTAGGGAGGCGTGATAGACAGTGCGGGTGATTTCATACTTTAGTCAGGTTTTGTAGGCGCCGGCAGTTTCTAACGTGGCGCAAGTCACTGGCGACGCCAGAAATTTGTACTTGCTCAGATTTCTGGACATCGCTGGTTTATCCGACTTATGGCACGTTAGCATCTGACGGCGCCGTATATGGGATAGCTCGAGATGCGAGCTGAAACTGCGGGCGATGCGGGTTCCCTCGCTTGCGCCGCAAACTACGCCGTATATCGGATCGCGCCCCTAATTCTTATATTTTTCAGGCATCTAATAAGTGCATATATAATTGGTGTTTTAAATAATATCATATGTTTTATTCACTCAGCAAGAGATATACAAATATGAAATATGTATATGGGATAGTAATAAATATGAAACCACATCTGATTGCTGATCTCAAGGTATGTATGTGATACTAAGATGATAACTGAGATATTAATTAGATCCATGATAAAAGTATTAAAATCCTTTAAAATACCCATATATTTTAAATGTATAATAATTACTTTGTATTATGAGAAATATATCATATCTAGTCTTGAAATGCTCAGGATGAGTGGTATGACATGGTCCAGTACACATGCAACATGCGACTTATTAATACTAGAAAATATAATATATTGTAAAAATATGTATGAATCTATATTAAACTGTAGCAGCATTGATGATAAAACTGCATTTCTGGGTGCCTGCTGCCACCTATAGATCAGAGATGGTATTACAGCCAAGGGATAAATGGCTACTCAGGGAGGCGTCTCCCAAATAACCAAGAGATCTTCAGCTCAAGGGGCCTATCACAAGTCAAGCTTCCGTGGGGCTTTCCAATTTCACCAATGATTAGAATAAAAAGGGGTGCATTATATCAGGTGATATAACCCCAGGCAAGAGAAAAAAAGGTCTCTGCTGCTGAATTTTGACTGATAACTTTGCTGCCATTTTGGGACACAGTTACTATAAGCAAATCTGGGCCTAATTTTTATCTATCTTGCAAAAATTACCTCTTTTAATTTATGAGGTGAAATTGTATTTATTGGAGAAACTCTGGAAGCTGAAACATTAATTTGGTTATTTGGGGTAAAGTATACGCGATAAATAAATATATATATAATATTTAATCAAAGGTATTTGGTAACTATAACTAGATTGCAGTTAGTAATTTTAAAAGGGCAACATTTTTATTTTAAGCTCATGTTCATAGTCCTGTGTAGTTTAACTAGTCATATTTAGTGCTATTAATGTATAATTGCAGCTATATAGATATATTTTAGAATTTGCCTTATTGTAGAGAAAAATAATTTATTTGCTAGACATATTCATATTTAAAAATTATTATTAATAATTTTGAAAAATTGATTAAAGAAAATTAATTTTTCATATTTCAAAATTAATATTAATATTTTTTTAAAATATATATGTTTTTTTCTCTTCTTATTGGTCAAAATTGTATTAGCGTTTTAATTTAACCAAATACTAAGCCAATATAATAATGTCTGTTACTAGGAGTGAATCAATTGAATCTATACATAGTGTTGAAATATGTTCCGCAAAGTTACCCCTCACTCAGGGCAATGTTCTTAAGATGGACATTATAGGCCACATTAAAAAGAACTGTAAGATTGCGGGTGATTTAAATGATTATATGGATATGCGTGCAATTAAGGCTAAAAATATTGCTATTGATGATGGAAAGCGGAATGAAAAAAGTGAATTGTTCCAAGAATTATTCAAAATTAATAAATGCAAAAAATCTAACAAGCGAGATGAGTTAATACTAAAACCTTGGCCCCTTGTAATATGCATTATTGACGAAATGTCCCTCCTCTTTATAGAAAAGGAATCGCAAATACAAGGGCTAGGAGATAATATTCGCTCCTCACGCAGACGCGAAGAGAATTTAAATATAGCCGAAATTAAAATTAATGAGTTTGCCCAAAACATTGCCACCTTACAAAAATATAACCAGAGTTTAGTAGCTCAGATAAAAGATTTGCATAAGCAACTCGCCCAAAGCCAAAGAAAGTTAAGTGGTTTAAAAAGGCTGTATCATCATAATGAAAACCCCTCTATTAGCAATGAGGATAATGCAGATAATTCTAACTCCCTTAAGGAATACATCAGAAATAAACTGCAGAAATGTAGGGAAGAATTTAAACAAAGGACCCCTATTGGGTCAGAAATATATTTACCAAATAGACAATCACCTCATGTTATAAATTTAGGGAACTGCTATACCTCAGCTGAGGAGGGGGAGGGCATCTCTAGTAGTGAGTCAGAGGGAGGAGCTAGCTACCCAAATAGCCCACGTAGTACTAATGTACGTAGGGGGTCTCCCCATAGTAAATATAGGGCAGATAGGGGGCACTCCAGTCCCAAAAATAAGGTCCCTAGGAAAGCCCAAGATACGTCTAATAAGGTATATGACACCCCCAAAATAATTACTTTCTTAAGTGGTGCAGTGCCTAAATTTTCCAAAAACTGAACCACTTTTATAATTTACCACTTAGAGGCCTTTGAAAATGCTTTATCTATAATGAATGTTACTAGTAAGCGGTCAAAAATTGAATTTCTGCCCTGAGAATTTGAGGGTAAACATCACAAATTCTTTGCTTCACTAAAGGATATGAATATTCATTCCTGGAATCAAAAGCAAAATCAGTGCAAAAAGGAATTTGGGAAATATTGCACCAAAACCGCAGCAAAAATAGCTGTATACGGTTTAAAATGTGGCGAGAATCAAAGCCCTATAGAATTCCTTTCTGTACTGAAAAGTGCATACAGTATGGCTGAAGACTACCCCATAATTGCAAGCTCAGAATCTGTAAATGTATTTTTTGAAGCATTGCCCGCGCACATCAAAATTAATTTAGCTAGAGATTTTTATGAGCACTGCTCATTGGACTGGCTGATCAAAGAGAGTACAAAGTTATACTCTATTCAGCAGTCCGGTGAACAGGGGGTTAAAAGGCAACTAAAACCCAGTCTCAAAATTGTGGCAGAAACTAGGGTGTCACCTAGCCCCCTCAATTTGGAGTCTAACAAGAAAACTTATGTGGAAGTAGCCCGAGAAAACAGGCCTTCCCCACAAAGTTTTAACTCCGCCCCTCCCCCATCACGGGCTGAGGCGCAGAGAGAATATACTCAAAATGGGGGGCATACCCAGGTAAATAATTATCCCCAAAGAGATGAAAACCCACAATATTATCGGTATCCCCATAAAAGTAAATACCAAAAGTGGCGAAAATACTCTCAGGGTAACCAGACACCCCGAATAAATAGTGCCCCCCCCAAAAAAAAAATTATTAACGCTGAACAAGTTGAACCCCAAAGACAACCACGTCAAAATAGGAACAATAGCTATGATTCTGAGGGATCCCAACGACCTAGGAATCAATACCCTAGGACATCAAAAAATCGTTCCATGGGTAAAGATAGCTTTTCCATTCAAGTGGGCCAACTCAGTACGCAAGTAAGTCAATTATGTACACTTTTTACTAATATGAGTCAAGCTTTGACGGCTCAGAACCCTAACAATCCTTTTTTTAGGGGTACAGCCAGTGGTCAGCAGTGGGCCACAGACACAGTCATAAATACTGCAGTATTATCTGAAAGAGAGAAGAGAGATATACCAAATAAAATGATAAATGTCAATAATGGTACTAATCATATTCTCTCCCTACAGACCGGAAGTGGATGATTTAGCTGTGATGACGAGCAACCTCAGCCTGGAAGCTCTAACAAATCTCTTCCTTTGCAGAATTCTCTTAACAGTATTCTCTTAACCTTATTTCCACAGATGCAGTACACAGGAACCTGGCCAGCCCTATCATAGAGGAGGGGACCGGTAAAAATGAGAGTTCTTCTGCATCAGGTAACATGGCGGTTTCAGGTAACTCGTGGCGAAGCCCACAGGTGTGTAATCATGCCAATTTTATGTGTGAAATGGTAGAAACTGCAGGGAGATATTATGTACAATATGTGCTGAACTCCAGGATTCAGTCTCCAACCCTATCATGGGATTAATTGATACTGGATCTCAGGCAACTATTTTATCCCACAGGTACTACAAACAGCTAAATGAGCTATCACCCCACAAACCTAAAATAAAAGAATTTGATGGTTCACTAATAGGTGTTGGGGGTGACACTCTCAAAGTCTATGGCACGGCATGGTTAAAACTGAGGCTGGGGAACAGGGTAATAAGATACCCCGTCATTATAGTGGATCTGCCAACTGATCGTTTAATAATTGGTAGTGATCTCCTGAAGCGATTAAGCACCATAATTGATTGCATAAATAATGTAATTTGGTCACAAGTAAAAAGGCCTATTAATTATGAGTGGTCCGGTATATCTTGCACCAGACATAACTGTCACGTGGTGGAAGAGAAACCAGATGCTATGGAGATTCATTTCAGGAAAAACTTTGTACCTGAAATCACTATCCTACAAATAGATGATCAGACTGTGGCTCTGATGGTAATACTTATAAAATTCCACCTGGAAAGATAGCAAATATCTCCTTAGACGGCGATGTATTAACCATATCTCTCCACAAGGAGGATCATAAAATCCCTAAAGGGGGAGGCCACACTCGCAGGAATTGAGAGAGTTAAGGATGATTAATTTATCCCTATGCAAGTGCATGACCTTGGTAAAACCAAATATACTAAATTGAACTTAAAACAGGAAGCTAGCTACATAAGGGAAAGCTTATTAGCGCAGATAGCTGAACCGAAAGTGATTAAATATCTTTCTCCCCAAGACCACTTTGTCCATAACCTGGATGAAAGGTCTGAAAGCTATAACATCACAGCTAAGTGTTTATTATCTATATCTATAGGTAATAAATCAGCTAAGCACCTGTTTTTAGTTTTAAATACTCCCCATAATCAAATATACATTAGCAATGATCTCTTACACAGATATGCCATACAAATAGATTTGATTAACCTTTGTCTCTGGAGCAGGTTAAAAAGGGACCCTGAAGTATTTCAGGATGAAAATGCAGCCCTGAAATCAAACCAGCAATTGCCATATGCTGTAAATATGCAGGTGTCTATCGATGTTGTAATCCCTGCTGGGGCTGATAAATTCCTCTTATCCTTACAAGTAAAGAGAGGTCAGAAATTAAAAACTTCTGAAACACTAATTTGCCTCTCCCATAGAATGCAAAATCTGGGTATAACAATGACCCATACTACTCTGGTAAATATTAGAACTATTCCAATATATGTTATTGTGCATAACATGACCCCACAGGATATAACCTTATCCAAGGGAACTACCATAGGATATGCACTGGAATCAAGTTATTACACTTTTGGATTCCAGAATAATGTAATTGGGCTAATACCTGAATGATACTTAACTGAAGAACAATTAATAGAACAATCCTTTGTATCTGTGCCAGAGGGACTATTTACAATTCAGTCTATTTATTCCTTCAGCTCAGAGGAAGGCATCTGTAAAATTGAAGAAGCCTCTCTAATATTTGAACAGCCGATCAAAGATCAAGAATACCCCAATACCCAGAGTCATGGGGGCAATGTAAATTATAATCAAGGGGATCTCACCTCTAGGTTGGAAGAAGCCTATGAGATAGGACAGCCTGAAATCTTTCCAGGATTTCAGCAAATAGTCGAAGAGCAAATTTCCTTAGCTAATGGCTGTTCCAGTGATGATGAATGCCGACAGCTACGAGAACTCCTGATGGAGTACAAGGATATTTTTGCTAGGGATTCTTATGACTGTGGGACTATAGACTTGCACATTGCAAGAATCCAAACAGATCCCAATGCACCACCTGTCTTTATTAAACAATATAGACTTCCTTTAGCCTCATATCATTCTCTTCCAGAAATCATAAGGAACTTGGAAGAAAGAGGTATTATCAGACAGGTGCATAGCTCTTATAACAATCCTATTCTAGGTGTTCTTAAGCCCAATGGACAACTATGTTTGTGTGCTGACTTAAGACAGCTAAACAAACGAGTGTACATGTCTGGCTGGCGCACAGATGCAGGGATCCAAAATATTCACTGTTATTTATTGTGTACAGGGATATTGAACCATAAAGGTACATGAAGAGGACCAGTATAAGCTTGCATTCTTGTTCCAAAGGGTCCAGTAGGCATTCCAGAGACTCCCATTTGGATACATAAATTCAGGACATGAATTTGCTGTAGTCTTGCATAAGGCTATGCCTGCTGCACTGGAAAGGGGGACCTTATCTTATGTTGATGATGATTTAATCAAAAGCACAGACTTTGAAAAACACATTACAGAGCTTAAACACATCTTCTGCGAACTTAAAAGGGCAGGTATCAAATTATCCCTACAAAAAGCTCAATGGTGACGCACTCGTGTAAACTTCTTGGGACATGAAGTTACTTCTGAAGGGTTAAATCCTCAGAAGAAAAAGGTGGAAGCTATAATAAATTCTAAGAACCCAACTAACTTAAAGGAATTGAGATAATTCCTGGGTATGACGAATTATTCTCACAAATGTATTGATAACTATGCAGAATTAGCTAAACCACCGCTATTTATTCTAAAGAAGGATGTGAAATGGCACTGGAGTGAGACTGAAGAGACAGCCATCAAGGAGCTGAAGAAAAAACTCACTCAAGCACCTTGCTTAGCGTACCCTGAAGGGGGTAAACCTTTCTACTTAGAGACAGGTTACACAGATATAAGCTTGAGTGCTGTTTTATACCAAAAGCATGATAATTTAAGCAGTCATTGCTTATGCGAGCAAAACTCTATCCTCAGTAGAAATAAAATTTAGTGATTGCAAAAAAGTCCTCTTATCTATTGTATGGGCTCTACAAAATTTCCGCAGCTATATACAAGGCAAGAAAATTATTGTAGAAATGGCCCACCAGCCTTTGCTATATCTGCAAAGTGAGAGAATAAGAGATGGAAATGTGTCTCATAGCCGCATAACAGCTTGGACTCTTTCCTTACAAGGCTGGAAATTCGCTACAAGCAAAACAAAAAGAATCCAGTCACACAGGGGCTTGCTGAGCTCCACGACTGTACTGCTAAGGATCATGGGGAAGAGTTATTAGAAGATGATTTTCTGGAGGAACAATTGCTTTCCCCATGTAAAATATATAATGAGTACCATTGTCAAACATTACCTTGGGTATATGTTGATGGTTGTTCTTACCATGCTACTATTGATAATGAACACAGATTAGTCACTGGCATTGGTATAACTTTGGCAAGTGGATTCCAAAATATATCTATAGGTTTCAACAGTGGACCAAGATCCAGTCAAGTTGCAGAACTCACTGCTGTTCTAAAAACCATTGAGATGGCTATTGAACACAGTATTCATAAATGTGTGATCATTACTGACTCAAATTACGTGCGTGACAGTTTTGTTAAATATCTGCCAACTTGGAAAAGCAATGGCATGCAGAAAACTAACAACAAACCAGTCAAACATGGCAAGTTGTTCTGCGAGATTGATAATCTAGTGATGTCCAATGGGTTAACCATACTCTGGAAGAAGACCAAGGGTCATTCCAGGGTTCTAGGTCCTGATAGGAAGGCAATGATCTTGCGGATTCATTAGCCAAACAAGGAGCCATAACTGGAGAACTCCTTAATATCGACCACTTAATGGGTGCAATTCAGGTAGAAGCCTTCACCAGAAACCAGGCTAAACAACAGAGTGAGCCTAACTTGGTACAATGGAGTCAGGATTCTCCTAGTGAGGACCTGATCACTAGTCAAAAAGACGACCCTATTGTAGGCATCTTCTATAAACACATAGAAGATCCTGAAAGCAACCCCATCTCAAAAGAGGATGGTATTGGCAAGGAAGATCTTAGAATCTTAATGAAGTCCAGATCACAATTCAAGTTACAGGATGGTTTGTAAATTTGAACCTCCAAAACTGGCATCCAGCAATGGGTGGTACCCACCAAGTTCAGAGGTCTCATGCTTCAACATGCCCATGATGCTCCCACATCTGGCCATCGTGGTGCCAAATTAATGTATGAAATATTGTGCGACTACGCTTTTTGGCCACATATGTTGAAGGATGTTCAAACCTACTGTCAAGGTTGTTTAATCTGTCCACAATTCCAACCCACTGCGCCAACGCATTGAGCGCCATTGCAGAAAAGGGGGATGGTAATGTCATGGTCAGATATACAAATTGATTTTATTGGTCCAGTAACAAATACATGTTAACAGTGACATGCCTATTCATTAAATGGGTAGAGTGCATCAGTGCACCTAACAATAGTGCTGAAACATGCGCAGCATTGCTCGTCAACCACGTGTTTTCCAGATTTGGTTTACCCAGAGAATTGAATCCGATCGGGGAACCCACTTCACTAGCGAAGTAATGATCAAGATGTGGAAAATACTAGGGGTCAAAAGAAAGCTCCATATTGCATATAGAGCTGCCTCAAGTGGTGGTGTAGAGTGTTACAACCAATCCATTGTAAAAATCCTCAAAACGTTTGTGAACGAAACGGGTAAAGACTGGGATGTAAAATTGGCTCTAGTCCTAATGGCATTAAGAGCAACTCTAAGTAGTGCTACTAAGATGTCACCTTTTGAATTGATGACTGGTAGAAGAATGGTTCTACCTCAGCATCTACAGTACCGTACATCAGATCAGAACTTGATAAATGCTGCAAATACACATCAATATGTGGAGAACTTAAGAAAGCACCAGCAATATGCCTTTGCATTTGCTCAAAGGAACTTAGAAAAGTCTGCAACTGCCACTAAAACCTATTATGATCTCCAAACGTCCAAAAAGGAATATAAAATAAATGATTAAGTTTATCTTTATAACTTTGGAAGAGATCAGGTTAAGGAGAAGAAATTTCCTCCATCATGGAAGGGTCCTTTTGTCGTTACTGACAAAATATCTCCAGTTGCATATAAAATTAGGATACTTAAAAATGATACTTTTATGGATAAATGGGCCCATATCAATCATTTGCGAGTGTGCCATCCTAAATCCCAACTACAAGTCATAAAGGGAGAATGAAGTGTCATATCCCCAAATGCACTAAATAAATATTGTAGTTTAAAGATGCCTAGCATAATGAGCACAAGAGCTCAAAAATAACCGACTCTCTTCATAGAATACTGTCTATGATGCATACTGTCAATACACTCACCAAGCACCACTGACTTTAAGCCAATTCAAATACATGTGTCCTACATCTATTTAAAATTGGAAGGGGGGTTGTGTCAGGGTATCTGTGAGTAGCATTAAATAAACTACAGATGTATCATAAAATCTAATATTTCATTTTTAGCTAAAACCTAATTTGATGTGAATTGGTCTCATAACAGAGCAGCCCCAACCCCCCTTTTTCCTGATTACAATACTTCAGCTAGGAACAAAAGATTTAGCTTTGAAGCTCATCACTCCACATGAGGTCATAACAGGGACGTGATAATCAACCAATCCAGCATACATCATGGGATGTTTGGAGACGACATTCTGTACATAAAGCCAGATAAGCAAACAGAAATTCTAGAATACAGTAATTAGCAAAGACCTGTTAATTGCCCCTAAACCTCAGATAAACATCTGTGCTGGCTACCAGAGACACATGTTTTGCATTGTAATAAATTCATTTTTAAAAGTACAACTTGTATGGTTTTCAATCTTGTGTAAAAATGTATAATCCCATGGATCTGAGAAATGCATTTCAGGTTTGTAATAAATTTAATGGATAACATATTCTTATATTTTTCAGGCATCTAATAAGTACATACTGTATATAATTGGTGTTAGAAATAATATCATATGTTTTATACACTCAGCAAGAGATATACAGATATGAAATATTTATATGGGATAGTAATAAATATGAAACCACATCTGATTGCTGATCTCAAGGTATGTATGTGATATTAAGATGATAACTGAGATATTAAAGGAACATGAAACCCAAAAATGTTCTTTTATAAATCAGATAGAGAATACAATTTCAAACAACTTCCCAATTTACTTCTATTATTTAATTTGCTTCTTTCTCTTGTTATCTTTGCTGAAATATTTATCTAGGGAAGTTCATGTTCAGCAGAGAACCTAGGTTCTAGCTGTTGATTAGTGGCTGCATATATAAACTGATTGTCATTGGCTCACCCATGTGTTCAGTTAGAAACCAGTAGTGCACGGCTGCTCCTTCAACAAATGATACCAAGAGAATAAAACAGATTAGATAATAGAAGTAAATTAGAAAGTTGTTTAAAATTGTATTCTCTATCTGAATCATGAAATATTTTTTTTGGGTTTCATGTCCCTTTAATTAGATCCATGATAAAAGTATTAAAATCCTTTTAAATACCCATATATTTTAAATGTATAAGAATTACTTTGTATTATGAGAAATATATCATATCTAGTCTTGAAATGCTCAGGATGAGTGGTATGACGTGGTCCAATACACATGGAACATGTGATTTATTAATACTAGAAAATATAATACATTGTAAAAAATATATATGAATCTATATTAAACTGTAGCAGCATTGATGGTAAAACCTTTATGGTTTTTAGTTGAGCATATTAAATTGTTATTACACATATACTTATTTAGACTTGGCGGTATTAAGTTTTATTATAACTTGGGTCATTAATACAAATGTCTATTTTTCTTTCCTTTTACTTTATTATATGTATCATCATATGAGTTGACAATTTGTTTCATTTGTGGAAAGGTACACACACACACACGGCTAGGAGGACAGGGATTGGTAGTAGAGTTTACTCCCAGTAGGGGAGGAGCTGATAATTGTTTGGTAGTGAGCGGCTATAAAAGCTGGTTAAAGTACAATTTTAAGTTATGCCTGATGAAACGGCCCACGAGCCGAGAAACGCGTTGCAAAAGAATCACATCTTTTATTTTGCTCTCCGAATTATGTTGTAAAGGTGTCTTTTATATTTGTTGTAATAAACATTGTTTTTGGACACCGCTTCTTCAACTCTCCTTGTGTGAGCTTGCCACTACCAAACAAACAGACCGTTGAGGTGTCAGTTCCAGAGACCGGGAACAGCCAGCTGGTTAGCTGTAATAACCAGCCTGCATCCACAAGCACATTGGTGTGCTCTTCCGAAATGTGAGTACCCTGTGCTTGATTTCGCTGTGTGCATTTTGTATGTATACTACTGATACACACACGTTGGCGCCTCTTTGTTTTTGGATATATTTTAGAAAGACTACCTGCTAAGGAGCAAGGAGAGTGCTGCCTACCTCATACATGGTGAAGTCTGTCTTCGGGAATCTTCATCTTGTCGCTTAACATTTGAACTCTTTTTGAAAGACTTTCCTAAACATTATAAGTGTGTGGATGTTACATTAGGTTTATTGAGAGTCTTTGATCCATTTATTTATTTGATTTTCTCTACATTTATATTTTTATTATTTTGTCAATATATTAATATTCAACTTTTTTGAACCGTGATATTGGATTTTAAGGTATAGCGCCCTCTTGTGATTTATCACTATCTTTGGTTATTGATGGTAAAACTGCATTTCTGAGTGTCTGCTGTCATCTATAGATCAGAGATGGTATCGAAGCCAAGGGATAAATGGCTACTCAGGGAGGCGTCTCCCAAATAACCAAGAGATGTTCAGCTCAAGGGGCCTATCACAAGTCAAGCTTCCGTGGGGCATTTCCAATTTCACCAATGATTAGAATAAAAATGGGTCGGGTATATCAGGTGATATAACCCCAGACAAGAGAGAAAAAAAAAGGTCTCTGCTGCTGAATTTTGACTGATAACTTTGCTGCCATTTTGGGACACAGTCATTATAAGCAAATCTGGGCCTAATTTTTATCCATCTTGCAAAAATTACCTCTTTTAATTTATGAGGTGAAATTGGACTTATTGGAGAAACTCTGGAAGCTGAAACATTTATTTGGTTATTGGGGTAAAGTATACACGATAAATAAATAAATATAAGTACAAAAGATAAATGAACCAGTAGAAAGAATCCACTGAATCACTCCTAGGCGTCACTATCAGAAAGAAACTATGCCACAATGTATATATTATGTAACCAGCACCTCATATATAAAGATCTAGCAAGATTAATCCAGCCGCCAAACCCCAAATGACAGAGGAGACCTATCACCCCTCTAAAATAAATGAAAGTAGGAAGAAGCAGGGTGGCGCAGAGAACCCAAGCTAGAGAACACAGCAAATATAATACACAGTAATATTATGACAATATAAGGATAGAACAATACAAAATGTAGTAAAAATAAAATGAAGATGGAATGATCCAGAGCACATCAAATGTAGAGAACACAATCTTCAAACGATAATCCCCTATTGGATGTACACTTACTTCAAAGAACCTCAATCAAATGAGGTAAGAATGTAGCACTTTCATAGATGGGCAAGGCACCTCCTGTAGAATAGATGTAAAACGATAACCTGGGTCTCCCAGTATACAGCCTTCTGTGTCTTGGAATACTGATAGTAGAACTTTCCAAAAATCCTTGTGCTCTCTTTAGTGAGTGGTAACTTCCAATTCCACCTCTTCTAGTGTTGTCTCTCTTGTAGATGTTTCTTCTTTACGGGATCCTAACTTGCTCTGTGGGGGGGGGGGGGCAACAGCTCCGGTCCTTCCCTCTATACCCCTTCTCTCCGTCAGCGTGGATACCACAGCTGATAGTTCCGGGTCGGGGGTGTGTGTCAATCTACCGGCCAATCCCCTGTCTTCCTCCTATGACAGTGTGTACAGGCTTACTTCCTTGAACAGCTGGGGAGCCCAATCAGCTCAGCGAGTCCTGGTAATTGTAGACATCCAAAAAACAAAACTTTCTCGCTGGCAGATATATAAAAACAATAGCTTTATTAATTCCAATGGTAAAAATGAACAATGACTAGGAGGGTCTACAGCAGTGGGATAAAAACACACTCAGCAGTGAGCATTGAATGTAATCGTAGGGTTTTACACTCCAGATTTATAAGTCAGTCATTATAGTGAACTCTTTCAGAACTGTACCTAAACTGGTTATTGTGATTAAATCCCTGGTAGTTATTAATTAAGCATAGTAAGTTGGTAATCCATATTGGACACTGAACTAGAATTATTGGTTAATAACAGAAGAGTCTAATATTTTATTGTGGTATTTTAATGCGATTATTGTGAATAAGGTAAATTGTAAAGTTATATTTTTATGATCTTTGTATAGAATATTATAACAGCATAAGTGGTATCATTTGATTCATAATCTGGTTTCTATAAATATAATTCAATGTGTTTATAACTTTAACTTATCGTAAAGAATTTAGGAATAAATATTGATTTTAATTGTTTTGTATATGCATTTTAATTGGGGGTTATTTTACAGAATAATTATTAAATAAATTGTACTATAACCCGGCCATATACTGACAGCTTATTTCCCTATAACTTGCAAAAAAAGCAAAGAACATGTAAACATTGGGTATTTCTAAACTCAGGACAAAATTTAGAAACTATTTAGCATGGGTGTTTTATGGTAGTTGTAGATGTGTAACAGATTTTGGGAGTCAAAGTTAGAAACAGTGTGTTTTTTTTCATATTTTATAAATGTTTTTATAGTAAATTATAAGATATGATGAAAATAATGGTATCTTTAGAAAGTCCATTTTTTTTATTGGCGAGAAAAACGGTATATAATATGTGTGGGTGCAGTAAATAAGTAAGAGGAAAATTACAGCTAAACACAAACACAGCAGAAATGTAAAAATAGCCCTGGTCCCAAACGGGCAACAAATGGAAAAGTGGTCTGGTCACTAAGGGGATAATGTCACTTTAAGACAAAGCACTGGAGAGTACTGAACTGGCTAGCAATAAGTCCAGATCTCAGTCCCATAGAGCACCTGTGGAGAGATCTCAAAACAGAAGTTGGGAAAAGGAACTCTTACAATCTGAGAGACCTGGAGCAGTTGGCGAAAGAAGAGTGGTCCAGAAAGTAGAGAGGTGTAAGAAACTCATTGATGGTTACAGGAAGTGATTGATTTCAGGTTTTTTTTTACCAAGGGGGGTGCGACCAAATATTAAATTGAGAGTGCCAATAATTTTGTCCAGTCCATTTTTGGAGTTTTGTGTGGCATGTGTATGATTTGGCCCTTCTTTCTCTCCACTTTTTTGTGTCATATCAATACAAACAAAAGAAATAAACATGAGAATGCCTAAACATTTGTAATTGTAACAATATTCTGGGCGAAGTGGCGTATTATCTGACAGAAATGCAGGGGTGCCAATATTTTTGACCATGACTGTACATGTCTAGAGATAGATATGTGTGTATGTATGTGTATATATATATATATATATATATATATATATATATTTAGAATAAGTCTAGAGCCCATGAAGGGATCAAGACTGAAAAGAGTGCACTTTGGAAGCACTTCCGTCCCTGATTTTAATGAATAATAAACTCACATTCAGGACCAAAAAGTTTCTATTCAAATGAATTCAATTAAAACATAACTTTTATTCAAACCATAGTTGTGTAAAATCAATGTGTATGTGTGTGTATTTTAAAAACACATAGGAACTGGGTAGAGAATATTGTAGGTTCAGTATATATATAAGTGCAAATTCAAACAGAAAGAGAAGCAGTCTGCCAGGAACGAACAACAGCTCAATGGCTTATTCTATGGCCCTGTTACCACCTGGGAGAAGCTTTTTTTTGCCCAATTGTGCTTTTCACAGAGGAAGACTTTCCTGAAGTATATCAGTCTGATCCCGCCTAAAAAGGTCAGTCCAGCCCTGAAATACCAGGCAACTCTCCTCTGAACAAGGGAAACAGCAACCTGGCAATATATGATAAGTGCATTGGAGCCCTTGCAAACCAGGGCCAGCCCTAGCCATTGCGGGGCCCAAGGCAGGATTGAAAAATGGGGCCCCCTTTATCCCCACCCTCAACCCGCCCAATCTCCGCCCCCAACTCCGCCCAATCTCCGCCCCTAACCCCGCCCAATCTCCGTCCATAACCCCACAAATCTCCGCCCCTAACCCTGCCCAATCTCCGCCCCCACCTTATTTTTGTGTGTTTTCTTATGATAACAAGAACATTACAGAGATGCCACACACACAGAGATACTTCTATACACAGGTACACGGATATACATACACAGGTGTAAACCCAGAGCCCCCCCACTCACAGAGCCCCCCCCACACACACACAGATAGAGCCCCCACACACACACACAGATAGAGCCCACACACACACACAGAGCCCACACACACACAGATAGAGCCCCCCCACACACACACAGCTAGAGCCCCCCCACGCACAAAGATAGAGCCCCCACACACACAGATAGAGCCCCCCCACACACAGATAAAGCCCCACACACACACAGATAGAGCCCACACACACACAGATAGAGCCCACACACACACACAGATAGAGCCCACACACACACAGATAGAGCCCCCCCCCACACACACACAGATAGAGCCCACACACACACACACACACACACACAGATAAAGCCCCCCCCCCACACACACACACAGATAGAGCCCACACACACACAGATAGAGCCCCCACACACACACATAGAGCCCCCACACACACACATAGAGCCCACACACACACACATAGAGCCCACACACACATAGAGCCCACACACACACACATAGAGCCCACACACACACACACACACACATAGAGCCCACACACACACACACACACATAGAGCCCACACACACACACACATAGAGCACACACACACACAGAGATAGAGCCCACACACACACAGATAGAGCCCCCACACACACACAGATAGAGCCCCCACACACACAGAGATAGAGCCCACACACACACACAGATAGAGCCCACACACACACACAGATAGAGCCCCCACACACACAGAGATAGAGCCCACACACACACACAGATAGAGCCCACACACACACACACAGATAGAGCCCACACACACACAGATAAAGCCCCCCCACACACACAGATAGAGCCCACACATACACACACAGATAGAGCCCACACACACACAGATAGAGCCCACACACACACACATAGAGCCCACACACACACACATAGAGCCCACACACACACACATAGAGCCCACACACACACACACACACATAGAGCCCACACACACACACACACACACACATAGAGAGCACACACACACATAGAGCCCACACACACACACACATAGAGCCCACACACACACACATAGAGCCCCCACACACACACAGATAGAGCCCACACACACACAGATAGAGCCCACACACACACAGATAGAGCCCACACACACACAGATAGAGCCCCCACACACACACAGATAGAGCCCCCACACACATAGAGATAGAGCCCCCACACACAGATAGAGCCCCCACACACAGATAGAGCCCACACACACACAGATAGAGCCCACACACACACACATAGAGCCCACACACACACACACATAGAGCACACACACACACACATAGAGCACGCACACACACAGATAGAGCCCACACACACACAGATAGAGCCCACACACACAGATAGAGCCCCCACACACATAGAGATAGAGCCCCCACACACAGATAGAGCCCACACACACACAGATAGAGCCCACACACACAGATAGAGCCCACACACACACACACACACAGATAGAGCCCACACACACACACAGATAGAGCACACACACAGATAGAGCCCACACACACACAGATAGAGCCCCCCCCCCCCCACACACACACAGATAGAGCCCACACACACACACAGATAGAGCCCCACACACACACAGATAGAGCCCACACACACACAGATAGAGCCCACACACACACACATAGAGCCCCCCCACACACATACATAGAGCCCACACACACACACACACACACATAGAGCCCCCCCCCACACACACACATAGAGCCCCCACACACACACACACATAGAGCCCCCCACACGCACACATAGAGCCCACACACACACATAGAGCCCACACACACAGAGCCCACACACACAGCATATGATTTAAAACAACTTTCCAGTTTACCTCTATTATCTATTTTGTTTTGTTCTCTTAATATCCTTTGTCAAAAAGGATATTTAGGTAGTCTCAGGAGCTGCTGATTTGTGGCGCCCATATATGCTTTATGTTATTGGCTCACACAAAACATTCAGCTAGCTCCCAGTAGTGCACTGCTGCACATTCAACAAATAATACCAAGATAATGAAGCAAACTAGATAATAGAAGTAAATTGGAAAGTAGTTTAAAATTGTAAGCTCCATCTGAATCAAAAAATAATTGGGGCTTCCCTTTAAGGACCATCTGTGACCCTGCATGTCAGCCTGCTACTCTGTATAAACTCTGCAGAAGTGATAGCCTGACTATTGTGTAAAACAGCTCCTTATTTCACAAACATCTTATTTAAATATAATTTCAATACTGTCTGTATATTTCCCTTTCATGTGAGCTGAGGTTAAAGGGATAGGAAAGTCAAACTGAAACTTTCATAATTTAGATATAGCATGTCTTTTTTATTTTTTATTTTATTTTATTTTTTATTTCAAAATTTTTATTGATGAATAATTCTCAATTACAAAGATAACATAGTGAATGTTTTTGGAGCACACAGGCTCCTACAGAAAATATGAACAGAAAAATTGAAACAATATCAGCATTTCAGATCGGAATGTATTCATAAAATGAAAAATGAGCGTAATATAGCTCTAATCAGAGGAGGTGGGTTAGCTGGGGTGGGGGAAGGGGCTGGGGAGAAAGGAAAAGCAATAGTGGTGTTAAAGATAGAGATTTAGTTCTTATGCAGAGGGTACATGGCGAGGGTTGTCTAGTGTGTGCTTACTCTAGTGTTCGGGGCCCAAGCAATGGTGTGGTGAGATTGCCAGTCTGCCCACACTAGTTCAAATAGGTCTCAATTATTTAGAGAGTAAAAGATAGGTTTCTCCATGTTGTAGATGTATGCCATATAATTTAAGATGCATGACCATTTTGTGGGCGTCTCGGTTTTCCATGTCTTGGCTATTGTCGCTTTAGTAGCTGTTAGCAAATAAATTGCTAGGTATGCTTGGTGCTTAGGTAGCTTAGTAATGCCTGTGTGTAAAAGGGCATTGGAAGGAGTTGTGGGAAGTGTTATACCTAATCTCCCTAGTGTATGGAAACAAGTACTCCATAAGGGTCTCAACTTAGGGCATTCCCACCATATGTGTAAAGAATCTCCTTTTTTGCCGCAATTACGCCAGCATAGGGGAGATGCAGAGTCAAACATTTTATTAAGTCTTGCAGGGGTAAGGTACCAATGCGTTAAGAGTTTGTAATAAGTTTCGAAGAGTGTAACACAGTGTAGTGCTTTTTTGGTGAGGGAGATTACATGTTGCCATGCCTGTGGGGGTAAGGTCAGATTCAGAGCCGATTCCCATTTGAGTAAGTGAGAAAGCTTATACTCAGGGTCTGAGTTTCCTATTAAGGTGTAATGCATTGATAGTGGTCTGTGTAGTTTGTTACCTTGTTGCCAAGTCGTTTCCCAGAGTGTACGGGGTCAGTGTAACTCAGGTCGGAATCCCCAACTGAGAAGAAAGCTCTTTAGTCTTGTATATTCAAATGTCATGTACCTGGGTAAATTGAAGCCAACCTTTGTTTCTGAGAGTGTCATGAAGTGCGGGGTTGGTGAAGTGACCCAAATGTCAGCTACTGTTTGTATTCCGATTCTTGTCCAGCCATGAGGATGAGAGTCAGGTAAGCCTCGTAGGAGACCCGTCAAGGAAGTGATAGGTGAGGGGTGCGGGGCGATGTGTGGATAATGTCTTAGCTTATCCCACATGGCGAGACATTCTCGTATTATGGTGTTACTAATGTCTGTGGTCCGTCGTAGGTGGGCAGGAATCCAAATCAAGTCGGGTAAAAATATGTGGTTTGGGAGGGAGGCTTGTTCTATGGTTTTCCATTTACTAGGGGAGTCTTTCACACCCCATTGCGAGATGTGAGTGAGCATGGCTCCTTCATAATACCTTGTTATTGATGGGGAGGCTATACCTCCTCTACTAAGGGGGCTTTGAAGAATTTTATGCGCCACTCTAGGGGGTTTGTGCTGCCATATATATTTTGTAAATTCACTCTGAAATTGGTGGAGGAGATACCCCGGGATACGGAAAGGTAGGCATCTAAATAAATAAGTAATTTTGGGTAGGAAAGACATCTTAAGGGCCGTTAATCTACCTATCCATGAAATGTAAGTGTAGTCCCATTTGTCTTTCAGAGTGCGCAGTTCGGCTAAAAGGGGCAAATAATTGTCTTTGATCATCTGAGGGATATTGTTCGATATCTTAACTCCTAAATGGGAGATGAAGTTGTTGACGCAGTGTACTCTATATTGGGTCGTTAGGGTGTCAGCTGTGTCCTGGGGAAAGCCCCAAGTAAAGATTTCTGTTTTATCTAAGTTTAATTTGTAAAGGGACATGTCTCCAAAGGAGTCTAAGATTTCCATCAGTCTCGGGAATGAGGATAGAGGGTCTGAGGAGAATATTGTGATGTCAGCAAAGAGTGCTATTTTGTGAATAGTGCCATGTAGGCGAACGCCATCAATTTTTTTATCTTGTCTGATTTGTTCTGCTAATGGCTCGATTGCCAGGGCAAAAAGAAGAGGTGAGAGTGGACACCCTTGTCTGGTGCCATTGGATATTGAAAAGGGGGGCGAGGCGAAGCCTAGTCCTCTGACTACTGCTGAGGGAGTAGAGTAAAGAGCCTGTATCGCTTTGATAATTTGATCTGGGAAACCAAAGATTTTAAGGGCTTCCCATAGGTAGGACCACCGAACGCGGTCAAAAGCCTTCTCTGCATCTAATGAGATTACAGAGAATGGCCTATTTAGTCTGGTGGATTCAGTGCAGATGTTTAAGAGACGCCTAGTATTATCGGGTCCCTCGCGATGAGGAATGAATCCTACTTGGTCTAAGTTTATAAGTTTTGGGAGTAGTTTAGAAATGCGTGTAGCGAATAATTTGGCATAAATTTTGACATCTAAATTGATCAGGGATATTGGCCTGTAATTGGAGCATAAAGATGGATCCTTTTGGGGTTTAGGAATAGTGATCACCGTGGCTTCCAAGAATTCCTGACTGAAACAGCCCTGTTCTCTAGCGTGATTAAAAAATCTTAAAAGTAATGGGGTTAGCTCGTTTGTGTATGTTTTGTAGAAAGCTGCTGAGTAGCCATCCGGGCCCGGAGCTTTGAAAGGTTTTAAATGTGTTATTACGTGTTTAATTTCCTTAGGGGTAAAGGGGGATGAGAGTGTTTCTTGGTCGTCAGGCGACAATGAGGGGAGATTTAAGCTGCGAAGGAAGGAGCAAATCTTATCGGCAGGGGTTAGTTTATCACTTGCATTTTTTTCTAAATTGTATAGATTTGAGTAGAATTTCTCAAAACATGTACCAATGTCTGAGGGTTTACGGTATGTCTGGTTCTCAGATTGGATCTGGTGAATTCTTGAGGTACTCGCTCTGTTTTTAAGTTTATTAGCTAGTAGTGTATCTGCTTTGTTACTCTTGTGGTAAGTAATCTGTTTCAATTTAAATAAATTAGCTTGGTTACGTTTTAGTTCTAGCTGGTTGATATGATTTTTAATCTGTATAATTTGAGCTATGGTTCTATCTGAGGGTGTGCTTCTATTGAGGAGTTCTAGTCGACGCAGTTCAATATGAGATTTAGAGAGGGGTAGGCCAGATAGTTTTTTAAGATGAGCTTGTCTTTTGATTATGAGACCTCTAAAGGTGGCCTTTGCCGCACCCCAGAGTGTGTCATCTCTAACCTGATTATTATCATTAGTTTGGCAGTAGAAAGTGATGTCTTTTCTCAGGGTTTCCTTGAATGCAGCATCCTGTAGGATGTCATATGGGAGGCGCCATGAAGGCCTCACATTGTGTCGTTCCGCTGAGCGGAGAGTTACTGAAACTAGGTCATGGTCAGACCATGGGCATAGGGAGATGTTAGAGTGTTTGACTTGCTGAGCAAAAAACATAGTCGAGTCTGGAGTACGTTTTATGAGGGAATGAGAAGTGAGTGTAGTCTCTGTCTCTAGCGTGAAGTGATCGCCATACATCAAAGTAGCAGAAGTGGGTAATAATTTGTCTGAACTTTTGGGAGAGTTGAGCAGAAGGGGTAGCATGTTTTGTACGGGTAGTTCTTTTTCTGTCTAGTACTGGGTCCCAAGTCATGTTAAAGTCCCCCGCTAGCAAGACTCTGCCTATTTTTATCCGGTCAACTGTGTGTAGGATCCGTTTGAGGTATCTAGGTTGATGTGAGTTAGGGAGATAGATAGAGACTAAGGTGTTATCAGTATGGTCTAGCTTACATGTTAGAATGAGAAATCTAGATTGCGGGTCTTTTAGAACTTGGATTGGTTCATAGGCTATTCTTTTGTGAATTAAAATTGCTGTGCCTCTGGCTTTCTTTGAGAAAGAGGTGTGTTCAAGAACAGTGTAATCTTTAGATATTGTGCAAGGAGGGTTGTCTAACGACCAATGTGTCTCCTGAAGGAAGGCTACATCAGGGTTATGGAATTTGAGTGATCTAGCTAAAAGGCTACGTTTGTGTGGGGAGTTTAGGCCTCTTACATTATGGGTTAGTATTTTAAGGGGGGGCATAGGGAGATATGGGGAGTAGATCAGGTCTTTTAATAAGAGTTAGTTTAGGTGGGGAGGGTAGGGGGTGGGGAATAGACAACAGGTAAAGTGAGAGAAAGTTAGTGAAAATAGTTCGCTATGATGGAGCCCTAGCGTGGGCTGCCTGTGGGGGGGAGAGGAGCAAACAGAAACAGGGGTCTATGGGATGAACCCTGCTCCGCAGTAATCACTGTAAATTAACTTACAATTACAGGTGTGCAATTCTTAAATTGATACAACAACATTAAAATAATGATCAAACACATAACTTAATTGTACAGACTAATAGTAAACTTTAACTCAACCTCAGTCATGATCTGTTGGAGACAGGTCAAACTTCCAGGTTAAATGAAGTCCAGGTAAGTTCCATTAGAGGCCACCAGACGCGTTTTTACGGTGGATTAGTTTTAGGTTTCTTAGCTCTTTGTTCTTTAATAGACCATTCGGGAGCCTAAGCTCTCAGCTTTGGGTAGGTTGGCTGTAATGGTGGAGGTTGTTCCTGGTGTAGGCCCCATGTGGCCAAGAGAGCCATATCTTGAGGTATGGAGGTGATTGTGTGGCTCTGGTTATTTCTGGTGACCACTAGATTTGTAGGATGACCCCACCTGTACTTAATATTAGCCTTCCTGAGTGTTAGAGTAATTTGTTGGAAGGTTTTACGGTACTGCAGTGTATGAGTTGAAAGGTCAGGCAGAAGCTGAATATCTTTGAATTTTTCTGGCATAGGCGGTCTTTTGAAGGCTGCTTGCATAAGTTTGTCTTTATATATGTAGCTGTGGAAGCAGACGATTACATCTCTTGGCTTGTCGGCGGGAGCAGATCGCGATCTTAAAGCTCTATGGGCTCTTTCCATTGTATCAATGTGTCCTTCTGGGGTGCCCACGAGTACTGCAAACAGCTCCTTTAGAAAGGGATGGAGATGAGTATTCTCTACAGTTTCTGGGATGCCCCGAAACCGGATATTATTTCTGCGAGATCTGTCTTCAATGTCTGCCATTTTAAATTCAAGTTGAGTCATCTGGTCTGCTAGGGTTTCAGAATAAGTGAGCAGGTTTGACTGATCTACTGCTAGATCATCCTGTTTCCGTTCAAGTGCTTCAACCCTCTCACCAATCTCTGAAATTTCCTTTTTCAATTCCGCAGAGGAACGCTGAATTTCCTGGGTGATAGAGCGTGTCTGACTGGCCAGCATATGTTGTAGGGTAGCCTTAGTAATGTAGTGATGTGATGGCGCTTCTGAGCGCACACTGGAATGAGATTCAGCATCTATCGACTCAGGGTCGCTCATCTCCTTGTTGGTGACAAGGTTAGATTCTTTTCCCGATTGAGTAAAATGATCATAAACAGTCTTCTGAGTGTTGGTGGGGGTTTTCCCCTGTCGTCTGGACCCATGGGGCATTGTGATAAGACTGTTAGGTATATCTGTAAGTTAAAAATTAGCACCAACCTTCAATTATAGAGCACTCTTAGAATAATCTGAAAAGTATAAAGCACCGTATAGCAAAGTTTACTAGTTCTGATATGTATTACTAGACTGCGGAGCAGGGGTCAACATCACCTTCTATATTTATGACATTTTGTTACAACATCACATAATAGATAGAAATTGAACCTCTCGGTCCCAACATACAAGTTCAAGTAAGTAAATCCCTGGCACCTCAGGGAGTAGTGGGATACGACTGTGTAGAAGGGAAAAAGGAGAGGGGAAGTGACCAGCCCAGACCGACTGGACCGGAAAGGGAGAGGTGCCAGAGAAAGTTAGCAATCAGTGCAGCTCAACAGAATACTGAGTGGAGGTGAATAAAATATCCTCCTATTAAGTCATTAAGCTGTTAAGTCAGGAGTATAGGTGAAGGTGGTGTTCTTCGGGGTACAAAATTTCAGAAGATGTGTTTCAGTGATGGAAGTGCAATGTGGGAAGACCAGGTTATGTGTAGTGATTGTGCGTGCTGTAACGAGTCAGTGTGTGTAAGGCTAGGGGAGTGCGCCAATATATGTGTCTATGTGTATGTACCCCGGGAAGTAAATGTTAATTTCACTACTTAGTAGCTTTGGGTAAATATGTGGGCTAGGTTGGGTCTCAAAAACCTTTAGTGAGAGAACAGTACTTTTTAACCTATCTATTAGCGTATCACATACATGGAAAGTTGCACCAACACTTAATATTATAATACACTGAGAAACCTGTGGGAAAAAGGTGTATAATTAAGGCAGCAACATAAAAGCACACTCCACCTCAGGTTGTGAGCCTGAGGACAATGAAACTGTCGCAGCAGCTGGTATAAATGAAAAAGAGACTAGTATGAAAATGTCTCAAAAGCAGGGGCTATGAAAAATCCCACTACACAAGAAAATAGAAAGGTTGTGTGAAATATCAAAGGGTTCTTTGTAGACACTTCGTTGCAAGATGTGGCTGTAGAGCCCAGCTCTCAGTTTCTAAAGGTATGAATATATCTCAACCACCTAGGCCCCAGTTAGGAAGGTAAAGCAAGGTTAAGTAGCCCTCTCTAGTGCTGAAGATACTTGACCTACAATATATAGCCACTGCAGGATTTGTTGTAGGTCCCAGGCAGGATGGGGTCAGTGATCAGTCCCAGAAAGTTGGGGCTGCTTCTCCAGATGAAGTATAACCTAAATGTGTGGTCCGAGTTATTTAGGTAGTTCCGTGGTGTTAGCCTCTTACTGTGGTTTGTTCCCACTAACTATGCTTAAGGGGTATAACTAAGTTCACCTCTTAATATCCAGTTAAGTAGGGGAATGAAGAGGTTTTATCTGTAAGGGCCTGAGTGTCAGTCTATGCAGGACTCAAAAGTTAGCGGTGTGCTGTTTATTCCCCTGGGTCTGAGAGAACTGAATAAAAAGTCAGATATCCTGACTGGTTCTTACCCGGTTCTGGGAGCTGAAGATCTAGTTGAACTGTTCTCCAACTGAATGCCGTCTCAGGTCCGGGGTAGAAGCAAGAGGCCTCTTATTACCAATGGCCATATAGGCCTCAGCTGCTCAGTATAGGGCCCCCAGTAGTTCCAGTGATCTAGGCCTCAAAGCGCCCTATTCGTTTGCCAAGCTGAGCTGCCCCCAAGGTATGGATAGTGGCTGGAATATATGACCAATCCTAGCGGTCAGACTGTTTATGTTGGGGGTGTCCCTCTAAGCCCAATTTCCAGTCAGATCCCTCTTACCCTTAGGGGTGCAGCGTGGCCTTCTGATGTGGAGCTGTCTCCGGCAGCAGGCGGCAGGCTCCTCAAGATCTCCGCCCTCTCTAATGTGCACTCAACAGCCGGGTCTGTCTAATCGGCCAATTTCCCCCCAGCGGGGTGTAGCGGTAACCTGTCTGGGCGGCCTCCAGCCGCACTTGTATGTAGAGGGTGAGCAATATGGCGTAACTTCGCGCCAAAACCCGCAAGGAGGAGAAGAAGTGTCCAGGCTCCCGGTCCGTGCAAGTCACCTGCCAAGTCCAACCGCGGCAATGATCGGAGATCCGGGAACCCGCCGGAAAGTATGGCAATATAACCTCGGCAGCAGCTCTCGGTGAGGTAAGCAGGTTGTTGGGATGGGGAGATGCGGCAGCGCCGCGTGGCTTCACAAGATGATCTAATGCCGGCTTAGGAAGGGTTGTTCGCCAGCTGGAGGGGGATGTGGCTGCCGACTAGGGCTCCGGGACTGGACCCCGGTCCCCCGAGGTAATTTTAAGGCGGTTCACTTAGATGTTGGGGTCACTCCTGGTCTTTCTGTCCCTGGTAGTCCCCAAGCATATTAGAGTAGCCAGCCTGGGTTTAAATTCACTGAAGTCACACACTGAGTCAGTGATAAGGTCGTTTTATGTCCATAAAAAGGGAAAATGTAGGCGTAAAAGCACTTTAAGGAGCCATAAATGCAGGAGCTCCTCTGCAGCACGTCCGTCTCTGCTAGCGGTTAACTCCGCCCCCATAGCATGTCATTTTAAGACACTTTTAAAGTCACTCCTATTTTCACATTTACTTTGTTCTCTCAGTAACCGTTATTAAAAAAGAATGTGTACACATCCTACACAACTGGGAGCAAGCTGCTGATTGGTAGCTACACATTTGTTTCTTGTCATTGTCTCACCATATGTCTTCTCAGCTAGCTACCATTATTGTAATGCTGGACTGGAGTTGGCTTTAGATATGCAGGAATAGAACAAGCAAGCAAGAGTGCAATAAAAAATATCTCTAGCATATCAGAGCATTTTCAAGGTTCAAAGGATTGATGAAACAGGTGTTATACTATATGCTATGCTTTTGTACATGTTAATGTCATTCTTTACAAATTATGGGGGTTACAAGCATTGCAGCAATTACAATAAAAAGAACAATTTTGGTTCAATTTAATTCATTCAATGTCATTGAATTAATTCAAATGGAATCTCATCTACTGGATTTGAATGGGTTAGAATATAAATCCAGTGTTTCTGGGTGGCAAATTCATTTCTTATGGAACAGAATGGTGTCCAAAATTTGGAGAATTAAAATGTTATAATGAATACTTATTGTGCTCTGAATGGGCTGTTCCACATTATCTTTGAATGTTCATTGTTTATTATTAGTATGCATTTTAATATACAGCTCAGAAATGTGTGCATCTCAAAGAAAAATCATTACTTATGTGTTCACAAATATAATATAAATCTAAAGAAAATATGTTACCATAGCAACATGTCTTATGTACCAGTGTCCTACTTCTATTGAGTGACAAAACATCAGGATGAATTTAAAAAACATGTAAGAAAGTCAGTAATTTTATTAATTAGTTATTAAAGCATTTATGTCTGTCTAAATTATTGTTATCAGTAATTGGGACAGTGTTCCTAATGCTATGCATACATTTTACATACTGAGGCCCTTCTTACTGTTTACACAATATGTTGTTTTTTTTAGACATGACATTTTGACATATCAGGTTATTTTAGGTCATTTGGGATATTACAAAGATTTGAAATAAGAATCCCATCTAAAGTTATAGGATATTGTGGCTTTACTACAATGCACTTAATATTGTAATGCAGCAAGTAAAATAATATTTTTTATAAAATATTGTCTCTGGAATCTATTGCTTTTGTCAAGCAGTCACTAAATGAAATAAAAAGGAAAAAATGATCTGTATATTTTCTTTCAAAAGAATGTATTAGTCTGAGAGTCCTGAGACTTATAAAGGAAAAAAAATATTTCTCAATCTTTACTCTAAGTGGATGGGGATATCTCAGTGCAGTATATACAGCCAGCCTCCCTGTCACAGGGCTTGTGTGACCCACAGTATACTCCAGTATATCTCAGTACAGTATATACAGCCAGCCTCCCTGTCACAGGGCTTGTGTTACCCGTAGTATACCCCAGTATATCTCAGTGCAGTATATACAGCCAGCCTCCCTGTCACAGGGCTTGTGTTACCCACAGTATACTCCAGTATATATCAGTGCAGTATATACAGCCAGCCTCCCTGTCACAGGGCTTGTGTGACCCGCAGTATACTCCAGTATATCTCAGTACAGTATATACAGCCAGCCTCCCTGTCACAGGGCTTGTGTTACCCGTAGTATACCCCAGTATATCTCAGTGCAGTATATACAGCCAGCCTCCCTGTCACAGGGCTTGTGTTACCCACAGTATACTCCAGTATATCTCAGTGCAGTATATACAGTCAGCCTCCCTGTCAGAGGGCTTGTGTTACCCACAGTATACTCCAGTATATCTCAGTACAGTATATACAGCCAGCCTCCCTGTCACAGGGCTTGTGTGACCCACAGTATACTCCATTATATCTCAGTACAGTATATACAGCCAGCCTCCCTGTCACAGGGCTTGTGTGACCCGCAGTATGCTCCAGTATATCTCAGTAGAGTATATACAGTCAGCCTCCCTGTCACAGGGCTTGTGTGACCGGCAGTATACTCCAGTATATCTCAGTAGAGTATATACAGTCAGCCTCCCTGTCACAGGGCTTGTGTTACCCGTAGTATACCCCAGTATATCTCAGTGCAGTACATACAGTCAGCCTTCCTGTCACAGGGCTTGTGTGACCTGCAGTATACTCCAGTATATCTCAGTACAGTATATACAGTCAGCCTCCCTGTCACAGGGCTTGTGTGACCCACAGTATACTCCAGTATATCTCAGTACAGTATATACAGCCAGCCTCCCTGTCACAGGGCTTGTGTGACCCACAGTATACTCCAGTATATCTCAGTACAGTATATACAGTCAGCCTCCCTGTCACAGGGCTTGTGTTACCCGTAGTATACTCCAGTATATCTCAGTGCAGTATATACAGTCAGCCTCCCTGTCACAGGGCTTGTGTGACCTGCAGTATACTCCAGTATATCTCAGTACAGTATATACAGCCAGCCTCCCTGTCACAGGGCTTGTGTGACCCACAGTATACTCCAGTATATCTCAGTACAGTATATACAGGTACAGTCAGCCTCCATGTCACAGGGCTTGTGTGACCCACAGTATACTCCAGTATATCTCAGTACAGTATATACAGCCAGCCTCCCTGTCACAGGGCTTGTGTGACCAGCAGTATACTCCAGTATATCTCAGTACAGTATATACAGTCAGCCTCCCTGTCACAGGGCTTGTGTTACCCGTAGTATACTCCAGTGTATCTCAGTGCAGTATATACAGCCAGCCTCCCTGTCACAGGGCTTGTGTGACCCGCAGTATACTCCAGTATATCTCAGTACAGTATATACAGCCAGCCTCCCTGTCACAGGGCTTGTGTGACCCACAGTATACTCAAGTATATCTCAGTACAGTATATACAGGTACAGTCAGCCTCCATGTCACAGGGCTTGTGTGACCCGCAGTATACTCCAGTATATCTCAATTCAGTATATACAGCCAGCCTCCCTGTCACAGGGCTTGTGTGGCCCACAGTATACTCAAGTATATCTCAGTACAGTATATACAGTCAGCCTCAATGTCACAGGGCTTGTGTGACCCGCAGTATACTCCAGTACTATATACACAGCTCATATTCCTAGACATACACATATAGTCACACAGGACTGTGTAACATGCAGTATACTCCAGCACAGCAACACAGGACTGTGTATCATGCAGTATACTCCAGCACAGCTAATACTCACATACATAATACACATATAGTCACACAGGACTGTGTAACAGGCAGTATACTCCAGCAGAGCTAATACTTACAGACTTACACATATAGTCACACAGGACTGTGTAACAGGCAGTATACTCCAGCACAGCTAATACTCACATACATACACATATAGTCACACAGGACTGTGTAACAGGCAGTATACTCCAGCAGAGCTAATACTCACAGACATACAAATATAGTCACACAGGACTGTGTAACAGACAGTATACTCCAGCACAGCTAATACTCACAGACATACACATATAGTCACACAGGACTGTGTAACAGGCATTATACTCCAGCACAGCTAATACTCACATACATACACATATAGTCACACAGGACTGTGTAACAGGCAGTATACTAATACTCCAGCACAGCTAATACTCACAGACATACACATATAGTCACACAGGACTGTGTAACAGGCAGTATACTCCAGCACAGCTAATACTCACATACATACACATATAGTCACACAGGACTGTGTAACAGGCAGTATACTCCAGCAGAGCTAATACTCACAGACATACAAATATAGTCACACAGGACTTTGTAACAGACAGTATACTCCAGCACAGCTAATACTCACAGACATACACATATAGTAACACAGGATTGTGTAACAGGCATTATACTCCAGCACAGCTAATGCTCACAGACATTATGTATAACAGAAATGGTGATGTAATGGGGGCACAGAGACACGCACCCCATCATAACGGCTGTGCCACTGCCCAGTGATCCGGTTTCCCACAGCTCTTCCCCGGACTCCTACCTAAACCAGCCAGGCCCTGCCAGACCCCGCACATTGCCCGCTGACCCACCAATCACATGCCGCCTGGTCTTGCCCTGAGGAACACAAAATTCTAGTAGTGGGCTTTCAAGAAGTGCCCTCGCCCCCCCAAGCACTGTATGTTGCCTGCCATAGCCCATATATATTTATTTAGGCTCCAGGCTTAGAGGGATGTCTGCAAGTCACTCACACGACACATCACACATTGATCCAGATACACACATACCTGGTCCTTCATGCTGCCTCCAGAGTCGGTCCCACACTCGCCCACTGCCTGTAACTCCTCCACCTGTGCTCTCCTGTGCCGCCGCTCCGCCTACTCAAAACTTGCGCCAAAAATGTTTAAATAAAAATGGCGCCAAAAAAAACAAACAATTTTTTTCAAAAAGTGGAAGCGCACTAAAAATAAAAAAATAAATTTTTTTTTGTTTGTTTGAACAAAGACTGCGGGCCCCCCTAACTGCGAGACCCTAGGCGGCCGCCTTGCCCAAAGGCCGGCCCTGCACTGCCTGTTACTCCACCTGTGCTCTCCTGTGCCGCCGCTCCGCCTACTCAAAACTTGCGCCAAAAAATGTTTAAATAAAAATGGCGCCAAAAAAAACCAAACAATTTTTTTTAAAAAGTGGAAGCGCTCTAAAAAAAATAAAATAATTTTTTTTTTGTTTGTTTCAACAAAGACTGCGGGGCCCCCCTAACTGCATCGCTATAGGCGGCCGCATCGCCCGCCTTGCCGAAAGGCCGGCCCTGTTGCAAACATGTGTCTTTACTGTAAAAATTTAACATTCCAGTATTCTGCACATAGCAGAATATGTTCTATGTATTAATAAATAGATCTCTCTCTCTCTGTGATCGGGTTTGCGGGAGAGTAGGGCGTTTTTTTACATGTAGCCACCAATTAGTGATCGCTACCCAGGGTACTGAACCAAAAATAGTTTGGAGCCAATCTGAATGTGAGTTTGGGGAAGACAGGGCTTGCCACTGTCATAGTGTTACCAAAACCTCCTTGGTTTGACTTGAGCTGAAAATATAAAATAACAAACTGCAAATTAAGGAGATATGTGTGGTAAACATTGCCGGATTGGCCTACCAGGACACCAGGGGATTTCTCAATGGGCCTCAGCAGCTGGGGCAAGCCAGCTACAATTTAAAGACTAATCACAGTAGAATAGCATAATCATTAAATGCATAATAAATAGACAATACAAAAGCAATTAGTTTGAATTTCACATAAGTAGTTTTTTTCTAACAAATTTGAAAGTAAGTTTCAAATTCAGCCAATCACAAATTGCATACATACATATATCCTGTGAATCTTGCACATCTCAGTAGGATCCAGTGCGTCAGAAAGTGAACATATCAAAATAGTGTGCCTATTTAGATAATGGATGTGAATTAAAAAGTTGTTTAAAATTGTGTGCTCTATCTGAATCATTAAAGTTTAATTTTGACTTTAGTGGTCCTTTAAAGGGGTGGTGCTTCTAATAATGCAATGCAGCTGTATCAACTCTATTCTCCTCTGAGCTATACTTATTAACCCCTTAAGGACAAGGCCATTTTTCAATTTCTTTCCCTCAAGGACCAGGGCTAATTTTACATTTCTGCGATGTTTGTGTTTAGCTGTAATTTACCTTTTACTCATTTACTGTACCCACACATTATATACAGTTTTTCTCGCCATTAAATGAACTTTCTAAAGATACCATTATTTTCATCATATCTTATAATTTACTATAAAAAATTATAAAATATGATGAAAAATTGAAAAAAAAAACACACTTTTTCTAACTTTGACCCCCAAAATCTGTTACACATCTACAACCACCAAAAAACTCCTATGCTAAATAGTTTCTATATTTTGTCCTGAGATTAGAAATACCCAATGTTTACATGTTCTTTGCTTTTTTTGCAAGTTATAGGGCAATAAATACAAGTAGCACTTTGCTATTTCCAAACCTATTTTTTTTTCAAAATTAGTGATAGTTACATTGGAACATTGATATCTGTCAGGAATCCCTGAATAACCCTTCACATGTATATTTTTTTTTAGTAGACAACCCAAAGTATTGATCTAGGCCCATTTTGGTATATTTCATGCCACTATTTCACCTCCAAATGCGATCAAATAAAAAAAATTGTTCACTTTTTCACTAACTTTTTCACAATCTTTAGGTTTCTCACTGAAATTAATTACAAACAGCTTATGCAATTTCTGGCACAAATGGTTTTAAATGCTTCTCTGGGATCGCCTTTGTTCAGAAATAGCAGACATATATGAATTTGGCTTTGCTTTTTGGTAATTAGAGGGCTGCTAAATGCAGCTGCGCACCACACGTGTATTATGCCCAGCAGTAAAGGGGTTAATTAGCGAGCTTGTAGGGTTACTTTTAGCTTTAGTGTAGTGTAGTAGACAACCCAAAGTAATGATCTAGACCCATTTTGGTATATTTCAGTCCACCATTTTACCGCCAAATGCGATCAAATAAAACAAATCGTTCACTTTGTAAATAATTTCAGTGAGAAACCTAAAATTGTAAAAAACTGTTAGTGCAATCATGGCACAAATGGTTGTAAATGCTTCTCTGGGATCCCCTTTCTTCAGAAATAGCAGACATATATGGCTTTTGCTTTGCTTTCTGGTAATTAGAAGGCTGCTAAATGCCACTACGCACCACACTTGTATTATGCCCTGCAGTTAAGGGGTTAATTAGGGAGCTTGTATGGTTAATTTTAACTTTAGTGTAGAGATCAGCCTCACACCTGACACATCCCACCCCCTGATCCCTCCCTGACCCCTCTCAAACAGCTCTCTTCCCTCCCCCATCCCACAATTGTCACGCCATCTTAAGTACTGGCAGAAAGCATTTATAGATATATATATATATATATATATATAAGCAAAATGAGTCAGTTGCACTCTCACAAACAATTTCTCCAAGGGCCAGGGTGCTAGAGTAGGTGATATGTAGTAGAATAGAAAACAGCACTCTACTACTGGACTTAAATTCAAACAAATAGTTTAATAGGTAATGGTCTGATGAAGGGGAGCATTCCCCGAAACGTTACCTATTAAACTATCTGTTTGAATTTAAGTCCAGAGAGTGCTGTTTTCTATTCTACTATATATATATATATATATATATATATATATATATATATATATATTGTAACAGGAAACACTTTTAACCACGGTCTTCTAGGGCACAAATGCAGCACAGGACAATCCACTGTAGTTTAAAAGGCTTTATTTTTCACAGCAATAACAAACAGGCAGTTCATTTTCAAAAGAGGGAAATCCTTCCTCTGCAGCAAAGTTAAGTACTTTTAAATGTGTCCCAGCACTTCACAGCATTCCACAAGTGCTTTGTAAAAATAATGTCCTTTTACAGTTCACAGGAACAAAAGTCTTTTACACAGTGTAACTAACACACACACCAGCTTCTGTAGCTGTGTGACTCTCTCTCAAGGCCTAAGTGAGGCTGCTATTTAAACCCTCACAACTTCTAATTAGCCACACCTGTGATTAGCTGCTGGACAGCTTCACAGCTGTCTGGGATAATGGCCCATCCTCTCTCCAATTATCCCAAACCCCAGGGACCCAGAACACAGTTTATCAACTGCATAATCAAATACACACTCTTTCTCCCTGGTGTTTTAACTGAAAGGAGAAATAGCATGTACAATGCTTGGTCTTAAATATCTTCCATTTATAACCAGGCCTTGCTTTCTGTCACATATCCTCCCCCTCAGCTCACACCCAGTGGGTTGAGCGACCATGGACATCAATGAATGTACCTGAGACAAACCATCAGCATTGCCCTGCAAAAGACCAGCCCTGTGCTCAACAGTAAAATTGAAGGGTTGCAAGCTAAGAAACCACCTAGTAACCCTTGAATTTGTTTCCTTATTCTGACTCATCCATGTGAGAGGAGCATGATCTGTTATTAATTTAAATTTCTCCAACATAGGTGTGTCCGGTCCACGGCGTCATCCTTACTTGTGGGATATTCTCTTCCCCAACAGGAAATGGCAAAGAGCCCAGCAAAGCTGGTCACATGATCCCTCCTAGGCTCCGCCTACCCCAGTCATTCTCTTTGCCGTTGTACAGGCAACATCTCCACGGAGATGGCTTAGAGTTTTTTAGTGTTTAACTGTAGTTTTTATTATTCAATCAAGAGTTTGTTATTTTAAAATAGTGCTGGTATGTACTATTTACTCAGAAACAGAAAAGAGATGAAGATTTCTGTTTGTATGAGGAAAATGATTTTAGCACCGTAACTAAAATCCATGGCTGTTCCACACAGGACTGTTGAGAGCAATTAACTTCAGTTGGGGGAACAGGGTGCAGTCTCTTACTGCTTGAGGTATGACACATTCTAACAAGACGATGTAATGCTGGAAGCTGTCATTTTCCCTATGGGATCTGGTAAGCCATGTTTATTAAGATAGTAAATAAGGGCTTCACAAGGGCTTATTAAGACTGTAGACTTTTTCTGGGCTAAATCGATTCATTATTAACACATATTTAGCCTTGAGGAATCATTTAATCTGGGTATTTTGATAAGATTATATCGGCAGGCACTGTTTTAGACACCTTATTCTTTAGGGACTTTCCCTAATCATTGTCAGAGCCTCATTTTCGCGCCGGTATGGCGCACTTGTTTTGAGAACAATGGCATGCAGCTGCATGTGTGTGGAGCTCTGATACATAGAAAAGTCTTTCTGAAGGCATCATTTGGTATCGTATTCCCCTTTGGGCTTGGTTGGGTCTCAGCAAAGCAGATTCCAGGGACTGTAAAGGGGTTAAATATAAAAACGGCCCCGGTTCCGTTATTTTAAGGGTTAAAGCTTCCAAATTTGGTGTGCAATACTTTTAAGGCTTTAAGACACTGTGGTGAAATTTTGGTGAATTTTGAACAATTCCTTCATACTTTTTCGCAATTGCAGTAATAAAGTGTGTTTAATTTAAAATTTAAAGTGACAGTAACGGTTTTATTTTAAAACGTTTTTTGTGCTTTGTTATCAAGTTTATGCCTGTTTAACATGTCTGAACTACCAGATAGATTGTGTTCTGACTGTGGGGAAACCAAGGTTCCTTCTCATTTAACTATATGTATTTTATGTCATAAAAAAAATTTAGTAAAAATGATGCCCAAGATGATTCCTCAAGTGAGGGGAGTAAGCATGGTACTGCATCATCCCCTCCTTCGTCTACACCAGTCTTGCCCATACAGGAGGCCCCTAGTACATCTAGTGCGCCAATACTCCTTACTATGCAACATTTAACGGCTGTAATGGATAATTCTATCAAAAACATTTTAGCCAATATGCCCACTTATCAGCGAAAGCGCGACTTGCTCTGTTTTAGAAAATTCTGTAGAGCATGAGAACGCTGATGATATGGTTTCTGAAGGGCCCCTACACCAGTCTGAGGGGGCCAGGGAGGTTTTGTCTGAGGGAGAAATTTCAGATTCAGGAAACATTTCTCAACAAGCTGAACCTGATGTGATTACTTTTAAATTTAAGTTGGAACATCTCCGCGCTCTGCTTAAGGAGGTGTTATCCAATTTGGATGATTGTGATTATCTGGTCATTCCAGAACCACTATGTAAAATGGAAAAGTTCTTAGAGGCCCCGGGGCCCCCCGAAGCTTTTCCTATATCCAAGCGGGTGGCGTACATTGTTAGTAAAGACTGGGACAGGCCCGGTATACCTTTAGTACCTCCCCCCATATTTATAAAATTGTTTTCCTATAGTCGACCCCAGAAAGGACTGATGGCAGACAGTCCCCAAGGTCGAGGGGGCGGTTTCTACTCTACACAAGCGCGCCACTATACCCATAGAAGATAGTTGTGCTTTCCAAGATCCTATGGATAAAAAAATTAGAAGGTCTGCTAAAGATGTTTGTTCAGCAAGGTTCCCTTCTACAACCAATTGCATGCATTGTCCCTGTCACTGCAGCCGCGTGTTTCTAGTTTGATGAGCTAGGAAAGGCGATTATTAGTAATTCTTCTTCTTATGAGGAGATTATGGACAGACTTCGTGCTCTTAAATTGGCTAATTCTTTCACCCTAGACGCCACCTTGCAATTGGCTAGGTTAGCGGCGAAAAAATTCTGGGTTTGCTATTGTGGCGCAGAGCGCTTTGGTTAAAATCTTGGGCAGCGGATGCGTCTTCCAAGAACAAATTGCTTGACATTCCTTTCAAGGGGAAAACACTCTTTGGCCCTGACTTGAAAGAGATTATCTCTGATATCACTGGGGGCAAGGGCCACGCCCTTCCTCAGGATAGGTCTTTTCAAGACCAAAAATAAACCTAAGTTTCGTCCCTTTCGCAGAACGGATCAGCCCCAAGGGCTACGTCCTCTAAGCAGGAAGGTAATACTTCTCAAGCCAATCCAGCCTGGAGACCTATGCAAGGCTGGAACAAAGGAAAGCAGGCCAGGAAACCTGCCACTGCTACCAAGACAGCATGAAATGCGGGCCCCCGATCCGGGACCGGATCTGGTGGGGGGCAGACTCTCTCTCTTCGCTCAGGCTGGGGCAAGAGATGTTCTGGATCCTTGGGCGCTAGAAATAGTCTCCCAAGGTTATTCTCTGGAGTTCAAGGGGCTTCCTCCAAGGGGGAGGTTCCACAGGTCTCAGTTGTCTTCAGACCACATAAGAAGACAGGCATTCTTACATTGGGTAGAAGACCTGCTAAAAATGGGAGTGATTCATCCTGTTCCATTAGGAGAACAAGGGATGGGGTTCTACTCCAATCTGTTCATAGTTCCCAAAAAAGAGGGAACGTTCAGACCAATCTTAGATCTCAAGATCTTGAACAAGTTTCTCAAGGTTCCATCGTTCAAGATGGAAACCATTCGAACACTTCTTCCTTCCATCCAGGAAGGTCAATTCATGACCAAGGTGGATTTCAAGGATGCGTATCTACATATTCCTATCCACAAGGAACATCATCGGTTCCTAAGGTTTGCATTCCTGGACAAGCATTTCCAGTTCGTGGCGTTTTCTTTCGGATTAGCCACTGCTCCTAGGATTTTCTCATAGGTACTAGGGTCCCTTCTGGCGGTGCTAAGACCAAGGGGCATTGCTGTAGTACCTTACTTGGACGACATTCTGATTCGAGCGTCGTCCCTTCCTCAAGTAAAGGCTCACACGGACATTGTTCTGGCCTTTCTCAGATCTCACGGATGGAAAGTGAACGTGGAAAAGAGTTCTCTATCTCCGTCAACGAGGGTTCCCTTCTTGGGAACTATAATAGACTCCTTAGAAATGAGGATTTTTCTGACAGAAGCCAGAAAAACAAAACTTCTAGACTCTTGTCGGATACTTCATTCCGTTCCTCTTCCTTCCATAGCGCAGTGCATGGAAGTGATAGGTTTGATGGTAGCGGCAATGGACATAGTTCCTTTTGTGCGCATTCATCTAAGACCATTACAACTGTTCATGCTCAGTCAGTGGAATGGGGACTATTCAGACTTGTCTCCGAAGATACAAGTAAATCAGAGGACCAGAGACTCATTCCGTTGGTGACTGTCCCTGGACAACCTGTCACAAGGGATGACCTTCCGCAGACCAGAGTGGGTCATTGTCACGACCGACGCCAGTCTGATGGGCTGGGGCGCGGTCTGGGGATCCCTGAAAGTTCAGGGTCTTTGGTCTCGGGTAGAATCTCTTCTACCGATAAATATTCTGGAACTGAGAGCGATATTCAATGCTCTCAAAGCTTGGCCTCAGCTAGCGAGGGCCAAGTTCATACATCAACCATCAGGGGGGGAACAAGGAGTTCCCTAGCGATGGAAGAAGTGACCAAAATCATTCTATGGGGCGGAGTCTCACTCCTGCCACCTGTCTGCTATCCACATCCCAGGAGTGGAAAATTGGGAAGCGGATTTTCTGAGTCGTCAGACATTGCATCCGGGGGAGTGGGAACTCCATCCGGAAATCTTTGCCCAAGTCACTCAACCGTGGGGCATTCCAGACATGGATCTGATGGCCTCTCGTCAGAACTTCAGAGTTCCTTACTACGGGTACAGATCCAGGGATCCCAAGGCGGCTCTAGTGGATGCACTAGTAGCACCTTGGACCTTCAAACTAGCTTATGTGTTCCCGCCGTTTCCTCTCATCCCCAGGCTGGTAGCCAGGATCAATCAGGAGAGGGCGTCGGTGATTTTGATAGCTCCTGCGTGGCCACGCAGGACTTGGTATGCAGATCTGGTGAATATGTCATCGGCTCCACCATGGAAGCTACCTTTGAGACGAGACCTTCTTGTTCTAGGTCCGTTCGACCCACTCCAGCTAACTGCTTGGAGATTGAACGCTTGATCTTATCAAAGCGAGGGTTCTCAGATTCTGTTATTAATACTCTTGTTCAGGCCTGAAAGCCTGTAACCAGAAAAATTACCACATAATTTGGTATATCTGTTGGTGTGAATCTGCAGGATTCCCTTGGGACAAGGTTAAGATTCCTAAGAGTCTATCCTTCCTTCGAGAAGGATTGGAAAAAGGATTATCTGCAGGTTCCTTGATGGGACAGATTTCTGCCTTGTCTGTGTTACTTCACAAAAAGCTGGCAGCTGTGCCAGATGTTCTAGCCTTTGTTCAGGCTCTGGTTAGAATCAAGCCTGTTTACAAAATTTTGACTCCTCCTTGGAGTCTCAACCTAGTTCTTTCAGTTCCTCAGGGGGTTCCGTTTGAACCCTTACATTCCGTTGATATTAAGTTATTATCTTGGAAAGTTTTGTTTTTGGTTGCAATTTCTTCTGCTAGAAGAGTTTCAGAATTATCTGCTCTGCAGTGTTCTTCTCCTTATCTGGTGTTCCTTGCAGATAAGGTGGTTTTGCGTACTAAACCTGGTTTTCTTCCAAAAGTTGTTTCTAACAAAAACATTAACCAGGAGATAGTTGTGCCTTCTTTGTGTCCTAATCCAGTTTCAAAGAAGGAACGTTTGTTGCACAACTTGGATGTAGTTCGTGCTCTCAAATTTTACTTAGCAGCTACTAAGGATTTCAGACAAACTTTGTCTTTGTTTATTGTTTATTCTGGTAAACGGAGAGGTCAAAAAGCAACTTCTACCTCTCTCTCCTTCTGGATTAAAAGCATTATCCGATTGGCTTATGAGACTGCCGGACGGCAGCCTCCTGAAAGAATCACAGCTCACTCCACTAGGGCTGTGGCTTCCACACGGGCCTTCAAGAACGAGGCTTCTGTTGATCAGATATGTAAGGCAGCGACTTGGTCTTCACTGCACACTTTTTCTAAATTTTACAAATTTGATACTTTTGCTTCTTCTGAGGCTATTTTTGGGAGAAAGGTTTTGCAAGCCGTGGTACCTTCCATTTAGGTGACCTGATTTGCTCCCTCCCTTCATCCGTGTCCTAAAGCTTTGGTATTGGTTCCCACAAGTAAGGATGACGCCGTGGACCGGACACACCTATGTTGGAGAAAACAGAATTTATGTTTACCTGATAAATTACTTTCTCCAACGGTGTGTCCGGTCCACGGCCCGCCCTGGTTTTTTTAATCAGGTCTGATAATTTATTTTCTTTAACTACAGTCACCACGGTAACATATGGTTTCTCCTATGCAAATATTCCTCCTTAACGTCGGTCGAATGACTGGGGTAGGCGGAGCCTAGGAGGGATCATGTGACCAGCTTTGCTGGGCTCTTTGCCATTTCCTGTTGGGGAAGAGAATATCCCACAAGTAAGGATGACGCCGTGGACCGGACACACCGTTGGAGAAAGTAATTTATCAGGTAAACATAAATTCTGTTTTTCTTCCCAACAGATAGTACCTAAGGGTCTCTAAAGCCCACTTAATGGCAAGGCATTCTTTCTCCACTATAGAATAGTTCTTTTCCTGTGAAATAAGTTTTCTGCTTAGGAAAAGGACAGGATGCTCTTCTCCCTGACACTCCTGCGAGAGAACTGCTCCTAAACCAACATCAGAGGCACAAAGGGCATCTTTCAAATGCTTAAAAGCTTGTTCTGCTTCTGGGGACCATTTTATCATAATTGGGGCCCTTGCTTTTGTGATATCTGTCAAGGGTGCCGCAATTGTAGCGAAATTCGGGATAAACCTTCTATAATAACTAGTTATCCCAATAAATGCTCTTACTTGTTTTTTAGTTAGAGGCTGTGGCCAGTTCTGTATGGCCTCTACTTTTGTTGTCTGAGGTTTAACTAATCCTCTACCAATAGTATAACCCAAGTACTTAGCTTCCTGTAAACCAACAGTACATTTTGCAGGATTGGCAGTTAACCCAGCGGACCGTATTGCATCAAGTACTGCTTGAACTTTTGGAAGATGGGATTCCCAATCTGTACTATAAATTATAACATCATCCAAATATGCTGCCGCATAACTAACATGGGGTTTCAGAATTCTATCCATCATCCTCTGGAATGTTGCCGGGGCCCCATATAAACCAAATGGCAACACTGTATACTGAAATAAGCCCTCTGGGGTTGAAAAAGCTGTCTTTTCCTTTGCTTGACTAGTGAGAGGCACCTGCCAATACCCTTTTGTTAAATCAATTGTAGTGAGATAACGTGCTTTTCCTAGCCTTTCTATTAACTCATCTACTCTAGGCATTGGGTAGGTGTCAAATTTGGAAACACAATTAAGCTTACGAAAGTCATTACAGAACCTTAATGAACCACCCGGCTTTGGAACAAGCACGATTGGACTGTTCCACTCACTTTGTGATTCCTCAATTACCCCAAGCTTTAACATTTTTTCTACCTCCAGTTTAATAGCCTTTCTACGAGCCTCAGGGACCCTATAGGGTTTAAGGCAGACCTTCTTCCCTGGTTCTGTTATTATGTCATGCTTAATAACATTAGTTTTTCCCGGTACCACAGAAAATACCTCTTTGTTTATTCTAATAAAATCCTTGACCTCTCGCTTCTTATGTACAGATAGGGTTTCCGATATATTTACCTCTGGTTCAGTGACAGGGAGTTCTGTAGGTTTTAAGGCAACTAAAACTTCCCTATCTTTCCAAGGTTTTAACAGATTTATATGATATATTTGCTCAGGTTTCCTTCTCCCTGGCTGACTTACTTTGTAATTAACATCACCCACTTTCTCAATTATCTCATATGGGCCATGCCAAGTAGCCAAGAATTTATTTTCAACTGTAGGGACCAGAACTAACACCCTATCCCTAGGTTGAAACACCCTGGCTCTAGCATTACGGTTGTAGCTGTACTTTTGTGCTTCCTGTGCTTTTCCCATATGTTCCCTTACAATGGGCATGACAGCTTCCATACGATCCTGCATTTGGGAAATATGTTCAATAATATTTCGATAAGGTGTTGTCTCTTGCTCCCAAGTCTCTTTAACTATATCTAGTAATCCCCTGGGATGCCGCCCATATAACAGTTCAAATGGGGAAAAACCTGTAGAAGCCTGGGGAACCTCCCTGATAGAGAACATTAAATAGGGTAACAGAAGGTCCCAATTTCTCCCATCTGTGTCAATTACCTTTCTTAGCATACTTTTGAGAGTTTTGTTAAACCTTTCTACTAAACCATCAGTCTGAGGGTGATATACTGAGGTCCTTAGTTGTTTTATGCCAAACAACTTACACAATTCTTTTGTAACCCTGGACATAAATGGAGTTCCTTGGTCTGTCAAAATTTCCTTAGGTATCCCGACCCTGCTAAACATTAGCATGAGTTCTTTTGCTATGGACTTTGCAGAGCTGTTATGAAGGGGAACTGCCTCAGTATAGCGTGTAGCATAATCAAGGATTACCAGTATATACTGATGTCCTCTAGCAGATTTAACCAGCGGACCCACCAAGTCCATAGCAATTCTTTCAAAGGGCACATCAATTATAGGCAAGGGCACTAAAGGGTTACGGAAATCTTTAGCAGGAGCTGTAAGTTGACACTTAGGGCATGAAGCACAATAATCCTTGATGGCTACAAATATCCCTGGCCAATAAAAGCTTCTAAGAACTCTCTCTTTGGTTTTCTCAACTCCCAAATGCCCCCCTAGAATATGGTTATGTGCAAGATTTAATACAGTGTTCCTAAAAGTCTGGGGCACCAAAAGTTGTTTAACAATGTCTGTTCCTTTCTTCTCTACACGATATACCAAATCATTAACTGCTTCAAAATAAGGATAGGGTAATACATTTCCTGGCTATGTCACAACATCATTTATAACCCTGATATTATTTCTTGCCTCTACCAATGTTGGATCCTCCCATTGGGCTTTTTTAAAATTACCAGGGCCACCAACCAGATCTATCAAATCATCAATATTTTCTGAGCTAGTACTTGGTACTTCATTACTCTGAGAAGGTTGATCACCTACTAATACAGGCATAGGGCAATAAATCTTATTTTTCTCAATTTCAATGGAACCCCCTTCAAAATCAGTTTCAGAGAAAGGAAATACATAAATATCAGAAGTTTGACATATTTCTGGAGATTCCCATAACTCCAGAAATTTTGGAAAATCTCTCCCTATCACCACCTCATGGGCTAAATTTGGTACTACACCAACACAATATTTTAATTTACCACACTGAGTCTCAATCTCCACCTCAGCTGTAGGATATTCCCGTTTATCTCCATGAACACAGATAATTCCCATTTTTTACTAAAGATTTAGCCACTAGTGTGACCATACTTCCTGAATCAAGCAAAGCCCTAGAAACTTTACCATTAACCGTCACAGTACACCAATGGGAATCATTATTAACAGAGCTGTTGCTATTAGACAATAGTGAATGTGCAACATTACAGTCCATAAATTCATCTTTATCACAGTCTCTAGCAATATGCCCAGCCTCATTACATTTAAAACATCTTACAGGTTGGTTATATTTAAATGTTTTCTTAATTCCTGGGGAAATGTCTCTGGTGTTTTGCCTATACACCTGCTGCTCTCTTATCCCCTTTATCCCCTGAACAGTCTTACCAGTTCTTGTAGAGCTCTGGGACTTGGGATTGTGGGGCTGATCCATTGAAGATTGTTGCAAAACTTCTCCTGAAGCTATAAATCTTTCGACCAATACAATCAACTGATCCGCTGTTTGAGGATCACCTTGATTAACCCACCGCCGCAGGGAAGCAGGTAATCCACGCTGAAACCGGTCCATCACCAGTAGTTCCACTATTTTGGTAGCCGAATTAACCTCTGGTTGCAGCCACTTCCTGGCAAGGTGTATAAGGTCGAACATCTGGGATCTTGCAGCATTATGAGATGAAAACATCCAGGAATGGAATCTTTGTGCACGGACTGCCGAAGTCACCCCCAGGCGTGCAAGGATTTCTGCTTTCAATTTCTCATAGTCACTGGCTTGTGCTGGCTCTAAATCAAAGTAGGCCTTCTGAGGTTCACCACTAAGAAATGGCGCAAGTATACTCGCCCACTCAACTGTCGGCCATTTTTCACTTTCTGCTGTGCGTTCATTTTTCACTTTCTGCTGTATAGCATTAGAATTGATCAAAGCTTTAATGACTTCCTCCATGTTGCTTGCAGATTATTATGCCCACAGACATACAACGTGGTTGCCCATATTCTCCACCAAGTGTAACAGGAAACACTTTTAACCACGGTCTTCTAGGGCACAAATGCAGCACAGGACAATCCAGTGTAGTTTAAAAGGCTTTATTTTTCACAGCAATAACAAACAGGCAGTTCATTTTCAAAAGAGAGAAATCCTTCCTCTGCAGCAAAGTTAAGTACTTTTAAATGTGTCCCAGCACTTCACAGCATTCCACAAGTGCTTTGTAAAAATAATGTCCTTTTACAGTTCACAGGAACAAAAGTCTTTTACACAGTGTAACAAACACACACACCAGCTTCTGTAGCTGTGTAACTCTCTCTCAAGGCCTAAGTGAGGCTGCTATTTAAACCCTCACAACTTCTAATTAGCCACACCTGTGATTAGCTGCTGGACAGCTTCACAGCTGTCTGGGATAATGGCCCACCCTCTCTCCAATTATCCCAAACCCCAGGGACCCAGAACACAGTTTATCAACTGCATAATCAAATACACACTCTTTCTCCCTGGGGTTTTAACTGAAAGGAGAAATAGCATGTACAATGCTTGGTCTTAAATATATATATATATATATAATATTTGATTTGTAGGTGTAAGCACTCTCACCATCTATTTGTAGGTGTAAGCACTCTCACCATCTGTCAACAACTGCCAGGGTGCTATAAGGATAAGTCCATAGTTTCAAAAATAGAATAAGCACTCACTGGACTTCAGCCGTCTGTGTAATAAAGATTTTATTAGTGACGTTTCGGGACACCAAACAGTCCCTTCCTCTGACAAACAACAATACAAAATGGCAAACTTATAAAGGTAAGTAGAACCCTCCCCTATGTTGTGAACCAATCAGTGCAATCAGTGTATGAGGATAGGAGAAACAAGTCTCCTGATAGGATCATGACTCAGGTTAGGTTTTAGGCTAAAAACATGTGCAGTTACATATGTCATAAGTGCATAAGAATAAGTATCAAAAAGTGTGTGTAATATATAAAAAGAAACAGCATCCTTGGTCCGCAGGAGACATCTGCCAACTGGTAACATACATAGGTGTAAACAATAATAATAATAACGGTACGAGTAGTATAAACATACAAATACAAATTGACCAATGGTACATGCTCATACAAAACTTCCTTACAGACCAACCAATGAAACCAATCAAAACAGGCCGTCCGGTAAGATGTCATTAGTTCCGCCTCCCAGAATACCTAACCTGTCAAATACGCATAGAGTCAATACAACACTTTAATCAGAGATCTAGAAACTTGTCAAACAGATCTTACACTGTCTAATGTTATATGTCCAAATGACTCTCAATCAGATATTTATCAAGAACCATTCCGGGTATGCCTAGCCAGCAAATACCGTGTCTATATACCTACAGTAAAATATGAAGATCCTGGTCACACTTAATTATCAAGCCGGGTGAACTATCTGACAGCGAACTCGATATGCGCCAGTAAAATGCGAATGACACTGAGTGATGAAACTAGATCCAGATCGTCGGTATTAACCAAAACACCTCACCATCCAATGGGGTAATAGTATTGAGCCACACACCACTACCATGTCAAACAGCTCCAATGGTGACACAGCTCGGGCTCATAGTGCCCGCCCCTAGGTCTAATAGGCTGAAAGTCGGCACCTCTATACTAATGGAATCGCCGCAAAGTCGGCACTATTTATCACTACAGATTAATATAAATCAGATAGCATATAAGAATGTCACTAAGACCTCCACAGTGCACCGTGCTGTCCATGAAAAAACAACAAATCACCTTTCCATATGCGCTGTGCCGTATCGGACCGCAATACATTAAAGTCAGAACATCATCATGTGACAATTGTCCCCATACAAAGTCACTGGTACTGTTGTGGAGGTGGCAGTTCATATTCATGTGAATAAGGCTAATAGACATCTTGAAAAGGTAATCCGGAGGCAGTTGTGATAGCAGCCGATAAAAAGTGAACACCTCACATAGCGGGTCAAAAAAGCAGAAAGAATATGCACAAACCTAACCGAAAAACTAACCAAAAATATATTATGCCTGCACAATAAAGACAAGGTCTTTTATGAAAAAAATAAACTTAATATGTTATGCTGAAACCGGATGGGCATTACCAACCAAAAAAAGGATAGGCATTACCGACCAGAAAATTTACCAAATTTCACTTAAAGGTATATCACAACATGTAGTGAAAAACTTAAACCTAAACACTATACAAGGTGTAACACAAAAATATGTAAAGACAGTAAGCCCTCAAGGTGGAGCTGTCAAAGAAACCATAAAATATATATATATATATATATATATATATATATATATATATATATATATATATGTAAATAGTTTCTTCAGTGTAGGTTCCCCCATAACCTCAACAATCCCTCCCCAAACAGCTCTCTTAACCTCCCCCTCTTCCTTTTTGTGGCCATCTTAGGTACTGGCAGCTGTCTGCCAGTACCCAGTTTCTTAACAAATTTGCTCATTTTTATTTTTTATACCCCATTTTTCATAGTGTAGCTGCCCCCCTTCAATATCCTACCCCCCCTCCCCGATCGATTTTCAATCTATTATTTCCCCCCTCCCTCTCCTTTAGGCAGTATTTGGGACTTCCAGACTGGTGATCGGTCACGTGCGTGCTCTACCCCCCTCAAACTCATGCTCCCACCCCCCCTTCCCAGAACCCCCCTTCCCAGAACAGCAACCGGAACTAGTCCAGCGATGGGCCGCTTACCCGCCTCCCTGCAGCTGCTCCCACCCACCAACGATCGGCACCATCGCTGTGCAATGCAGAGAGGGCCACAGATTGGCCCTCTCTGCATCAACTCTGCATATCTATTTCTGCAGTGCCCCACTCGTTGGGGAATGCAGAAATAGTGCAATCTCGCTCTTTTGAGCGAGATCACGGCAGAGAGAAGCCCAGGACTGCAGCAATGTACAGGGTACATCGCTGGTGCTTAAGGGATAACGACCAGCATCATACAGGGTACAATGCTGGTTGTTAAGGGGTTAAAGGGACAGTCAACTCTAAAAATGTTATTGTTTGAAAAGATAGATAATCCCTTTTATTATCCATTCCCCAGTTTTGCACAGTATTAATATACTTTTTACCTCTGTAATTACCTGTATCTAAGCCTCTTTTGACAGCCCCCTGATCATATGGCTATTTATTTTCTATTGACTTTCATTTTAGCCAATTAGTGCAGTATCATGCACAACTCCACAGGAGAGTGCACAATGTTTTCTATATGGCCCACATGGATTAGCAGTCTTTTGTGAAAAACTAATAAAAAAGCATGTGATAAGAGGCTGTATGTAGTGGCTTAGAAACAGGCAGAATTTTAGAGGTTTAAATGTTATAAAATATATTAATATAACAATGTTGGTTGACAAAGCTGGGGAATGAGTAGTAAAGACGTTATCTATCTTTTTAAACAATAACAATTTTGGTGTTGACTGTCCCTTTAATGTCACAAAGTATTTACTTGAAAGTTTTATTTCCTAGACCATGTACCATTTTAGTAGCCCTCCTTTTGAATGGTTTCTAGTATTTAGTAAAGTCATACTGTGAGACACATTGTTTGAGTGTCTTCTCCAGATCACACTATATGGTCGATTTATCAAAGCTAATAAGAAAGAGTGTAGAGTACTGGCACTAGTTTAGTGTATATAGGAATATATGGAACTGGTAATTGTTCCGGTGCTTACCCACCTAAATTATGACATAGGGAAGAAAAAGAGGTAAGAGAACCTCAAAGAAAGCAGGTGGTTTAGACTAGCACTCATTCCTATCTAACGTAACTTTTAATAAGTAAATTTAATACCGGCCTAAATACCAAGTGTACCAAATTAAAACCAACAGGCCCATTTATCAAGCTCCGTATGGAACTTGAAGGGCCGTGTTTCTGGCGAGTCTTCAGACTCGCCAGAAACACAAGTTATGAAGCAGCGGTCTAAAGACCGCTGCTTCATAACCCTGTCCGCCTGCTCTGAGCAGGCGGACAGGAACCGCCGGAAATCAACCCGATCGAATACGATCGGGTTGATTGACAGCTCCCTGCTGGCGGCCGATTGGCCGCGAGTCAGCAGGGGGCGGCGTTGCACCAGCAGCTCTTGTGAGCTGCTGGTGCAATGTTAAATGTGGAGAGCGTATTGCTCTCCGCATTTAGCGAGGTCTTGCGGACCTGATCCGCAGTGTCGGATCAGGTCCGCAAGCCCTTTGATAAATGGGCCCCTAAGTCTCAAATGTCCCCCTGTTTCCTGGCCGATAGCAGCTCCCTCGGCTTCAGGTGACAGGGACACTTGGACTCCAATTTAAAAACAACAACATTCACCAACGTCCAAATGAATGCACAAAATGTTTGGCAGCAAACTAGTTTCGGCTGTACTATCAGCCTTTCTCAATGCTATGGACAAACCGAGGCCCGGGTGCCACCCCTTTATATAGCACAAAGTTCAAACCTATCAGCCTATCATTGATTCCTGTGATGATACTCCTACTCATCATCCAATCCCTGTTAGTTTCAGTATTCTGACAAGCATAACTTAAAAGCCCAACAGATATTAACAGGTTAGAAAAGTGGCACATAACACAATGTTGTGTGTATTTAGTTTAAATTCTATTATGTGTTCTCCACTGTGTATTATCTATTGTTGTGCTTTCGATTCGTGTTTAGGTGTTAATCCACATACGGCTCTGAAATTGAGAAAAGCACTCACGTAAGGGAGCCAATTTCATTGGTCCACACAAACATACCCCTATTTGACGTTATCCAATTGGATAAACATTCCTCCGTGAGTAAACAAAACATAACCGCACCGGAACATCACTGCACAATACAGCCAAACAAGCTATTTCTCTGTTATTGATCAAACAGATTACCTAAACTCAGGGGTATTGGTATCATTCTATTCCCTGTGTCAGTAAAGCTGATGTCATGAAGCTAATGTCAGAATGAAAAAGCGGTACGGATCTATTCCAATGTAACGCAGGATTAGGGAGTTTGTACGAGCTTGTCGCTGATTGGATTACCATTTGTATCCTGTATATTAAAACTCAAAATAATGCATTAATTATAAATATAGGAGGCAGATTACCCTCCAATATTTATTGATTTATCAAAGCTTCAACTGTGAATGAGCTGGAAGTCCACGTCAAATTAGACGGAAACTAGTTAACATTGCCCTAGTTAACATAGCGTCAATGTTGAAATGTTCGACATAATATACGCTCACGAGAGATCAATCCAATGCAAATCGATGCTTGTGTTATTCGAACGTAATAAAGATTATCCGCCTTCACATTCGACTCTATTCGAGCGTATTACTGATGATCGACCTTCACATTCGACTCTATGTGAACCTCTCACCAAGTTATCAAACATTCAACAGGTACACTCGCGTCTATTCCGACGCAGCGTACCTATCCTTCAAAACGCCACCACTTAGACCTCGAATGTCATTGAAATCAATAGGAGCCTGAAAAGGTTTTTTTATATGCTGTTTGTCATTGCAGACAGTTAACAATGAACATGCAGAATACTTTTTAAATTTGTGATACTTTTATGACGCGGAAGGCGGATATTAATGAACCATCTGAATCATGAAGTATAATAAAAATGTTCCATGTCCCTTTAACCTTTTGTGATAACAAAATATATTAAGATCTGCCCTTATTACTAAATAAAATCAAGTAGGGAGATGTTACGCTACCTATGGGTTATGTTTCAGCTCTCTGTCGTAGAGTTCATTACAAAGCAAGGGAACAAATTATTTATAAAGGAATGAAAGAAAGGAACACAGTTCCTGACCTTTCACATGCAGAAGTATTATTATTATTATTATTATCGGTTATTTGTAGAGCGCCAACAGATTCCGCAGCGCTATAAACAAAGGGGGAGTACAACAAAACAATTATAGGGATCAAATGAGTAGAGGGCCCTGCCAAGAGTTGCACTGTTGTAGTCAGCTCTTAAGAAGGTAATCTACAAGCAGCTGGACTCTTAGGCTTACATGCTAAGGGGGTTCAGGGGATAGCAATGGAGGAGAGGAACTGGTATTAGGAAAGGTTAGTGTAGGTTGTATGCATCCCTGAACAGTTGAGTCTTTAGGGAGCACTTGAAGCTTTTAAAACTAGAAGAGAGTCTTGTGGAGCGAGGCAGAGAGTTCCACAAGATGGGAGCCAGTCTGGAGAAGTCCTGTAAACGGGAGTGTGATGAGGTGACAAGAGAGGAGGAGAGTAGGAGGTCATGAGCAGAGCGAAGGGGACGGGAGGGAGAGTATTTGGAGACAAGGTCTGAGATGTAGGGGGGAGCAGTGCAGTTGAGGGCTTTGTATGTCAGAATGAGAATTTTGTGTTTGATCCTAGAGACAAGAGGAAGCCAGTGAAGGGATTGGCAGAGAGGTGCAGCAGATGAAGAGCGACGTGTAAGGAAGATAAGTCTGGCAGAGGCATTAATTATGGATTGTAAAGGAGCTAGGCGGCAGGTGGGGAGACCAGAGAGGACAGAGTTGCAGTAATCAAGGCGGGAAAGAATGAGAGAGTGGATTAAAATCTTAATTGTGTCTTGTGTAAGGAAGTGTCTAATTTTAGAGATGTTTTTAAGGTGGAAGCGGCAGGTTTTAGCCAAGGACTGAATGTGAGGAGTGAACGAAAGATCTGAGTGAAATGTGACCCCGAGACATCGGGCGTGCGGGGTAGGGGTAATGATGGAGTTGTCGACAGTTATAGAGAGATTGGGGGTGGAGAGTTTTGAGGAAGGGGGGAAAATAAGGAGCTCAGTTTTGGAGAGATTTAGCTTGAGGTAGTGAGAGGACATCCAGTTAGAGATGTGAGAAAGACAGTTAGTGACACGGGTTAGCAAGGAAGGAGATAGGTCTGGTGCAGAGAAGTAGATTTGGGTGTCGTTGGCATACAAATGATATTATAAACCGTGGAACTTTATTAGGTAACCTAGTGATGACATGTAGATTGAGAAGAGAAGGGGACCGAGGACAGAGCCTTGCGGTACTCCGACAGAAAGTGGTGACGGGGCAGAGGATGCCCCAGAGAAGGCTACACTAAAGGTACGGTTTGACAGGTAGGAAGAGAGCCACGAGAGGGCTGTGTCACAGATGCCGAAGGATTGGAGGGTTTGGAGCAAAAGAGGGTGGTCAACAGTGTCAAAGGCTGCGGACAGATCAAGGAGGATAAGCAGAGAGAAGTGGCCTTTTGATTTTGCTGTAAGTAGGTCATTGGTAACCTTAACAATTGCTGTCTCTGTGGAGTGATGGGGACGAAATCCAGATTGCAGTGGGTCAAGGAGGGAGTTTATTGTAAGGAAATGGGATAGGCGTGCATAAACCAGTTTTTCAAGAAGCTTTGATGCAAGAGGGAGGAGGGAAATAGGGCGGTAGTTGGATGGGGAGGTAGGATCAAGGGAAGGTTTTTTGAGGATGGGTGTGACCAGTGCATGTTTCAGAAATGAGGGAAATATACCGGTGCTGAGGGAGAGGTTGAAAGTGGGTGTGAGTATAGGGGTGAGGGTAGCAGAGAGGGAGGGGAGTAGCTGTGAGAGGGGATAGGGTCAAGGGGACAGGTAGTGAGGTGAGAGTGCAGTATAAGTGCTGAGACTTCTTCCTCAGTGACAGGGGAGAATGAGCTAAGTTTAAGGTTATGTGGGTTGTAGTTGAATGAGAGCATTTGAGGGGGGGAGAGAAAGGAATTAATTTGAGAGCTGATTTCATTTCTGATGGAGTTGATTTTGTTATTGAAGTGGCTGGCAAAGTCTTGAGCTGACAGAGAAGGAGGAGATTAATAGAGAAGGAGGAGATTAATAAACCAGCAACAGGCTGCAAAGTAGATGTGCGTCAACAAATGCATTGATAATGACAGGTAATGCCTGTCTGGCAGCAGCACTAGTAGATATAGGGATAAAAATTAAATAAATACATTACATAATATAGCTAACTTCCTTTTTTTTGATAAATCTATATGCACCAGGTTTGACGCATAGAATACAAGTCCCACTCTCCACTTCGCACCAAACTTGAAGCAATACTTCGCACCAAACTTGAAGCAATACTTTGCACCAAATTTGACGCATAACTCAAACTCCTAAACAACCCACATACTTGTAAAATTTTCCACCACTTTTTATTGGGAGATGCATAATCATGTGATTAATTAAATCAGCCAATCTGATTTTAATATACATTTTATACTATCACTAACAAATCAAATTGCTCGATACTTGTGTCATTTATCACTCATCAGAACTTGTAAGTTCCATTTGTTACATTGTGTATTATACTTTGAAAGTATGCATATGTGAAATTAGTATTAAAGATAAACATTGATGATGACATTAGGCCACATAGTGTAATACTTTTGACAATGATTTTAATAATCAAATGATGTTTGATTTACTATAATCTTAAGATGATAGCTCAAAGGGACAGTCTACCTAACATTAAACTGTCATGAATCAGATACAGCAGAAATTAAAATCACCTATTTAATGTCATCCTATTTTCTTCCTTCTCTTGAATTTCATTTTCATTAAGAAATATCATCTTAAATGCCAGCCCATTTTTTAACACCTGCGTAGGAGTGGTGTTTAAAACTAGACTCAAACAGGAAGTGATACACAGGTGCAGAAAGAAAACTGGCCAAGCTCTTAAAATATCCATATGATACCCTGATTACATGTTATATTCACAATTATTCTTGGTCAGAATAATTATATATTGTTTAGAACAAAAAAGAATTTAGAACCTTGTAAAAATATGTTTGCAAAAGATTTCTGATATAACACATATATATATATATATATATATATATATATATATTATTTTTATTATCGGTTATTTGTAGAGCGCCAACAGATTCCACAGCGCAAGTATGTGCAAAGATATACTGTATGTACAGATTCTAGCATTAATAATCATTTAAAAAAAAGAAAAAAAACATGAGATAGGCATATCTTGTTTAGAAATACAAATACACATTAATTTATGTGAAGATATCATATATCAGATTTTTGTATAAAAAAAGAAATAATAATATCTCAAAGAAAGTTATTTTTCGGTTTGTTCAGGTATAAATCTAGCTATTTCTTGGACATTAACAGATGAAAAATAAAAGATTAGCTTTAGAAAAATGTGCTTGTTCATGGACAGTAATGAAATTGTATAACTAAAGATGGGGAAAAAACAGATAAAACTGTCTTCATTTGATGGACATTTAGGGTAGATCATTTGATACGTAAGGATAACCGCGACATTGATGACTCTTATTTATCAACAGTCCGATGCTAATGGCGCCGGACTTGACCGGTGTGTTTTTGACAAACTTGTTAATAAATAAGGCCGTCGAATGTAGATTCGCACCAGAAATGTATGGCGAGCGTATAAAAAAAGCCTTTATTTTAGTACTGGCAGACTTTCTACTTGGTTGCAGACTAGCTCTTTTTGCTCAAGCCATGGATTTTGCAGTCTGTAAAAGGCTTGTTGATAAAGTTTACACCTCTTCCTATACAGGTTGCAAATCCCAATCCAATAAAATTCTCAGAAGTTTTAAATCTGGTTTTAAAACAAGCCATCCAACCTTCCAACAACCTTCAGAATGTTTTTTTAAGCAATTTATTTTTTAGTTAAAACAAAAATGGCCAGTTTTGCCTTGTTATAAATTTAAAATCCCTAAATGCTTGTGTTCTCTATCATCATTTCAAAAGGAGGGAATTCATCTTTTAAGGCAATGCCTCAGAGGCAACGATTGGTTAGTCAGATTACATCTGACAGACGATTATTTCACAGTCCCCATAGCTTAGGAACATAGCAAATTTCTATCTTTCAATTGGTAGGGACAGACTTGGAGTTTCACTTGTCTCCCATTTGGTCTTTCCTCCGCCCCTTGAATAAGGATAAGCTAATCAAATCTATTGTGACCTGGGTTCTTCTTCACGGAATTAATCTAAACATTTATTTGAACAAAATTTTAATTATGAACCAGAATTTTCTCTCCTTGCAAGAGAATATTTCCCTTACTCTTCATACTTTAGAAAATTTGGGGTTTCTGTCCAAATAATTATTTTTTCTCGGTTTTCTGATAGATACAAAAACATCTACTCTCAGTCTCACTTCAGAGAAAATAAAGAATATCAAAAAAGAAATTTAAAAAAATCTCTCTCTTGTCTTTCAGTTTCTATCAGAACAATAGCCAGGATAGTTAAGTTACTTTCATCCTCTATTCAGACTATTTTCCCTGCTCCTTTACATTATCAGGAATTGCAGAGTAAAAATTATTTACTTGAAAAAGGGTCTTTCCTATTCTCATCTTATTCCTTTGTCCTTGGAAGCCAAGGAGGAACTGTAGATTCGCACCAGCGATGTATGGTGAGCGTATAGCCCATCGCGAATGCGTCAAGATTTACTCCTTTATAAATCGGCCCCTATGAATAATCATTTTCACACTGTGAAAGTGATGACAATTAAGTTGTAGAGTGCATGTATAACAACAATCTAGTCTTTAGACTTTGCCACGGATGCTTTTTATTCACAGTCCCGCCCTGGTAGCAATGTTAGGCTTGTGATGTCTTTTGGTGCTTTTCCAGTTTTCAGGACTGGAAACTCCGCAATTTCCAGAAGTAAACTACAGGAAACGTGGCCAAATTAAATAATGAAAGTATATTGCAGCTTTAATTTAATTTTTTGTATGTATTTTATATTACAATATTAAAGAGTTTACTATCATTTTAAGACCTACAAAAAAAAATCAGTAGTGAAAATGTGGACACCCTACTTTATGCAGCTGTAAAATATTTCACTGCTTTTGTGCTTTTTTTTTTTTTTACAATACAAATCACTAAAACATTTTGTTAGAATTCCTCTCCACAAAGGAAACAAAATGAATTCCAGACAGTTAATTTAAAACATATTCTCATATTGTGACAAAATCCACTTGTTGCAGTATTCTAAAAGCTCCAACTCAACTTATAAAACTACTGTGAATGTGGCCATTCTAGCTTTCCATGCAAACTTTCATGCTCTACATAGACTTTTCCATTAATGTCTTTTATTAAATGTAATTTAAAGCAATACATTACTGGGAGCTAGCTGGTAATTGGTGGCTATACACATATTCCACTTGTTACTGGCAAACCAGATGTGTATTATTGCTCTGAAGCAGAACTTCACTATGTGTTTAATCCCTTTGCAGAACTTTTTATGCACTTTTATGTCATTTTAAGTGATTGCATTTGGTATAAGTTAGGTTTGATTTAAAAGCAAGATATCCTGATATTGCTTAAAGGGATATTAAACACAAATGTTTTCTTTCGTGATTCAGATAGAGCATGCAACTTTCTAATTTACTCCAATTATCAAATTTTCTTCATTCTCTTGGTATCTTTATTTGAAAAGCAGAAATGTAAGCTTAGGAGCTGGCCCATTTTGGGTTCAGCACGTGGGTAGCGCTTGCTGATTGGTGGCTAAACATGTCTCATATTTCCTGTGCTTTACTGGCTCAAGAGTTTGGGGTTTGGCCTTAACTAAAGGTGGCAACCCTAATTGCAGCTCGAACTTGCCACGCCGAGCCCCAGCAGTGCTGCTTACTTGACTCAGGTCTCAGGCCCCGGGGCAAGATTCACCCAGTCTGCAGGTAAGGGGCTGTGGCTCTTGGGAAACTATCCCTCTCTCCAGACCATCTCCCTATCCCTCCCTCTCTCTCCCTCAGGATCAGAAACCATTATGTTTTTCCATGTTAATAGATCTATAGAACTATACATAGTTTAAAAGGCTGTGAATAACGTAAAAATGAAACAACACTTTTTTGCATAGCAATTCATGTCCCCATGTGGTAAGCTTACACATTGACCTGCAGTAGGTATAAATGTACTGTGTTTAAATATTAAATACAAATTAAAATAATTATTGTTTTTCTACAATGTGTGTGTGCCCCTCTGTATGTGTGTCCCCCTCGGGAAGTGTGTCCCTCTATGTGTATAATTTTATAATGTATGTAATATATCAGCACTCTGATACTAGGCAGTGCCTGCCCAGCCACTGACCTCACATCACTGGATTACAGAATATTTTCTTTTATAGGTAATGCCAATGCGGCTATGTATGTGGAATGAAGAAATATCCTTAAGAAAATCGATCAGTGATTTTGCGATCAATGAAATAAAATCTGATACTTATGGACTTTTATTTGGAGATTCTTTTATTAACCCCTTAATGACCAAGGACGTGTCAGGCATGTCCTACAAAAAAATACAGTTAGTGACCAAGGACATACTTGACACGTCCTCTGGGGTTTCAAGCACTGGAAGCGATCGTAATCGCTTCCAGACACTTTCAGGGTATTGCAGTGATGCCACTCTGTGGCCCTCTCTGCATCGGCCATCGATGGTGCCGATCGTTGGTGGGTGGGAGCCATAGAAGGGAGGCGGGTGGGCGGCCCATTGTTGGTTAAGATCCGGATCCGGTTTAGGTAGAGTCGTGCGGGGGGGGGGGGACATGCGCCACATAATTTGCCTAGTTCTTATGAACAATTGTATGAGGAGGGAGTGGGGAATCAATAGTTGGCAAGGGATCGGGGACGGTATTGAGGGAGGGCAGCTACACTACAGAAAACATGGAAATTATTTAATTATTAACAAAAAATACAGCTGTCTGTACCCAAGATGGCAGCAACTAGGTAGAGGGAGGAGGGTTAGAGAGCTGTTTGGGGGGATCAGGGAGATTGGGGGTTAAGGGGGTATCCAACACTGCGGAATAACTGTAAAAATAAATAAAAAAAGCCTTTATTTTAGTACTGGCAGACTTTCTACTTGGTTGCAGACTAGCTCTTTTTGCTCAAAACTGGAATCTGATTATTTCAGATCCATGGATTTTGCAGTCTGTAATAGGCATGTTGATAAAGTTTACACCTCTTCCTATACAGGTTGCAAATCCCAATCCAATAAAATTCTCAGAAGACGACAAAATTCTGGTTCAAAATGAATGTTTAAATCTGGTTTTAAAACAAGCCATCCAACCTTCCAATAAACTTCAGAATGTTTTTAAGCAATTTATTTTTTAGTTAAAACGAAAATGGCCAGTTTTGTCCTCTTATAAATTTAAAATCCCTAAATGCTTGTGTTCTCTATCATCATTTCAAAAGGAAGGAATTCATCTTTTAAGGCAATGCTTAGGAGGCAAAGATTGGATAGTCAGATTACATCTGACAGACGCTTATTTCACCGTCCCCATAGCTCAGGAACATCGCACATTTCTATCTTTCAATTGGGAGGGACAGACTTGGAGTTTCACTTGTCTCCCGTTTGATCTTTTCTCCGCCCCTTGAATAAGGATAAGCTAATCAAATCTATTGTGACCTGGGTTCGTCTTCACGGAATTAATCTAAACGTTTATTTGAACAAAATTTTAATTATGAACCAGAATTTTCTCTCCTTGCAAGAGAACATTTCCCTTACTCTTCATACTTTAGAAAATATGGGGTTTCTAGTCAACAGACAGAATCATTATTTTTCGGTTTTCTGATAGATACAAAAACTTCTACTTTCAGTCTCATTTCAGAGAAAATAAAGAATATCAAAAAAGAAATTTAAAAAAATCTCTCTCTTGTCTTTCAGTTTCTATCAGAACAATAGCAAGGATAGTTAGGTTACTTTCATCCTTTATTCAGACTATTTTCCCTGCTCCTTTACATTATCAGGAATTGCAGACTAAAAATCATTCACTTGAAAAAGGGTCTTTCCTATTCTCATCTTATTCCTTTGTCCTTGGAAGCCAAGGAGGAACTCTCTTGGCAGCTTTCTCATATAGAGGCTTGAAATAGTGAGAGCAATTGGAATAAGATCCTCATGCAGGAACCCAGGAACCCATATATGCTATTTTTCTGCAGGGACAAGATGGTCCCACTGGTGCATGGAAAAACACGAATCCCGTTTCAGCAGATAAAACACATATTGTTATTTTTATTTCTAGTCTATCTGATTCCTGGTTGGCTTATAGATCTATTAATGAGGGTTCTCTGTCCTGGACAAAATATGTATAATGTTAGCAGTGCTGTAACCTGCAACAAGGCAGATGGGTTCTGTTTATAGAGGGAACATTCTACCATCCTGGATTAATTAAGTCTATGGGCTCCATGTACTAAGAGGCGGGTCGGACAGCTTTTTAACTCGCGAAGCTGTCCGCCCGCCTCCGCTACATGCCCGTATGTATCATTACACACTCAGTGGAGTGTGTAATGCCCGCCCCTTCAGTCGCACGACCAATCACGCGACTGAAGGGGCTGTCAATCACCGAGAGCGAGCGTGCTCTCTGTGATTTTGCTTCGCCACCTAAGAGGTGGCGTAGGGTGTAGGAAGCAGCGGTTTAATGACCGCTGCTTCTTACATTGCGGGAAGCAGGCTCACATATGCGAACCTGCCCCGCAAAGGCTCCGGAGCAGCTTTCGCTGCTTCGTACATGGAGCCCATCTAAAATTATTTTATACAAATAATCTTTTTTGATTGAACACGTAGAGCTTGTCCATGGTCTAAAGTATGTAGGATTTTGTATAAGCAGAATTGCTTAGCATAATATAGACACGTTTTTATATATTTATACATGTGTATTATACAAAATGTTTATTAAAATAACCTTATAGATGCCAGGGTTGAATTTGCTTTCTCCAACTGCTTTATCTAATATTATTATTATGTGCAAGAAAATTACATTTACATTTATCATTAACTTTAAAGGAATTCATTCTATAATGTATATACTAGCTGAGTATTTCTGTACAAAAAATGATGTTTTTGTTTTTTAATTGAATATTGATTGTTTTTAGTGGGAGGGGTTAATTTCCCCCTTTAAAAGCATACCTCCATCAAGGAGGTTTAGATCTATGAATACGGCCAAACGAATAAGATCATGCTGTTGCTCTTACCTTGCTGATGTCTTTGTATGTTCTTTTAATGGAATATTGAATAAAGGATACAGGAGCCAATATCCAAATTTTCTTTTAGATCTATTAATGTGTCACGTTCCACCATTTCCATCATTTAGTTAATAACATTACGGTTGGGAGACATCCTTTACTATGTTAAATAATGAAAGCAATAAAACTTAAAAGACCACCTGTTCCGAAATATAAAACCTTTTTGGATGTGGATCTTATTTTTTATCTTTTCAAATATTGGCCAGCTAATGACTTATTATCTTTAAACAACTATTTGTTAAATTAGCAACTCTTTTAAGTCTTATTTTCTTTTGTAGAGTTTCAAATATTAGGGCATTAGATTTTAACTCTAAATGGCTTTCCTCCTGAAGGGCTTACCTGTTATCTATCTTGCAGAACTAAAACAGTATCTTCTATATTCTATCCCGACCTTCATTCTGAACATTTTTTTTATGTGTGGTTAAATGTCTTAAAGAATTTGAATTGACAACTGTTTCTTTTAGACTTTCTTCTTCCAATTAACTTCTTTTATTCTATTTCTATAGCTAGGGGGTTAAATGGGTTATGAAACAAGCAGGAATTGATACCTCTTTTTCTGCTCATTCAGTCAGAGGATCTGCTGCTTCTAAAGCATTTCTAAAAGTTGCAACACATTTAAGTGCAGCAGATTGGTCCCAGTGGCGTCACTAGGGTTGGTGTCACCCAGTGCGGTAAGTTATGGTGTCACCCCCCTCCCCCCAGAAAGCAGACACACACAAACACAAAAACACACACATACAAACACTCAGACACACTCAGATGCACACACAAACACTCAGACACACACACAAAAACACACACACAAAAACACTGTCACACACACACACAAAAACACTCTGACACACACACACAAAAACACACACACAAAAACACTCAGACACCTACACAAAAACACTCTGGCACACACTCACACAAAAACACTCTGAAACACACACAAAAACACTTAGACACACACACAAAAACACTCAGACATACACACACAAAAACACTCTGGCACACACACACACAAAAACACTTAGACACACACACACACACACACACACACAAAAAACACTCAGACATACACACACAAAAACACTCAGACATATACACACACACAAAAACACTCTGGCACACACACACACAAAAACACTCAGACACACACACACACAAACACTCTGACACACACACAAAAACACTCAGACATACACACACAAAAACACTCAGACACACACACAAAAACACTCAGACATACACACACAAAAACACTCAGACACACACACAAAAACACTCACACACACACCCAAAAACACTTAGACACACACACAAAAACATTCAGACACACACACAAAAACACTCAGACACACACACAAAAACACTCAGACACACACACACAAAAACATTCAGACACACACACACAAAAACACTCTGACACACATACACAAAAACACCCAGACATACACACACAAAAACACTCACACACACACACAAAAACACTCTGGCACACACACACACAAAAACACTCTGACACACACACAAAAACATTCAGACACACACACACACAAAAAACTCAGAAACACACACATAAACACTCAGACACACACACACACAAAAACACTTAGACATACACACACAAAAACACTCACACACACACAAAAACACTCTGGCACACACACACACAAAAACACTCTGACACACACACACAAAAACATTCAGACACACAGACACAAAAACACTCAGACACACACACAAAAACATTCAGACACACACACACACACAAACACTCTGGCACACACACACACACAAAAACACTTAGACACACACACAAACACACAAACACACAAAAACACTCAGACACACACACACACAAAAATACTCAGACACACACAAAAACTCAGACACACACATACAAAATATGTAAACTGCATTAATTATAAAGCTCATGCCTACTAAAGATGCTCCCTGGCTCAGAAGAGCATCAAATGAAAGATAAACAGAGCACTCTAAAAATAAATCAATAAAGAAAAGGTTTAGGCGCAAACTATGAAAATTCTGCTCTCTGACTCTGTTCCAAGTCTGTCAGTGCCTGCCGCTTCTTATGGCCAATCACCTCTGTAATCTGCCCATGCCCAGATCCCCGCCCGCTCTCCCATCCTACCTCTTCAGTGTGCACTTAGTGTACCGTAACCGTACCTGTCTGGTGGGCATCATACGTGGCTCCTTTACTTTAGAGACAGTGTCAGACAGTCATGCGGTCAGGTGCCAGGCATCCCCCTCACGATTTCCCGTTTAGAGAGACAGCACAGCAGTGAGTGACTCCACTGCTCCACACGTCACTGAGCAGTGAGCACAGATAGGCAGGCAGGTTTAGGCTAGCAGCACAACTTCGCAAGCCCCACGGCACGCCCACAACATTCATATTGAAATTCGGCAGGGGAGGAGCAAAGTACAAACAAGCAAAAGCAGCCGGGAAAACTATTTGTGGAAATTGCAGCGCTGGCTCAAGGGGCAAACAAATGAAGTGTCTACAACTTCCCCAGTCCCACTAATGTTCACAAATGCTGGCCCCTCTAATAAAAAAAAATCTATGCATCTCTACATTGTATTTCATTGAATTTTAATAAAATTTTAAAAAAAATATATAGATTTTTTTTTTTGGTGGTGTCACCCCCTGGAGGGTGTCACCCGGGTGCGGCCCGCACCCCCCTAGTGACACCACTGATTGGTCCTCAGATTTGGTTTTCAAACCGTTTTATTTCAAACTTATTCAACATGCCTCTATAAATTTATTTAATTTGCTTTAAACTAGCAAATATGAATCTCTGGTCTTGTGATAAAATTCCGATTACCCTAACTTGTGAAGTTATAATCTAGATTTTATTAAAAACAAAAACGAATATTTTTATTTTATATATATTCAAATGTTAATTTTTCTTTGTTACCAACCAGTAACAAAAACCTTTTCGTCCTAATTTCCAAAGCACTTAATCATCTTCCTCACATCTAGTGCAGAGATTTCAAGCCGGATTGGTCTTCTATCAAACAGAATGGACTAAAAATTTAACTTTTTATTGTTTTGTTAATTGTTTTTCTGTTGCTCTTTGATATTTTTACTGTTTGTTCCATTTGGTGTCATTTCTCATTGTATGATCATTATGACTGGTCCATTTATGTTACGCTCATTAGAATATCCATATCATTGGCTGATTCTTTCTGGTCTTTATTCGCCAACCTTTTTTTGAAATGTGACAGTTATTGTAAAAAAAATGTCATTGTACTTTGAAAAACTGAATTTAAAGGGACAGTAAAGTCCAAATTAAACTTTCATGATTTAGTTATGGCATGTTATTTTAAACAACTTTCCAATTTACTTTCATCATCAAATTTGCTTTTTTCTCTTGGTATTTATTTTGTTAAAGACTAACCCTAGGCTCATAGGCTGATTTCTAAGACTCTGCAGTCCACCTCTTATCTCACTGTCTGGCTGTGAATAGCTAATAACATGTACTATTTGTACATGTGTGACACATAGAAAACATTGTGCTCACACCAGTGGAGTTATTTAAAAGTCGGCAGTTAGTGCTTGACATGCACGTCTGTCGCTTCCAGCCACTTTCATGTTATTGCAGTGATGCCTCGATATTGAGGCATCCTGCAATAAAATTTTTAGCCTCCCGGTGCAGAGAGAGCTACTATGTAGCGTTGGGTGGGAGCGAGCAATTGCAGGGAGGCGGGTGGACGGCCATCGATGGGGAACTTTCGGTAGGCAGTGTAAATTAACTTGCTGGTGCATGCAGGAGCGCGCAGGGAAACGTGTGTGCGAGCGCCCACAATCTGCTCGTATGAGCATTTTTCATATAAGATGTGGTGGGAGAGGGGGTAAAATAATTTTGAAAAAGATATCTGTGTCTGGGAGGGGGTAGAGAATTGGGGGTGGGAGCAGCTACACTACAGAAAAATATTTATATTTAAAAAATGGGCAAATCTATTCAAAAGTGGCTACTGGCAGACAGCTACCAGTACCCAAAATGGCAGCAAATAGTGAGTGGGGGGAGGGTTAGAAAGCTGTTTGGAAGGCTCAGGGAGGTTGGGTGGTAAGGGGGGATCCTACACTGCAAAACATAATTTATGTAAGAACTTACCTGATAAATTCATTTCTTTCATATTGGTAAGAGTCCATGAGCTAGTGACATATGGGATATACAATCCTACCAGGAGGGGCAAAGTTTCCCAAACCTCAAAATGCCTATAAATACACCCCTCACCACACCCACAATTGAGTTTAACGAATAGCCAAGTAGTGGGGTGAAAAAGAAAGGAGTAAAAAGCATCAACAAAGGAATTTGGAAATAATTGTGCTTTATACAAAAAATCATAACCACCATAAAAGGGTGGGTCTCATGGACTCTTGCCAATATGAAAGAAATGAATTTATCAGGTAAGTTCTTACATAAATTATGTTTTCTTTCATGTAATTGGCAATTGGAGTCCATGAACTACTGACGTATGGGATAGAAATACCCAAGATGTGGAACTCCATACAAAAGTCACTAGAGAGGGAGGGATAAAATAATAACAGCAATTTTCCGCTGAGAAAATTAAATCCACAACCAAAAATAAGTTTTTCTCATAAATGAAAGAAAAACATAAGCAGAGGAATCAAACTGAAACAGCTGCCTGAAGAAGTTTTCTACCAAAAACTGCTTCCGAAGAAGCAAATACATCAAAACGGTAGAATTTAGTTATATAAATAGACTAGAAGACTTCCTGAAATCTTTAGTAGCTTCAACATAATATTTCAAAGCTCTTACCACATTCAAACAAAGCAAGGATTTCTCCAAATAATTCCTAGGATAAGGACACAAAGAAGGGACAACAATTTCTCTATTAATGTTGTTAGAATTCACAACCTTAGGTAAAACTGCCTTATCCTGATAGAAAATCAGAAAAGGAGATTCACAAAAAAGAGCAGATAATTCAGAAACTCTTCTAGCAGAAGAGATGGCCAAAAGGAACAACACTTTCCAAGAAAGTAATTTAATGTCCAAAGAATGCATAGGCTCAAAGGAGGAGCCTGTAAGGTCTTCAAAACCAAATTAAGACTCCAAGGAGGAGAGATTGATTTAATGACAGGCTTGATACGGACCAAAGCCTGTACAAAACAGTGAATATCAGGAAGCTTAGCAATCTTTCTGTGAAATAAAACAGAAAGAGCAGAGATTTGTCCCTTTAAGGAACTTGCAGACAAACCTTTATCCAAACCATCCTGTAGAAACTGTAAAATTCTAGGAATTCTAAAAGAATGCCAGGAGAATTTATGAGAAGAACACCATGAAATATAAGTCTTCCAAACTCGATAATAAATCTTCCTAAAAACAGATTTACGAGCCTGTAACATAGTATTAATCACTGAGTCAAAGAAACCTCTATGACTAAGCACGAGGCGTTCAATTTCCATACCTTCAAATTTAATGATTTGAGATCCTGATTGAAAAACGGACCTTGAGACAGAAGGTCTAGCCTTAATGGAAGTGGCCAAGGTTGGCAGCTGGACATCCGAACAAGATCCGCATACCAAAACCCGTGAGGCCCTGCTGGAGCTACCAGAAACATAAATGATTGTTCCATGATGATTTTGGAAATCACTTTTGGAAGAAGAAATAGAGGTGGGAAGATATAAGCGGGTTGGTAACACCAAGGAACTGCAAACGCATCCACTGCTTCTGCCTGAGGATCCCTGGAGCTGAACAGTGACCAGGGAAGTTTCTTGTTTAGATGGGAAGCCATCAGATCTTTTTCTGGAAGACCCCACATCTGAACAATCTGAGAAAACACATCTGGATGGAGCGACCACTCCCACAGATGTAAAGTCTGACGGCTGAGATAATCTGCTTCCCAATTGTCTATATCTGGGATATGAACCGCAGAAATTAGACAGAAGCTGGATTCTGCCCAAGCAAGTATCAAAGATACTTCTTTCATGGCTTGGGGACTGCGAGTCCCACCCTGATGATTGACATATGCCACAGTTGTGATATCATCTGTCTGAAAACAAATGAACGGTTCTCTCTTCAACAGAGGCCACACCTGAAGAGCCCTGAAGATAGCACGGAGTTCTAAAATATTGATTGGTAACCTCGCCTATTGAAGTTTCCAAACCCCTTGTGCTGTCAGAGATCCCCAGACAGCTCCCAAACCTGAAAGACTTGCATCTGTTGTTATCACAGTCCAGGTTGGACGAACAAAAGAGGCCCCTTGAACTATACAATGGTGATCTAACCACCAAGTCAGAGAGAGTCGAACATTGGGATTAAGGATATTAATTGTGATATATTTGTATAATCCCTGCACCATTGGCTCAGCATACAAAGCTGGAGAGGTCTCATATGAAAACAAGCAAAGAGGATCGCGTCTGATGCTGCAGTCATGAGACCTAAAACTTCCATGCACATAGCCACTAAAGGGAATGACTGAGACTGAAGGTTCCGACAAGCTGAAACCAATTTTAATCATCTCTTGTCTGTTAGAGACAGAGTCATGGACACTGAATCTATCTGGAAACCTAAAAAGGTGACCCTTGTCTGAGGAATCAAAGAACTTTTGGTAAATTGATCCTCCAACCATGTCTTTGAAGAAAAACTGAGCTAGAACCAAGATATTGTCCAAATAAGGAAATACCGCAATACCCCGTTCTCTGATTACAGAGAGTAGGGCACCGATAACCTTCAAAAACATTCTTGGAGCTGTCGCTAGGCCAAACGGAAGAGCGACAAATTAGTAATGCTTGTCTAGAAAAGAGAATATCAGAAACTGGATGATTCGGAATATGAAGATAAGCATCCTGTAAGTCTATTGTGAACTTATATTGCCCTTGCTGAACAAAAGGCAGAATAGTCCTTATAGTCACCATTTTGAAAGTTGGTACTCTTACATATTGATTCAAAATTTTCAGATCCAGAACTGGCCTGAAAGAATTTTCTTTCTTTGGGACAATGAATAGATTTGAATACGGAACTGGTTTGATTACCCCTGAAAGCTCCAGGTCTGAAACACACTACAGAAAAGCTTGAGCCTTTACTGGATTTACTGGGATGTGTGAGAGAAAAAAACCTTCTCACAGGAGGTCTTACTCTGAATCCTATTCGGTACCCTTGAGAGACAATACTCTGAATCCAATGATTTTGGACAGAATCTGCCCAAATGTTTTGGAAGAATATTAATCTGCCCCCTACCAGCTGAGCTGGAATGAGGGCCGCACCTTCATGCAGACTTGGGGGCTGGCTTTGGTTTCTTAAACGGTTTGGATTTGCTCCAACTTGAAGATTTCCAATTGGAACCAGATTCTTTGGGGGAAGGATTAGGTTTTTGTTTCTTATTTTGTCGAAAGGAACGAAAGCGATTAGAAGCTTTAGATTTACCCTTAGGTCTTTTATCCTGAGGCAAAACTCCCTTCTCCCCAGTGACAGTTGAAATAATCGAATCCAACTGAGAACCAAATAACTTATTACCTTGGAAAGAAAGAGATAGTAATCTAGACTTAGATACCATGTCAGCATTCCAATATTTAAGCCACAAAGCTCTTCTAGCTAAAATAGCTAAAGACATAGATTTAACATCAATTTTGATGATATCAAAAATGGCATCACAAATAAAATGATTAGCATGTTGAAGCAAGCGAACAATGCTAGACAAATCAGGATCCGTTTCCTGTTGCGCTAAACTTTCCCACCAAAAAGTTGATGCAGCTGCAACATCAGCCATAGAAATGGCAGGCCTGAGGAGATGACCAAAATATAAATAATCCTTCCTTAGATAAGATTCGATTCAAGTTTCCTATCTAAAGGGTCTTTAAAAGAAGTACTATCTTCCATAGGAATAGTAGTAGGTTTAGTAAGAGTAGAAATAGCCCCATCAACTTTGTGGATCTTTTCCCAAAACTCCAATCTAACTGCTGGCAAAGGATACAATTTTTTAAACCTTGAAGAAGGAATAAAAGAAGTACCAGGCCTATTCTATTCCTTAGAAATCATACCAGAAATAGCATCAGGAACTATAAAAACCTCTGGAGTAACCACAGGAGGTTTATAAACAGAATTTAAACGTTTACTAGTTTTAATATCAAGAGGACTAGTTTCCTCAATATCCAATGTAATCAACACTTCTTTTAACAAGGAACGAATATACTCCATTTTAAATAAATAAGTAAATTTGTCAGTGTCAATATCTGAGGAAGGATCTTCTGAATCAGATAGATCCTCGTCAGAAGAGGATAATTCAGTATGTTGTCGGTCATTAGAAATTTCATCAACTTTATGAGAAGTTTTAAAAGACCTTTTTACATTTATTAGAAGGCGGGATGGCAGACAAAGCCTTCTGAATCGCATCAGCAATAAAATCTTTTATATTCAGAGGTATATCTTGTACATTAGATGTTAAAGGAACAACAGGCATAGTACTATTACTGATGGACACATTCTCTGCATGTAAAAGCTTATCATGACAACTATAACATATCACAGCTGGAGATATAATCTCCACAAATTTACAACAAATGCACTTAGCTTTGGTAGAACTGTTATCAGGCAACAGTGGTTTCTGAGACAGGATCAGATTGAGATATCTTGCAAATGTAAGAGAAAAAACAACATATAAAGCAAAATTATCAATTTCCTTATATGGCAGTTTGGGGAAAAAAAATGCAAACAGCATAGCCCTCTAAAGGCAAGAGGCACATAGGAGTGGGGTTTTAAATAATGAAATTATTTGGAGCCAAGTATGACGCACAACGTAACTGAAATTTTTTTTGGCGCTAACAACATCCAGAAAATGACACACTTGCGTCAACCTTGAGCAAGGAACTCGGCGTCAACAAAGACGCCGGAAATGACGAATTTGAGCCAAGAATGACGCAATAAATTTCAGCATTTTGTGCAGCCTAATTTTGCCCGTGAAATTTAAAGAGAAATAAGTCAAAAGAAAAACGACTATACCCCAGGTGAGAAAAAATATTTTCCTAAATATGCTTTTCCCAAATATGAAACTGACAGTCTGCAAAAGGAAATATACATAAACCTGACTCATGGCAAATATAAGTACAATACATATATTTAGAACTTCATATTAAAGGGACACTGTACCCAAAAATTTTCTTTCATGATTCAGATTGAGCATGAAATTTTAAGCAACTTTCTAATTTACTCCTATTATCAAATTTTCTTCATTCTCTTGATATCTTTATTTGAAATGCAAGAATGTAAGTTTAGATGCCGGCCCATTTTTGGTGAACAACCTGGGTTGTCCTTGCTGATTGGTGGATAAATTCATCCACCAATAAAAAAGTGCTGTCCAGAGTACTGAAACCAAAAAAAAGCTTAGATGCCTTCTTTTTCAAATAATGATAGCAAGAGAATGAAGAAAAATTGATAATAGGAGTAAATTAGAAAGTTGCTTAAAATTGCATGCTCTTTCTGAATTACAAAAGAAAATTTTTGGGTACAGTGTCCCTTTAATACATAAAGTGCCAAAAAATAGCTGAGAGTGTCTTAAGTAATGAAAACATACTTACCAAAAGACACCCATCCACATATAGCAGATAGTTAAACCAGTATTGAAACAGTTATCAGTAGAATTAATGGAATATGAGAGTATATCATCGATCTGAAAAGGGAGGTAGGAGATGAATCTCTGCGACGGATAACAGAGAACCTATGAAATAGATCTCCTGTGAGGAAAACCATTGCATTCAATAGGTGATACTCCCTTCACAACCCTCTGACATTTGCTGTACTCTGAGAGGAATCGGGCTTCAAAATGCTGAGAAGCGCATATCAACGTAATATCTAAGCACAAACTTACTTCACCACCTCCATAGGGGGCAACGTTTGTAAAAACTAAATTGTGGGTGTGGTGAGGGGTGTATTTATAGGCATTTTGAGGTTTGGGAACTTTGCCGCTCCTGGTAGGATTGTATATCCCATACCCTTCAAGCTACCTAATTAACCCTGTCACTGCTGGGCATAATAGAAGTGTGGTGCTCAGTGGCATTTAGGCGCCTTCTAATTACCAAAAAGCAATTCCAAAGCCATATATGTCTGCTATTTCTGAACAAAGGGGATTCCAGAGAAGCATTTACAATAATTTGTGCCATAATTGCTCAAGCTGTTTGTAAATAATTTCAGTGAGAAACCTAAAGTTTGTGAAAAAGTTAGTAAAAAAGTTAATAATTTTGTTTATTTGATTGCATTTGGCGGTGAAATGGTGACATGAAATATACCAAAATGGGCCTAGATCAATACTTTGGGTTGTCTGCTAAAAAAATGATATACATGTAAAGGGTTATTCAGGGATTACTGACAGATATCAGTGTTGAAATGTAATTTATGCAAATTTTGGAGAAAAAAAATGGTTTGGAAATAGCAAAGTACTACTTGTACTTAATGCCCTATAACTTGAAAAGAACATGCAAACATTGGGTATTTCTAAACTCAGGACAAAAGTTAGCAAATATTTAGCATGAGTGTTTGTTGGTGGTTATAAATGTGTAACAGATTTTGTGGGTCAAAGTTAGAAAAAGTGTTTTTTTTTCTTCATTTTTTCCTCATATTTTATAAACAATTTTTATAGTAAATTATAAGATATGATGAAAATAATGGTATTTTAGAAAGTCCATTTAATGGCGAGAAAAACTGTATATAATGTGTGTGGGTACAGTAAATGAGTAAGAGGAAAATTACAGCTAAACACAAACACCGCAGAAATATAAAAATAACCTTGGTCCCAAACGGTCAGAAAATGGAAAAGTACTGTGGTCCTTAATGTGTGATATTCAGATTATCAGTTGGTATGAACCATATCAACCTGTTGTTATGTGCACAATGGTAGAGTCAGGAAGTGCCTCTTGCATAGTGTGTGTGTGTATATAGCTTTCTTAATAAAGTTTACAGTTATGAAGACCTGTGCTTGATCTCCTTATATAAACTAAGATAAAACATGGTGTCAGAATAAGGAGTTCCCTGCTTCCATCTGAACTGACAAGCAAGGACTCTAAGGAATCCATAAGAAATCTTTGCAGCAAACTGAAAGTGTGAGAGTCAAGGCTCTGGCAGAGTGACCACTGCTGCTTCTCATGAACTGAGTAAGTGCATCATAACTTGTACAATTGACTGATTCTAACAGCACTACAGACTTTTATATTAATACTGCATAATTCAGAACATTAAGATGGAAAAGTTAAATCCTCCACCAGAATTGAAAATGACTGGTAATATGGAAGATGCATGGCAGAGGTTTAAGCAAAGATTCCAGCTATATGTTAGAGCTATAGGAGCTCAGGAGCAAGATGATGAACAAAAGATTGCACTTTTTCTGACTGTAGCAGGATCAGCAGCAATAGATGTATACAACACCTTCACATTTACAGATGAAGAAAGGGATGTTTATCAGGTTGTTCTAGACAAATTTGAACAGTACTGTGTACCTAGACGCAATGAAACCTATGAAAGGTATCTTTTCAGATGTAGAATGCAGAATGAAACAGAGACTATTGAGGAGTATGTAACAAACTTAAAACTGAAGAGTAGATCATGTAATTATGGAGCAATGTGTAACTCATTAATCAGAGACCAGTTAGTCATGGGCTGCAGAAATATAAGGGTTAAAGAACGCTTGCTCAGAGAGAAAGATTTAACACTGGAAAAGGCAGTAGAAATGTGTCAAAGTTCAGAGGCAGCACAGGAACAAGTGCGCACACTCTGCCACAGTACAGCAGCAACACCAGTAATGGCAGTTACAGTGGGGAGTGCATCCACATTCTGAAAATAAAATGAAAGGAAAACGTTTCTCCTACATTGGTGTGTGTCCGGTCCACGGCTTCATCCTTACTTGTGGGATATTCTCTTCCCCTACAGGAAATGGCAAAGAGAGCACACAGCAAAAGCTGTCCATATAGCCCCCCTCTGGCTCCGCCCCCAGTCATTCTCTTTGCCGCTCTGAACAAGTAGCATCTCCACGGGGTTGGTAAAGAGTTTGTGGTGTTAGTTGTAGTTTTATTTCTTCTATCAAGAGTTTGTTATTTTAAAATAGTGCCGGTTTGTACTATTTACTCTACAACAGAAAGTGATGAAGATTTCTGTTAAAAGAGGAGTATGATTTTAGCACCAGTAACTAAAATCCATTGCTGTTCCCACGCAGGACTGTTGAAACCAGAGAACTTCAGTTGGGGGGAACAGTTTGCAGACTTATCTGCTTCAGGTATGACCAGTCTCTTTTCTAACAAGACCCAGTAATGCTAGAAGACTGTCAGTTTTCCCTTATGGGACCGGTAAGCCATTTTCTTAGACTCAATAACAGAATTAAGGCTTATAAATTGGGCTCTATGCTGGTTGACACTATTGTGGGCTAAATCGATTAGTTTTTTATCATATTATATGACAATTGGAGTGTTCTTGTGAACTTTGAAACACTTTTGGGAACGTTTATTTGCGCCTGGCAGTTGTTTAGATGCCTAATCTAGTACAGAAAGGCTCCTTCACTCTGGTATGCAGAGGGAGGAGGCCTCATTTTTGCGCCTCAGTTGCGCAGTTACTTCCATAGGCAGTGCATGCAGCTTCATGTGAGAGGGTCCTGTGGCTGAGGAAAGGACTCAGGGAGGCTTAATTCTGTGTTGAATCACCCCTAAGGAAGGTAAAAGCTGCAGCAAAGTCTGTGGCAGGGACTGTAGTGTGTTTAAACCGGTAAATTGAACTATTAGCTCCGGTTTGTTCATTTAAGGGTTTAGAGACTTGAAATTTGGTGAGCAATACTTTCAAAGCATTAAGACACTGGGGTGTAAATTTCAGAAAGATCGGATATTTCTTTGATAGTTTTGTGAACATTCAGAAATAAAGTGTGCTCTTTTTATTATTTAAAGAGACAGTAAAGGTTTTGTTTAAAATTGTTTTTATTGCATTAATAGCCTGCCTAAATCTGTCTAACATGTCTGTACCTTCAGATAGCATATGTTCTGTGTGTATGGAGGCCAAGGTGGTTCCCCCTTTAAATGTATGTGCAAATTGTGCCATGGCGTCCAAACAAAGTAAGGACAGTACTGTCACATTTAATAAGGTTGCCCAAGATGATTCTTCTAATGAAGGTAGTGGGGATAGTTCATCATCCTCTCCTTCTGTGTCAACACCAGTTTTGCCCGCGCAGGCGATACCTAGTACATCTAGCGCGCCAATGCTTGTTACTATGCAGCAATTAACAGCAGTAATGGATAATTCTATAGCAGCTCTTTTATCCAAACTGCCAGCATTTCCCAGAAATTGCTCAGTTTTAAATACAGAGGATGAGCAAGTAGGCGCTGACGATAATTTATCTGTTATACCCTCACATCAATCTGAGTTGGCAGTGAGGGAGGGTCAATCTGAGGGAGAAATTTCTGATTCAGGAAAAATTTCTCAGCAGGCAGAACCTGATATCTTGGCATTTAAATTTAAGCTAGAACATCTCCGCGCCAGAGAAATTGTGCAAAATGGACAAATTCTTAGAGGTCCCAGTGCACGCTGATGCTTTTCCGATACCCAAGAGGTTGGCGGACATAGTGACTAAGGAGTGGGAGAAGCCAGGTGTACCTTTTGTTCCACCTCCTATATTTAAGAAAATGTTCCCCATTGTCGACCCCAGAAGGGACGCATGGCAAACGGTCCCTAAGGTAGAGGGGGCAGTTTCAGCGCTAGCCAAGCGCACAACTATTCCTATAGAGGACAGTTGTGCTTTCAAAGATCCTATGGATAAAAAATTGGAAGGATTGCTTAAAAAGATTTTTGTTCAGCAGGGTTTCCTTCTTCAACCAATTTCGTGCATTATTCCTGTCACCACGGCGGCGTCTTTTTGGTTCGAGGAACTAGAAAATTCGCTCCAAAAGGAGACTCCATATGATGAAGTCATGGACAGAATCCACGCACTAAAGTTGGCTAATTCCTTTATTTTGGATGCCGCTTTTCAATTGGCAAAATTAGCAGCGAAAAACTCAGGTTTTGCAATAGTGGCGCGCAGGGCGCTTTGGCTAAAATCTTGGTCGGCGGATGTGTCGTCCAAAACAAAATTACTTAATATTCCTTTCAAAGGTAAGACCCTTTTCGGGCCAGAATTGAAGGAGATTATTTCAGACATCACTGGGGGAAAGGGCCATGCCCTCCCACAGGATAGGCCTTTCAAGGCTAAGAACAAATCTAATTTTCGTTCCTTTCGCAATTTCAGGAACGGACCAGCTTCTAACTCTGCAGCCTCTAGACAAGAGGGTATCGCTTCCCAGCCTAAACCAGCATGGAAACCATTGCAAGGCTGGAACAAGGGTAAACAGGCCAAGAAGCCTGCTGCTGCTACCAAGACAGCATGAAGGGGTAGCCCCCGATCCGGGACCGGATCTAGTAGGGGGCAGACTTTCTCTCTTTGCTCAGGCTTGGGCAAGAGATGTTCCGGATCCCTGGGCACTAGAAATAGTCTCTCAGGGGTATCTTCTAGAGTTCAAGGAACTTCCTCCAAGGGGAAGGTCCCACATGTCTCGCTTATCTTCAGACCAGATAAAGAGACAGGCATTCTTACATTGCGTAGGAGACCTATTAAAAATGGGAGTGATAAACCCAGTTCCAACAGCGGAACAAGGTCTGGGTTTTTACTCAAACCTGTTTGTAGTTCCCAAAAAAGAGGGAACTTTCAGGCCATTTCTGGATTTAAAAATTCTAAACAAATTCCTCAGAGTTCCATCATTCAAAATGGAAACCATTCGGACGATTTTACCAACAATCCAGGAGGGTCAATATATGACTACCGTGGATTTAAAGGATGCGTACCTGCATATTCCTATCCACAAAGATCATCATCAGTTCCTGAGGTTCGCCTTTCTGGACAAACATTACCAGTTTGTGGCTCTTCCGTTCGGTTTAGCCACTGCTCCCAGAATTTTCACAAAGGTGCTAGGGTCTCTTCTAGCGGTCCTAAGGCAGAGGGGCATTGCTGTAGCACCTTACCTAGACGACATTCTAATCCAAGCGTCGTCCCTTTCCAAAGCAAGGGCTCATACAGACATTGTTTTAGCCTTTCTCAGGTCTCACGGGTGGAAGGTGAACATAGAAAAGAGTTCCCTGTCCCCGTCCACAAGGGTTTCTTTTCTGGGAACAATAATAGATTCTGTGGAATGAAGATTTTTCTGACAGAGGTCAGAAAGTTAAAACTTCTAAACGCTTGTCGAGTTCTTCAATCTATTCCTCAGCCTTCCATAGCTCAGTGCATGGAAGTAATAGGACTAATGGTTGCAGCAATGGACGTGGTTTCTTTTGCTCAAATTCATTTAAGACCATTGCAACTGTGCATGCTCAAACAGTGGAATGGGGATTATGCAGACTTGTCTCCCCAGATTCAAGTAGACCAGGTAACCAGAGACTCACTCCTCTGGTGGTTGACTCAGGATCACCTGTCTCAGGGAATGAGTTTCCGTAGACCAGAGTGGGTCATTGTCACGACCGACGCCAGTCTCTTAGGCTGGGGCGCGGTCTGGGACTCTCTGAAAGCTCAGGGTCTATGGTCTCGGGAAGAGTCTCTTCTCCCGATAAACATTTTGGAACTGAGAGCGATATTCAATGCGCTCCTGGCTTGGCCTCAACTAGCGAAGGCCAGATTCATAAGATTTCAGTCGGACAACATGACGACTGTAGCATACATCAATCATCAGGGGGGAACAAAGAGTTCCTTGGCGATGAGAGAGGTATCCAAGATCATCAAATGGGCGGAGGATCACTCCTGCCATCTATCTGCAATTCACATCCCAGGAGTAGACAACTGGGAGGCGGATTATTTGAGTCGGCAGACTTTCCATCCGGGGGAGTGGGAACTTCACCCGGAGGTCTTTGCCCAGTTAACTCAACTATGGGGCACTCCAGATATGGATCTGATGGCGTCATGTCAGAACTCCAAGGTTCCTCGCTACGGGTCCAGATCCAGGGATCCCAAGGCGACACTAGTGGATGCATTGGTGGCGCCCTGGTCGTTCAATCTGGCTTATGTGTTTCCACCGTTCCCTCTCTTTCCCAGGCTTGTAGCCAGGATCAAACAGGAGAAGGCCTCGGTGATTCTAATAGCTCCTGCATGGCCACGCAGGACTTGGTATGCAGACCTGGTGAATATGTCATCGGCTCCACCATGGAAGCTACCTTTGAGGCAGGATCTTCTAGTACAAGGTCCATTCGAACATCCAAATCTAGTCTCTCTGCAACTGACTGCTTGGAAATTGAACGCTTGATTCTATCTAAGCGTGGGTTTTCAGATTCGGTTATAGATACTCTGGTTCAAGCCAGAAAACCTGTGACTAGGAAAATTTACCATAAGATATGGCAAAAATATATCCGTTGGTGCGAATCCAAGGGATTCTCTTGGAGTAAAATTAAAATTCCTAGGATACTTTCCTTTCTCCAAGAGGGTTTGGATAAAGGTTTGTCAGCTAGTTCTTTAAAAGGACAGATATCTTCTCTGTCTGTTTTGTTGCACAAACGTCTGGCAGCCGTGCCAGATGTACAGGCGTTTGTACAGGCGTTAGTCAGAATCAAGCCTGTCTACAGACCTATGACTCCTCCATGGAGTCTAAACTTAGTTCTTTCAGTTCTTCAAGGGGTTCCGTTTGAACCCTTACATTCCATAGATATTAAGTTACTATCTTGGAATGTTCTGTTTTTGGTTGCTATTTCTTCAGCTAGAAGAGTTTCTGAATTGTCTGCTTTGCAGTGTACTTCACCCTATCTGGTATTCCATACAGATAAGGTAGTTTTACGTACCAAGCCAACAGGAATATTAACCAGGAAATAGTTGTTCCTTCTCTGTGTCCGAATCCAGTTTCGAAGAAGGAACGTTTGTTACACAACCTAGATGTGGTCCGTGCTTTAAAATTCTATTTAGAAGCAACAAAGGATTTCAGACAGACATCATCCTTGTTTGTTGTTTATTCTGGTAAGAGGAGAGGGCAGAAAGCTACTGCTACCTCTCTTTCCTTTTGGCTGAAAAGCATCATCCGATTGGCTTATGAGACTGCTGGACGGCAGCCTCCTGAACGAATTACAGCTCACTCTACTAGAGCTGTGGCTTCCACATGGGCCTTCAAGAACGTGGCTTCTGTTGATCAGATCTGTAAGGCAGCGACTTGGTCTTCTCTGCATACTTTTGCCAAATTTTACAAATTCGATACTTATGCTTCTTCGGAGGCTGTTTTTGGGAGAAAGGTTTTGCAAGCTGTGGTGCCTTCCGTTTAGGTTACCTGACTTGTTCCCTCCCTTCATCCGTGTCCTAAAGCTTTGGTATTGGTTCCCACAAGTAAGGATGAAGCCGTGGACCGGACACACCAATGTAGGAGAAAACAGAATTTATGTTTACCTGATAAATTTCTTTCTCCTACGGTGTGTCCGGTCCATGGCCCGCCCTGGCTTTTAGTCAGGTTTAAATTTTTTATTTCTGTACACTACAGTCACCACGGCACCCTATAGTTTCTCCTTTTTCTCCTAACCGTCGGTCGAATGACTGGGGGGCGGAGCCAGAGGGGGGGCTATATGGACAGCTTTTGCTGTGTGCTCTCTTTGCCATTTACTGTAGGGGAAAAGAATATCCCACAAGTAAGGATGAAGCAGTGGACCGGACACACCGTAGGAGAAAGAAATTTATCAGGTAAACATAAATTCTGTTTTTATCACACAAACAGCAAATTCTCAGCCTGAATCAGACTGGCTATATACCAGATGTGGAAAGCAGCATGGCATAAGACAATGTCAGTCTTATGGGCAAATCTGCAGAAAATGTGAAAAAAGGAATCACTTTCAAAAGATGTGTAAAGCTAAAAAAACGGTTCACATTGTTGACCAGTCAGAAAGTGAGGAATCAGAATAATTCTTTATTGGAATACTTGACTTAACCAAAGCTACAGATAAGGAGTGGGTCATTGAAGCTATTACAAATGGCACTAATATTGCTTACAAAGTAGATACAGGTGCACAAGCTAATTTGATGCTTGAGAGCAAGTATCACCAATTGAAGAACAAACCAGAACTTCTGAAAAGCTCAGTTAAACTAAAGACATATAATGTGGATTTTATCCCATTGCTCGGCAAGTGCAGTGTGTTCCTGGAATATGGAAATCAAACGCATAAAATGAACATTGTGGTAGTTCCAGGAAACAAACCAGCTCTACTGGGTCTTCAAATGTGTGAAACTTTATGACTGATTAAAAGGGTAAATGCCATTGATGGAACTAACAAAGAAGAGGACATAGAACATTTATTAACAGACTATGCTGCAGTATTTGAAGGAATAGGATGTCTTCCAATGCAACATAAAATACAACTAAAAGAAGGTTCTCATCCAGTAGTGCATGCCATGCGAAATGTTCCAGTTGCTCTAAGGGATCATCTTAAATGGGAATTTGCCAGGATGGAGGATAAAGGTATTATAAAGAAAATCAAGACACCTACTGAATGGGTTCATTCTATGGTGTTGGTGGAAAAACCGGATGGGGGTCTCAGAATCTGTATTGATCCCAAGGAACTGAATAAAAGCATCTTAAGAGAACACTTCCATTTACCAACAAAACCAGAATTGCTTGGGGAGCTAAGTGGAGCAACTGTATTCAGTAAACTGGATGCATCCTCAGGATTTTGGAAAATTCCACTGGAGGAGGAAAGCATGAAACTCTGCACTTTTAATACTCCTTATGGGAGGTTCTGTTATAAACGATTGCCCTTCGGCTTGTGTTCAGCACCAGAAGTGTTTCATAGTACCATGCAGCAACTTCTTGAACGAATACCAGGCACAACCGTATTCATTGATGATATTCTGATCTGGGGTAAAACCAAGCAAGAACATGATGAAAGGCTAAAGATGGTCTTAGATGTTGCTAAGGAGAATAATTTGAAGTTCAATAAGACAAAGTGTCAATTCAGAAAAACTTAAATTCAATATTTGGGGGAACAACTCACGGGAAGTGGTGTTTTACCAGACATGAAAAAGATTAAGGCAATTACAGAAATGCCACAGCCAGAAAATAAGCAAGATATACAACGCTTACTAGGAATGGTGAATTACCTTGGCAAGTTCATACCTAATTTACCAGACAAAACTGTACTAATGCGACAACTACTCAGAAAAAACTATGCCTGGGAATGGTCAGAGAATCACCAGAAAGAATGGAAGTTTTTGAAGGACATGCTTACTACTGCACCAACTCTGCAATTCTTTGATCCAACAGCAAAAAGAAAGTTGTCAACTGATGCTTCACAAAATGGATTGGGAGCAGTTCTATTTCAAAATCAAGGCTCGGGATGGATGCCTGTGGCTTATGCATTGACAGATACTGAAAAATCATATGCTCAAATTGAAAATGAAACACTGGGACTAGTTTACGGATGTGAAAAATTTCATGTTTATTTGTATGGGAGAGTATTTTCAGCAGAAACTGATCACAAACCTTTGATTCACATCTACCAAAAGGGCTTGATAGATGCACCTCCAAGAATTCAATGTTTGTTGCTGAGACTTCAAAGGTATGACTTCACCTTGGATTTTATACCTGGCAAGGAGTTGGTGGTAGCGGATGCTCTGTCACAAGCTTACTTACCATTTAACAATGAGGACTTACAGTTGCAGAAAGAGGTGACTGTTCATGTCAATCTGATCTTGAAGACAGCCCCGTTTAGTCATGCAATGTGGGCAGCAGAAACAGGCTACAGAAACAGATGCTCTTTTAAGTCAAGTGAAGAAAGCAGTTTCTAGTGGCAAATCTAAGACACTAATGCCATCACTGTATAGACCATACATTTCTGAAATTTCTTTGATAAAAGGGGTACTTTTGAAAGGACAAAAGATAATTGACCAGCAAGTTTGCAAAGTCAAATACTGAAAAGACTACATGAAGGTCATTCAGGTATAGAAAAGACAAAAAGACGAGCTAAAGACATTTTGTACTGACATGAATGAAAACATTAAGACAATGATCACTCAATGCCGGACTTGCCAAAAATTCAGACCTCAGTTACCTAAAGAGCCTATACTGGATATGGACTTCCCGTTGGCACCCTGGGAAAAGTTAGAAATGGACTTGTTTGTTTTCCAAAATCAGCATTATATCTTAGTAATGGATTACTTCTCTAATTACCCAGAGATAGCATTATTGGAAGATGAGTCAGCAAGTACAGTGATCAAAAAAGTTAAAGCAATTTTGGCGAGACATGGCATTCCAAGAGTAATAATATCAGACAATGGTCCTCAATTCAATTGTAGAGAGTTTAGGGTTTTTGCCAGTACCTATGAATTTGAACATCGAACATCCAGCCCGGGGTATCCACAAGCAAATGGATTAGCAGAAGCTGGAGTAAAGATAGTGAAAAACATACTTCGTAAAGCAACAGATGCAGATGAAGATCCATGTCTGGCTCTTCTTAGCTATAGAGCTACTCCTTTAAAATGTTGGAAGTCACCGGCAGAATTATTGTTTGGCAGACAGCTGGTCACACAAGTACCAGTTGTGAAACCTTGGAAAAGGTTCCCACAAAAACATGTAATAGAAACCAAATTGAAACTCAGAGAAAAAAAGGAATGAATACTATGACCGAGCAGCAAAGCCTTTGGAGAATCTTCAGGTACAAACTCCTGTGCGAGTACAAGGTTCAAACAGCTGGAATACTGAAGGGACTGTTATCCAGCAATATTCTCCAAGATCGTATCTAGTTCAAACCAATGATGGGCAATGTTTACGTAGGAATCGTAGACATTTGATGGCTATTCCATCAGTTCACAACAATTCGACAGTGAAGGAAACCTGTGAGGATACATTGAACACTTTTCAGCTGGAGAATGAAGATGCCAGAGAAACTTTGCAAAGCTCGACTGACTTGCCTGCCAGTGATGCAATGCAAAAGGTCAGGTCGATATATCAAAAAACCTAATTGTCTAATTGAACAATGTTAAAAGGGACTGAAGTTTTTTCACATAGACTACAGTTAAAAAAATTGTACTTTAAGTTTTCTGTTGTTTAAAAAGAAAAAAAAAGGGAAATGTGTGATATTGAGATTATCAGTTGGTATGAACCATATCAACCTGTTGTTATGTGCACAATGGTAGAGTCAGGAGGTGCCTCTTGCATAGTGTGTGTGTGTATAGTTTTCTTAATAAAGTTTACAATTATGAAGACCTGTGCTTGATCTCCTTATATAAACTAAGATAAAAGGGGTTAAACATTTTTTTTGTTTACTGTCCCTTTAAGAGTAGTACAATAAAGAACCCAAATATTGTTCTCTATGTTTAATAAAATCCAGATTATAAATTCACAAATTAGAATAATCGGAATTGTATTTGCAGACATCCCAACTCTCCCTGAAGTTCAGGGAGTCTCCCTAATTGTAATAGCGGCTCCCTGATGCCATCAAATGGAATGCAATCTCTCTGAAATTCCAAGTACCATGATCCAATGTGGCCCAAATCCGGAAAAGTGTTTCTTTAAGGAATGCCTTTAGTTACTGGGACGTTATAGAACCCTTATAGCATGCATCAGTAACCAAAAAGCCCCCACTGATTTTAATAAAATAAAACACAAATACTACCTTATTTACTGCACGTAATCAAACTTCGTATTCTAAAATATTTAAGCATTCAACAAGCGTACGATCACTGAAAAATAGGTTTGTTGTATGTGGTTGCGCAATAAAGCTACTTTTTTTTTAATGTGCCTTTAGTGGGAAGCTACTTTAATGATAAGTATCTATCTTATTTAGGGTTTCAAGATGTCCAATAAATAACTGGAGGGTGGGGGGTGGCGGCGCAGTAGCGGGTGAAGCAGGGATAGGCACGGACCAAGGCTGTGGCAGACATTTTCTAAAGTACAGACCTTAGCGAAGGACACCAAGGTACATTTTAAATTAAAAACATCAAAAAATATTCTCTTTACAGAGAGGGTAGTGGATGAATGGTGGAATAGCCATCCAGCAGAAGTGGTAGAGACAGTGAAGGAGTTTAAAAATACATGGGATAGGCATAAGGCTATGCTAGGTATAAGACAAGGCCAGGAACTAATAAAAGTATTTAGAAAACTGGGCAGACTAGATGGGCCGAATGGTTCTGCCAACACATTCTAAGTTTCTACATGCCAGGAGAGCGGCACTTTGCTGTCAAATGGGCTGCTTGTAGGTTGACCCTGGTCTAGTTCCACAAGTACAAATTAGTCATCTAATCAAACAAGTGTAAAATAACATTTATATAAAGACTACTTGTGGTATACTAGTATAAAATGTTTTCAAAATTCTAACCTTTCTTTTTCTTTTTTTTGCATTGAGAGTCTGCAACTCCTAACCAAACTCACCCACCTTGATGTTAATCGCATGATCGTCATGGTTGGTTATCTATTTGGGTAGGTAAGGTTTATCAGAGTAGGCAGCGGTCTTCTAGACACAGACACCAGCACCACGCTGCCGCACAGATCAAGGAATCGGGACGGGTCACGGCTCACGGGTGTTTGACACAGGCTGCACTGCAGGCAGATTGCTTCTTCCCTCTTGTGATGAGAACAGGATGTGATGTCACTAGTATGTGGGCGGGGCTTAGGTCCGGTGTCTGTGTCGCAGTTAGTTTAGTACAATCAACCTGTCTGGATGTGTATTGCTATGCTCTGTAATAAAATAGAGTTGTACCATCATTGCTGTGTCCTGCATATATCCTGCATCTCATGACATGGTGTCAGAAGTTCTGGACTGTGCTTCTGTTCCTGATCGATTGCAATGTCAAAGTTTACCCCACCTGAGCCTTTTGACTTTTCTCAGCCTGCAGCTTGGCCCACATGGCGTCAGCGGTTTCAGCGCTTCAGGATTGCATCCAAACTGAACAAGGAGAGTGGTGAAGTACAAGTTAATTCTCTTTTATACTCTATGGGGAAAGATGTGGAGCCAGTGTTCAATGCTTTTTCTTTCCAAGAAGGGGAAGAAGTTAACTTTGATATAGTTATGGATAAACTCAGTGCCCACTTTGTGCCCAAAAGAAATGTGATTCATGAGAGAGCTTGTTTTCACAAACGTAATCAGCGTGTGGGAGAATCTGTGGAGTCATTTGTGCGCAGCCTGTATGAATTAGCTGAATTCTGTGAGTTTGGTGTTGCTAAAGAAGAGCAAATCAGAGACAGAATAGTTATTGGAATTGCAGATGCTGAAGTCTCCCTGAAGCTGCAGTTAGAGCCTGATTTAACGTTAGAAGGGGCTATTAGGATGGCCCGCCAGAGTGAACTGGTGAAAAAGCAAAGTGCTGATCTGAGGTCTGAGAGTATTGTTGATGAAGTGCAACAGTCTAGGAAAACTACTAGTGAAAGGCACAGTGTGAGCGGTAGATCTAAAGTACTGGAAAGACCTAGAAGTGGATGGGCGCAACATGGCCGATGCACACGGTGCTACCGGCCTCATGATCAGAGTACTATATGCCCGGCCAGAGATAAAAGATGCAGAAAATGTAACAGAATAGGTCATTTTGAAGTGGTGTGTAAAACTGAATACATTAAGGAGATGCAGGTGGACAGTGACCAGGAGGGTCAGGAAGTGTCTTTTGTGGGGTCTGTGGTGGAACGGACAAGCTCAGAGGAAGATTGGAAAGTTACTTTTACTGTAATGGGAGCAAAAGTTGATTTTAAGATTGACACAGGAGCAGATATCACTGTAATGTCTTTTGCTGAATTTATGAACCTGCCTCGACAGCCCCAGCTGGCGAAGGTTATTACAAATGTCCATAGTCCTGGTGGCCGCATTGATTGTGTGGGGAAATTTCTTGCCAGCTGTGAGTACAAGCAAAGGAAGTTTACCATGTGGGTGCATGTGATCCGAGGTCAGTGTGTTAACAGTTTATTGAGCAGAAAAGCAGCCTGTGACTTGGGCCTCGTGGCCAGAGTGAATGAGATTTCCGAAGATATGTTTGGCGAGTTGGGCCTACTGAACTGCAAACCTGTCCGTATAGCACTTAAAAGTGACGCAGTCCCATACAGTATTTCTACCCCTCGTAGAATCCCGTTCCCGCTCATGCCTCAAGTGGAGAAAGAGCTTATGCGCATGAAGTCTATGGGGGTTATTGAAGAGGTTGTTGAAGCAACTGATTGGTGTGCCTCCATTGTTCCAGTTGCAAAGAAAAACGGAAAGGTGCGCATCTGTGTGGACCTGAAAAGGTTGAATGAAGCAGTGAAGAGAGAGAGATTTGTGCTGCCGACATTAGAAGATATAGCTCCAAAGTTGGCTGGGGCGAAGTTCTTTTCCACATTAGACGCTTCTAGCGGCTTTTGGCAGATCCCCCTGGATCCAAAGTGCCGCAAACTGACTACCTTTATCACACCGGTAGGTCGGTTCTGCTTCTGCAGACTCCCCTTTGGGATATCCTCCGCTCCTGAAATCTTTCAAAGGGAAATGAGTTCTCTCCTGAGTGACCACGTGGGCACAACGGTCGTCATGGACGACATTCTAGTGTATGGGTCTACAGTGGAGGAGCATGATCAGCGTTTAAGTTGTGTGCTACAGGCTATCAAAGAGTCTGGAATTCAGTAAGTCTATCGCAACTCCTCCCCAGGAAAAGCACAGTGACTCTTGTAGTAAAAGTAGAAAAAGTCTTTATTGGTAGTAGAGCGTAGATAAAAACAGGGATGTGAGATACAACTCACAAATTCAAAATTGGTGTTCCAGTATTGCAAGACACGGCAAACATGTTTCGTGTGGGGCCTCCACACTTGTTCACTGCCACTTGTTCAAAGAGTCTGGGCTGAAGCTGAATAAAGAAAAATGTCATTTTAGGAAAACTGAATTATGCTACTTTGGGCATATCATCAACGGGGATGGCATCAAGCCAGACCCCGAGAAAATTTGTGCTATTGAACAGATGAAAAGCCCTTCGGATGTACATGAGCTGAGACAGATATTGGGCCTTGTAAACTACGTGGGCAAGTTTCTTCCAGATTTATCAACAGTTTTACACCCTGTCACAGAGTTGCTTAAGAAAGACGTTGCCTGGGTCTGGGGACCTTCACAAGAAAAAGCTTTTCAGCATGCCAAGTCCCTGCTGGGGTCTGCCCCAGTGCTGGGGTTCTACGACCCTTCAAAAAAGACTGTGGTTAGTGCTGATGCAAGCAGTTATGGGTTGGCGGCTGCATTTCTGCAGCTGAATGACAACAAACTACAGCCCATCGCCTACTGTTCCCGCACACTGACGGCTGCGGAGTCAAATTACGCTCAAATTGAGAAAGAGTGCCTGGCTGCAGTTTGGGCCTGTGAGCGCTTTCAGCGTTATCTAGTGGGTTTGGAGAAATTTAGTCTGGAAACTGACCACAAACCGCTAGTCCCTCTAATCAATTCTTATGATATTGACAAAACACCCTTGAGATGCCAGAGACTTTTAATGAGACTGCTCAGGTTCAATGTTCAGGCAGTGCATGTGCCGGGGAAACAACTGGTTGTGGCAGATACACTATCCAGGCTCCCACTGGCTGCTGCTGAAGAATCCTCCACAGAATCGGATGTGAAAGTGTATGTAGATTCAGTTCTGGCCTCTAAGTCCATTTCTTCAAGGAAACTGGAAGAGATAAAGAAAGAGACATATTTGGACACAGATCTGCAAGAAGTTATAAGGTACATAAAAGAAGGCTGGCCCGAGAGCCGGGCAGCCTGGATGTCTTTAAATGCTTACCAGCCAGAGTGGTCGCAGCTCACGGAGCTGGAGGGGTTGGTGCTGTTCCAAGACCGCATTGTAATTCCTGTCAGCATGAGGAAAGAGATGTTAAACAGGATTCACGATGGCCACTTAGGCATTACAAAGTGCAGAGAAAGGGCAGCTACAGCTGTGTGGTGGCCTGGGATCAGCTCCGACATTGCAAATCACGTGTCTAAATGTGCCTTTTGCCGGGAACGCCGGCCTACTCAGAGAAGGGAGCCCTTGATGTCTACTCTGCTGCCTGCGGGGCCGTGGCAGAAAATAGCTGCTGATTTGTGTGAACTGCACGGGAGAAAGTTTCTGGTTGTGATCGACTACTATTCCAGGTATTTGGAAATTGCGCCCCTGAATGATATCACAAGTCAGGCCGTTATCATTCGCCTGAAGAGCTTGCTCGCCCGCTGGGGCATTCCAATGGAGCTGGTGAGTGATAATGGTATGCAGTTCGCTTCTACAGAGTTCAGTGCTTTCAGCAGGGAATATGATTTTGTACATTCCACGTCAAGTCCACATTATCCGCAGGCCAACGGAATGGCTGAAAGGGCAGTTCAAACTACAAAATTCATTCTAAAGCAATCTGAGCCGTACCTAGCCCTCTTGTCATACAGGGCGACGCCCATTCAAGCCACCGGGTTTAGCCCGGCACAGCTGATGCTAGGACGCCAGATTCGCACCACTTTACCCTCAGTGGGTGTCTTCAAGCCGCCTGGCCCTGTTCCTCGGGACGAAGTCCTTAGGAGGGATGAAGAGGCCAAAAAGGGTTATCGTTTCTTCTACGACAGGAGACATTCTGTCAGGCCTTTACAGGAACTGAAAGCGGGCCAAAGTGTCAGAATTAAACTGGATGATGAGAAGAAATGGAAGACGCCTGCTACGGTAGTGGGCCGCTCTCCAGAACCAAGGTCTTACACAGTCCTTACAGAGGGAGGGATGGTTACACGCCGTAACCGAAGACATCTTCAGCCGGTACCTGAGAGTCTGGAACCGGATACCTCAGTACCACCGCCGGTGGGATCCCCTGTTCTAAGAGAGGTGCCTTCCCCTCAGCAAGATCACAGCGGGGATATATCTTTGCCTATAGCAGACTCTTGTTCACCATCTTCTGTATCAGAGGACAGTTCATGCAAAGTTACATCAAGCGGAAGAGTGGTGAAACTTCCGGCCCGATACAGGGACTGACTTTAGCTAGAACAGTGACCGGAAGTATGGGCAGAATAATCCCATGGTCACTGTGGACTAGGGTAGTCTACCCCGATGTCCAAGTCAGGATGTAATTTATTTGTTCATGTTTTCTAATCTATCTGTTTTTATAATGTTCAAAAACAAAAATGTTGTTGTATACCTTGTTATTTATTATATGCAAATGTATGCTTTGCCTTTGAAAAAGGGGAAGATGTGATGAGAGCAGGATATGATATCACTAGTATGTGGGC